>NC_134354.1:584163345-584770012 GCF_048569485.1 Anomaloglossus baeobatrachus | reverse complement strand
CCGACACATCGTAAGATATATTGTAGCGTGTAAAGCCCGCTTTAAAGGGAACAAGTCACCAGACTTTGGACTTCTAAACTAAAACTAGCACCTTAAGCAGCGCCTGTGCTGCATTCTATAAAGGTGCATGTTACCCCTTGACCCCCCTGTAGACCCCACAAATACGTTTATAAAATCTCACACCTCGTATATAAATTGTCCGGAGCGGTCCCTTGGCATCCGAGGCGTCATTCACGTCAATCAGCCAGAAAGAGGGCGAAAGGAGGGTCAGGAGGCGCAGATTAGGACTCCCATCGGACTGAACCAGACAATTTACATACAGGGCAGGAGATTTTATAAAGGTATTTGTGGGGTCTACGTACAGGAGGACCAGTCAGTAATGTGTACATTTCTAAAATGCTGCACAGGCGCTGCTTAAGGTGCTAGTTTTAGTTTAGAAGGCCAAAAACTGGAGGCAAGTTCCCTTTAACAGGATCAATCTGAAAATCAAATGACCCAAAAACTGAATCTGCTGCAAGTCAAATTGATACTTTTATAGTTTGGCAAATAAATGGTTGTCACAAAGAACTTGATGCACGTGCCGAACATGCTAGTGATGCTCTTCACATGAACCTGGAGTAGATCAAGATATTATCCAAGTATATCACTACAAATCTACCCTCTAGAAAAGAAAAAATATAATTTATGAACTTGTGAAACACTGCTGGAGCATTGGTCAAACCAAATGGCGTCACCAAATTTTCAAAGTCACCCTTGGGTGTATTGAAGGCAGTCTTTCACTCATCACCTTGGCGAACAGATATGAGGTTATATACTCCTCTCAGATCCAGGTTAGAAAATCACTTGGCTCCTGCTAGTTGATTAAACAGATTAGGAATAAGAGGAAGCAGGTATGGATTATGTACAGTAATCTTATTAATCGCTCTAAAATCCAAAGATGCAACTGTGACAAGGCAACGGGTTATATTGTGGACTAGCTGTACTACCCGGCTTCACCTGGGTTAATAATTGCTGTTAACAAAATAGAATGTATTAACAAAAATATATTCTGCACACAAAACAAATAGATAGAAATGTAATTATTAAATTGTTGCCTATATTAACCAATCAGAGCTCAGATTAATTAACTGTAGCAAAATAGAAGCTGAGCTGTGATTGGTTGCTATTGGCAGCCTGATAAATCTCCAGGCAACAGAAAGCCCTCCCCCTGACAGTATATATTAGCTCACACATACACATATAGACAGGTCATGTGACTGACAGCTGCCGTATTTCCTATGTGGTACATTTGTTGTTTTTGTAGTTTGGCTGCTTATTAATCAGATTTTTATTTTTGAAGGATAATACCAGACTTGTGTGTGTTTAGGGCGATTATGTGGCGAGGTTGGTGTATGTGTGGTGAGATGTGTGCTGAGGGTGGTATATGTGTTCAAGTACGTGGTAGTGTGTGGCGCATTTTGTGTGTGTGTTCATATCCCCGAGTGTGGTGAGTATCCCATGTCGGGGCCCCACCTTAGCAACTGTACGGTATATACTCTTTGGCGCCATCGCTCTCATTCTTTAAGTCCCCCTTGTTCACATCTGGCGGCTGCCAATTTGCCCCCAACACTTTTCGTTTCTCTTTATCCCCATTATGTAGATAGGGGCAAAATTAAATGGTAAATTGGAACGCGCGGGGTTAAAATGTTGCCTCACAACATAGCACCCGGCGCTGCCCGGGATAGTAACTGTCTCTCTGTTTCTCTCCCATTCTCTGTCTGTCTCCCCCTCTGTATATATCTTTCTGTCTTTCGCTATCTCTTTGTCTGTCTGTCTCTTTCCCCTGTCTGTCTCTGGCTGTCTCTTGTCTCTTTCTCCGTCTGTCTCAATCTCTTTTCCTGTCTATCTATCGCTTTCCTTGTCTGTCTATCGCTATCACTTTCCCTGTCTGTCTCTTTCCCTGTCTCTTTCCCTCTCTTTCCCTGTCTGTCTCTTTCCCTGTGTCTGTCTCTTTACCTGTCTTTGTCTGTCTCTTACCCTGTCTGTCTCTTTCCCTCTCTTTCCCCTTCTGTCTGTTTCCCTTTGTCTGTCTCTGTCTCTTTGTCTGTGTCTGTCTCTTTACCTGTCTGTGTCTGTCTTTTAACCTGTCTCTCTCTTTCCCTGCCTGTCTCTTTCCGTGTCAGTCTGTCTCTTTATCTGTGTCTGTCTCTTTGTGTCTGTCTCTTACCCTGTCTATGTCTGTTTCTTACCCTGTCTGTGTCTGCCTCTTTCCCTGTCTGTGTCTGTCTCTTTCCCTGGCTGCATTGTGACACGCCAACATTCCATATAAGGGCGTGGCTGCGCATTCTTCTGAAGTTCTGGCTGCACTGTGGCTCCCAGCTCCATTCATTCGCTTTAATGGAGGCATGTTTTTTAGCGAATAACTGTAAAGAGTGGGGTTAAAATTTCCCCTCAAAACATAGGCTATGACGCTCTCGGGGTCCAGAAGTGTGAGTGTGCAAAATTTTGGGGCTGTAGCTGCGACGGTGCAGATGCCAATCCCGGACATACACACATACACACATTCAGTTTTATATATTAGATGACAGGTATGTACCACGGAAGTGGTGTGATCCTGGGAGTTCTTTCTGGTACTTGTAGTGTCACAGACACTGCGGGTACTTCTCTTTAGGGACCCAAAAGAGATGTGTCGCCCACCGCAGTGTCTCGGAGGCGACCGCTGCGGCACTGTGGTGGGCGACTCACTGGGAGTTTTTTCTGGTACTTGTAGTGCCACAGACATTTTCTATAGTTTAAAATGGGCCAGGATTACGGATGGCTAAGAGATGGGTTTGACTGGCCATCCACATACCCCTGCCTATGGGTGTGTCTAACAGGTCTTAATTAAAAACAAAATATTAATATTAATATTAGAGAGTGTAGGTACTATCCCAACTGTGTACACCTTGGCGTTGGTGGGATACCTTTATGGGTTTTTTTTATCAAAAACAGTGTTTACTAAGTACCCTATGTTTATATGCACTATGCTTTTATTTAGTTACAGCAGGGTATGTTTTCACAATTTTTCCCTTGGTTTCCCACAGGTCTTGGCTACTTTCACATTGCATTTTTCCCTACGTCAACAGGTCCCGTCGGGGTATCCATCCGAACCGCCCATCCCCCACTCTGCAAAGCGTGCTCCAGACGCATGCGCCCGGCAGGGCCATTCACTTTTATGGAGCGCACTGCGTTAGCATGTGCTCTGTTTTGTGCCATTTTTTGCACATATACGTTTCTGCAAATGGACACCCGAACGTACTCCTCTACGTGTCTGGAGCACGCTTTGCAGAGTGGGGGAGGGGAGGTCCGGACGGATGCCCCGACGAGACCTGTGGACGTAGGGAAAAATGCAATGTGAAAGGGGCCATAATTAGCTTGTTTGGCACATGGAGTGAGAGTGTGTAGAGCAGTGCATGAGGAACAGCTTCTGAGGGAAGAGAGGCTGTTTACCTCAGAGAGGTCTGAAACCTCTGGAAGGAACCCTGTCTGAAGGAGCAGAGGGTTGGCTTCACACGTGAGTGAGTGAATGCTGAGAGAGCTCCACTCCGATCAAGGGTATCTGAACTGAGCGGGAGTACCGTGAGTTTAACGGACTTGAAATCCGTCTGTATTTGTGATTTTGTTTGGAGAAGCGGTTTATGGTATTTTTTTTTAATAAACCGTTTGGATTTTTAAGACCGTGTTCCTGTGTTACCTCGGAAACGCAGCTAAGTGAGTGTCCCCCATCACGTGAGCAGGCAATTGCTTACACAACCCACTATTTTTTTTCTAAAGAAAAATCCATCGGTGATTGGTGACGTGGAAAACCTTATGTGACCCTTAGAGAGACTCGTTTGAATATACCCCTTCAAGGCATTACTTTCAGAAAGAGAGAGGTTAAACAGATGAGATTTAGGCAATTTTTCTCCTGGTATGAATTCAATAGCACAATCATATGATCTATGCGGGGAAAGAACTTTACATTCAGTCTCCAAAAGGAAATCATGAATAAAATCTGGAAGAAAAGATGTCAAAGATGCCATGGATTTAGATAAACAAATGGAAAATCAAAAATTCCCCGAAGACTTTACCTTACAAGTCTCACAATTGATAATGGGATTGTGTTTCCCCAACCAGCGCATACCCAACACAAGTTTAGCTTGTAAGGAAAAAAACACCATAAATGAAATTGATTCTGTGTGTAACACTCCGACTGTCATGCACACATCCTCATGAGGGGACAAAAACAGCGCTGTTTTTATCCCCTCATGTAAGGCTGGTTTCACACTATGTTTATTTAACATGCGTCCATAACGTTTTTTTAGCGGAAAAACGGATCCAGTGCAAATGCGTTTTCACTTCAATGCATTTGCAATGGACTCGCGTCCACCTGCGTTCGCATGCGTTTGCGTGCGTTAGACACAGGATCCATACTTTTGCGTTATTTTAACATGTTTCAAAAACGCTACTTGTAGCGTTTTTTACCTTTGTCAAAATAACGCATCTCACAGGATCCTTCACATTGCGCCGCGAGCTGCAATGCATTTCAATGAGCGCTGGATCCTGCCTAGCAGAATGCGTTGAGTTGCGTTGTAACAGGATCCTGCTTTTGTACTGAGCATGCCCAGAACCAGTCTCACGTGATCTGTCTCTCTCTCCTCCTCCCTCCCTCACCCTCTCTCTCTATCTCTGTCTTTCCCCCTTCCTCTCCTCCCTCTCTCTCCCACCTGAGAGCTGCGGACACTCGTAACCAAGGTAAATATCGGGTAACCACTTCTCTTAGTTACCCGATGTTTACGTTGGTTACGTGTGCAGGCAGCCCTGCTCCTAGCAGCTGCAGACACTCGTAACCAAGATAAATATCGGGTATCCAAGCCCGATGTTTACCTTGGTTACGAGCGTCTGCAGCTGTCAGAAGCCGGCTCCCAGTCTGGCACGTTTAGTTCCCCTCACTCCCGATCACATGACTCCAATGCCCGCCCCTAAACATCCAGTGACAGGATCCTGCAAAATAACAGATGCGTTAGCATGCGTTTTTTGCCGTAAAAGCAGGATCCGCTTTTGCAGCAAAAAAACGTTCCTGACGCATGTTAAAAAAACGTAGTGTGAAAGCAGCCTAAACTGGGACCAATAAAAATCTTTCTAATTGATGAAGGAGTCTTCAGTGCCTTGGATATTACAAAATTAGATTTGCATATGCTTTACTACTCAAGGAGTCCTACGCCTTACTATTGCGAAATAATGGGTTCAGCCGGACTTTAGATAAAGTTCTGTTCTGGACCCGAACTCGACCCAAACCTCATTGGAAGTCACTGATTGGGCAGTTTAGCTCTCCACACACGTGCAGCCAGCTATAAACAGAGCACTTCCAGGGGAGGAGGGTTATTTTAATCTTTTTTTTTTTTTTTTTTAATTTTTGCACACTTGAAATCCAATACTGCTGATTTTACCCTCTTTGCGAGCAATTCAAAAACTGAAAGTGCCTAGCATTGGGCTGAGCATGAAGCATATCTGAGCACACTGATGCTTGCTCACGTGGTTTGCCCACGTAAAGCACCCAAACTCCGAACTCGAACACGGATTGTTTTGTATAGTCTGTATTTGATAAGAACACTGAACTTTAAAGTTCAGGTACACTCATCTGTAGCTATAATTCCTGCCTGTATGATGGTAATCCAAACCTATCCCTCCTCCAGCAGCTCTCCCTACACTGAATGAAGCAAACAGCAATATTAATAGGGAAAAGACTCAAAAAGAGATGAACATAAGGCAGTAAATTTAAATTTTCTTGACATAATCTACCTTTACATTAAATCTTAAAATAATTATTTTATAATTTAATGTAAAGGTAGATTCTGTCAAGAAAAGAATAGATTTAGCCCCAACAAGGGACTTTTGGTTTTAGGGTGCAGCAGCAGAGACTGTAAAGGCCGCTTTACACGCTGCGATATCGGTACCGATATCGCTAGCGTGGGTACCCGCCCCCACCTGTTGTGCAACACGGGCAAATCGCTGCCCGTGCCGCACAACATCACCCAGACCCGTCACACGTACTTACCTGCCCGGCGACGTCTCTGTGACTGGTGAACCGCCTCCTTTCTAAGGGGGCGGTTCGTCAGTGTCACAGCGACATCACAGCTGCGTCACTAAACCGCCGCCCAATAGAAGCGGAGGGGCGGAGATGAGCGGGACGTAACATCCCGCCCACCTCCTTCCTTCCGCATAGCGGCCGGGAGGCAGGTAAGGGGAGCTTCTTCGTTCCTGCGGTGTCACACGGAGCGATGTGTGCTGCCGCAGGAACGAGGAACAACTTCGTTACTGCTGCAGAAACGATATTTGAGAATGGACCCCCATGTCACCGATGAGCGATTTTGCACGTTTTTGCGACGATGCAAAATCGCTCATAGGTCTCACATGCAACGGCATTGCTAATGCGGCCGGATGTGCGTCACCAATTCCGTGACCCCAACAACTTCGCATTAGCGATGTCTTAGCCTGTAAAGCCCCCTTTAGGCTATAATTCTTGCCTATATGCCTGTAATCTAAACATATGCCTTCTCCAGCAGAGTTGCCTTCACTGAATGCAGAAAACTTTATGGTATTAATAGGGAATAGAATAGATGTACTCCTGACAAGGGACTTCTGATTTTAAGTTGCAGCAGCAAGGGCTGTAAGGCTATAATCCCTGACTATATGCCTGTACTCTAAATTTATCTTTCCTCCAGCAGCTATCCCTACACTCAATGCAGCAAAAAGTGGTATTCATAGGGAATAGAATACATGTAGCCTTGACAAAGGACTTTGGGTTTTAGGTTGCAGCAGTAAGGACTGTAAGGCTCAAATACCTGACTATTTTCCTCTAATCCAAACCTATTTCTCCTCCAGCAGCTATCCATAGAGTGAATGCAGGTAATATTGGTTCAACTCCAAGAAGTGACAGTAATTATCCCTGAAAAGGACTTTTGGTTTTAGGTTACAGCAATGTAATTATAGAAGGACTGTTTTGCAATAAAACCCTACCTACTGTATATGTCTGCACTAATTCTTTAACAATCCCTCCTCCAGCAGATATCCCTACAGTAAATGCAGCTAACAGTGGCATTAATAGGCAATAGAATAGATGTAGCCTTGGCAAAGGATTTTTGCTTTTAGTTTGCTGCAGAAATAACTGTAGGGCAGTAATCCCTGTTTATATGCCTCTAACCCTAACCTATCCCTCCTGCAGCAGCTAGCCTTACAGTGAATGTAGCTAATAGCGGTATTTGTTTGGAATAGAATAGATGTAGCCCTGACAAGGGACTTTTGGTTTTCAGTTGCAGCAGCAAGGCTCTAATCTCTGTTTATATACCTCTAATCCTAACCTATCACTCCTGCAGCAGCTATCCCTACACTGTTTCCGGGTAGAGTGAGTCGAGAGACCCGTTACCAGGTATTATATGGAACTGATGGTGCAGCCAATCACATGGCTATGGCATTTTTCGCGATTGGCAGGAAATCCACGCATGTTTAGTGGATGAAACACAGCCGCAATACATACGAGGCGGGGACTCGAGCATGATGCTCGAGCACTAAAGATACTTAATCGAGTATCTAGTGTGTCCAAGAACCCCGATGCTCAATCAAGTATCGAGCAGTGGGGAGCATGCTCGCCCAACACTAGTTGGGAGACTATTCTGATTCAGAAAGTGCTCATAATGTTGCTGATACTATGATATTCAACTTTGTGCTGTAAAATTTATGGTGCTCACCCAAAAATAGGTCAGGATAGGAATTATACTGTGTGAGAAAACATTCTAATAATCGGCATTCTTCATTTTTGTAGAAGATGTTTAGCAAATTAGAACCAGACCAACACTACACAATTAGCCCCCTAGTACATCAGAGGATCTGAGAACTAAGAGATATCTTTTTAACCATACAGTAGATGTTAGTGAGACAGATTACCACATACAGATAGAACACCTGCTTGTCTTTGTACTGCAACATCATTGAATATTTGATAAGCCACACAGATGGTTTATTTATGTTCTTCAATCACTGCCATATTTTTTTTGTTCCAATCCTTTGAGAGGCAAATATGCAATAACCCACAGCAATGAACTATGGTGGCATGCTCTTCATTTTATCTTTAGCACAAACTCTGTCTTCTTGCCTCAATACTGACATCAAAGGAACTTGTAAATAGTGTATGACAGGCTACTTATTCATGGTTCTTGGCTAGCTCTTGTAGCTTTTATTCCATTATCTTCTTTGGATACAAATTGATTTAGATACAGACATATAACTTATTTACATGGTAGAGCCACGTGAAAGTGGATGTATCAACAGTTACCATGCGATGAATATAATTTACAATGGGGATGCAATGTTTCTGTTATACAATATGTGATGGAGACTTGCACTCTTTCATGGCTCTGCACAACATGAAGCCATCACATGTACAGCCCCTGACAAAAGTTCTGTCGCTTATCCATGTTATGTAAATAAGGGTATGTGCGCACGTTGCTTTTTACCTGCTTTTTACCTGCTTTTTTGCTGCTTTTTCTTCTGCGCTGTTTAATGCCAAAATGGATGTGTTCTTCTATTCAAGCAAAGTCTATGGGAATTTGGGTTTCTTGTTCACACTATGTTGTTCAAAATGCTGCCTTTTTGTGGCAGAACTTTGGTCAAAAACTCAGCTTTGCAGTGCAAAATCCAAATGGCAAAAACAATTGACATGTTGCTTCTTTGAAAAGCTGAGTTTTTGACCAAAGTTCTGCCACAAAAAGGCAGCATTTTGAACAACATAGTGTGAACAAGAAACCCAAATTCCCATAGACTTTGCTTGAATAGAAGAACACATCCATTTTGGCATTAAACAGCGCAGAAGAAAAAGCAGCAAAAAAGCAGATAAAAAGCAGGTAAAAAGCAACGTGCGCACATACCCTAAAAGCTTATAACCTGACTTTAAATTCATCCATTGGTTTCATAAATTACTTTTTTGAAAGCTGAAACCCTTACAAATTTGGTTTAGGTTATGAAAATCAAATTGCTGCAAAGCTGAAATATTGATGATATTATGAACACAGAAAGGTCAGATTTTAGCAAGGCAAAAGTTTTGTCGCTTAGTCATATAATGCACCGACTCCTAGTTTACATCCTCACCTGTTCTCACTAAATGATCGGTTAATTAGTGGGTGTGTATAAAAAGAAACCCAGCACCCCAGACCTTCACTTGAGCTGCAACTTGACCTCTGACAACATGCCAAAAATCCACCCAGCGACCGATCAAAGCCTTGATTATCAAGAGGCTGAAGACCAGATCCACTGCAGAGGTGGCTGGCACCTTTAATGTGTCTCAGTATCAAGTACAAAGAATTAAACAAAGATTTGAAGAGACTGGAGGTGTTTTTGACAAGCCCAGGTCCAGCAGACCCCGCAAGACAACTGCTCAGGAGGAACGTTTGTTGGTTAGAAAATCCAAAGCCAGCCCCTCTTCCACTGCAGCAGAGATCTAAAAGGCCTGGTCACCTTAAGTCTCTGTGTCAACTAAAACAGTTTGTAGGATTCTGTCTCGAAATGGCCTCCATGGTTGAATCAGTGCCCAGAAGCCAGCACTAAACAAAAGGCAATTAAAAAACCGTGTGGCATTTGCCAAGTCCCACAACCTGCTAAACAGATGGACACTGGAAAAGTGGCAGAAGATGGATTTCTCTGATGAATCTTCAGTTGAATTACACCACAGCCACCGCAAATACTGCAGGAGACCTATTGGAGCCCGTATGGATCCAGAAAACCGCTAAGTTTGGTGGTGGAAAGTTCATGGTCTGGGTTTACATTCAGTATAGGTGTGCGAAACATTTGCAAGGTGGAAGGCAATATCAATATCCTAAAATATCAAGAAGTATTAACTCCCTCTTACATTCCCAATCATAAAAGGGGTCAAATTCTGCAGCAGGATGGTGCTCCATCTCATACATCCATCTCTACAACAAAGTTCCTCCTGGCATAAAAGATCAAGGTGCTCAAGGACTGGCCAGCCTAGTCACCAGACATGAACATCATTGAGCATGTCTGGGGTAGGATGAAAGAGGAAGCTTGGAAGACAAATCCAAAGAATCTAAATGAACTCTGGGAATCATGTAAGACTGCATTCTTTACTATTCCTGATGACTTCATCAATAAATTGTATGAATCATTGTTGAAGCGCATGGATGCAGTCCTTCAAGCTCATGGAAGTCATACAAAATATTAAATATGGCTCTAATAGCAACTTCATTCACCAATGTTATGAAGCATATCTTTGTATTAGAAGTTAATTATTTGTTTGAATTTCACATTACTTTCTGTGGGCGACAAAACTTTTGTCTTGCTAAAATCTGATCTTTCTGTGTTCATTAAATGATCAATTTTTCAGCTTTGCAGCAACTTTATTTTCATAACCTTACCCAGATTTGGGAGGGTTTCAGCTTTCAAAAGAGTAATTTATGAAACCAATGGATGAAGTTAAAGTCAGGTTATAAGCTTTTATTTACATAACATGGATAAGCGACAGAACTTTTGTCAGGGACTGTAAATTAGTACTTAACTCCTTCACCCTCCGGGGATTTTCTATTTTTCATTTTCGTTTTCTCTTCCCTTTATTCCAAGAGCCATAACTTTTTAATTTTTTTGAATGATACCATTCATTCTGTCACATATTGTTCTGGAAAACTGGAGTATTGATATTGCAAAAAAAACCTGTAATTACATGTTTGTTTTTTTATTTACAGAGTTTTCGAGATTGTAGATACCAAATGTATAGTTTTTTTTTTATTTTAGTGGGGAAAAGATTCAGAAATTAAAAAAAATAAAAAAAAGAATCGCGCTTTTGTCATTATTTTCCGAGACTCGTAGCGTTCTCATTTTTCAGGATCTTGGGCTGTGTGATAGATTATTTTTTTCTGACTTGATCTGACGTTTTTAATTATACTATTTTTGGTTACATGCAATGTTTTTATCACCTCTTATTGCATTTTATTGCAATGTTGTGGCGACCAAAAAACGTAATTATAAGAAGGAGGCCATATACATCAGGAAGGTGACAAAAACCGAGATGGGGACAATATACCAGAATGTGCCCAGAAGGGGGATATATATATATATATATATATATTATACCAGGAGGGCTCATATACAAACAGGAGGACATATATATATATATATATATATATATATATATATATATATATATATATATATCAGGAACGGGACAAAAACCAGGATGGGGACATATATGCCGGAATGTGCCCAGGAGGGGGATATACATACCAGGAGGGGGTCCAGGATGGGATATATATACCATGATGGAGACAAATACACCTAGATGGGGACATATATACCAGTAGGGTCCCAGGATGGGGACATATATATAACAGGAGGAAGACATAAATGCTAGAAAGGGGGCAATAAACCAGGATGGGGACATACATACCAGGAAGGGCCCAGGATGGAAACATACATACTAGGAAGGGCCCATATATGCCAGGAGGAGAACATATATACCAGGAGAATATTATTATTCAGAAGGGCAATGTGTGTGTGTGTGTGTGTGTGTGTGTGTGTGTGGGGGGGGGGGGGGAAGCTTGTGTCGGTGGATAGTATACAAAGGGGCAGCGTACTTGAGGGATATTGTACAGAGGGCAGTGTGGGGATATTATACAGAGGAGCAGTGTGTGAGGGGGATATTATACAGAAAAGCAGTGTGTGGGGGGATATTATACAGAGGGGCAGTGTGTGGGGATATTATACACAGGGGCATTGTGTGTGGTTATATTATACAGAGTGGAAGTGTGTGAGTATAATATACACAGGGCAGTGTGAGAGAGATATTATGGAAAGGGGTGGTGTAGAGGGTGTATTATGGAGAAGGGTAGTGCAGCGGGTATATTAATTTTCTGAGAGCAATATTTTATTTTCTGGAACAGCTTCTAGAGTGCTAACACTTTTGGCCATGACTATGTGTGTTTTTGTATCTGTGTACATGTATGTGTGTGTGTATATATATATATATATATATATATATATATATATATATATACATATACAGTTAGGTCCAGAAATATTTGGACAGTGACACAATTTTCGCGAGTTGGGCTCTGCATGCCACCACATTGGATTTGAAATGAAACCTCTACAACAGAATTCAAGTGCAGATTGTAACGTTTAATTTGAAGGTTTGAACAAAAATATCTGATAGAAATTGTAGGAATTGTACACATTTCTTTACAAACACTCCACATTTTAGGAGGTCAAAAGTAATTGGACAAATAAACCAAACCCAAACAAAATATTTTTATTTTCAATATTTTGTTGCGAATCCTTTGGAGGCAATCACTGCCTTAAGTCTGGAACCCATGGACATCACCAAATGCTGAGTTTCCTCCTTCTTAATGCTTTTCCAGGCCTTTACAGCCGCAGCCTTCAGGTCTTGCTTGTTTGTGGGTCTTTCCGTCGTAAGTCTGGATTTGAGCAAGTGAAATGCATGCTCAATTGGGTTAAGATCTGGTGATTGACTTGGCCATTGCAGAATGTTCTACTTTTTTGCACTCATGAACCCCTGGGTAGCTTTGGCTGTATGTTTGGGGTCATTGTCCATGTGTACTATGAAGCACCGTCCGATCAACTTTGCCGCATTTGGCTGAATCTGGGCTGAAAGTATATCCTGGTACACTTCAGAATTCATCCGGCTATTCTTGTCTGCTGTTATGTCATCAATAAACACAAGTGACCCAGTGCCATTGAAAGCCATGCATGCCCATGCCATCACGTTGCCTCCACCATGTTTTACAGAGGATGTGGTGTGCCTTGGATCATGTGCCGTTCCCTTTCTTCTCCAAACTTTTTTCTTCCCATCATTCTGGTACAGTTCATCATTCTGGTATCTTTGTCTCATCTGTCCATAGAATACTTTTCCAGAACTGAGCTGGCTTCATGAGGTGTTTTTCAGCAAATTTAACTCTGGCCTGTCTAATTTTGGAATTGATGAATGGTTTGCATCTAGATGTGAACCCTTTGTATTTACTTTCATGGAGTCTTCTCTTTACTGTTGACTTAGAGACAGATACACCTACTTCACTGAGAGTGTTCTGGACTTCAGTTGATGTTGTGAACGGGTTCTTCTTCACCAAAGAAAGTATACGGCGATCATCCACCACTGTTGTCATCCGTGGACGCCCAGGCCTTTTTGAGTTCCCAAGCTCACCAGTCAATTCCTTTTTTCTCAGAATGTACCCGACTGTTGATTTTGCTACTCCAAGCATGTCTGCTATCTCTCTGATGGATTTTTTCTTTTTTTTCAGCCTCAGGATGTTCTGCTTCACCTCAATTGAGAGTTCCTTAGACCGCATGTTGTCTGGTCACAGCAACAGCTTCCAAATGCAAAACCACACACCTGTAATCAACCCCAGACCTTTTAACTACTTCATTGATTGCAGGTTAACGAGGGAGACGCCTTCAGAGTTAATTGCAGCCCTTAGAGTCACTTGTCCAATTACTTTTGGTCCCTTGAAAAAGAGGAGGCTATGCATTACAGAGCTATGATTCCTAAACCCTTTCTCCGATTTGGATGTGAAAACTCTCATATTGCAGCTGGGAGTCTGCACTTTCATCCCATATTATACATATAATTGTATTTCTGAACATGTTTTTGTAAACAGCTAAAATAACAAAACTTGTGTCACTGTCCAAATATTTCTGGCCCTGACTGTGCATATACATACATGTTTTTCCAAGAATGGCAGTTTGTGGAAAGTTTGAAGGGTGGAGGCGGAGCTGGGGTGGAAAAGCCACGACACAGGATTATTATTATTATAACTGAGGTATAGTACTTCTACACCACCAAAAACTATCTCCAAAATTTTTTTTGTTTAATAGATTCTTAAAAAAAGACACTTATAGTATCCTATCATTCAGCATAAAACATTGACATATCAAAGAAACACATGCAGTGTATCAGTGAGTTTGATACCCGTACCAGGTGGGAGGAGGGAGAAGGGGGTTTCAGGATCATGAAGATGTTTTTTTCCAAGGAACGAAATTGGACCTGTCTACATGCATCCTAGGTTCCCCTTCTTAACAACGGAGGGTGCCTTAATTTTTTGGACACTCCCCCGCTCCAGATGACTGGCCTTCTCTGCCCCTCTTCCTTTCTAGTAGGGGTAACCACCACCAAAAACCAAGTGTGCATACTGTGATGCCAACATAAAACCACAAATGTACAAATCAACAATTTTTGCGTTAAATATTCAATATAGTTCCCTAAGGCGTGTTAATTATCCGGTCGAGGAACAAAAGATTGTATTTGTTGTAAGGTTAGAGTAGAGGTCTACTTATCTTATAGACACCCTCAACTCTCCTGACGCGTTTTACCCCCTCCTAAAGCAATAAAAGGGGGATCATCAGGGGATTAATTAGAATATTTCCTCAATACGACACATGTAAACTAGTGTTGTAAATCAGGAATAGTAATTCAAGAAATGGTCATCAGATACTCCATACCGTCCAATCAGAGGGTTTAATGATACCACAGCTTTCTATCGGTTGTTTCCTGAGTATAAGTGTACCAAGGTACCGTGCAATGTCAGGTAAATCAATCTACAAGCGGCAACCATCGCTGTTATCCTGTGCGCTCTCATCTATGGTTGCTTTTGCTTCCTTTTTCCAGACTTCTCTTTCTGGTATGTCCAGTGCTTAATGATATAGAATTGTTCCTCTCTGTATGTGATGTTAATAGTCCATTCTTAAACCCATATGAATGCATTTCATACTAATTGTCAGTGACTACATATCATTACTCTGTTAACTGCAATTTTTGTAGTGCTGTGTATTGTTAATGTATGCTGTATAATACTAACGTATACTCTTTGTATATTGTACGTAAGACTTTGTATCAATGTAGTAATATTTTGTCTCTTTATTTTTGTTATTATTTTACTTTATCACAAACACATATTTCTTGATAAAGTCTGAAATGTAAAGCCGAAACGTCGACAAAGTGTACAACATGTGAAAATTAATTTCTTTTGGAACACCGCAATGAAGCATCATAGAAAAGGATTTCCCCGTTTTTTACTTTTTAATTTCTTCTTATTTGAGCATTATTCTACTCTGTGTTCTGAAGTAACATCATGACAAAAACCCGATGACACGATGCAGCCAGCCAATCACAGTAATACCAGTAGACAACATGGCTATGGCATTACTATGTATCGCAGGCAACCCCTGCATGTTGATGGGCTGTTTATCAGCCATGAAATATGCAGGGTACAGACTAAAGCATGGAGTTCGAGCATCTATGATACTTGATCGAGTAATGATCAAATCTGAGAACCCTGTTGCTCGAATGACTATCGAGCAGTGGCGAGCATGCTCACTCATCACTAATTGACACCTGTTCTGTGTTCTGTGTTTTGAAGACACTCCTGATTTTAGCATACAAATACTGATGAAATACTGATCAAAAATACTCGTGTGAATGAGGCCTTATACCTAACAATATATGGTTAACTGACCACCAATAACCTTTGTGCAGCAACTCCAGCTATAATGGATTTACTATATGAAGGATGCCCTTATAGACACTACTGTGCTCACAGAAATCATGATCATTCATACAGAAACTCTGTTCTAGTTTTGCACTGAGATGGCTAGAATGGAGTTGCTGTATGGAGGTTTGTGTTTTCTGGGCAGTCACATAAGTCAAGATCTCAATGTGTGCATGCGCCACCACGGCAGCATTTTCCTGAAGCCAGCCAGAAGATTAATTTGCCCATGCTTTAACACCGGTGGCATTTTACTGATGCCTGCAACCAGAGCAAACTTTGCTAGTGCCACTCCGATGACTAAGGACAGTGCCGGCACGGAATTTTACACAGCATAAAGATACCTACACCAGAGGCACATGTGGGGCTGTGATGAAGACCCTACCCACAGTCCCTCCCCATAGTCCTGCCCAGATACACGAACAGTTTATTGCACCAAAACATGATTAAAGTATAACCAGGCTGCGAATTCCTACAGTGAAGGTAACTATTAAATAAGTAGAACAGCACCTTTATGCCCATTTCTTTAGTTTATCATGCTTGTTCCTGATGACTAATCTAGGGCTTAGTTGCAGCTGTGCGCTTTTATTGACCCCCTCATTACCCCGATTGCCAACACACCAGGGCAACGGCAAGAGCCGTGTAAAGCGCCAGGGTTATCACATCTAATGTATGCAATAATCCTGGGAGGCTGAAGGTTGCTATTTTTAGGCTGGAGAGGGCAGCCAATAACCATGGCCCTCTGCAGTCTGAAAATACAAGCTACCAAAAAAAAAGCCACATGCGGTTCCTCATATTTTTATACACAGCCAAGATAAGTGCAGGGCTGGGGCTGCAGCCTGTCCCCGTGGGCTTTATCTGCGCTGGTATCATAATATGGGGAGACCGTACGCCAATTTTTTTTTATTCATTTATATATTTTTACTGTACAGCAAGAGTCATACTGACGTAATGTAATGCAAGTCACTACTTATCGATGGTACAGAAAATAGAGTAGTCAGGTAAGCTGGGGTCGGTAACTGGAGGACACTTATGGATTCAGGGAGTACACAGAAGCGTTGTCAGGTCACAATCCAAGGGTTGGAATTTCAGGAGGTCACATAATAGATTCAGGGAGAAAACTGGGACATGGTCAGGTAACGGTCCGAGGTCAAAAGCCAGGAGGTCTCAACAGGAACAGGGAGCAGGCAGAGAGGAGTCAAACAGCGGTTCGGGGTCAAGAAACAAAGATCAGAATGCATGCAGAAACACAAGCCAACAGTACAACTACAGAACCAGAAGGTACGACTGGCAAGGTTCTGGGGGAGCATGCTCAGTAAAGAAGCAGAGGAATTACCAGGAAGATGGAACACCTGAGTGATCAGAACCTCCCAGATTCAGCATGGAATCCTGCGCTGTCAATCAACCTGCCAGCTCAGTTGCTCAGGAAAACACAGCAGAGCATCTCCTGATGTACAAAATGCTCTGCACAGAGGAATCGTGTCATTGCCAGCTCAATAGTCCAGGAAAGTGAAGCAGAGCATCTCCTAGTGTGAAAGATGCTCTGCACAGAGGAATAGGGGCACGTATGACTTGCACGAGTGCAATGTGAGAAAAACTCGCAATGCACGCAGCCCTATGTAAGACAATCCCGCAGCTCACATCTGCGAGTTTTTCCTCATCCCTACTCGGACTGAGAAAAAAAATCGCAGCATGCTGCGATCATCAGCGAGTCTCCTATCACTCGCACCTATACAAATCTATGGGTGCTAGAGAAACATTGGGCTGCACTCAGATGTTATCCAAGTGCAGTGCGATATACGTACAAATAGAAAAGATCTCCAGCTTCCAAATGCATAAAATCAATTTCTTTTATTCCAAAAAATTAAAATCCAAAGTACAGGACTAGAGACAAGCGATGTTCGAGGTTCGAGGTTCTCCAATTTCATGTTCAAGTGATTTTGGGGGGGTGTTCGAGTTGTTCGACGAACTCGAACGAATTGCTAAAAGTTCGGCAGTTCGAGTTACGGTCGAAAACGGTTCGATCACCAAAAGCGTGGCTTTTTACAGCTACGTGTGCAGGGAACCATCGCTGGCAGCCTGTGGTAAGCTAGTAACCAGGGCAAATATTGGGTATCTAAGCAAAGCGCTTTGATTAGTAACCCGATGTTTACCCTTGCTACGTGTGCAAAAATCCCCGAAAGCCACACAGAAGCACTTCCGTGTGACTTCCGTTGAATGCCGCTGCAGTCTGTGTCCAGCTCCAGCTCCAGCCCCGCGGCTGCCTGGGGATGACAAACGCTGCCATCAGGAGGTTAGTGAAGTTCCTTACCTGCGGTGATGAAGTTCTGCACTCCCGATGTCAGCGCTGTCACTGTCCTCCATGGCCGCTGCTTGTCACATCTCCTCTTGCTGTCGACCCGAGACTGTCACTAGCGGTGACATCACAGACACCAGCGATACTTGGTTGTGAAGGCGGCAGTCATTGAACTCAGTGACAGCTCTGCTATCAGGAGTGCAGCGATTACCGCAGGTAATGTACCTCGCTATCCTCCTGACAGCAGCACTCTTCATGCCCTGCAGTGACAGCTCTGCTATCAGGAGTGCAGCGATCACCGCAGGTAATGTACCTCGCTATCCTCCTGACAGGAGCACTTGTCATGCCCTGCAGTGACCTGGGCTGACCTATTGATGTTAGCTCAGGTCACTGCATTGCTCTCCAATGCTAGCCAATATGAAACATTCTGTTCTTCATTGACTGGGACATTGACTATGGTATGGATCATCATGGGAACCCCTTGGATTACACCAGACCTGGATTTGTTTTTCTTTCTAATAAATTGGTGAAAGAGGGAATGTTTAGGGGAGTGTTTTTTCAAATAAAAATGTGTTTGTCGTCTATTTTTTTTTATTACTGACTGGGTTGGTGATGTCGGGTATCTGATAGACGCCTCACATCACGAACTCCAGGGCTTGATGCCAGGTGACATTACACATCTGGTATTAACCCCATATATTACCCCGTTTGCCACCGCACCAGGGCAATGGGATGAGCTGGAGCGAAGCACCAGGATTGGCGCATCTAATGGATGCGCCACTTCTGGGGCGGCTGTGGCCTTCTATTTTTAGGCTGGGGAGAGTCCAATAACCATGGACCTCCCTAGTCTGAGAGCTGTCCGCTTTACCTTGGCTGGTGATCCAATTTTGGGGGGACCCCCACGTGGTTTTTTTAAATTATTTATTTATTTTAAAATAACAGCGTGGGGTGCCCTCAGATTTGGATTACCAGACAAGGTGAAGCTGGCAGCTGTGGTCTGCAGGCTGTAGCCGTCTGCTTTACCCTAGCTGGCTATCAAAAATAGGGGGAACCCCACGTCATTTTTTTTAAAAATGTATTTATTTTTTTGGCTAAATACAAGGCTTGGCACCCCTTAGTGCCACATGAAAGGCACCAAAGGGTGCAAAATTACAAAATGCAGGAGAGTGGGTCATTATGTGTCTTTCTGCCATTATAATGACAGAAAAGACTGATATGAAGTGTACAAGCACAAGAAAATCACCAGAGCGCTCTACACTGTGAAAAGCAGTAGAAAATGGCACTGGAGTGAACATGTGACCGCCTCATGTATTTTCCCTCCTTCAGTTTTTTTGCAGTACGCAAAAAACGGAAGGCACACGGATGACAAACGGATGACATACAGACCGTATACGGAACGGAAACGGATGCCACACGGATGCATCCTTGAAAAAAAACGGACCTTTTTTTGCGGACCGCAGAAACGGATCGGTCATGTGATTGTAGCTTTATTCTGATCTGCCGTTTACAAACAGCAGGCAGAAATAAGTGAATAGCGCCCCCCAGCATCAGAAAATCTCTAGGGTTTCAGGGGGTAGCTGAGACTCTGGAGATCATGATTCAAGCCGTTTTTTCCGGTCCCCGCTTACGTGATCATCGGTATACTCAGATGGGAGATAAATCTCCTCCCCGGTCCCTTCCGGTCCCCCGGTGTTGCCCAAGTGCCCCCCCCGACCCCCTTCTGAAAATCCAAGATGGCCGCGCGCACAGCACCGCACCGACCGCATTTATCCTACTCCTCTGATTTCTGTCGCATGTGCCATGTTACATGCAACAGAAAACTCCTCCCCAGGCCCTGCCAGGTCATGCCCTATAACCCCACCGGTGTTCCCCGGTGTCCCACGCTACCTGTGCAGCGTTGATCCACGCGGCCCCCTCCTTCGCAATAGACGCTGCCGCATGCACAGAGCGGCTGTCAGCTCAGCTTCCTGTATTCAGACACAGTGAGTGGTGGTAAGCATGCATCTGTAAGCTACTGCAATGCCCTGCTCATGTGGTAAGGAACATAGTTAATCAGGAGAGCTATACTACATTTCCAAATGGAGGTATTTGATTTTATAGTTGCCCTGCTGAATGACTACCAAACATGAGAGTCCGTTTTGCGCCACAAGAAAACATATCTAAATAGCGAGCTCTGTTGTTTAGTATTCATTCAGCTGGATAACTGGACTTAAAGGGGTATTCCATCTCCAAGATCCTATCCCCAATATATAGTAGGTGGAATAGCAATAATATCAGCAAATACCAATATTTGGAAATGTAGAATAGTTCTCCTGATTAGGCATGCCCCTACCTCATGAGCAGGGCATTGCAGTTTTGATAGCAACAGTTACGACATGGACTCTGCTGCTGTGGACCCGGGGAGAGAGGGTGCAGATTCCTTGCACCCACACTCCTCACATGGATGGTCTGCACTCCTAGAAAATGGGGGATACATTCCCTGAGTGTGTCCCCCCATATTCTAGATGGTCCAGAGTTGTCGTGGGACCCCCTTATTTTTTTTTCCTTACAATAAATTGGTGAAAGAGGGAATGTTTTGGGGAGTGTTTTTTCAAATACATTTTTTGTTGTCTATTTTTTTGTTAGTACTAACAGTTTGTGATGTCGGGTATCTGATAGATGCCATGACATCACAAACTGCTGGGCTTGATGTCAGGTGACCTTACAGCTAGTATCAACCTCATTTATTACCCCGTTTGCCACTGCAACAGGGCACAGGATGAGCTGGGGTGAAGCGCCAGGATTGGCGCATCTAGTAGATGCGCCTCTTCTGGGGCACCTGCGGCCTGCTATTTTTAGGCTGTGAAGGGCCAATAACTATGGACCTTCTCATCCTGAGAATACCAGACCACAGCTCTCCGCTTTACCTTGGCTGGTGATCCAATTTGGGGGGGACCCTACTTTTTTTTGGTATTTATTTATTATTTATAAAATAATTATAAAAAAATAGCCTGGGATGACCTCCACATTGGATCCCCAACCACGGTAAAGCTGCCAGCTGTGGTTTTCAGTCTACAGCCATCTGCTTTACCCTAGCTGGCTATCAAAAATGGGGGGACCCCACGTCATTTTTTTTTTTTTTTTAAATAAAAAAAAATAATGGGATTCCCTGTATTTTGATTGCCAGCCAAGGTAATGCCAGGCAGATGGGGGTGGCAACCAGTAGCTGTCTGCTTTATCTGCGCTGAGAATCAAAAATACCACGGAGCGCTACGTCATTTTTTTTAATGACTTATTTTTACAGCACTGTGATGTCAGGCAATCAAAATACAGGGAAACCCATTTTCTTTTTAGTTATTTAAATAAATAATTAAAAAAAATATATATGGGCTCCCGCTGCATTTTTTTTATTGCTAGCTAAGGGTAATCCAAGCAGCTACTGGCTGCTAACCCACACTGCTTGGCAATGGCAATGAAAAATCCAGGGAGGAATTTTTTATTTTTTTTGCCAAAAAACTGAAAAAAAATGACATGAGCTTCGCCATATTTTTGTATGCTAGCCAGGTACAGCAGGCAAGTACGGCTGCCCCCAACCCCCAGCTGCCTATTTGTACCCGGCTAGGAACTAAAAATATAAGGAAGCCCTTTTTTTAATTATTTCATGAATTTCATGAAATAATTTAAAAAAAAAAAAAAACGACTTGGGCTTCGCCCCATTTTTGTGTCCAGCCGAGTACAACTAGGCAGCTGGGGATTGGAATCCGCAGCACAGGTTGGCCTGAGGTTTCTGGGCCCCTCTGCTGCGAATTGCAATCCGCAGCCGCCCCAGAAAATGGCGCTTTCATAGAAGCGCCATCATCTGGCGCTGTATCCAACTCTTCCAACAGCCCTGAAGCCGGGTGGCTTGCTGGGTAATAATGAGTTAATACTGGCTTTGTTTTACTAGCCAGTATTAAGCCAGAGATTCTTAATGTCAGGCAAGTTTGACCTGGCCATTAAGAATCTCCAATAAAATGTTAAAAAAAAGACACCACACAGAGAAAAAATACTTTAATAGAAATGAATACACAGACACACTTAGAGACTGCATGTTTATTACTCCCTGTCAGCCCTCCACGATCCTGGTCTTATGTCTTCTTTCTCCTTCAACCCATGCAGCTCTGCTACATGAGACAGCACTGCATGGGAGGAAGACGCTGCTGCTTTCCATGCAGTCTATTCACTCAGTGAGTGAGCAAAGGCTGCGTGCTGTAAGCGGTGACGTCACCGCTGACAGGCGGGTTACCATAGCAACGATGCTCTGATCACGTGATTCCCGATGCCACTATTTACCGGCTGTGACAGCTAGTCCCTGCATTTGGCTGACTCTGTAAAGAGCGCCCATATGCAGGAAGGGGGAGTCGACCATGTGCCAGAGCATTTCGCCGGTACACGGACATGCTGAAATGAGCACCGCGTACCGGAGAGATGCGCTGATAGGACCTAGCATGACATCATAGCCATGTGACCAGTTTGTAGCCAATGAGATAATAGACACGTGACTGGTCACATGCTATTTTGCCGTCACGATAGGTCCTATCATCAGTGCTGGTTACCGGGAGGATGCAGCGATTATCGGAAGGAAAAGCGGTGGGAGACAGAGTGCAGGACGCGTCGTGGGGACCTGTAAGTGTTATGGCAATGTTTATTAACTGTATGTGTACATGTATAATGTGTTTTTATGTGTTTGTGTTTGCCTCCCATTGTTTTCAATGGGGTTCGAGTGGTTCGTCGAACGTTCGTCGAACGGAGCCTCCGTTCGGCGAACCGAACCGAACTCGAACGCTAGGGGGGTGGCTCATCTCTATACAGGACTTGATCCAAAATAGTAAGAGCAATTAGAAATGCATTTCTAATTGCTCTTACTATTTTGGATCAAGTCCTGTTTATTTTAACACACAACTGTTTCATATATGATCATCATTTACAGACATGTGTAATTGCTATATGGACCAGATTTACCCCTAGTTATACTAATTTATATGTAGCCATCTACTGTCAAGGCTCACTATGGATAGTATAGATGAAGAGATGGATGTTTGAAAACCGCGCCAAGGACCACTAGTGCAGGAGATGGATTTAACGTGACTTTATTCCATATTCAGGTCTACGCGTTTCAGGAGCGTCCGCTCCCTTCCTCAAGCTTTCAGAGTGTGAACAGTTCACACTCTGAAAGCTTGAGGAAGGGAGCGGACGCTCCTGAAACGCGTAGACCTGAATATGGAATAAAGTCACGTTAAATCCATCTCCTGCACTAGTGGTCCTTGGCGCGGTTTTCAAACATCCATCTCTTCATCTATACTATCCATTACAGGGATGACTGCTGCCTTTGACCTATTTCATATGCCTGCATAGTGGTTGTGACTGTCACAACTACACTTGGTGAGTAACCTCTGTGAATCATACCCCATTTGTTTGTCGGGTAAGACCCTATTGTGCTCCTTTTCCACAGTGTTTTGCAAGGCTCACTATGAGCAGGCCTGGTCCTATGGCACCATTTCTTTGATGACATCCTTTTTATTTGGGATGGTTCTCAGGATGCATTGACTCAGTTTCTTGGAGAAACTAAATGCATGTTATTAACAAGAATAAAAGAACATCTTAATAATTTAAAAAATTTTTGTGATGTCCATGACTAATCCTATAAAGGAATAAGGTTTTTTTGGTATATATGTTGTCCCAAGACCATGGAGGGGAGGGGATTTTGTCAGCCATATGTCCTGTATTGAGTCCAGATAGATTTTCACTCTAAGCAGCCTAGCTCCAAATGGCCTTAATCATGAAATTTAGCTTTGTGCCCTTTAGATATAGTTCCTTCTCAGTATATGTCTACCTTTAGACGTTTTTTTCATACTCGTATAACACCATAGGTGTTTGGTTCTTGACAACTATAATCAGGTCATATTCAATCAGGTTCATTTTTTTCTAATGGTTTTTGTATACTTTATAGATTAAGCATTTTTGATTAATATATTTCAATGATCTTAATCTAGTTTTATATATTGAATAAATTTAGATCTACATTTTTGTAATATACTTTTCATTATATTTACCTACAACCCCTGGCAAAAATTATGGAATCACCTGGCTCTGAGGATGTTCATTCAGTTGTTTACTTTTGTTTAAAAAAAGTAGATCACAGACATGGCACAAAACTAAAGTCATTTCAAATAGCAACTTTCTGGCTTTAAGAAACACTAAAAAATCATGAAAACATAATGTGCTAGCCAGTAACTGTTACTTTTCAAGACGAAACAGAGGGAAAAATTATGGAATCACTCAATTATGAGGGAAAAAATTATGGAATCACTATGTGAATTTTCATTCCCAAAACTAACACCTGCATCAAATAGGATCTGCTCATTAGTCTGCATCTAAAAAGGAGTGATCACATCTTAGAGAGCTGTTGCACCAAGTGGACTGACATGAATCATGGCTCCAACACGAGAGATATCAGTTGAAACAAAGGAGAGGATTATCAAACTCTTAAAAGAGGGTAAATCATCACTAAATGTTGCAAAAGATGTTGGTTGTTCACAGTCAGCTGTGTCTAAAATCTGGACCAAATACAAACAACATGGGAAGGTTGTTAAAGGTAAACATACTGGTAGACCAAGGAAGCCATCAAAGCGTTAAGACAGGAAACTTAAAGCAATATGTCTCCAAAACAGGAAATGCACAACAAAACAAATGAGGAACGAATGGGAGGAAACTGGAGTCAATGTCTGTGACCGAACTGTAAGAAACCACCTAAAGGAAATGGGATTTACATACAGAAAAGCTAAACAATAAAAAGATGACTGCCTGAAGCGAACATGTAAATTTCCACAGTCATTGATGATATGGGGCTGCATGTCAGGTAAAGGCACTGGGGAGATGGCTGTCATTACATCTTCAATAAATGCCCAAGTTTACATTGAAATTTTGGAGACTTTTCTTATCCCACCAATTGAAAGGATGTTTGGGGATGATGAAATCATTTATCAAGATGATAATGCATCCTGCCATAGAGCAAAAACTGTGAAAACATTCCCTGAAAGAAGACACATAAGACCAATGACATGGCCTGCAAGTAGTCCGGATCTCAATTTAATTGAAAATCTTTGGTGGAAGTTGAAGAAAATGGTCCATGACAAGGTTCCAACCTGCAAAGGTTGCTGGCAACAGCAATCAGAGAAAGTTGGAGCCAGATTGATGAAGAGTACTGTTTGTCACTCATTAAGTCCATTCCTCAGAGACTGCAAGCTGTTATAAAAGCCAGAAGTGGTGCAACAAAATACTAGTGATGTATTGGAGTGTTCTTTTGTTTGTTTGTTTTTCATGATTCCATAATTTTTTCCTCATAATTGAGTGATTTCATAAATTTTCCCCCTGTTTGGTCTTGAAAAGTAACCGTTACTGGCTAGCACATTATGTTTTCATGATTTTTTCAGTGTTTCTTAAAGCCAGAAAGTTGCTATTTGAAATTACTTTAGTTTTGTGCCGTGTCTGTGATCTGCTTTTTTTAAACAAAAGTAAACAACTGAATGAACATCCTCAGAGCCAGGTGATTCCATAATTTTTGCCAGGGGTTGTATATAAATTTTTGGAGGATGACACATGTTTATGTCACACATTATTGTATGTTCAATACATTCTTCTGTGCAGACTTGTGTATATGGTGGCTCTATTCTCTTCATAGTTTGGTTTTGTTTCACAGTTTCTTTGTTTTTTTAGGGTTGAAGGTAGACTTAAAAGACTTAAAGAGGACCAACCACCAGGATTTTCCCATACAAATGCAATATTGCGGTGACCAAAAAAAAGTAATTCTCGCGTTTTGATTTTTTTCTCGCTACATCATGTACCGATCAGATAAATTAATTTTATATTTTGATACATTGGGAATTTCTGAATTCTGCAATTCCAAATATATGTATCTTTTTTATTATTGTTTTATTTCCAATTGGGCAAAAGCGGGGGTGATTTGAACTTTTAGGTGTTTTTTTTATATTTTTTTAAAACTTTTCCATTTTTTAATAATTTTACTAGTCTTTCTAGGGGACTTTATGACTACACAGTCTTATCACTTCTGATTAGAGCGATGCTCCAGCATTGCTCTGATCAAGAGAAATGCTGTTCTCCAGTGAGTGCCAGCGCTCTGCCGGTATTCACAGGAAACATGTCATGGCAACAACAGGGGTCATCATCTGATCCCACACTGCCATTACAACCCATTGGCGCCCTGTGATCGCATTACCGGGCTGCCGATGGTGGAGAATTGTGCGATCCCTGCCTGAACATGTTAGATAATTCTGTCAGATTTTGACAGCGCAACTTCAAAGGTTAACAGGCACAGGTAGATTGGAGATCCACCCGCGCCTCTTACCTGCACATTTGCTGATCATCAGACATGTGCAGGGAATAATGTGGGCTCCTGCATTAAAGGGACAAACACTGCCAAGGACGTGTTATATGTCCTTGGTCATGAACACATTAATCTGTGCAGCATTGGGAATATGGTGGTCCAATTCCATTCATCCTCTGTTTTTGTTATTTGCATGTGGGCAAGCCTTTAGACTAAAAACCAGCGTTTGTTGCTATATGTAGTTTTCAATTATGTATACAGCAAGTATATATATATTTTTTTCTGTCAGACTGCATTCATTAATGTCACAAATATTGTTGTTTAATACTGTCATGGATTTACTCTGGGGCTTGATCCAGTGACCTCCGGTTGTGTGGTCAGTTTGCCTCTCTATTGGTTCACACCCTGTTTTGTCCATGTCCAACTACTGCTAGTATTCTTGTCTTCTTTTTCCCTTGCCTTTCTGTTTTATTTTTATTTTGGTGTGTTCATATCCTCATTTCATTTGCCCTATTACATTTTGGGAAGGGCTATTTATACTCGCCATTCAGATGGCTTCAGTGCTAGCTATATTGCAAAGTTGATGGATTTTTAGAGTCCCAGCTCCTCAGTTTAGGAAAATCTTGCTGGGTAATGTGAATGGACCTTTTGGGCTTTATAAATAAGTCTGTGTCAGCCAGACCCTGATGAAGAGAAACAAGTTGTAGGTCTTCTGGCATTTCTAGGACACTGTACCAAGCAGCTGTGACGTCACACGCTTTTCCAACTTCTGCTCGTGTTGTTACCAGGGAAGCTAATGGCTGGAGTGACCTGGTTTACAACTATAGAAGGACTTTTTACAGCATTATTGAAAAAGGATTGGACACCTATTAACGCTACATAATGCCATGTGCACAGAGGCGGCAACGCTTTACACTCATCATTCAGGACTTTGGATGAACTGGTTCACCACATTACATTTCATTGTATTTTATCACATGGATTGAATAGCTCACTCTGCTGTGTGGACCTTCATCTACTGTGTATGTTCTAATCAATACGTGACAGCAGGTTGTAGTATTAATTTGTACTAATTGGGCCCCACATGGCTTTTTCATTAGTAATTTCTTGCTCATTTTTGCACTAGTCCATCATTTATTGTACAGGCTATTTATTGGTTATTCATTAATAGACACATACTCATTTATATCAATCACTTTATCCTGTAGTGTGGTAGTACTCTATTCTTTTTATACAAGCTTCGTAACTTAGTTAAATGATAAATCCATCAAAAACATTGATGAGAACTGATGGTAAAAACGGACACACAGCTGATGACATACTGATCCCAAGCACTGAGGACAACGGTACTATTTAAACACAGACGTGCAAATGAAGCCTAAAGCGGGCTTTACACGCTGCGAGCTAGGGACCCCAATATAGAGATATGCCTTGACGAGGCCTTGGGGCTCAGTTACATTGATCAATGCGATTGCTAAATATCTCCTTTTTCCTAATATTCATGGCAGGTATGCAATTCATTATTCACATGTTCAAATTAGCAAGTAGCATTTTTCATTGTATATTCCAATATTTGTCCATATGCTTGAGGCATTATACTATTATCTAAGTTTGATGTGCAGCCTTATCCGTATATAGTATGTAATTTTTGGCTTGCACTCATAATATATATATTAGTGCTCACTTCAGTTATCCTATTCAGTTATATGTAGTTTTTTTCTGAATGTGAACACAGCTCCGCCCCTTTCGGCCATGTTTTTTCCATCTCCTATATAAGAAAGTCCTTAGTTACCCCTCTCTACCCATAGCAGTTTTTAATTGCAATGAGATGACACACAGTTAGGGTCACAGAGCTAGGGACCCCAATATAGAGATATGCCTTGACGAGGCCTTGGGGCTCAGTTAAATTGATCAATGCGATTGCTAAATATCTCCTTTTTCCTAATATTCATGGCAGGTATGCAATTCATTATTCACATGTTCAAATTAGCAAGTAGCATTTTTCATTGTATATTCCAATATTTGTCCATATGCTTGAGGCATTATACTATTATCTAAGTTTGATGTGCAGCCTTATCCGTATATAGTATGTAATTTTTGGCTTGCACTCATAATATATATATTAGTGCTCACTTCAGTTATCCTATTCAGTTATACACAGCTGATGACACACTGATCCCAAGCACTGAGGACAACGGTACTATTTAAACACAGACGTGCAAATGAAGCCTAAAGCGGGCTTTACACGCTGCGACATCGCTAATGCGGAGTCGTTGGGGTCACAGATTTTGCGACGCACATCCGGCCGCATTAGCGATGCCGTTGCGTGTGACACCGATAAGCGATTTTGCATCGTTGCAAAAACGTGCAAAATCGCTAATCGGCGACATGGGGGTCCATTCTTAAAAATCGTTACTGCAGCAGTAACGAAGTTGTTCCTCGTTCCTGCGGCAGCACACATCGCTGCGTGTGACGCCGCAGGAACGAGGAAGCTCTCCTACCTGCCTCCCGGCCGCTATGCGGAAGGAAGGAGGTGGGCGGGATGTTACGTCCCGCTCATCTCCGCCCCTCCGCTGCTATTGGGCGGCGATTCAGTGACGTCGCTGTGACGCCGCACAGACCGCCCCCTTAGAAAGGAGGCGGTTCGCCCGTCACAGCGACGTCGCCGGACAGGTATGTGTGACGGATGTTGTGCGACACGGGCAGCGATTTGCCCGTGTCGCGCAACAGATGGGGGCGGGTACCCACACTAGCGATATCGGGACCGATATCGCAGTGTGTAAAGTAGCCTTTAGGCTGATCGGAAAAGTGCTCAGTCAGAAAAGTAGACAGCAACCACCTCCAGTAGTATACTACAAAAAACTGACTAGCACCTCCGAACAGAATAAAGCAAATGTGAACAGGTGCAAGATGTTCTGACTGCATAATATACAAACAAAAGACAACGGCAGCAGTCTGTAAGATGTATGCAAAAATTATATATATGAAGCTTGCACTGTATTACTGATATATAAGAATATTTATATGGTATATTCTATATAGCAGCAAAGAAGGCTAAATTTCATATACTCAATGTTTGCATACATCTTAGCGCTTACAGAGTGTAGCAGTATCTTTTTTTTTTTTTTTGTATATTATGCAGTCATGTCAGCTTTCACCTGGTGACACTTGCTTTATTTAGTTTGAAGGTGCTGGTTCATTTTTTGGTTTATATACAGTCATGGCCAAAAGTGTTGGCACCCTAGAAAATGTAGTATTTCTCCCAGAAATTGATTACAATTACATATTTTGTTATACACCCTTATTTCTTTTGCGTGTATTGGAACAACATGAACAAAACAGAGAAAAAAGGCAAATGGGACTTAATGTCAAACAAAATCTTAAAAATGGGCCAGACAAAATTGTTGCCACCTTCCCAAAATTGTGGGTAAACAATTTCAAACATGTAATACTCATTCAAACTCACCTGTGGCAATAACAGGTGTGTGCAATATGAAAATCACACTTCAAATCAGCTAAAAAGGGGAGAAGTTGACTCAATCTTTGCATTGTGAGTCTATAGGTGCCACACTAAGTGTAGCAAACAGAAAGAGAAGAAAACTGTCTGAAGAATTTAGAATTAAAATTGTTAAACCATATCAGCAATCTTAAGATTACAAGTCCATCTCCAGAGATCTTGATGTTCCTTTCCCCATGATGTACAACATGATCAATAAGTTTATAACCCTTGGCACTGTAGCTAATCTCTTTGGATGTGGATGGCAGAGAAAAGATGATAAAAGATTGCAACACAGGATAGTCCAGATGGGGGAAAAGCAGCCCCAATCAAGTTCCAAAGAACTATCTTTCGAGATTTGAATTAAGTAAAACGCTATGACAAGAGACCCAGGAGGGTTACAATCTAGTGCCTGGTGCTGGAAAGCTGGCATTGTGTCCTAGGTCATGGGTCTTCAAACAGGACAACGACCCAAAACATACTTTAACAAGCACCTATAAATGGATGCAAACAAAGTACCGGAGGGTTCTGAAGTTGTTAGCAATGAGACAAGATCTAAATCCCATTGAACAGCTGTGGAGAGATCTTAAAATTGCAGTTGGAAGACCTGAAGCAATTGCAAAAGAGTCATCAAAAGTTCCAGTTGAGAGGTGTTAGAAGCTTGTTGATGGTTATAGGAAACGATTGGTTGGTGTTATTTATTCTAAAGGGTTTGCGACCAAATATTAAGTGGAGGGAACCAACAATTTTGTTTATCTCATTGTTGCAGTTTTGTGTGAAATGATATCCAACTTGCCGTTTTTGTGTTATTCCAATACACACAAAGGAAATAAATGTGTATAATAAAACGTGTAATTGCAATAATTTTCTGGGAGAACTACTTCATTTTCTAGAACAAGTGTCACCAATAAGTCGATTAACTGAGTGCATGAGTAAAAATAAATTCACAGAAAATACACTACATTAAGACATTACTTTTACTTTATACCATTAAAATACAAAATATTCCAAAACAGATAGATACGTATTTAAACAAAAACTGGTAAGCAAAAAGTACACATGTAGATACACCATATAAGAAAAATACAGGGATGGGAATTATTCCCTATACCACCCCTATTCTGTGCTGTACCTAACCACAAAGGTTGGTATGCTGGTATGTACAAGTGGTGCCCCGCTCACCAATGGCTAACCCTCAATAGCCCTGTTTAGCCCTAGTGGGGACCAGGGAGTGGGGGTTGCTAATGGGGAAATAGCCAATAGAATAAACTGAAGATACACTATGGCCTAATTCAACAATGCAGAATTCCTTGTCAAACATCCAGATAGTGTTATGCTTCAGATTTTATACTCTCTGCTCTGGTCCTTTTCCCTCTCCACTGAGCCACAGGATTTGTCGCTGTCTTGGTTCTGAACACTTTGTGTGTGTTCATTGCCTTTCTGCCAACAGGTGTTTCAATGCTGAAATTCAGTCTTCCCTATCACCCGCTGGGTGGAACTATTGAAAGCTTCCCCGGACTTGCATTTCCTGCTCGTGACATTTTTGAAGTAGACCATGCTTTGAATTGCAGCCTGTGTACACATTTTTTTTTTCTGGCAAATTGTTTGTTTTGGTTTAACTTATTTTCACTCTGCACCTTCCCCCGGACTTTTAAGGAGGTATGTGATACCGTCGATGGGCACTTAGGAAGCCACCTCAGCTACCTGAGCATAGTAGTGTTTACTCCTCACTAGTAATGAAAAAAATCAGTGGGTAAAAGCATTTGTATATCACATGAAGGACATAGGCAAGGTATGGAGATCTGCTGAAAGTCACCGCTAGCTCCCAGCATGCTTAATGTCATAATGTGATGCAACAGCCTGGCAGTCATCTATGTTCAGAGTTGTGGTGTTACAGATAATGTATGCGCTGCTGTTGGGGCCCATAGTGTCACTTTATTCAGGGCTGTATTTTGCCTTCATGCTGCCCTAGGCACTTTAAGTGGTTGCGCCCCTTAGTGATAATGTAAAACTGAGTTTTCGCACACGACGTCTGTTTAAGGCAGATCTACTCTGTAAAACACTTTAAAAAGTATCAATGAGAAATGAAGGGCACTAACCCCCCCCCATGGGGATCACCACAGCCACATCAAAACATAGCATGAGTATAACATATTCCCACCACACTGTCCCCACTTATATACTGTGACTGTCACACTGCCCCTAATAAACTAAAACACCACACTGCCCTCCCTTATAAACTACTATATACCCACCATACCTTCCTCGATTATGAAATATGATCTGCACATTGTGAGGAGGGAGTGGCATGATGTGAGGACAATGTCCCATGCATGCTGCCCCTCCTCACAGTGTCCCATGCATGCTGCCCCCTCCTCACAATGTCCCATGCATGCTGCCCCTCTCCATGAGCTCCTAATGCTGCCTTCCTCTTTTCCATAATGACACCTCCATTTTGCCCCACTCATGCTAAGACCACCACACTAGAGCTTATGCTGAGACACCCCCCTACACACACTACCCCACTCTTGATATTGACTCCCCTACATTGCTCCACTCCATACTGAGCCCACACATGCTGCCCCTTCTCCATAATGAGCTCCCAATGCTGCCCCCCTCTTATTCTGAGTCCTTACACTCCCCCCACCCAATCGATTTTGTCATTGCACTATCCCTCAACCCTTGTCCTCTGTCTCTAGCATTAACCCCTCTCTCCCATTCCCCCAGCAGCAGCCTCTCTCCCCCCGCCTCCAGCAGCAGCCTCTCCCTCAGCATCAGCCTCTCTCCCACCAGCCTCCCCCAGACTCAGCCTCTCTTCCCTCAGCATCAGCCTCTCTCCCCCAGCTTCAGCCTCTCTCCCCCTAGCCTCCCCCAGCATCAGCCTCACTCCCCAGTCTCCGCCAGCATCAGCCTCATTCCCCAGTCTCCGCCAGCATCAACCTCACCCCCCCATCCTCCGCCAGCATCAGCCTCTCTCCAGCCAGCCTCCTCCAGCACCAGCCTCCCCCAGCATCAGCCTCTCCCCCCCAGCCTCCGCCAGCATTAGCCTCTCTCCCCCGAGCCTCCACCTCTCTCCCCCCAGGCCTCCACCAGCATCAGCCTCTGCCTCCCCCCAGCCTCCGCCAGCATCATCCTCTGCCTCCCCCAGGCCTCCGCCAGCATCAGCCTCTGCCTCCCCCCAGCCTCCGCCAGCATCAGCCTCTGCCTCCCGCCCAGCCTCCCCCCAGTCTCAGCCTCTGCCTCCCCCCCAGCATCAGCCTCTGCCTCCCGCCCAGCCTCCCCCCAGTCTGAGCCTCTGCCTCCCCTCAGTCTCAGCCTCTGCCTCCCCCCAGTCTCAGCCTCTGCCTCCCTCCAGCCTCCCCCCAGTCTCAGCCTCTGCCTCCCCCCAGTCTCAGCCTCTGCCTCCCCCCAGCCTCCCCCCAGTCTCAGCCTCCCCCCAGTCTCAGCCTCTGCCTCCCCCCAGCCTCAGCCTCTCCCCAGCCTCCCCCCAGTCTCAGCCTCTGCCTCCCCCCAGCCTCCCCCCAGTCTCAGCCTCTGCCTCCCCCCAGCCTCCCCCCAGTCTCAGCCTCTGCCTCCCCCCAGCCTCCCCCCAGTCTCAGCCTCTGCCTCCCCCCAGTCTCAGCCTCTGCCTCCCTCCAGCCTCCCCCCAGTCTCAGCCTTTGCCTCCCTCCAGCCTCCCCCCAGCCTCAGCCTCTGCCTCCCTCCAGCCTTTCCCCAGTCTCAGCCTCTGCCTCCCTCCAGCCTCCCCCCAGTCTCAGCCTCTGCCTCCCTCCAGCCTCCCCCCAGCCTCAGCCTCTGCCTCCCTCCAGCCTCCACCCAGTCTCAGCCTCTGCCCCCCTCCAGCCTCCCCCCAGTCTCAGCCTGTGCCTCCCTCCAGCCTCAGCCTCTGCCTGCCCCTTGTCCACTATCCTCATATTGCAGCCTCTGCCTGTCCCTCGTCCACTATCCTCACATTGCAGCCTCTGCCTCTGCCTGTCCCTCGTCCACTATCCTCAGATTGCAGCCTCTGCCTCTGCCTGTCCCTCGTCCACTATCCTCACATTGCAGCTTCTGCCTCTGCCTGTCCCTCGTCCACTATCCTCACATTGCAGCCTCTGCCTGTCCCTCGTCCACTATACTCACATTGTATCCTCTGCCTCTGCCTGTCCACTATACTCACATTGTAGCCTGCCTGCCCCTCCCCCAGAATCCTCACTTCACAGCACTGGAACTCTGCCAGCGGTTACCTGCTCTTGTGCCTCCCGTCTCCTCTTGCTGCTGCCGCTCCTCCTACGGTGTCCGTCATCCTCCTGCTGCTGCTGGCTCCGGTGAGTGTGCTGTCCTCCGCGGCATCTGCAGCATTGGATGCCACAGCACGGAGCGGATTGGCGCGCCTCTGACCCGGAAGTGCAGGCACTTCCAGGGTCAATCAGTTCTCTGTGCCCGGCGGCGCCCACAGTTTATCTGTATTCGCGACTTAAAGACGCAGATACAGATAAATGAAAGTGCGTCTCTCACCCCCGCCCCCCCCGCCCCGTTCCCCTCCCCCTCCAAAAACGCAGCGGATTTAATAGACTGTCCGGAGGGGGGGAAAATGTAAAAAAAAAAAATATTTTTTTTTTTGCAGCCAGAAAGTGCCGCCCCCCCACAACGTGGCGCCCCAGGCACGGGACCACGGGTGCCTAATGGTAAATACGGCCCTGACTTTATCAAAACTTTTCCCTGCCTTTCCCCTGCACTTCCAAGACTATTACTATCACTAGTATCTCTTCTGATTGGACACTGATCATAACAAAGACCAGTGTGATAATTATATGCATTAAAGCACTGTGGAGGGGAAGAGAAGTGTACTTACTTTTAGTGACAGTTACGGACAGCGAAGTGATGATGAAAACTAATTTCATGAAGTTATGACCCCAGCTGCAGGACACTTGCACCATGTTCGCTCACTAAGCAGTGAGATCCCAGAAATGACTGCGACATCCCACTGCTTACTGTAGAGAGACTGATACTGTATGCTCTGCAACCGGGAACATCGCTTCACTTCATGAGAGGAGTTTTTAGCTTTGCTTCACTGGCTATCATTATCCATGAGATCAGTTCGATTGGCGCAGAGACCAGTAATAGTGATAGACACTGAAGGAAAAATTCTTCTAATAATGTCACACTATGGTCCCGGCATTAGCGCTTCCCATGCAATATAAAGGAGCATGGTAAAGAGGGATCCATGAAAAGCTGTGCTATCCAACAGGTGGTGGCATGCATTTATTTAAAGTTTTTAGATAGATCTTAAACTGCTTTGAAAGTATCTATCTAAAACAGGAAGGCACATACATAACAATTACAGTTTTCATTTTTTCTTTTTTTTAATAAAAGTGGATTTTTCGCAATAAGTACTGCTTGAAGGAATGGAGCGCTCCAAATGAATCTTTTCCCTAGGTGCTGGAAAGCATAGTTCCACCTCAAGGATATGCCATGATGATATATTCAGAGGCCATCAAAGAAGGCTTCTGGCCACCTGATGTGTAAGGAACTGCGTTCTGAAAATCTGTGAAGGAGCAGCGCTCTAATATACAGACACCAGTAGTCACATTGCTACATTCCATAAATGATGGCAGATCATAGGAATATGCTGGGACTGTATATTGAGAAATCATTACAGAGCTTCAGATATTGATATTCTGACATTTCCATAAGAATGGTCTTTTATGCATGGAGGTCATTTTAGTCTAACTAGATAGCAATAGATATTATATATGTCAATGTGGCTTTTCATTTACTAATTGTGTTGACTATAATGATTTTTATGGTGACATACTTGATCAAGATGTTAGACCTTCTCTTAAGCAGGACGGAGCTAATTCTCATTTCTGAAAATACTTCTAATGAATGGCATGTACAGTAATAGATGTACAGCGCCTCATCCTGCATTGTTACATATATGGCAGCGGCTCCAGTGTGTTCATATTTGAATACATACTTTCATTGAATATCACGATTTGTTAAGCAGTAAGTGGATGACTAATATATATAAGAGCTTTGACAGTGATGTGCAGCTTAGCTAGGACTAAGTGAACTGATCAAAGAGCAGTATTTATAGTATATATCCAGTTAGATCCACTTGTTCTGTGGTATAGCTGAAAGCCAGATAGACACATTAGGTTCTTTACCTTCAAAGATTTTATATGGAAAAGGATAACAAAGATATTGTAAAATGAAGGTACACAAGGTTAGCAGAGTGTCTTTTTGAAATCTTTTTGCCTCCATCTGTTAAAAGGTATGTTACCTGTCTTCGATTGGTTGACTGTGACCCCCCCAGTAGATTGGTTTTCCCATGCGTGTCTCTCTGCCAAGAAGAATCCTTAAATGAGTAGCAGTCGAACGTTTCATAGCATTCAATGTCTAATGGACTGAAGAAAATAATCAAAAAAAATGATCCTGCAAATAACATGTAAAGGAAAATGGGGTGCCACTTTTCACAGTCAATGTGCCGGCATTTGAATTAGCACCTAAAGCGGGCTTTACAAGCTACGAAATCGCTAGCAATTGCTAGCGATATCGAGCGTTTAAGCACCCGCCCCCGTCGTGTGTGCGATATCGTGTGTTCGCTGCCGTAGCGAACATTATCGCTACGGCAGCATCACATGCACTTACCTGGTCAGCGGCGTCGCTGTGACTGCCGAACAATCCCTCCCTCAAGGGGGAGGGACGTTCGGCATCACAGCGACGTCACCGCAACGTCACTAAGCGGCCGGCCAATCAAAGCGGAGGGGCGGAGATGAGCAGGACATAACATCCCGCCCACCTCCTTCCTTCCGCATTGCGGCCAGCGGCAGGGAAGGAGACGTTCCTCGCTCCTGCGGTGTCACACACAGCGATGTGTGCTGCCGCAGGAGCGACGAACAACATCGATAATCAACCATTACCGATTTTTGGTTTTGGAACAACCTCTCCATGGTGAACGATTTTCACCATTTCTGAGGTCGCTTAAGGTCGCTGGTATGTGTCACACGCTGTGATATCGTTGATGACGCCGGATGTGCGTCACTAACAACGTGACCCCGACGATAAAACATTAACTATATCGTAGCGTGTAAAGCCCCCTTAACATTTATCATCTATCCAATATTTCTTAATTAAAATTCGTTGGTAAAGTTAAATTAACAAACATTAGAAAAGGATGTATAATTGTCCTAATTCTATATTTACTTCTAAAATGTGCTGCAGAGTTTTAAATTACCAGACAAATACAGCTTAGAATAGGAGATGTCTGCAGTAATTTCCTGATATTTCATTCTTCAAATGAAAAAATACAAAATTACATTCTAGATGCTGTATTCCAAAAATCTTGTTTTGCACATAAAACAGTAGTTGCTTACATACTTGGTGTATATTGTTGGGGTCTTAATATGATCTTTTACTCCTTTGAAGGACTGTGCATTATAGTACAGTGGAACCTTGGTTAACGAGAACAATCCGTTCTGGGAGTGTGCTTGTTAACCAAGTTACTTGTTCAGCAAAGCAAGATTTCCCATAGGAAATCATTGCAATGCAGACAATTTGTTCCACAACTTGTTAAATGTCCCATCCTGGTGCCCTATTGTGCCATTCCACACACGCACAAACACACACGCACAAACACATATTATGCTCACCTTACCTTCCGTTACCTTGCCGGTCTCCTGGAACTTGCAGTTCGCTCGTATAAGACGTGTATCGGGTACCCAAGGTGACCGATGCCGGGCCTTCCGCACTCAGCGCGCTGACGTCAAAGGCAGGAGCCGCTTTCCTCTGATTGGCCAGTGTGCTGCCTTTGAGTAGCGCCTGACAGGGGAAGTTCCTCCCTCATCGCGATGGTTACCGGATACACATCCTGTGGACGGAGGACCTTTCCCTGTCAGCCGCTACTCAAAGGCCAAAGATTCACAAATCGACAGAAAAGCCTCCCGGACGCCCGATTGTATCGGGGGTGGGTTCAGTGACTGAGCCATTATCAAAATATCTACATTGGCTGCTGAACCCACTCCTGAGGGAGATACCGTCCTTCATACGTGATTCAGAGGATTGCTTGAAGGTACTTAAAGATGTTCAGTGGCAGCCGGGATACAACCTAGCTTCCAATGACGTCGAGAGCCTCTACACCTGGATCCCTCAGGATCAGGGTGTAGAGGCAGTCCGGTATTTTCTGACTAATATGGGCGAATCTGTCGGTTTTGTGGATTTTGTAAGTGAGGCCTTGACAATAATATTGAAAAATAATGTGTTGTTGTCGGTGATACCTGGTACCTGCAAAATGGGGGTGTGGCCATGGGCACCCCCATTGCATGTACATTAGCCAATTTATTTTTGGCCAGATTTGAGGACGACATGATCTATGCGAATACGAATAATTTTCTGTGCCATATTAAATATTTTTTCCGTTATGTGGACGACATCCTAATCATTTGGGATGGCACACAGAATCAATTTGAGGAGTTTGTGTCGTCCTTAAATCAGACTAATAAATATAACATGTATTTTACCAGCGTGTTTGGAGGTTCTAATTTGGAATTCTTGGATATTAAAATCTCAATTCAAAATAACAGCATAGAGACAGAACTCTATAGAAAGTCGATAGCAGTAAACACTCTTTTGCGCTATGACAGCGCTCACCCAGAACAGTAAAAAGATCCGTCCCATATTCGCAATTTTTAAGGATTAAAAGACTAAACAGCAATAAAGAGCGTTTTTTGGAACAAGCAGATGAATTAAGCAATAGATTAAGGGAAAGAGGGTATTCACAAAAAAACATCTGTAAAGCTTTAGAAAAATCTCTATTAGAGGACAATAAAAATCTAAATAATTCCCTCCCTAAAAAAATGGACCTGAAAAAAATAGAGCGGTTTAGATTTAATTTTAAATTTGGTTCTATGGACCAGAGGATTAAATCAGTGATCAACAAACATTGGAACATTATCGAAAGCGATAAAGATTTACATGAAATAGCAGCCAGAAAACCGCAGATTACATATCGTAGGTCCAAAAATATAGGAGATGTTCTCATAAAGAGACGTTTTATTCAACAAAAACCTGGTTAGAAAGGGCTGTCCCCATAGGGAATTTTAAGTGTGGAAATTGCTCCTTCTGTGATCAACATCTCACAGGAAAAAACATCAAAATAGGTGACAAATGGTATAAAATAGAAGGTCTGGTCACCTGCCGCACTAAGTGGCTCATCTACATTATCTTTTGCCCATGCGGGTTTTTCTATGTAGGCAAGACGATTAGACCTCTTTTTATTAGATTCCGTGAGCATTCACACTCAATCAGTACTGGTATTGGAGCCACACATGCGTAATGCACATAATAGTAACCATAGAGTATTACAATTTGCAGGTTTGTAAATAATTACACCATCCCCTGCAGGGGGAGATCTGCATAAACAATTGTTAAGGAAAGAGGCCCGATGGATCATAGAAACTAAGGCAATGGGACCCATAGGGTTCAATGATAAAAATGATCTAGCTATATTCTTGTAGGTTGTTTTGTTTTTTTTTCTGAAATTTTCAGCTTTACATCAGTCCTCTTCTTTCAATTTTTGCAGATTTGATATCGTTCTTAGGACCTAAGTGACAGCCATATTATATGGTTGTATTACATACAGTCCTATACGGTATAAAATAAAATTTAATTCAAGATAAAATATATTCTGCATAGTTAATGTTCTTATGAGGCTATTGAAATTATTAAGTTTGAATAATAAGCTGGTTTGAAGTGATTATATTTCATTAGCCCTAGTATGATAACTATATTGAACGATGTCTGATCTAACCGCTTTTTGATTATGTTCTAATGCCAGTCTTATAAGTGTTCGTTTTCAGTGTATGTTTTTAATTTGTTTTTAACAAGTAACACGTGGGGTTAAAAAAGTACCCTATTTAAGTGGTTAATACTCACGTCTTTCTGTATGGACCCGTGAAAGCTCCCCTAGAGGAGCGAAACGGTACCGTCGTCCCTGTACTCCGCTCCCCCTCACTCCCTAATGTTTGTACCACCCGTCTGCAAGGAAAAATAAAACAGACTTTTTGACACCGAAGAGTGCTGCCAAACTTCTCTTCTTTTGCGAATCAGAGGCAAGCGGCTCCTGCCTTTGACGTCAGCGCGGTGGGAGCTGAAGGTCCGGCATCGGTCGCTTTGGTTACCCGATACATGCAGGTTCTAGGAAGCCGGCGAGGGAACGGGAGGTAAGGTGAGCATAATATGTGTGTGCGCATGCGTGCGTGTTTGTGTGTGTTTGTGCGTGCTTGTGTGTGTTTCTGTTGACTGTAAGAGCAGGTTAGAGCGCGGTGGATGTACGGAACCGGAGGTGTGCAGTGAGTATTTTGCTCGTACAGCAAGGCTTTCTCGTAAACCGAGTTACAAATTTACAGAAACTTTGCTCGTTAGGTGAAATACTTGCTAACTGGGTTACTCGTTAAGCGAGGTTCCACTGTAGTGTACAGCTAGTTCAAGGGGTAAGCACCTAAACTAATGGCTCATTGCTACAGATTTAGTTCAAACATTTTCTCTACTTTTTGTTATTGGCAAAATATGTTTTGAGGGGCTCAGACTACATACATGTCAAACTATGCAACATAGCTTTCAGGGAAACCTGAGATACCACAGTAACCCTTTAGCAGAGAGCGTCTCTATTCTGTTTGGTTAGGCTGAATACTCTCTATACAGAGCTTATATCTGGTTATCATCTTGGAAATGGCAATTGTGTCGTACAAATTTGTTTTTTCCAATGGGTATATGGGTACCATATGAACCCCTGGCTTCTTATTGAGCTATACTGAATTAATAAAGACAACATACTTTTTGAGAAAATTTCTCTTATTTTGCCATCATTTTTGTCATATTGGCATCTTCTTTATTTTCTAACTGTATAAAGAAATTGAAGTCCGCGATCAGTGCTCCCAAGGTATCTGGTCAAATAGCAAAAATCCTTAAAAATATTTATCGATTGAATGTACCTTAAAAGCTTGGACGGCCATTTAGATATGGTAAAATATGTTTCAACTTATTAGTTTTTTTTAATATGCCAAAACACGTTGTATTTTACCATATGCCTATAAGGTACATTCTATCGATAAATTTTTTTAAGGATTTTTGTTATATGGCTGGATTTCTTGGGAGCATCGATCGCGGTCTTCAATTTCTCTATGCAGCACTTGTTAAAACTCTGATGGAGGAGATCATTCACGGCTGATCAACTCTGCAGCAAATGAAGAAACAATACACTACGAGCCTTCAATCTTTTTATATACACCTTTTGATGCACATTTCGTATATACACAATACAACGCTCTATCTCTCTTTTAGGGGGATTCATCGGTTATGTTATTTTCTAACTGAGCGACCTCCAATTTTACTATACGTGGTTATAGAACTGCCATGACTGGTATACAATATACTTCCCCTCCTTGTCACATAGACTTGTTTTTGGTCCCTCTTACTAAGAGAGCTAATACCTTTACAAATTAAAACAAGAAAGAAGACTGATTATATTTCTGTGCTATTGGTGTACAAGGGTGAATAATAATAATAATAATAATAATACTTAGAATGAAAACATAAATAATTCCCAAAATACTATAATCCCATTGCTCTGATTTTTGTAATTTCACTGAAACTTGGACTCCCGGCTCACGGGGTAACTCTCATTACAGAAAATATAATCTGTATGTTTATCTTGGACCTTTTATCTATACAGTCTAAAAAGCCACATCGCCATCTGTGTAGTAAAACAAATAATTCTCTCCTTCCATTCGTGGTTTTGTTAAATTTACAATGGCATGTCGTTTCCTAGTAGAAGCCCTTTCTTTTATCATTACAGGGGAGCGCTTGAGAAACTATGAAAAAATCATTTATTGAGCTGCATGGTTCAAAGCAGGAAGCTGGAAATCACTTTTTATGTTCTTCAATCCACTCCTATAATTCAGCAAACTAAAGCCAACAGTCTACTCCCTTATTTAACCACAGCAGGACTCACGGCTTTCGGCAGCTAATCTATAATACATAGTTAATAACTTCAAAGGTTCACACTTTGAATAACTACTCATTTTTATAGCTCAGTTCTTGATGTGTCCACAAAGGAAGAAACAGGTGGTATATGAGACAGTAACACTACAAGTTCATGGAAAATACACAGTTAATTCAGCTATGTGTGCTCAAACATTGTACGCCACTTTAGTCTTCTTCTACGAGATATGAGTCAGTGTATATTTTAAGGGTATGTACAACTTTTAATGCTGTTTCAATGCCCAAACTACATAGCAATAGCTATTGCTCCTGGCTCTCCCATAGACAAACATGCTTGAATGTGCATGTGCTTTTTAAGGGGGTACCGCTGAGTCCTCCATGAGGTCCTCGCAGTCCACTGCACTGCATCCCATCTTCCCCTGCTGGCTGGAATCAATCGGTATTGCCGGATGTGGTGACTGTGTGTATGTAATCTGATGTGTGATTGTGTGTGCGACCTAATGTGGATAAATATGAGTGTGTATGTGCGATCTGATGTATGCAAGTGTGTTGATCAGAAGCAAGGGAGGACCACTATGGAGCACACCTGCTGGGAGCGCCCCCTGAAGATTGCAGGAGCGCCTGGAAAGTACACATAGATCTAAGGTCTTGTAAGTATGATTCTCGAGGGAAGGTAGGGGGGGTCTCCTTTTTTGGGGGGTGGTAAACTTACCCTCCACCGTGTCTCCCCAAAAATAAGACCTAGCCAAAAATAAATCCTAGCACTTTTTTAGGGCAAAAGTATAAGACAGTGTCTTATTTTTGGAACAACTTGGTAGTTGCTAATTATCGGCCTCTTAAGGCCAGTGCCAATAACTGCCGGCACAGATTGCTTCTGTCAGCGATGCAGCAGTTGTCGGTGATGCTACATTGACAGAGTAGGGACTTCTCTTCTGATCTGCTCTGTCTATGGGATGTGACTGATGATGACATGCTGATTAACAGCCGGCTCCTCACTGCTTAACAGCCGGGAGCTGTCATCAGCCTGACGTCAGCAATCACATCCCATTGACAGAAGAGCCCGGAAGAGGAAGAGCTGCTCTGTTGCAGCAGCTGAATCACCCAGCTTATGTGCTACTGGAACAAAAGTTATTGAAATCAAACATGCCCAATCCTTCTACCCTTGAAATCTGATACCAGGAATGGGTCAGGTAACCCTAAAACTGATTGTAATCAGGCAGAGAATGACATATGCAGCATAGGGTCAACGTGCAAGAACTGTGAGTAGTCCTATTATTTGCCATTTCCATATAAGACGACTTCCTCATTGTCTCCTTATTATTGAAGCAATGTAAGCCGCAATAGGTGACAACTGAAGGTCTGTTGTAGCAATTTTGCACAGCTTTACTAGTTAGAAAGTTAGGGTTTATTATTGTCTCCTATTTGAAAACCGTGAAAGATTCTCCTTGGCAAAGGCTTCTTAAGGTGTTGTGCGCACGCTGCATTTTTTGCCGCATTTTTGCCGCGTGAATTGCTGCAGAAAATGTTCACAACCTTTCTGCAGTCATTCCCCAGCAAAACCTATGGTAAAAAAAAAAATGGTGTGCGCACACTGCGTTTTTTTCCCCTTCAGGTTTTGCTGCAGAATTTCTGCAGCAAAAAGAATGTGCATGTCACTTCTTTTCTGCAGGTATCTATGGTTTTTGCCATAGATAATGGTAAAAGACCACAGGGAACAACCTGTGGAAAATTTGCGGCAAAACTGCACCAAAACTGTGGCAAACCGAGGTAAAGCCGCATACGATTTTCGAGAGCGATTTGCTGCAATTTTTTATCTCAGGTGCGGTAATCTTTCAGAGGGTGCGGCATTTTCTTAAGAAAATTCCATTTTCTATTGCGCACAGGGCTTTAATGTTTTCTTTCAACATCAGAAATACATAAAATTGCTAAATGCTTTTAAATACAATCATCTTTGTAATTTACCTCTTATTAACAGTCATCTCTGTTCTGAAAAGTGGCGGGATTTGGCATTTCATAGTTTTCTTTTACTACTACTGGCCACCACTGCAGTGTATCCGATGTGGCTTGCTTCATAGACAAGGTGAGTACGCTTGCAAATTCTTTGCTTTACAGCTACAGTGCCCGTGCGCTCCTCTGATGCTGCAGAGGTTAAGCTGCAAGTTGCCTATGTTTGCAGCCCTGAGACAACACACTCTTCAGGACAGTGGCTTAGCATTGCCCCTGATCCAAACTATTCATTTTCAGGATAGCACCGCTTCCCATTCAGCAAGCAGGACGGCTGGGTGTAAAGGCCGCTTTACACACAACGGTATCGCTTGCGATCTCGTTAGTGATGTGACACACCCATATCGTTGCTACGATTTGCCGAGATCGCTCATAGGTCGTTTTGTAGCGGTCACATGTACCCATCTCACAAACGACGCAGCGTCGTTCAGCGATATATTGTTTCACCAAGGCAGTCGTGTGGACACTGTCACACAGCATTCCTCCCAACGATTCCGGCAGCGACAGAGGCGTATAGTTGTCCGTAGCATACACCCTGGCGTGTAATTGCATCGCCCTCTCCACGCCCCAACATCCATACTGTCAGAATCTCCTCTGGTCTTCTGTTACGTGATTGTTTGTCTGTGAAATAAAAGGCCGCATTTGCGGCTGCCCCGTGTGACTCAACCACCGGTGACGAACGTGTGATCTGTTTTGTGTGTGTATGGCATCCTTTACGCCTTTCTGTGTTCTCCAAGTAATATTTTTTTTGTTTGTTTTTTTTTATTTTAAGTTGTTTTTTTTAATCTTATTGTATTGTATTGTAAACTTTTGTAAGTTTAAAGTATTATTATTTCAGGGCCGTCATATGCACCATATGTCATGCTATACTACCCCATTTTCCTGTTTGTTTTTACGTTTATGTTTAGTGCATGCTTTTGTTTAGCTTTTGTCTCTTTTTTTATTTTTTTTTTTAACTTTTACAGAAGTCTGGGCCCCAAAATGAATCATTCGTAAGGGAGTTTATCGAAAAGTACCGGACACTACCTTCTTTGTGGAGGATAAAATCAGCCGAATACAGCAACAAGCTACAAAAAAAAGACGCATATTTGCAGCTTGTTGCTGTATTTAAAAAGCATTACCATCAGAACCAGCTGACAAATATGTTGTTAAAAACAAAAAATACAAGCTCTCCTCACAGTATTTAAAAAAAGAGATGAATAGCCGAAATGAAAGAGATAGTAGCCGAAAATGAAATAACACACACGTCACAGCAGAGCTCTGTAATGAAACGCACACAGGACCGCGGGCAGCCACAAAGGACGTCAATAAAACTTTGTGTCTGCCTTATCAACCATGCCTGCCAAATCAGAACACAGTTGGTACCACCAATCAGAGCGGAGGAGGCGTGTAGCATTGCTCATAACGACACGCCCGCGTCGCTAATGACGGACGCACTAACGATGTTGTTTGTCGTTGGCAGGGTGTCAAACGTAGCAATATGTCTGCTGCGTTCGGAACGACGAACAATATTTTGAAACTGAACGACGTGTCAACGATCAATGATTTTTGCTATTTTTAAGATCGTTCGGAGTCGCTCAAAGGTGTCACACACAACGATGTCGCTAACGACGATGAAAGTGTGTCATGAAAACCGTGACCCCGACGACATATCGTCAGATAAATCGTAGCATGTAACGGGGCCTTAAGGGTGTGATGCACTCTTGAAGAAAGAAAATTATAAGAACCCTTTTAACATGCCCTATAAATGGGACTTTTATGAATAAGAGAAGCCCCAAAAGTAATAGGCTTTTACGTCCTTTACCCCACAGCAATAGTTGTACTAGTTATTGTATTGTTAGAATTGAAGCATATGCAAAATAATACAATTATCGAATGACAAAAATACTTTGTTATCATTTTCCTTTAACTCTCTTTTTTGAAGCACGTGAATTGAAATGTGTTTCCTCTATGGAAGCATAGGTCACTTCAGTGGTAATGGATCCATGTATGGCTACTGAATAACTGACCATTGTGGTAACCTTGTAGCTTTATTCATTCAGTATTTAAAGGGAAGCTTACATATCCGATAATGCTAGTAACTTGAAGATATAAAGTTAATCACTAGGTTAATAGTTCTAAAAAAGTGTTCAAACACTGTACTGAATCTGCGGCTCTTGGGAGAATATTAACTTTATTTCCCCCAGGAGCCGCCAGCTTGCAGTTATGCAAGTATGCCGGGAGTAACTGAGAGCAATGACTAAGCACATCCTGGCACGTCATAATGCTTTTATCCTCAAGATTAACTCTATATCTACAGGTTATTAGTGCTACCAGACCTGATAGGTTTCCTTTAATACCTTTTCACTGTTTCCATATAAATGGAAATTGCCTTTAAGAATATATACAGATCTTGCTACTCATGGTAATATAATGTATACCAACACATTTACTGACGTTATCCTTTCAAGTCAGTGCGTCAAGGCCCACAAGGAAAGGTAATATAAAGAATACCAAAGGCAGTGTGTGGAATAACAATTTTACATAGAGGATAGAAGTGGCGCTGAAAAGTATAAAAAACAACTTATTTAGAATTCTGCAAGCCTTCTAAATGAGGCATGCATATTATAAAATAATATTCGCTAATATATTCAGGCCCGGAGAAGGGATTAATTATTAACACATATATTATCATGACATGTTGAGTGTGACTAGCTATGGTAATATATGTAAATGCGTGGGTGATCCTACAGCAGATGTAGAGCTATACAATGCAAAATCATTTCCATGACATTATAATGTTGCACTCAAAAAAAGAGCTATGAGATAAACCTGAGAAATGAATTTAATTGATTCTCATTCTTTGCATTTTTATTAAAATTAATGGATGAAGGTAACTTTTTTTCAAACCCATAGAAAAGTCCTTTACATGTTTGCATGGAACTTACTAAAATGTTGCGTTTCAGAAACTATAAGATTTTCCTTGGTATATGGTCAAGAGACAGAAGAATAAAGGCAGCATAGTCATACCTTACAATGCTGCTTGGCCCCTCAGGACTTGTTCACTAGTGGTCCTGGGTCCTCCAGATAATTATGTGAGACTCAAGGCAGCTTTGAACTCCTTGATTAGACATGCTCTTATCCCATTGCGTCTCTTTGATCACTTATGATCATAGCTGTGAAAGAAGAAAAGAAGTACTGTTATTGTGCTAGATGTGAGACGTATGTGGGCCCAGCTAAGACCCTGAAGTAGAAAGTAGGAACAACGTCTCCGTACTGATCTCTCCTAATATGCAGGATCCTGAAGTGCCACTGAACAAAATTTGCAAACAAGGATTGCAAAATATTTTTTTTCCTGTATATTTTTTAGTATAGTATACATAAAAATGATCATTGTACAAAGTTCTAATTATTAATACATATTGCATTTTAAAGGGAACCTGTCATCAGAAATTTAGCTTGAAGCCTAAACGTTTCCCCCTCTGCAGCTCCTGGGCTGCATTCTAGCAATGTTCCTGTTGTTTATATGCCCCCTTTCTGACCAAAATAAAGACTTTGTAAAGGGGTACCTTTTTGTATTCAGATCTTGATAATGGTACACGGGGGCGGGCTGCCTGGTGGCCGTTAGTCTGCCTCCTGTCACTTTAGGCCGTCCCCCATTGCTCCATTCCATACTTCAGGATGCCGCCCACTGCGCCCGAGGTCCCGTGCACGCGAGGACTGCTGGTCACGTGTGCGCAGGTGTCGCGGGCGGAGGAGGGGACGCTGCGCTCTCCCACTGCTCGGGTCCGGCTGCCGCTGCTGCTGCGGCCGCTGCTGCTGCTCGGTGGTGGCTCGAGCGGTGGACCGGATCCCGGGGACTCGAGCGGCGCTCCTCGCCCGTGAGTGAAAAGGGGATTTTGATTGTGGGGGTTTTGATTATTGTCCGTGACGCCACCCACGGTTTTGGTGATATTGGTGACACCACCGCTGCTCTGAACGGGGATCCCGGGAGCGGTGACAGGGAGCAGCTGAGTTGTTATTTCTCCCCTCCGTGGGTAGGGGGTTGGTTGTCCCGGGGCCCGGTGATGGGGTAGGTAGGGATGATGGCAGGCGGGTTGCGGGGCCTGGTGAGGTGCAGGGTCGCAGGGGCAGCGCTGTGCCGTACGGCACGGGGGTACTCACTCAGCCTGAGACGATGACACAGTTCTCGGTAAAACACACGGCTGGATGGACGGGTCCCCCAGACGGCTTCGGTTGTCTCTTCCCCGTAGGTTGGTGATGACTGTCTCTCCCTGCACCTAAGTTCAATGTTGGTAGCGATGGGTTCCCACCGGTAACCCGCTCCCCGACTTGGATGTAGGCCGGAGGAGCCCCTTTTTGCCCGCAGGCGCTGGCCCTGGGAAACGGTTGCCCTTGGCGGTGGCGGTGTCTCCCCTTCACGGTTGGACGGTTGCCTTCTGTCGGGACTTGACTATTTGGAAACCCGGAGGTCCCCTTCACTAACGGATTCGACAAATTCACGGTGACTCCTAGCCTTGCCGGGGTCCGAAAAGCCTCTGCCAATGGTGCTGGCTTCTCCTTGTGTACCGGTCCGGTACCGCCGGGCCACCGCCCGTCCACGGTCCTTACGGCAAACTCCGATAGACCACTCCTGCAGACGGTCACCACCGTCTGCCAACCTTGCTGCTCCGTCCAGGCCACACACCCGGACTCACTTCAGTCTGCTTTCTTGCCACTTTACTACTCCTCACTTTTCCTCCTTCCACTTTCACTGTCAAAACTCATCTCCTCACTTCTTCACTTCCCTAGCTTAACTGCTCTGCTCCTTTTCCCTCCTCCAGGACTGTGAACTCCTCGGTGGGCGGAGACCAACCGCCTGGCTCCACCCCCTGGTGTGGACATCAGCCCCTGGGGAAGGCAACAAGGGTTTTGTGTCTGGCTTAGATGTGCCTAACCGGGGTGTAGGGTGTGGTGGTGTAGTTACCTGTGGCCCCTGGCTTGTCCAGGGCGCCACACAGGCACGAGGTTATGCCAGCGTTCTGCGCAAGCGCTGGCCAGATGATCCGACGTTGGAACGTTCTGCGCAGAACGCTGGAGGCAGAGGGGGAAGGGCGGGCACGACATGATGGGCGGGCACTTGCGATGCAATCACAGCGCCGCCCATAGTCTCGTGCCTGCGACACACGTGACCAGCATTCCTCGCGTGCACGGGACCTCGGGCGCAGTGGGTGGCGTCCTGGAAATAATGGTAATAATAATAATAATTATTTCTATAGCGCCAACATATTCCGCAGCGCTTTACATCTCCACCCTCCATAAAAGAAAAGACATATATGAACAACATAAAAAACCTGTAACCTTAGTGGTTAGGGTTACAGTAGTTCTCTGGATATAATACAATGGAGTGTATATAACAGCACTTATACATTCCACCCTCCGAAGCTGAAATTAAATAACATGCATGTTGTAACTTGTAATATCACACTCATTTTTTGCTCTCTATAGCCCAATTTGCTGTCAGTATAGAACTCTAGTCAATATTCTTTCACATAAAAAATGCCAAACCAATACAATTGCTTCTAGACAGAGGCGTAGCTCTGGGTTCAGCACAAAAGGGGGGAAACATCTATGTGGGCCTCTAATCACGTAACCATTTTACAACTACAGTGGTGCTCCCTAATTGTGGGTATAAGGGAAACGCAACAGATGATCGTGTTGTTACTGAAAATCACTATACAAATATCAACACTGTTAGTACTGCCATATGATGACTATATAGTGGAAGATACCAGTCCTGGAGACCATATAAAAGATTAGACTATAATTATAGTTAGGACAAATCACAACTTACTCAGCTTCAGACGCACCCTAAAGACGCATCTTTTTAGGGCGGCCTATCACACTCCCTAATCAGATTCGATTCACATAGTCCCTCTACAACCTCTCACAACATAGCTCCACATCAAACTCCATGGCACCCAAAGGCATCTCAAGGCTCGGGCCCACTGGTCCAGGAAACCATTATCCAGCCCCATTTCCGTGAGATGGTTGGATTGTCATTGTAAATAAGCACTTGAACCTTGCCTCTCCCCCCATCTCATTGTAGATTGTAAGCTCTCACGAGCAGGGTTGTATTTTTTTCCCTCTAAATATTGTATTTCTATAACTGTTACTTGTTTGTATATGATCCTCCTGAATTGTAAAGCGCTACGGAATATGTTGGCGCTATAGAAATAAAGATTATTATTATTATTATTATTATTATAGATCATGGATTACAATTGTCTTTCTTTCTGATGAAGTCATTCACATTTCCTATCTTTTCCACCTGGCCCAGACTGACGACAACTTTTTCCGCCCACGACTCATCTGTAGAGTTTACAACAAAGACATACCGGTATCTGAATTCTCACATTTCCAGTACTATCCCCATCTATTCTTGACTTGCACAGACTCCTCATCACACTGATACCCCAATGCTGAGCGGCTGGTGCGGTATGTAGCCTTACTACTGTACTTGCTGTGAGGCACAAAAACTGCACTCTTCTTAGTGCACCACATAATAATGCCACCACTGTGCCCCTTACATAGTAAAATGCCTCTTTTGTGTGCCCCTAGAAAATATTACTGGCCTGTGCAAGAGCCCTGTAAAAGTGTCCAGATTTTGCCCCTAGAAAGTAATAAAGCCCAGTGTGTACTTTTGACACTCACAATACACTATAACAGGGATAGGGAACCTCCGGCCCACGGGCCTTATGCAGCCCACGGTTGCCCTTTCTGTGGCCCCTGGGTAGATTCCCAGGAACCGCAGTGCTCATGTGGCAGTCGCATCTTGCTGGCTGCTGGGCCTTTAAACCCTCCATGCAATGTATGCTCACTAACCTGGAAAGAGCCTGTGACGCCCTGGCCTATCAGGTTGTCACAAGGGTGCCATGCAATCTGCCCTTATGCATGGTACCCGCTCCTCCTTGGTTACGGGTCCTGTCCCTTTGGTGTTGCTAAGAACAGGTATACACAAATCCTGAGGAACACTCTGCACCACACCCACCAAACACCCATTGGGCAGCCTGAGGGGAATAGGGCTGCCCAGATGGAGGGATGGTAGAAGGAGGGCCAGAAGTGTCAGGAGTGAGAGAGAGGAGTAGTTGGAGAGAAGTGTCAGTGAACAGGGACAGGAAAGGTCACGCTGCAGAACTGGGCTCCTGTAACCGTCCCAGGTGCCAGTTGGTCTGGCCTGGAAGGAGCTGGAACCCCGGTCGCAGGGGGTAGTGACAGGGGGCACGGAACTGCCATGGAGGGCAGACCGGCGGCCTTGTAGAGAGGCAGAGGCTAGGGCACGACGGGGTACGTGGACCCCAGGCCGGGAAGAAGCTTCATGCAGCCCACTAATTCACCCGACGGGAACGGAATCTTCATGAACCGCTCATGAACCGCTCTCCACCCGCTCCAAAATCGGGGTACTAGCGCAACGATAGGGATAGGACTTCCCAAAACCGTCCAGAAAATCCCAAGCGTGAACCCTGAGAGCAAGCTCACTCTGCTAGCCACGCAGGTGAGCGGGACCCGAGTAGTTCTAGGCAAAAGGGATCCACCAAGTGTAAACACGGTGCCAAGGGACAAGGCTTCAGACCAACCAGCAATGCCAAAAGGGCACGGACTCAACGTGTTTGGACTAAGGCTGCAGGACGTTCAAGACTTTGGTTTACCTGTTGTCAGCGTCAACATCTCTGGACTGTGTGAGTACGTTGTGCCCCTTTACTCCCAATGGGTCCACAGCCTGACAGCATCGAGCCCCGGGACACCTTCCCCTGCCCATGGAGGGGTTAACATCAATAGCTGCCATTCCATCGCTCCCGGGCGCTCCCTTCTCCCCTAAACGCAGCAGCGGTGGTATCCCAATTTTTACCACGAACCATGGGTGGCATCACGAACATTATCTAATCCATCCTTTCTTCCCCCCCTTTTATTTTCCAGAGGCCGCGCGACCGCGCCTCGGGTCCGGAGACCCCTCAAGCCACTGCAGATCCGGATCCGAGCAGCCTGTCGGCTGTTGAGGGGGCGGCACAAACCCATACATTCTAGGCTCAAGCATGCATACACTGGAGGATTACGTTCTCATGCTGGCCAATGCCAGCGTTAGGACATACTTTGTGGGCAGGGTAAACTTGCAATGCGCTCTTGTCTCACAGAAGAGGAGCAGCCGCTCCAGCGCCCCCCAGGTTTTATTGTGTCCCCAGGCCTGTCTTAGCCCCTCCAGCATTCCCAGGGCTGTCTGAGCTCTTCCAGCGTCCCCAAGTCTGTGTGTGCCCCTCCAGTCTCCCAATGCCTGTCTGAGCCCCTCCAGCCTCGCCAGAGCTGTATGAGCCCCTCCAGCATCCCCAGGCCTGCCTATGTGTGCCCCTCCAGCCTCTCCAGGCCTGTGTACCCGCCTTCAGCCTTCCCAGGGCTGTGTGTGACCTACCAGCTTCCCCAGGACTGTATACCCTACCAGCCTCCCCAGTGCTATGTGTGCCCTTCCAGCCTCTCCAGGTCTGTGTATACCCCTCCAACCTCCCCAGGGCTATGTGTGCCCCTCCAGCCTACTCTTGTCTCTGTGTACCCCTCCAGGTTCCCTGGGCTAGGTGTGCCCCTCTGCCTCCCCTGGGCTGGGTTTGCCACTCCAGCCTTCCCAGGTATGGATGTGCCCCTCCAGCCTTTGCAGGGATGGGTGTGCCTCTACAGCCTTCACAGGGCTAAGTATGCCCCTCCAGCCTCCTCAGACCTGTGTGTGCCCCCCTCCAGCCTTCCCAAGGCTGGGTGTGCCACTCCAGCCTCCCCACTCCTGTGTGTGCCTCTGCAGCCTCCCCAGGACTGTATGTGCCCCTCCAGCCTTCTCAGAGCTGTGTGTGCCTCTCCAGCCTCCAGAGGACTGTATGTGCCTCTCCAACCTCTCCTGTGCTGTGTATGCGCTTCCAACCTCCCCAGGGCTTTGTGTACCCCTCCAGCCTTCCCAGGGCTGGGTGTGCACCTCCAGCCTCCCCAGGCCTGTGTGTGCCCCTACAGCCTCCCAGGCCTGTGTGTGCCCCTACAGCCTCCCAGGCCTGTGTGTGCCTCTCTAACCTCTCCAGGCCTGTGTGTGTCCTTACAGCCACCCCAGGCCTGTGTGTGCCCCTCCAACTTCCCCAGGCCTGTGTGTGTCCTTACAGCCTCCCCAGGCCTGTGTGTGCTCCTCCAGCCTCCCCAGGACTGTGTCTGCCCTTCCAGCCTCCCGAGGCCTGTGTGTGCTCCTCCAGCCTCCCCAGGGCTGTGTGTACCCCTCCAGGCCTGTATGTGCCCCTCAATCCTCCCCAGGCCTGTGGGCGTGCTTACATGCTATCCAATGGCCATTGCCTTGCGTCATCAGTGGTGATGCACGTACCTGTGTACAGGGGCATGCTAACGTGCTAAGAGGGCAGAATGAGCGCAGGACTAACACCTTTGCGACCAGTACCTGCGCTCATTAGCACATCATAAAGGATCTTTAGTAATACTTTTTCTAAAGATCTCTTTATGTATGCTACTATTGCCTGGGACAGTTAGGCAGGTATTAGAAATATGCACCCAGAACTGCTCGTGGTTCTGGGTGCATATTGCACCTGACAGGTTCCTTTTAATGTCAAAACCGCTGGCAATAAAAGTGAGCACACCCCTAAGTGAAAATGGCCAAAGTGTGCAAAATTAGCCATTTTCCATCCTCTGTGCCATGTAACTCATTAGTATTAAAAGGTCTTAGGCTATGTGCACACGCTGCGTTTTTTTGACGCTGCGTTTTTGTGCGTTTTTGGCCGCTAAAAACGCACAAAAACGCACCTGCGGCGAAAAACGCACGCGTTTTGCCGCGATTTGGTGCGTTTTTTTGCTGCGTTTTGCTGCGTTTTTGCTCACTGTGTCCTTATGCGTTTTTTATCAGTGAACAAAAAAAAAAAGGTCTGATGTCATTTCCTTCTTCAATGTGTTCTTCATTCTCCACTAGTGTATGCAGAAGAGCAGACAGCTGCAGAACTACAAGGCTCAGCATCCTCGATCCAATAGTGTATGCAGGAGAGCAGACAGCAGCTGTCGAACTACAAGGCTCAGCATCCTCCATCCAATAGTGTATGCAGGAGAGCAGACAGCAGCTGTCAAACTACAAGGCTCTGCATCCTCCTTCCAGGACTGTATGCAGGATTTCTTTGCCCCCCCCCCAAAAAAAAATGACGTGGGCTTCGCCATATTTTTGTATGCTAGCCGGGTACAGCAGGCAGGTACGGGCTGCCCCCAACCCCCAGCTGCCTATTTGTACCCGGCTGGGAACCAAAAATATAGGGAAGCCCTTTTTTTTAAAATTATTTCATGATTTTCATGAAATAATTTAAAAAAAAAAAATGACGTGGGCTTCGCCCCATTTTTGAGTCCAGCCGGGTACAACTAGGCAGCTGGGGATTGGAATCCACAGTGCAGGGTGCCCATGCTTTCTGGGCACCCCCACTGTGAATTGCAGTCCCGCAGCCACCCCAGAAAATGGCGCTTTCATAGAAGCGCCATTTTCTGGCGCTGTATCCAACTCTTCCGGCTGCCCTGGTGACGGGTGGCTTGCCGGGTAATAATGGGGTTAGGGCTAGCTGTATAGCTGGCCCTAAGCCCGAAATTCATGGTGTCACGCCAATATTAGACATGGCCACCATGAATTTCTAGTAAAGATAAAAAAAAAACACAACACACAGAAAAATATTTTTATTAGAAATAAAACACAACACAATTAGTGACTCCATCTTTATTGAAATAAAGAAGCCCCCCTCCGGAATAATCCTGGGTCAGGGTCCCGCGCCGTCCAATCCGGATCCAATATCATCTGATCGGTTTGCTGGAAGGCAAAACGATCAGATGATGTGTCAGGTTCTAGGGGCTGAATCACATCACACATCAGCTGATTGTATAAAAGCCGATTATACAATCAGCTGATGCATCAGTAGAAAAAAAAAAAAAATAATAATACTCACTTATGTGCTGATTACCGATTACCGGCAGCTCCTGCAGCGATGGGGCGGGAGTCTGATCCCGTCCGATCGCTGCAGCAGCTGCCGGTAATCGGGGATGAAGTCTCCTGACGCATCCGCTGATACCGGCCGGGCGCCCGCGTCAGCCCGAGACTCGATCAGCTGATGCGTCAGGTGACTGCATCAGGTGATCCATCGCCAGGTCCTGCATCTATCGGAGCTTTCCCGGCCGTCTGCACACAGCCGGAGCGGGGGTGGCGATACCGTGAGAGGAGCTGGGAGCGGGCATGGCACCGGGAGGCTGCAGACAGGTGAGTATAACTTTTTTTTTTTTTTTCTACTGTTAACTTTTGTTTTTGCAGCCGCTTCCACCTCCTGCCTGTACATGGCGCCGCACGGCAGCTGACAAGCACAGGACGGGAGGTGGACGCAGCGGTGACGGTACCGGGAGGATTCACGCTTCTGTATTTACTGACAGAAGGAATCCTCTTCCTGTACACGTCACTTTACTACCCACCTCCTGCTCTTATAGCTGCGTTTTTGGTCTTAGAAACGCACCAAAACGCAGCTATTTGCGTTTCTCATTGCGTCTTTCAACATCCCATTGAACTCAATGGATGAAAAGCGCAGTGAAAAACGCGGGAATAATTGACATGCTGCGTTTTTGTGGTCACCACAAAAACGCAGCTGAAAAAAAACGCTGTGTGGGGACAGCAAAAATGAAAACTCATAGACTTTGCTGGGGAAGCAAAGTCATGCAGTTTTGAGGCAAAAAAAGCACCCGAAAAACGCGCAAAAATGCCGAGAAAAACGCACCGTGTGCACATAGCCTTAGGCGTGAATTGGGAGCAGGGGTTTTAAGTTTGTTGTTATCACTCACACACTATCTCATACTGGTCACTGGAAGATCAACATGGCATCACATGGCAAATAATTCTTTGAGGATTTCCTTCCATAATACACCCACTACACCGCCTCTTTCCATAATACACCCTCTGCACCGCCCTTCTCCATAACACACTTTCTACATCGCCACTCTCCATAATACACCTTCTACACTGCCTCTTTCCATAATACACCCTCTACAACGCTTCTCTCCATAATACACCTTCTACACTGTCCCTCTCCATAACACACTTTCTAAACCGTCTCTCCCCATAATACACCCTCTACACTGCCCCTCTCCATAACACACCTTCCACACCACCTCTCTCCATAATACACCCTCGACAACGCCCCTCTCTATAATACACTCTCTAAACTTCCTCTTTCCATAATCCACCCTCTACACCACCCTTCTCCATAGTACACCTTCTACACTGACTTTCCCCATAATACACCTTCTACACTGCTTTTCTCCATTACATCTCTCCCACACTGTATAATACACCAACACACACGCGACCCCTCTGTATAATATCCCTCCCACACATATTGCCTCTCTATATAATATCCCCCCCACACACTGCCCCTCGGTATAATATCCCTCACATACGTAGATCCTTTGTATACTATCCCTCCACACCCACTCTCCCTCTTTATAATATCATCCCACACACTGCCCCTCTATCTATCACCCCAACACACTGCCCCTCTGTATACTATCCCTCAACACACATAATGCCCCTCTGTATAATGTCCTCCTGGTATATATGTCCTCCTTCCTAGCATATATGTCCTCCTCCTGGTATATATGTCTCCTTCCTGGGCCACTCCTGGTATATATGTTCCCATCCTGGTTTATTTGTCCCCATCCTGCTATATATCGCCCATCCTGGGGTTCTCCTGGTAAATTTATCCCCCTCCTGGGCACAGACTGGTATATATGTACCCATCCTGCTTGCTGTCCCCTTCCTGGTATATATGTCCTTCTCCTTGCATATATGTCTGGGCTCCTCCTGGCATATTTTCTGCAAAAAGAAAAAAAAATATTTTACTCACCCTCCCTGGCTCCCGCATCGCTTGGCAACCTCTCTGAGCCGCGATGCATTTCAGCTGGATATGCGCCTTCTGGCACACATCCAGCTGAAGAAAGGCAGGTACTGGGGTCACCCACCTGTCCCCACCAGCTGCCAAGTCCTCGCCACTTCCACAGTTCTGCTTTCCTGCAGTAGTTGAGGTCGCAGAATGATGATCTCATCACACTGCTGCATGGTGAGCCCTGTTCTGCCCCAGTGACTCTGCCTCCAGCACACATGACTAATTTGCATGCAATACAAATTAGTGATGTGTAGTTGCAGAAGCCACACTGCCGGGCCCCTCTGCTGTGGCTGTGACTGGGGTCCAGTGAAGAGGGAGGCCTGGCCGGCCCGGGGCTTAATAAACCTAAGTAATTACCAAGCCGGGCCTCGCTCTTCACCAGACCCCATACAAGAGTCATGGATATAAAGCCCTGATGGCGGCCCCGCACACATATATCTATATACGCACATAACGCACATGCATGTATACACCGAGACAGAGCACACACAGACATACTGTAGCAGACCAAGAGATGGGGATTCTGAACACAGGACTTTATATTAATTAGGAATTACCTAGACATTTTTTAATTAAAAAGGTTTTACAAACTGGAGACTTTTTCATAGGATCATCTTCTTAAATGTAGTTTTTAACAAAGAGCTCCTATATACCTCATAGTAAAGTCTATTTTTACCCACAATAGTTAAATTTGAATTATTTAGCACAATCCTGGTGTTTCAAAATCCCTATGACAAAATTTCCTGCCTTGTGCTGTTATTGGGTTGCTAGGGTGGTCAATAGTGGAAATATTGAACTTAATGCCTTGTAAGTTCTGCCTGCCTGATAACTGTCTACGATTTAGGAATTAAGGAGGTACCCTAACCCTAATTACATTTTATAGATATGATTATTCTTTTAGTTTGTTAGTAAACCCATCATGAACATCCCAAGAATGAAGCCTGCTGGGAGCTCTTGTGCTGCTATTATATGGCTGTTTCAAGGAATTTAACCCTTTCACTCCCGATTTTAATTTTTTCATTTTGTTTCCTCCTCTCCTTCTTCCAAGAGTCCTAACTATTTTATAACTGTACTGGAAAACGTAAAAAAAAATTCCAAGTGCGTTACAATTGCCAAAAAAGTGCAATTCCACAATTTTTTTTATTTTTTTTTATTTACCGTGTTGACTATATGGTAAAAGTAATCTTACAAAATGATTATTCGAGTCAAAAGGAGTACGCAGATACCAAACATGTATTGTTTTTTGTTTAAGTTGTGTTTAAAAAATGTGAAATTTGTAAGAAAAAACATTTGACTTTTGTCACCCTTTTCCGAGACTCATGGCGTTCTCTTTTTTTGGGATATGGGGTTGTGTGAGGGCTCATCTTTTCCCTCCATGAGCTGACATTTTTACTGACACCATTTTGGAGCAGATATTAAATTTTGATTGTCTCTTATTACATTTAATTGCAATGTTGCAGACGTCAAAAAAATGTAATTTTGGAGTATTTATTTTTTCGTTGTGCCGCTTATTGATCAACTTAATTTACTTTATATTTTGATAAATCAGACTTTTATGAGTGCAACGAAACCAACTGAAGCATGCGCATTTTTTGTTTTAAATGCTTTTATCACTATAGCTCCTGCTATAAACCCTGGAGGTCACCAAGGCAGTGGGGTTCCTGGGTAATTGCCCAGTTGGACTCTTAAGCTTGCTTTACACGAGTCGATCTATTGTGCGATAGTACGAGCGATCGTACCCGCCCCCGTCGTTTTTGCATCACGGGCAAATCGCTGTCTGTGGCGCACAAACTCATTTAACCCCCGTCACACGCACTTACCTTCAGGACGACCTCGCTGTGGGCGACGAACGTCCACTTCCTGAAGTGGGAGGGACGTTTGGTGTCACAGCGACGTCACACGGCAGCCGGCCAATAGAAGCGGAGGGGCGGAGATGAGCGGGATGTGAACACAAAAACGTCAAAAATCGTTGATCGGTGACACGTTGCTCCTTTTCATAATATCGCTGCTGCTGCCGGTACGATGTTGTTCGTCGTTCCTGCAGCACCACACATCCCTGTGTGTGAATCCACAGGACCGACAACCATCTCCTTACTTGCGTCCACCGCCAATGCGGACGGAAGAAGGTGGGCGGGATGTTATGTCCCGCTCATCTCCGCCCCTCCGCTTCTATTGGCCGGCCGCTTAGTGACGTCGTGATGACGTTGCTGTGACGCTGAACGCTCTCCCCCTTGAAGGAGGGATTGTTCGGCAGTCACTGTGACGTCGCCGACCAGGTATGTGTGTGTGAAGCAGCCGTAGTGATAATGGTCGCTACGGCAGCAATCACCACATATCGCATGTGCGATCGAACGGGTGCTATCGCGCTCGACATCGCTAGCAATTGCTAGCGATGTTGCAGCGTGTAAAGTCCGCCTTAACACCGACCCTTTTTCTGGCACATGACTTTGGCTGAGGTCACATGTCCTGCAATCATCCGCTAGAATGGATCCAGCAGCAATCCTTTGGGTAAAAAGTTTTGCAAATACAACATTTTTGTCCATTGTTAAATAACTGATGTTTGCTGGATCTGTTTTTTTTTAACATGGCATGTTATGTTTATGGAGGATGGATCTATTAACGGATTGCTATTAATCCAGTTTTTTCTTACAGGATCCCTTACAAGTGGAAGATAAATAGCAATCCGTTAACTAATCCATCCTCCATAGACTCCCAAATTAAAAAACAGATCCGGCAGAAATTATTTTGCCAACGGATCTTTGCAGGATCCATTCTAACAGAGGATAACAGGACATGGGAACTCGGCCTAAAGGCCACTTTACACGCAGAGATAAATCTTTGGCAGATCTGTGGTCGCAGTGAAATCATGGACATATTGTTCCATTTGTACACAGCCACAAACCTGGAACTGATTGTCCACAATTTCACTGCAACCACAGATCTGCCACAGATTTATCACTGTGTGTAAAGTGGCCTTTAGGCTATGTGCCCATGTGACAATGTACCCGCAGACTTTGCCACAGGTTTGTCCTCAGGTTTCCCGCAGCTGCTCCCCGGAAATCATAGCTATCCATTGCTGCGGGATTTGAGCATTTTTGCTGAGGTAAACCTGCGGGACAAATACCTGCGCAAGTCCCGCCCTCTATCTCATAGTGGAATGGTGGGATTTCCGAAGATATTTCCGCATGAATAATTGACATGCAGTTACGTGCGTCTGCGGGAAATCTGCAGCATTTTCCGCAGCAGCACATACTGCAGCATTGATACAGCACTCCCCAAATCCCATAGGATAACATGGGGAGTGTCTGTGTGACGCCCTGACAAAACCAGGTAGTCACAAAAAGAGTTATTCCTCCTTGGCACCAACACAGTCCCCACACAGATATACACCAGCCAATCAGGCCCTACTCACCCCCTCTCCAGGAAAATGGGAGGGAGCGAGAGGAGATTAGGAAGTCCAGAGAGAAGTTAAGTTTCAGTTTGTGCTGTAGTCAGTGGAGAGCTGACAGGAGAGAGTTAGAGCTCCCTGAAGAGGTTGGAGCCCTGGACTACCGGACTAGGTGGCAGTGAGAGCCACAGGCATGGAGATCCAGTCGTGGGGAATCTGAGGCCAACCGGGGCAGCGTTGTAGCCCGCCAGTGCTGAGAGAGGGGACCCGATCCGGAGGCCATTCAAGCGGACTAGCCCAGGCAAAAAAGAGACAGACAGAGAGTGTGGAAGAAAGGGCCCCTGGCTGTATATCTGGGTGTGGGACCCGAGCACACCCCTCCAAAAGGCTCCCAGCATTTGGATTTGGTTTACAAAAGGACTCTGCATTTACTGACCATCCACATGAGTACAGCCTCATTCAGCACCACAACAACCGAACTGTGAGTTTCCTGCTCCCTGCAATGCCTCTCATATTACCCTGGGCCCCGGGACTACACCTCCCCTACCCATGGAGGGGATCCCACCTTGCCGCCCCGCTCCATCAGCCCCGGGTGCCCCATCACCAGGCAGCGGTGGTGTCACCATCCCTCACCGCAACCCACGGGTGGCGTCACTGGCAAAGACTAAATCCTCTGTAAATAACCCCTTTTCACTCGTGGGCTATGGACGGCTGCTCGAGCCCCGGATCCGGCTGCCACTCGAGCCCCAGACACGATCCCGGACCCCACCGTCACTTGAACAGCCCCCCGGTTGTGATCTGTCCCCCGCCCACGACAAATTGGTGTCACGAACAAGATTCTTACCCCATCCGTGACCTGGATGACGTGCGCCTTCTTTTGAACCGTGAACTGCTTGAAAATTTTGACCTGCCGCCATCTTGCCCACCATCTTTGGCGCCAAAACATCGGCACCATCTTCTTCTTTCCCGAAAAAGGCGCGAAGTTGAAGCCCTGCCCACTGGGGACACTGGCGGAAGCCGGTGACTCCCAAACGGGAAACGCAAAGGACAGTGGGTCCCGTGAGACTGTTGTAGAAAAAACCAAGAGGGAGGAGAGGACGGAGCGGCATGTAACCAGAACTGTAAAGTGCAGGGATGCCAGGACTCTGCAGAAACCCGTTCCTGGACATCAACAGCAAGATGTCACAGCAACCCCGATGACATCTCTTCCGGCCCCAAGCCAGGCTGCAATCCAGATGACATAACCCCCGGCCCCGAGCCCGGCCGCAGCAGTGATGATGTCGGCTCCGGCAGTCCACCCGGCCGCAACGGTGATGATGGCTCCGGCAGTCTGCCCGGCCGCAACAGAGATGACGACGGCTCCAACAGTCTGCCCGGCCACACCGGAGGCAGAACCTGACCGTAAGTCTGTCTGGTCCGGAGTGGTGGCTGCTCCCAAATACCCCGCCCCGGCTGTGGAACAGCGGGGGTGCACCTACTAAGAGCAGGAGCAGGCCACTGAGCGATGGGGCCCACGGCAGTATGAGAGGCCGGTCGTAGCCGGCGCCGAGGGCATCCGAGTGGGCCTGGCTCCTGAGCAGGAGGCAGAGCACGGAACCTATGCCCCGTACTAGGAGCGGCAGCGGTAGTGGAACATGGACGGCTACCCGCAAGTTGAAAGTTTAAAAAATGACTGTTTAAGGATTGCACCCTTGTTGAACATCCTCATGTCCCAGAGGAGGCCATCTGCACTGCAGGTGGAAGGTGACAGAATAGTTTCGTAACGTTAAAAATGTTTTGAAATGTTTGTTTGTTATCTTTTTCAATTGCAGAAGCAGAAAAATAAATGTCGATGACCGGACAGCCCGCGGACGGGCAGTAATCAACCAAGGGGGAATGTGAAACCCTGGCAAAACGAGGTAGTTACAAAAAGAGTTAATCCTCCTTGGCACCAAAACAGTCCCCACACAGATATACACCAGCCAATCAGGCCCTACTCACCCCCTCCCCAGGAAAATGGGAGGGAGCGAGAGGAGCTTAGGAAGTGCAGAGAGGAGTTAAGTTTCAGTTTGTGCTGTAGCCATTGAAGAGCTGACAGGAGAGAGTTGGAGCCCACTGGAGAGGTTGGTAGTCGGGGTTGGAGCCCTGGACTACTGGACTAGGTGGCAGTGAGGGCCACAGGCACGGAGATCCAGTCATGGGGAACCTGAGGCCGACCGGGGCAGGGTTGTAGCCCGCCGGTGCTGAGAGAGGGGACCCGATCCAAAGGCTGTTCAAGCGAACTAGTCCAGGCAAGAAAGAGACAGACAGAGAGTGTGGAAGAAAGGGCCCCTGGCTGTATAGCTGGGTGTGGAACTCGAGCACACCCCTCCAAAAGGCTCCCGGCATTCGGCTTACAAAAGGACTCTGTGTTTACTGACCATCCACATGAGTACAGCCTCATCCAGCACCACGACAACCGAACTGTGAGTTTCTTGCTCCCTGCAATACCTCTCATATTACCCTGGGCCCCGGGACTATACCTCCCCTATCCATGGAGGGGATCCCACCTTGCTGCCCCGCTCCATCAGCCCCGGGCGCCCCATCACTAGGCAGCGGTGGTGTCACCATCCCTCACCGCAACCCACGGGTGGCGTCACTGACTAAGACTAAATCCCCTGTAAATATCCCCTTTTCACTCGTGGGTGACAGACGGCTGCTAGAGCCCTGGATCCGGCTGCCACTCGAGCCCCAGACACGATCCCGAACCCCAGCATCACTTGAGCAGCCCCCCGGTTGTGATGTGTCCCCCGCCCGCAACATCTGTACTTGTATAAACCTGCAGATTTATCTGGAAAATCCAGATAAATCCGCGGGTACGTTGTCCCACGGCACAGCCTTATTCTTTCTAAAGATCATACAAAGGACCAAGAGGCATTCATTACATGTAGAAGAAAGGTGATACAGCAGTCAGACTGTAGAATGCCCTATCTCAAGAGATTATAATGGCAGACACTATAACAGCATTTAAAAAAGGGCTGGATATTTTTCTCACAACAAATGGTATTGTAGTTATAAATAATCTAGAGCTTAAGATTGTGGGGAATGAGGGGAAAAAAGTATTTGATACACTGTTGATTTTGCAAGTTTTCCCACCTTCAAAGAAAGGATGGAATCTGTAATTTTCATCGTGGGCACATTTCAACTATGACAAACAGAATAAGAAAAAAAATCCAGAAAATCACATTTGTTGTTTTATAAATTTTAATTTGCATTTTATTGCATGAACTAAGTATTTAATACAATAGAAAAACAGAACTTAATATGTGGTACACAAACTTTGTTTGCAATTATAGAGGTCAAACGTTTCCTATAGTTCTTGACCAAGTTTGCACACATTGCAGCAAGGATTTTGGACCACTCATCCACACAGATCTTCTCCAGATCTTAAATTACTACATAAGAAAGAATATGTTGGTCAATAATTATACATCAATTATTATCATTGACCAAAGTCACCATATCATAGAACATTTTTTACAAACTGACAAAGTCACCGTATCATGGAACATTTTTTACAAACTGTCAGTTTGTAAAATCTTCTCCAGATCTTTCATGTTTTGTGACTGTCACCAGGCAACGTTGAGTTTCAGCTCCCTCCAAAGATTTTCTATTGGGCTCAGGTCTGGAGACTGGCTAACCCATCCCAGGACTTTTAAATGCTTCTTTCAGAGCCACTCCTAAAGGCCCTGTCACACACAGAGGCTTCCGACACACATCTGTGAAAAACACGTACGTGTGTTACGCTCCGTTTTTTGGGTCCATTTTCCGTTTTTAAGTCCATTTTTATGGTATGTGTGGCATCCGTGTGAATTGTGTATGCTAGTCGTGTGTGCGTGTTGAATGTCCGTGTGTGCGTGAGATACGTAAGTGACATGTCCGTGTGTTGCCCGTGTGAAATGTTCCATGTGTGATGCACAATGTCATTGATACATACCCGCTGACAGCAGAAAGTGATGCGCGATGAGAATGAACTTCACCCGACTTCATTGTCATACTGCAGCTCTGTCTGTGTCGCGTACTGATTAGCGGTCACCTGTGAAGGACTCACCGATGACCGCTAATCCCCTGAGTCACTGAAGTGAGCAGCGCGATTAGCGCTGCTGTCACTCAGGTTACCCAGGGCTAGCTGGATCCTCCACCCGTGACCGCAACTCACCTGTGACTTCATCGCTGTCACTCGGGCGACTTGCTGTCACAGTTGGAGGATCCAGCGGTGGCTGCGAGTAACCTGAGTGACATCATCGCTAATCGCACTACTCACCTCAGTTGCTGTGTGGAGCTGACAGGAGCGGCGGTGTTCTTCTGAAGCTCTTGTCACCTTCATGTAGCAGAGCGGAGAGCGTCGCGGGACCTCCGTGGATTACGCCGGACATGGATGGCTTTTTCGGGCTTAATAAAGTGGTGAACGAGGGTATTTGTTAGTGTTTATTATTCCAAATAAAGGATTTCTTCGGGTGTATGTGTTTATTTACAGATTAATCATGGAAGGTATCTCGGGGAGACGCCTGACATGATTAATCTTGGACTTAGTGGCAGCTATGGGCTGCTGCCATTAACTCCTTATTACCCCGATTGCCAACGCACCAGGGCAAATCGGGAAGAGCCGGGTAGAGTCTCAGAACTGTCGCATCTAATGGATGCGGCTATTCTGGGCGGCTGCTGGCTGATATTGTTAGGCTGGGGGGCTCCCCATAATGTAGGGCTCCCCATCATGAGAATACCAGCCTTCAGGCATTTGACTTTACCCTGGTTGGTATCAAAATGAGGGGGAACGCACGTAGTTTTTTAAATTAATTATTTATTTATTTTACTGCTCGATATTGACACGCCCAATGGCGGCTGTGATTGGTTGCAGAGAGACAGCTGTCACTCAGCGTGGGGGTGTGTCTCACTGCAACCAATCATAGGTGCCGGTGGGTGGGGAAAGCAGGGAATACGAGATTGATTAATGAGTGGCTGGCTTTTTCAAAATAGTAAAAGCCGCCGGAGTTTTTTTAACAGCTGTGCAGCGCTGCGCCGGTGATCGGGGAACGGTGAATATGAGAGAGGGGGGAGACTGACCGACAGATGAGAGAGGGACAGACAAGACAGAGAGACCAACCGACGGACTGAGGGAGATTGACCAACATACACAGAAAAAGAAAGAATGACCGACATCGCTAGAAAAAAGCACAAAACGTACACGGAGCATACGGAGATGCATCCGTGTCACGTACGTGGGCTCACGGACCCATAGACTTCCATTGGGTCCGTGTGTGCGTATTCTGTGCAGAAAACGGACATGCTTTCATGCAAAACGGATACACATACGTATCACGGACACGGACACACGGACGGTATGGAATAACGCACGTGTGACCTCAAACATAGCATAACATTGGTGAACGTTTGTCCCATGTCTCCGGTATATACGGAAATGGACCAAACACGCACGTGTTTCACGGATGTGTGTCGGAGGCTAGAGATAAATCTGCGGCAGCTCTGTGATTGCAGTGAAATTGTGGATAATCAGTGCCAGGTTTGTGGCTGTGTACAAATGGAACAATATGTTCATGATTTCACTGCAACCACAGATCTGCCAAAGATTTATCTCTGTGTGTGACGGGGCCTTTAGTTGCCCTATCTATGTGTTTCAGGTTATTGTCAGGCTGGAAGTTCAAGCCATGACCCATCTTCAATGCTCTTACTGAGGGAAGGAGGTTGTTGGCCAAAATCTTGCAATACATGAGCCCATCCATCCTCCCTTCAATACGGTGGAGTAGTCCTGTCTCCTTTGCAAAAAATCACCCTCATAGTATGATGTTTTTTACCCCTATCTTTTACTGTTGGCACGCTGTTCTTGGGGTTGTACTCATCCTTCTTCTTCATCCAAACACGGCGAGTGGGGTTGATACCAAAAAGTTGTATTTTCGTCTCATCGGACCACATGACCTTCTCCTATGCTTCCGCTGAGTCCTCCAGATGGTCATTGGAGAACTTAAAACAGGCCTGGACAGTGTGTGACTGCTGACTCTTTTTTACTAGCAACATTACACAATAACACTGCTCAACTAGAGATTGAAGGTACAGATGTTCTATCATATTAGAAAATAACTACAGTAATAAAGAATATATGTATATATATATATATATATATATATATATATATATATATATACAGTTAGGTCCAGAAATATTTGGACAGTGACACAATTTTCGCGAGTTGGGCTCTGCATGCCACCACATTGGATTTGAAATGAAACCTCTACAACAGAATTCAAGTGTAGATTGTAACGTTTAATTTGAAGGTTTGAACAAAAATATCTGATAGAAATTGTAGGAATTGTACACATTTCTTTACAAACACTCCACATTTTAGGAGGTCAAAAGTAATTGGACAAATAAACCAAACCCAAACAAAATATTTTTATTTTCAATATTTTGTTGCGAATCCTTTGGAGGCAATCACTGCCTTAAGTCTGGAACCCATGGACATCACCAAACGCTGGGTTTCCTCCTTCTTAATGCTTTGCCAGGCCTTTACAGCCGCAGCCTTCAGGTCTTGCTTGTTTGTGGGTCTTTCCGTCTTAAGTCTGGATTTGAGCAAGTGAAATGCATGCTCAATTGGGTTAAGATCTGGTGATTGACTTGGCCATTGCAAAATGTTCCACTTTTTTGCACTCATGAACTCCTGGGTAGCTTTGGCTGTATGCTTGGGGTCATTGTCCATCTGTACTATGAAGCGCCGTCCGATCAACTTTGCGGCATTTGTCTGAATCTGGGCTGAAAGTATATCCCGGTACACTTCAGAATTCATCCGGATACTCTTGTCTGCTGTTATGTCATCAATAAACACAAGTGACCCAGTGCCATTGAAAGCCATGCATGCCCATGCCATCACATTGCCTCCACCATGTTTTACAGAGGATGTGGTGTGCCTTGGATCATGTGCCGTTCCCTTTCTTCTCCAAACTTTTTTCTTCCCATCATTCTGGTACAGGTTGATCTTTGTCTCATCTGTCCATAGAATACTTTTCCAGAACTGAGCTGGCTTCATGAGGTGTTTTTCAGCAAATATAACTTTGGCCTGTCTATTTTTGGAATTGATGAATGGTTTGCATCTAGATGTGAACCCTTTGTATTTACTTTCATGGAGTCTTCTCTTTACTGTTGGCTTAGAGACAGATACACCTACTTCACTGAGAGTGTTCTGGACTTCAGTTGATGTTGTGAACGGGTTCTTCTTCACCAAAGAAAGTATGCGGCGATCATCCACCACTGTTGTCATCCGTGGACGCCCAGGCCTTTTTGAGTTCCCAAGCTCACCAGTCAATTCCTTTTTTCTCAGAATGTACCCGACTGTTGATTTTGCTACTCCAAGCATGTCTGCTATCTCTCTGATGGATTTTTTCTTTTTTTTCAGCCTCAGGATGTTCTGCTTCACCTCAATTGAGAGTTCCTTAGACCGCATGTTGTCTGGTCACAGCAACAGCTTCCAAATGCAAAACCACACACCTGTAATCAAGAAAAAAACCAAGGAGAAAATTGTAGAGAAAATACCCTGACTATAAATAAATAAATTGCAAGTGCTTAATAAACCGGGTACTTAGTATATACATTTTTGCAAAAAGGTAAGAAGCTGTCTCACCTCGTCACGGTGTACCCATCTGAGACAGTCCCTAACCTACTAAAGTTAAAAACATATTCTGTACCTGACTTGTGTCATGTCAAAACTTCAATATGGATGGTAAAGTGGTTAGCTGGGTCCCAGATTAAATACACAGCAAAAAGTGAGAAGCAGGTAATTGTTCAGCCTCAGTATCAGGAGGGCTGCACCCCCAACTTGCATTAAAGCAAGATAACAGACAAAAAACACCAAAAAACTGAGCTGTGACAAATGTTCAATAAACATGCAACATTACAAGCATGTGAATTGCAGCCTCAAGACTAGAAAAAAACCAAGGAGAAAATTGTAGAAAAAATACCCTGACTATAAATAAATATATTGCAAGTGCTTAATAAACAGGGTACTTAGTATATACATTTTTGCAAAAAGGTAAGAAGCTGTCTCACCTCGTCACGGTGTACCCATCTTTACCATCCATATTGAAGTTTTGACATGACACAAGTCAGGTACAGAATATGTTTTTAACTTTAGTAGGTTAGGGACTGTCTCAGTTGGGTACACCGTGACGAGGTGAGACAGCTTCTTACCTTTTTGCAAAAATGTATATACTAAGTACCCTGTTTATTAAGCACTTGCAATTTATTTATTTATAGTCAGGGTATTTTTTCTACAATTTTCTCCTTGGTTTTTTTCTAGTCTTGAGGCTGCAATTCACATGCTTGTAATGTTGCATGTTTATTGAACATTTGTCACAGCTCAGTTTTTTGGTGTTTTTTACACCTGTAATCAACCCCAGACCTTTTAACTACTTCATTGATTACAGGTTAACGAGGGAGACACCTTCAGAGTTAATTGCAGCCCTTAGAGTCCCTTGTCCAATTACTTTTGGTCCCTTTAAAAAGAGGAGGCTATGCATTACAGAGCTATGATTCCTAAACCCTTTCTCCGATTTGGATGTGAAAACTCTCATATTGCAGCTGGGAGTGTGCACTTTCAGCCCATATTATATATATAATTGTATTTCTGAACATGTTTTTGTAAACAGCTAAAATAACAAAACTCGTGTCACTGTCCAAATATTTCTGGACCTAACTGTATATATATATATATATATATATATATATATATATATATATATATATATATAATATATATGGTTCCCTGAAAAATGCCCACAGGAAAATTGCCCACAGGAAAAATGCCCACAGGAAAATTGCCCACAGGAAAAATGCCCACAGGAAAATTGCCCACATGGAAAATTGCCCACATGGAAAATTGCCCACACTGAAAATTGCCCACACTGAAAATTGCCCACACGGAAAATTGCCCACATGGAAAATTGCCCACACAGAAAATCGCCAATTGCAGCATCACAAAGTTTCAGATCTATGATATTTGAGGTGCAAGGTGAGGATGTTCACATAATAGGTGAACAACTTGTGATTTACAGTTGACCTAGTGTAAAACTGCAAAAATGCTAAAGATCTGTGGTTTGTAGCAACAGTCTGTCATTATCAGCGATAGATAGATACAGTCTGCTCTAATCTCACTGATTCTGCCTTACTCCTTCCACCAGCCCAAAACAGCAGCACATGCAGAACCAGCAGCACATGCTGAACCATCAGCACATGCAGAACCAGCAGCAATGTGATCAAGAGGAGCAATCTCTACTATCTGTACTCACAAAAGTATCACTGTGTTATCTGTTGAGTTACATGTGACTGCAGGTCACATCTAATACATTATCATCTCAGGGGAGGCCACCAAAAGCAGGGTGCTGCTGGCAGAGATAGGGTACTTTCACACTTGTGTTCATCGCAATCCGCCACTATGGAAAATAGCGCAGTCCGTTAACGGACTGCGCTATTCTCCATAGACTTATATTGACGACGCACTGTGACGCAGTGTCTGTGTTTCATCCACTAGCCGACGCTGAGTCATTGTTTTGACTGAGCACCGGGAGGAGGGAATGCAGCATGTAGCGTTTTTGGTGTCGTTAAAACAACTCACCTTGGCGGATTCCGTTGGAATCCGCCAAAGTGTCTAATGATCGTCTATGGTGGCGGATTCCGCCACTATGCGCTAAGCAGCGGAATCCGCTGATGGATTCCATCACATTCTACTGAGCACATGTACCGCCCCGGGGCTTGGCCGGCTGCCGAGCCTCTCGGATCCGGGCTCATGGGTGGGTGGCTCGAGCTCCTCCCGGACCCGGGGGTCACGTCACTCTGAAGGGATGCTGATGCTACGTGAGGGGTGGTGTTCGGTGGGGAGGTCCATGGCCGAGGCCGCGGTTGTTTTTGGAGGTTAAGTTCGTGACGCCACCCACGGGTTGTGGTGAATGGATGGACACCACCGCTGCCGTTGACTAGGCTCCCGGGGATGGTGTTGCGCAGCTTAATGTTGACCCCTCCGTGGGTAGGGGGTGATGGTCCCGGGGGCCCGAGGGTGCTGAGGAGGGGGGATGTGTGCTGGCTTGTTGGTGCGATGCGGTGCGCGGCCCGAGGGAACTGTTGTACTCACTATTACAGACACACTGGAGTCTCTGGTAAACCAAACAAGATGGTGGACGATGCCAGCAGCCGGCTGCGCTTCTCCCCTTTTTTCAGGTTGGTGGTTTCCGCCTTTCTACTTCACCTCACTTTTAGTAGAATGGTGACTCCTATGCCTGAGCAACAGTAGTCCGCTCCCCAGCTTTGTGTGTGCCGGTAGAGCCCGTTTGCCCGCAGACGCTGGCCCGTGGGATCTCAATGCCTGGGCGGTGGCTTTCTATCCCTCTGGTTGGGCTGTTGTCTTCAGTTGGGTCTTGGGTGGGAAAGGACCTAAAGTCCAGACCCCAACCAGTGAATTCAACTCGGTCCAGTGGCTTCTGGGCCTCGTACTGGGTCTGAGTACCCCTCCTGGTGCTCTGGTTTCCAATCGGTTCCCCGGTTCGGTACCGACGGGTCACTACCCGGTCCCGGTCCCTTACGGTTCCACCGGCTGTAATCCCTGCTCCTGTAGGCGGCCACCACCGTCTGCCCCCTGGCCACAGGGTATCCGGGCTCCAACCCAGATCCCTGACTGACGTACACACTTTGCTACCACTCTCCTCCACTCCTGTCACTGAACTCTCTGTTTTTCCCGCCTCAGGCTCTCCAAACTCCTTGGTGGGCGTGGCCAACCGCCTGGCTCCACCCCCCGGGTGTGATCGTCAAGTCCTGAGGTGGGTGACTTAGGGATTTAAGGTTGGCTGCTGGTACCTTTTTAGGGGAAGGTGTTTGTGCAAGGGCCTACCTGTGACTACCTGGCTAATCCAGGGCGTTACACATGCTCAGCATGTCCAGCAGAACGATCTAAATTGTTTAAAATCACTCCTGGTCTCTCTATCGCTCTCTGTCGGTCGGTCTCTCCCTCTCACCCCCTCTCTCATACTCACCAATCATGGGCGCAGCGCTGCACAGCTGTCACCATGCTCTGGTGGCTTCTCCTCTTTTGAAAATGTCGGCCGCTCAGTATTCCATCTCGTATTCCCTGCTTCCCCCGCCCACCGGTACCTATGATTGGTTGCAGTCAGATGTGCCCCCACGCTGAGTGACAGCTGTCTCACTGCAACCAATCACAGCCGCGGGTGGGCGGGTCAATATCATGCAGTACAATAAATAAATAAATAATTTTAAAAAAACGGCGTGCGGTCCCCCCCAATTTTGATACCAGCCAAGATAAAGCCACACGTCTGAAGGCTGGTATTCTCAGGATGGGGAGCCCCACGTTATGGGGAGTTCCCCAGCCTAAAAATATCAGCCAGCAGCTGCTCGAAATTGCCGCATCCATTAGATGCGACAGTCCCGGGACTCTACCCAGCTCATCCCAAATTGCCCTGGTGCAGTGGCAATCGGGGTAATTAGGAGTTAATTGCAGCCCATAGCTGCCACTAAGTCCTAGGTTAATCATGGCAGGTGTCTATGAGAAACCCCCCATGATTAACCTGTAAGTGAAAGTAAATAAACACATACACCCAAAAGAATCCTTTATTTGAAATAAAAGACAAAAATACACCCTTTTTCACCACTTTATTAAAATCCCCAAATACCCCTCCAGATCCGACGTGATCCACAGAGGTCCCATGACGCTTTCAGCTCTGCTACATGAAGCTGACAGGAGCGGCCACAGACCATTACCACTCTCTGTCAGCTCCACACAGCAACTGAAGTGAATCGTGCTGTCAGCGGGGATGTCACTGAGGTAGTGCTGGTGTGTGCATTAATGATGGGGGCAGTAGTACCTGCGTGTGTGCGGTGATGATGGGGGCGGTAGTGCCTGTGTGTGTGCGGTGATGATGGGGGCTCTCTCTCTCTCGGCTAAAGAAAACTAACGCAACGTGTTATTTCACAGGAATCTGTTGCCTTTATTATCACACGTTTTGCAAGGCATCCGTCACATGCGTCACACAACGCATTGTGACGGATGCCAAACAACGCAAGTGTGAAAGTAGCCATAGCTGGTCCTGAAAGCCCCAAAGACACAGCAGAGAGGTGAGACTCTGTCGCTTGTACCACCTTGTGTTCGTGCTGGGAATGTATGATATGTTTTTGCAGTGGTGTAACTAGAGTCCAATGGGCCCCAGTGTGATATTTGGACCTGCCTCCCCCCCACTCACACATGTTCTCACATGTACGGGCCCTTGTAGTGTTCTAACTTCTATTAAGACTTATCAACTGCCTCCCCTCCCCCTTCATTATGTAGTAATGTCCTCCGTCCTGGTATATATGCCCATCATCCTGGTGAATATGTCCTCATCCTGGTGTATATGACCCAATGCTGGTATATAAGGTCCTCATTCTGGTATGTATGGTCCACCTTGTCTCCATCCTGGTATATATGTTCCCATCCTGAGTTACATGGTCCCCAATCCTAGTGGGCATTCATGTCTGTTGGCAATTTTCTGTGGACATTTTTCACATATCATGTGAACATCCTCACCTTGCACCTCAATTATCATAGATCTGAAAGGCTGCTGGCATCGTCCACCATCTTGTTTGGTTTACCAGAGACTCCAGTGTGTCTGTAATAGTGAGTACAACAGTTCCCTCGGGCCGCGCACCGCATCGCACCAACAAGCCAGCATACATCCCCCCTCCTCAGCACCCTCGGGCCCCCGGAACCATCACCCCCTACCCACGGAGGGGTCAACATTAAGCTGCGCAACACCATCCCCGGGAGCCTAGTCAATGGCAGCGGTGGTGTCCATCCATTCACCACAACCCGTGGGTGGCGTCACGAACTTAACCCCCAAAAACAACCGTGGCCTCGGCCATGGACCTCCCCACCGAACACCACCCCTCACGTAGCATCAGCATCCCTTCAGAGTGACGTGACCCCCGGGTCTGGGAGGAGCTCGAGCCACCCACCCATGAGCCCGGATCTGAGCGGCTCGGCAGCCGGCCAAGCCCCGGGGCGGTACATATGCTTAGTAGAATGTGATGGAATCCATCAGCGGATTCCGCTGCTTAGCGCATAGCGGCAGAATCCGCCACCATAGACGATCATTAGACACTTTGGCGGATTCCAACGGAATCCGCCAAGGTGAGTTGTTTTAACGACACCAAAAACGCTACATGCTGCATTCCCTCCTCCCGGTGCTCAGTCAAACGACTCAGCGTCGGCTAGCGGATGAAACACAGACACTGCGTCACAGTGCGTCGTCAATATAAGTCTATGGAGAATAGCACAGTCCGTTAACGGACTGCGCTATTTTCCATAGTGGCGGATTGCGATGAACGCAAGTGTGAAAGTACCCTATCTCTGCCAGCAGCACCCTGCTTTTGGTGGCCTCCCCTGAGATGATAATGTATTAGATGTGACCTGCAGTCACATGTAACTCAACAGATAATACAGTGATACTTTTGTGAGTACAGATAGTAGAGATTGCTCCTCTTGATCACATTGCTGCTGGTTCTGCATGTGCTGCTGTTTTGGGCTGGTGGAAGGAGTAAGGCAGAATCAGTGAGATTAGAGCAGACTGTATCTATCTATCGCTGATAATGACAGACTGTTGCTACAAACCACAGATCTTCAGCATTTTTGCAGTTTTACACTAGGTCAACTGTAAATCACAAGTTGATCACCTATTATGTGAACATCCTCACCTTGCACCTCAAATATCATAGATCTGAAACTTTGTGATGCTGCAATTGGCAATTTTCTGTGTGGGCAATTTTCAGTGTGGGCAATTTTCAGTGTGGGCAATTTTCCATGTGGGCAATTTTCCATGTGGGCAATTTTCCGTGTGGGCAATTTTCCATGTGGGCAATTTTCCATGTGGGCAATTTTCCTGTGGGCATTTTTCCTGTGGGCAATTTTCCTGTGGGCATTTTTCCTGTGGGCAATTTTCCTGTGGGCATTTTTCTGGTCACCAATATATATATACCAGCTGTACTACCCGGCTTCGCCTGGGTTAATTACTGTTGTTAACAAAATAGAATGTATTAACATTCCCGGGATAGAATGTATAAATCGAATGTATTAATGCCCGGGATAGTAACTGTCTCTCTGTTTCTCTCCCATTCTCTGTCTGTCTCCCTCTCTGTATATATCTCTCTGTTTCTCTCTCTATCTCTTTGTCTGTCTCTTTCCCTGTCTGTCTCTGATTCTGTCTCTTTCTCCGTCTGTCTCAAACTCCTTCCCTGTCTGTCTATCTCTGTCACTTTCTCTGTCTGTCTCTTTCTCTCTCTTTCCCTCTCTTTGCCTGTCTGTCTCTTTCCCTCTTTCCCTCTGTCTCTTTCCCTGCGTCTGTCTCTTTGTCTGTCTTTGTCTGTCTCTTACCCTGTCTGTCTCCTTCGCTCTCTTTCCCTGTCTGTCTGTTTCCCTGTGTCTGTCTCTGTCTCTTTGTCTGTGTCTGTCTATTTACCTGTCTGTGTCTGCCTCTTAACCTGTCTCTTGCTTTCCCTCTCTTTCCCTGTCTGTCTCTTTTCCTTTCAGTCTGTCTCTTTGTCTGTAAATAAGAAAGCAGCGGAGACACCATCACGTGTTTCTCAACGCTGCCAGGAAACTAGCCAGGTTTTTCACCGTGAAGGAACAACCACGGGAAGGGCAGTCTCCAGTCAAGGAGACCACCTATACCAAACATGGTATCCATCCACAGACAGCCGTTTAGGGGTATTTGCCCCTCATCAGTGTGGAGTAGGAATCTGGCTAGTGGGGGCAATGCCTAGTAAAAGACTACTTAAGCAAGCATTGTTGACCTTAGGGAGATCAACATATCCACTGCGGAGACACCATCACGTGTTTCTCAACGCAGTGATTCTAGAGCAACGCCCCCTGGGAAGTATGCAAATAGGAAAGCAGCGGAGACACCATCACGTGTTTCTCAATGCTGCCAGGAAACTAGCCAGGTCTTTCACCGGGAAGGTGAAGGTTGTTCCTTCCTGGTAAAAGACCTGGCTAGTTTCCTGGCAGCGTTGAGAAGCACGTGATGGTGTCTCTGCTGCTTTCTTATTTACATACTTCCCAGGGGGCGTTGCTCTAGAATCACTGCGTTGAGAAACACGTGATGGTGTCTCCGCAGTGGATATGTTGATCTCCCTAAGGTCAACAATGCTTGCTTAAGTAGTCTTTTACTAGGCATTGCCCCCACTAGCCAGATTCCTACTCCAAACTGATGAGGGGCAAATACCCCGAAACGGCTGTCTGTGGATGGATACCATGTTTGGTATAGGTGGTCTCCTTGACTGGAGACTGCCCTTCCCGTGGTTGTGCCTTCCCGGTGAAAGACCTGGCTAGTTTCCTGGCAGCGTTGAGAAACACGTGATAGTGTCTCCGCTGCTTTCTTATTTGCATACTTCCCAGGGGGTGTTGCTATAGAATCACTGCGTTGAGAAACACGTGATGGTGTCTCTGCAGTGGATATGTTGATCTCCCTAAGGTCAACAATGCTTGCTTAAGTTGTCTCTTTGTCTGTGTCTGTCTCTTTGTGTCTGTCTCTTACCCTGTCTATGTCTATTTCTTACCCTGTCTGTGTCTGCCTCTTTCCCTGTCTGTGTCTGTCTCTTTCCCTGGCTGCATTGTGACACGCCAACATTCCATATAAGGGCGTCACTGCGCATTCTTCTGAAGTTCTGGCTGCACTGTAGCTCCCAGCTCCATTTGCTTTAATGAAGGCAGGTTTTTTATTGAATAACTGTAAAGCGCAGGGTTAAAATTTCCCCTGAAAACATAGCCTATGACACTCTCGGGGTCCAGAAGTGTGAGTGTGCAAAATTTTGTGGCTGTAGCTGCGACGGTGCAGATGCCAATCCCAGACACACACACACACACACACACACACACACACACATATACATACATACACACATTCAGCTTTACATATTATGTATATATACATATATATATATATATATATATACACTGTATGTGTGTGTATATATATATGTATATATATATATATACTGTATATATATATATATATATATATATTTTTTTTTTTTTATATATATATATATATATATATATATGTATATATATACACTGCATATGTGTAAACTTTTACTTCTTTGAATCTCTATCCTTATATAAAGCTGGAGGCAGCCATATTCAAAAAGGATCCATTCTTGGTGGGAGGCAGAGATGAGCAGATGCGTGGAAGTTCGGTTTGGCGGGTTTGGCCATATTTTAGGTAACACTTGGTTTGGGACCCGGACTTGACCTGAACCCCCAGTGGAAGTCACCAATTGGGCAGTTCGGGTCTCCACCCACATGCTGCCAGTCATAAACAGAACACTTTCGGGGGCGGGTGGATGTAGTTTTTATTTTTTTTTGTTTGGTGCACACTACATTAGATCACGCTGTTGTTACTTTCAGTACAAGTTGTTTAAATACTACAAGCAGCTCGCACTGGGCTGAGCACAGAACGTATCCAAGCACAGTGAGGCTCACATGAGTGGTTGCATATGTGTGACACCCTGGCAAAACCAGGTAGTCACACAATAGGCCCCCGCATAACACCTTCCCTCATCTAGGTCACATACAGCCGACCTGAAACCCTAGTCACCCCCCTCAGGGCAAGACAGGCACACCAGTGGGTGGGACCAGGTGGTTAGGGAACGCCCACCTAGGGGTCTAGACAGCCCGGGGCGGGGGAGCAAGCAGTGAAGTTTTATAGTTCAAGTTGAGAGGAGTGTGGGCTGGAGCTAGGTGTAGCTCCAGTAGAGGAGAAGTTCAAGTTGAACGGTGCCTTGGCTAGGTGGCAAACGGTGGTCTCCGTCAGCAGATACCGGTACCAACACCGGAGACCTGACCGGAAACCGTGCACAGAGGGGGTACTTGGACCCTGAAGCCAGGACCGGAACCAACCGCCTAGCTAATTAACCGATTGAGGGCAGGATTACAGGTCCTGTCCCAACCAAAGTCCCAAAAGCAGACAACCACCCACAGATAGGGATAGGGCAACCGCCAGGGCCCATAGATCCCACGGGTCAGCGTCAGCGGGCACGGCTCCTCAGGCACACAGCAAGCCGGGAGCGGACTCCCGTGTTCCATACCGCGAAGTCCAAACACACAACCACAATCAGTGCAGAGAAAGAAACAGCGACCACCAGCCCGGGTGGGGGACCAGAGTACAACCGGCCGTGGCAGCCGGCCACCAGCACCTTGGTTTACCAAAAGACTCATGTGATTCATTTGCTTGTGAGTAACCAAAGATCCCCTGCTACGTCCGAGCACGCAGGCCCCTGCCATCGCCATACCCTGCACAGAGACACTGGGCCCCGGGGCAACCATCCCTACCCACGGAGGGTTAACATCTGGCTGCCATTACATCTCCCCCAGGCATCCTACAACAGCAGCGGTGGTGTCTTACTTCACCACACCCCGTGAGTGGCGTCACAAACCAAATATGGTCAAGGCCGTACAACTACGTCCGCCTTTTCATTCGGCATGTCCGCGTGACCCCCAGGTCCGGAGAATCCCTCGAGCCACACAGCGGGTCCGGATCCAAGCAGCACCGCAGAATTGCGAACCTGAACTCTGTTTTTTTTGTAGAGTCTGTGTTTAGTACGAACACTGAACACCGAACATCATGTTCGCCCATCTTTAGTTGTAAGCACTCGCATCCTCTACACTAGTCTGCTTAGCATTAAATAATTAAATAATTTAACTATATATTGTATATAAGAATTACTTAGCTCCTTCCAAATTACATAAAAATGGAGATTATGTCAAGAGTCATCCTTTCGGGGCTGATTTCTGGGATTTTATATGGCAATTTTTTGAGATTCAAAGATTTTTTTTTTAACATTATAATTTTTTCTATCCAAAGTAGTAGAAATTTCTATGAATTACAATTCTAAAATTTGTTGATTCATAATCTTAGACAAATAACTGGGGTGCAACAATTGTGGTCACAGAGGTCAAAACCACAACCAGGCCCAAGGAATCAGGGAGTTTGCCTACCCCAGGGCCCACTTCTGCTGGATGTGCGCCCAAGGACACACAGGCAGCTGAAATGCATTGCAACACAGAGACCCGTCAGGTCACTTTACTGCAATACATATTGCCGGCCAAACAGCGACTGGCAGCTGACGTCAGCAGTACCATTACTGGTGGAAGCACATGACAGTGATATCATGCACCTTGAAGCACACTCTGATATCAGCTGCCAGCCACTGCATACTGTCTACAGAGGAGTATGCCACACTATGTGGGAGCGAAGGGAGGGTGAGTAGAATGCTTTTTTTAACGAGTTATAGACAGAACGGGGACTATATACACAAGGAAGTGGTCCAGGATAGGGACATATGTACCAGGAGGGGGACATATATGCTAGAATGGGCCCAGGGTGGAGACAGATATACCAGGATGGGGGACATATATACCACAATAGGGGCATATATACAAGGATGGGTATATACATACCAGGAAGGGGTCAAGGATAAGGACATATTAATCAGGATGAAAACACACATACCAAGATGGGCCCAGGATGGGGACATCTATACCAAGATAGGGCATGGGATAAGTATATACAGTTAGGTCCAGAAATATTTGGACAGTAACTTAATCTTTGTAAGTTGGGTTCTGCATGCCACTATTTTTGGTTGAAAATGAAACAACAGATGGGGGCGTGGCCTGAGCAGCATGTGAGGAAGACCTGTGCAGAGAGAGCTCATGCAAAAAACTCCTGTATAATCCTGTCCAGCTGGGGTTAAAGTTTGTTTTTACTGCTTTCCTGGAGTGGTGACCTCTCCTAGACTGAGGGGGCTTCAAAGACCTGAGTGATATGATCAGAACTCGGGCTGATAAGAAGCGCGGGACACAGGCCACACTCATGGACGCTGGAGCTTCATGTGGGGGCAGGGCGTCTGATGCAATAGCTCGCCTCAGCAAGTTTGCACGAGATCAGCCTGAGATACCTGAAGCTGTTAAGCAGTCTGACCTCAGCGTGGAGGAGCTGCAGATCCCAGGACAAGAACTGATGGAGGAGGAAGAGCAGCAGGGAGCTGTGAGTATGTTGGCTGCTGCCAATAATGTGGAGCAGGGGGACAACCTTAGAGCTGCAGATGAAAACACAGACCCTGGGAGAGCAGAGCCCACCCTCAGTGATGTGCTTGCAGCAGTAAATACCTGCAACAATATGCTAGCCACTTTGAACATACAAATGGGAGGAATTAAAATGGACATTTCATCTATCAGGCACGAGTTGCAGGGGGTCAATGTACGGGTGGGGGCCCTGGAAGACCGGGTCAGTGCCACAGAGGATAAGCTTCCCCCTCTGACTCGGGACCTTGGCAGAGCAATCCACAATATCTCATTGCTTAGGGCTAAGGTGGACGATCTAGAAAACAGATCCCGCAGAAGCAATCTCCGTCTGGTCGGGGTCCCAGAAAAGGCAGAAGGCAATAATCCAGTAGCTTTTTTTGAAATGTGGCTCCCCAAGACTTTGGGTATGGATCTGTTTTCTCCTTTCTTCACTATTGAGCGGGCACATAGGGTCCCTACTAGACCCCCACCACCAGGGGCACCCCCTCGTCCTATCCTCCTCAAGCTACTGCACTTCAGGGACAGGGACACTGCGCTCCGCAGAGCCCGGGAGATTAAGGATCTGGCTATTGACGGCCATAAGGTCTCACTGTACCCGGATTTTTCCACTGAAATCCAGCAGAGGAGAGCGCAATTTATTGATGTCAAAAAACGCCTGAGGCAGCTGCAGATCTCTTACTCAATGTTATACCCTACCAGGCTGCGAGTGGTGGCGGATGGTGTGACAAAGTTTTTTGACACTCCAAAGGATGCAGCCGCATGGCTCGATACCAATGAAAAAGGACTGCGCAGAAATCACCGCTGAGGATTATTGCGGATTCCTTGCTGTTGGACTTGCTGAGGTGACCTTGCTATGTTTCCCAGCTGGAACACTTATGGACGGTTGGCAGGAGCCACCCAGATAGGTTACTATGCAGTTGATGACTGTTCAGGAATTTAAACCGTTATGTGCTCTTAGGGTTATGTTTAGCCCCACTTCCCTCTGTTTGAGAGGAATGTCCTGGTTTACTGTGGATGTTTTTATGTTGTTTGACCTTTTCGTTTTATGCACCTGTTTGGTCTATGCTCATCTATGGGAACTGCTGAAGATGGGTCCGGAGGTCCCCGCTTGCTGCCCCCTGCTGTTACATATGTGCACTCACCCTTATGGCGAAGGAGGTTAATATAGTGGCCTGGAATGTGCGAGGATTGGGTGAAGCCACTAAAAGATGTGCAGTTTTTCTGTTTCTACAGCAGCTTAAGCCAGACATAATATTCTTATCAGAAACGCACTTGGTGAAGGAGCGGCTCCACTTGCTCCACAAAAAATGGATAGCCCATGAGTATCACTCTGTATATACCACACATTCCAGGGGGGTGAGTGTCCTGATACACAGGACAGTGCCGTTTGAGTGTCTTAAAGCTTCTGTGGATCAGGAGGGTAGATTTGTATGTCTTTACTGTGTCCTTCATAATGTGCGCTGTGTTCTAGTTGCAATTTATATTCCGCCGCCATACACAGGGGAACCATTGAAACGTATCCTCAATTTTGTTGCTTCCCTCCCTGAGGTCCCCACCCTATTAGTAGGAGACTATAATAATTACTTGCACCCGTATTGGGATAAGTTACATACAGGGAATATCTCAGTGGGGGCGGCAGCTACATCCCTTGCCAGACTGATGGAGGAGGTGGGATATGTAGATATTTGGCGTATTAGAAACCCGCAGGTCCGGCAGTATTCATGCTATTCTAGTTCTCATCATTCACTGTCCCGGATTGACCTGGCCATTGGAAATGCTCAGATGCTGCCTTGTGTAGCTTCAGTCACGTACCTGGCCAGGGGGGTGTCTGACCACTCCCCACTACAGGTCCGTCTAAGGCTTGGGGACCCAGACCGGCTGGCGGGGATACCATGGCGGCTCAACCCTTTTTGGATACAACTGATAGGGGGCACTCTGACTGACACTATACGGGAATATTTTGTGACAAATGACGGTACTGCATCTAAACATATAGTGTGGGACGCAATGAAGGCGTATGTTCGTGGGACATATATTAGGGAAATTTGCACCCGAAAGGCGAAAACAAGAGAGCGCACTAAGTATCTGACGGACACTTTAGGTGATGCAGAACGACTTCTTATATCTAACCCTACAGATGATGCCAAGCGGGACTTAGAGAGGGCACAGAGAGCTCTGAGAGACCATATGACTTCCTTGGCCACTAACAAACGCTTTTTCCTTAAGCAGCGGTACTTTACGGAGGGGGAGAGTGTGGGACATCTCTTGGCTACAATTGCTAGGGCGCAGGAGGGATTGATCTATATCACCAAATTGAATCTTGACACTGGAGAGGAGGTGAGGGACAGCGGGAGGATTGTGGAGGTCATGCAACAGTATTACACCCAATTATACTCCTCTAAATCGCATTATGGGGATGAGGAACTGCAGGACTTTGTGGAGGAGATCACTCTTCCCAGTCTGTCAGATGGTGAGAGAGAATCCCTGAATAGAGATATAGACCTGGAGGAGCTGGAGGAGGCGCTCGGTCAAATCCAAAATGAAAAGGCCCCAGGTGCGGACGGACTCCCGGGTGAATTCTACAAATTATATACCCATCTGCTGCTGCCAAGACTCTTGGATGTGTTCAGAGATGCTGAGGAGAAGGGATCCCTCCCTGCATCCATGAGGGAGGCTATTATTGTTCTGATTTTAAAACCCGGGAAAGATCCGACCGCGCCTGACTCCTATCGCCCAATCTCGCTGCTTACATTAGATATTAAATTAATTGCTAAAATTCTAGCTAACAGATTGTCCCGGGTGATCACGTCAGTGATCCACGAGGATCAGACTGGATTCATCCCCAATAAATCTACTTCCATTAATTTGCGACGTTTATTCCTGGGGATACAGCTAAGTTCTGAGGGGAGAAACAAGGAGAGAGCAGTCCTGTCATTAGATGCAGCCAAAGCCTTTGACAGTATTGAATGGAATTTCCTATGGGTAGTTTTGGAGAAATTGGGTCTTGGCTCCAGATTTATTGGTTGGGTCAAATTGTTATATGCCTCTCCGAGGGCCAGGATTCGAGTTAATCGTTGTACCTCCTCGTCTTTTAATTTGGCCAGGGGCACGAGACAGGGCTGTCCTCTCTCTCCATTACTATTTGCAGTGGCAATTGAACCATTGGCGGCTATGCTTCGTGCATCCGCTGACGTAAAGGGGTTTGAGATAGGCGGTCTGGAGCATAAGGTTTCCCTCTATGCGGACGATTTGTTGCTGTATCTCAGGGAGGTGGGGACATCGGTGGGCCCAGCAATGAATATTATTAAAGAATTTGGTAGGTGCTCGGGACTCCTAATAAACTGGAAGAAATCGGCCCTGCTCCCTATAGATCCACTCCCATCTAATTTTAGTACTCTGGGGCTGCCAATTCCGACGGTGGATAAATTTAAATACCTGGGGATTGTGGTTAGTGCCCGACCGCGTGATTACTACTCTCAAAATCTGGAACCAGTGTTGGCTCAGTTTAGGAACAAGATAGATGCCTGGTGTCGACTCCCACTGTCCCTTATTGGCCGTGCTAATCTACTAAAAATGGTACTGATGCCCAAACTTCTGTATCTTCTCCACAACGCCCCAATATGGATCCACTGGAAATTTTTCCGTAAAATCAACACTTTGTTTCGGGAACTCTTGTGGCAAAAGCAGCAGGCTAGAATCCGCCTTGAGACCCTGCAGAGAGGGAAGGAGGATGGGGGTCTGGCAGTCCCCAACCCGTGGGTTTATTATGTTGCGGCACAGATGCAGCACTTCAGGGGGTGGGGAAAGGATGAGGCATATGACGCTGGGGCAAATTGGTGAGGGGCCTTGCAGAATGGGGATACCCAGTGGCTTTTTTGGACGCAGGTTACTCACCCAGAGGAGGAACATTATATCCAACATTATCATTGATGTACAAGGTGTGGGATAGAGGGAAGCAGTTGCTGGGAATATCAGGAATGACTGAGTACTGGCCCTTATGGCATAATCGTGGACTGACGGAGCTGCAGAGACTCCCGGGTTGGAGAATGTGGGTGAGCAGGGGGGTGCATCAGGTGTCTCAGATTCTTCAGAATAATATACTTAAAAGATTTGACCAGCTTCAAGCTGAGTTTGGGATACCGCACAGTTCCTTTTACCAATACCTGCAGCTCCGTCATGCCTATGAGACACAGACACGTCGTATGGACATTAGGATAGAGCGGAATCACACTCTTACTGAATTGTTGACATCTGATCGCTCCTATGGTATTATTTCTAGGTTGTATACAGTGATGTTATCTAGACACCTCGACAAATTCCCTTTGCAGGCTAGAGAAAAGTGGGAGAGGGACCTAGGCCCTATGACAGAGGAACAGTGGGGTGAGGTCCTGTCTCAGACTCCAAGCCTTGCTGTATCTGAAGGCCAACGACTGTCGCAGCTATTCCTGTTACATAGAGTATATAGGCCACCTAGTCTATTGCATAAGATGGGAGTTAGGATGGATGATCTGTGTCCTAGGTGCGGACAGGAGGGTGCTAATCTGATGCATATGATGTGGTCCTGTGGGAACATTGAAGATTACTGGAGGGCAGTACTAGAATTGGTTAGACAAGTTTTCAATATCCGTCTACAGCCAAGACCTATTATATGTATCCTGGGTCTACTGGAAGGGGGGGTGGACTTGAGTTCGCCGGTAATGGTCGGTATTACACGTCTCTTGTACCAGGCTAGGAAACTGTTGGCCTACCACTGGTTGGACCCAGCGCCTCCGGTCATCGGGGATTTTAGGGAAAGAGTAAACGCTATACTTCGACTGGAGAGAGGAGTATACCTTAAAAGAAATGCATTGAAAAAGTTCTATAAGATCTGGGGGGCATGGTTGGATACCCCAGGCCTTCCCTCCTCGGCGTTACTGCAGGACAGTGCGAGCGACCAGGTCCTTCTCCTTCTGACCGGTTAACAAATTTCCTCAAATAGGGTGATATGCGTACTGCTGGAATGTGTGTGTATGTATATGTGTGTGCATGTATATGTGTGTGCGTGCGTGCGTGCGTGCGTGCGTGCGTGCGTGCGTGCGTGCGTGTATGTATATGTGTATATAAATATAATGTCATAATGATGCTGGGTAAGCTATACTATGGAGAATATATTGGGAAATAATATGCACTTTGAGACCCATATTGAAATGAGACGTGAACTGCGGTTGCATTGTTTATTATGTTATTTGTGTGGTTTTTCTTATTGACTAAAGGTTTTTTCCCTTTCTGTGATATTTCTATGGAGGGAATTATTTTATGTGTTGTATAATTTTGCTGTTAAATAAAAATGAACCTGATTTAAAAAAAAAAAGAAAATGAAACAACAGATGCAATTGAAGTGTAGACTTTCAGGTTTAATTAAAGGGTTTGAACAAAAATATCCTTAGTAATTACAACAATTTTTCTACAAAGCCCCCTCAATTCAGAGACTCAAAAGTATTTGAAAAAATTTACTTTACCATAAATAAAATAATTTTTAATTCTTCATAGAGAATCCTTTACAGGCAATGACTGCCTGAAGTGTGGAAGCCATGGACGTCACCAAATGCTGGGTTTCCTCATTTGTGATACTTTGCCAGGCCGTTGCTGCAGCTAACTTCAGTTGTTGCTTGTTTGTGGGTCTTTCTGTCTTAGGTTTTATGTTAAGTATGTAAAATACACGCTCAATGGGGTTGAGATCTGGTATTGACCTGGCCATTGAAAAATATTCCACTTTGCCTTAAAAACTCTTTGGCTGCTTTAGCAATATATTTTGGGTCATTGTCCCTCTGTACTGTGAATTGCCATCCAATCAACTTTGCTGCATTTGGTTTAATCTGAACAAAAAGTGTAGCCCTGTACAATCAGAATTAATCCGCCTGCTTCTGTCTTTAGTCACATCATCAATAAACTCTAGTGACCCAGTGCCATTGGAAGCAATGCATGCCCATGCCATCACCTTGCCTCCAATATCTGTCCATACAATACTTTTCCAGGACTGGGCAGCTCCTTTAGATGCTTTTTGACAAAGTCTGGTATGGCTTTTCCTTTTTTAAGGCTGATTATTGGTTTGCACCTTGTGGTCAACTCTCTGTATTTGCACTCAGGAAGTTTCTTTAAGGTTGACTTAGATATTGAAACACTCTAGCCAATCTGCACCATGCTCTATGGGGGTACTCTTAAAAAAACCTCTGTATGGGTACTCTTAAAAAAGGGTATGTGTATGTCCATATACGGGCAGTGTAATAATGTGCTCTGTATACAAGCCGTGTAATACTCTGCACTGTTTTGGGGTGAAGAATAAACTTTGGAGTCTGGCTCAACAAACTTCCGACTCACACGCCTATTCACTTTTTAGCCCAACAGAAGACTAAGCATGTGCTATCTGTAACATATTTTAAAGAATAAAGATGTCGGAAGTTTTTTAAGCCAAACTCTAAATTTTATTCTTCATTCATACATATGTGGCAGAGCGTCTCTGAGCTCCAGATAGTTGAACACGGCCTTAAAGGGTGAGATAGAAATCTTTTATCTTTCTTTACTGTTTTGGGTTGCAAAGAATGAAGAGAGCATCAAATGGGGGACGTGGTCATGGTGCTGCTGCTGGTAGAGATTGATGTCTATCTGTGCTTGCTATAGATCCAAATGAAACATCTGCCTCTGGTGCACGCACATGACAAGACGTTGTGTGTAATTTATAGACCCGTGTACCGCTGCACAAATGGTGAGGCCAGTACAAGTTGAGGCGCTTTTAGACTGGATGGCTAAGAGTGCCTCCAGTTCCTTAATTTCGTCTTCTACCCGGACCCCTGCTGAAAGTGCAGAATTTGCACCTGTAGCTCATTGGCATCTATCTTAGAACTCACAAATAAGTAAAGCAGTCTGAGCCCCAAGTCATGCAGCAGTCACTTCTGCTTTTTAATGAACTTGCTGGCTGGGGTTCCATGGGTAATCCACCTGGCCCAGCCCCAGAAGTGGCATAGAGTGAGTTCACTGATGCCCAACCACTTGTTCAGTTTGAGGATGAGAAAGAGGGAGGGCTAGTGCACACAGTCAGCAGACCACATCTCTGATGGTGATAAAGAAACAGAGGTGCCAACTGCTATAACTTTCTGCAGTGTGCAGACTGACAAGGAGGGCAGGGATGAAGAGTGAGTAGAAAATGATGTGGGGGATGATTACGTCATAGATCCCACATGAGGTCAAGGCCATCCGGGTGACTGTGGCTTTGAAGTTATGTCTATTGAGTAGGATCCAGGTGTTGTCCTCTCACAGTGCTCAACTTTCATCTCACAGGTAGCCAGTGTGGGGGAAAAAGCATAAGAAAACTGAAAATGTGCTTGTTGTGTTTGTAATCAGACAAGGTTGAACTCTGCTGTACTGTGTTACTTTAAAATTCGGCACAGCTCTGCAAGAGAGCTGCCAGTACTATGAGACAAATGCTGCTGAAATTTACTTCTCCTGTACTGTATTAGCTCTGCTGTATTGTGCTAGCTCTGACCTCACTGCAGAGCTGTGTGGAATTATGAGAGCAAAGTGTCAGTCATTACTTGGTTTACACTGGTATCATTCCCTTTTACTTAAAACTATCAAAATACCTGCTGCTTTGCTTGTGAAAAATATGTTAAATAGTTGGTAATGCTTGGTAAGGTTACATTTTCAGTTCACCCTGTTGACATCTTCAGCATTTAAAATTTATTTTTTCAACTCTTCTTTTTTGTTAGTTTACAGCAAAGATGGAACTGCAGCTGTACATTGCCTTGGCCTAAAACTACTACTCTAGCAGGATACAGCTAATACAGCTAAGCCCCCACTAGATGGAGGCATCACAGGTGCAGGAGGAGCAAATCACACACACGCTTCCAAAACATAGAGGGGGCAATTGCTGGATGGTAAAACTGCACACTGATGGCTTGCATAGAGAGCTGTTCACACTAGCAGATGCACAGTCACAAACCCGCAGCCTATTGGGTGACACCCATACTATTAGATAAGGCGGGCTGCCAAACCGTACTGAAACTGCGCATCATATAAGGAAAGAAACTCTAATATGCAAGGCCTAACAAAAAGGGGCCTGGCTGTACCCTGTACAAAAAAATATGAGGTTTTTAGTTGGTGTTATGGCCATAAGACAGAAGCCTACAACCCTCGTCATGGGAACCTCATGCTTGTAGATCCCTTTTTGTTAGTTTGACGTTAACAGTTATTTACTCTTACAAATTTGTTGTAAGACTGAGGTGAACAAAAACAATACTTAGTACTATGACCCTTAGTATTCAGGAACCTGCCTCCTTTTTGAAATTCCATGTTTGTGCCATCATTGCGGTGGGTGGAGTGTGCACAGTGTGGTTCTGTGGGCGGTCTGCAGGTCTTCAATGAAATGGCACCAGAGCTGGGGCCTGCACAATTAGTGATTTCAGTACAATGACCCCTTCATTAAGCCGATATCTCGATCTGTTCAAGTGCCGCCATGGCGCCATCTTATTGCAGACAATCTATAGAATCAAACGGTCTTCATTAAAATAGCACCGGGGGTGGCACATGCACAGATTGTTAAGGATTTACCTGCACTAAAACCCCATCTCCCTATGCCATCTCAACATCTTTACTCGCATATATTTGTGGCTTCGCTTAAGGGTACTTTACACACTGCGACATCGCAAGCGATCTCGTTAGCGATGTGAAATTCTAGATCGCACTTGCGATCTAGAATTTCACATCGCTAACGAGATCGCTAGCGATGTCGCAGTGTGTAAAGTACCCTTTAGTTAAGGGTACCCAGTACCCAGGTGTTAGTTGAATTAAAAGGTGCACAGAGAAGGCAGTAGCCAAAAAACATTACTCGCTCATCTGTTAGGAAAATGTAGTGCCATATTTTCTTAATTTGCTGGTGCCTCTGCTTCTCTGACTTTTATACAGCCACAACTAGTGGAAGTCACTACGTTTAGATTGGTTTGAGTTCACTACTAGCTGTATAAAGTGACTCCCCTTATGATGGTTGGAATTATAACATTTATAAAATCAGAAAAATGGAGCTCCCCTGTACAAATAAATGATTAAATTAATTGGACCAGAAGGTAATCTAATCTAAAAACAGATTGATGAACATTAACTTTAATGAAGGTGTAGTGGATTTGAAGAATCTCTGTGGGAATCAAAATGTGAAAATTAAGCTGCGCTAAATTTAAGATGGTATGCAAATAAACGAAATAGGTTATTAGATGGTCTTACAAAAAAAAACTAAAAATGTAACCAGCTTGCTCTGTAGTTTATTTACTTGTAACGGTAATTAGATTGTCAATTGATTTGAGTACCAGCACAATCAGGATATTAATTTCATAGATTTTTCTAGTGTTATGTAAATTAAAGTTTTTTTTCCCACAATGGCAATGATTTTTACAAAGCACAGTATCTGCATGACTATACTTACTATACAGTACAAACCCAACAGAAAGTTTACTTCTTGTACCTTTGTGTCTTTCTTCATTTTCTATTCCCCCTCTGTGCATCTGGAGTGAAAGAGTTGAATGGTTAGTCCTAATTTTATCAGATAGGTTAAAGCAGTACATACTTACAGAGTCCCTGCGGCTGGGTCTGAGAATTATCCCTAGTACATATTCATTGCTTTCTCCGGCCACCGGCGTCTCTAATTGGCTGCAGTCAAACCCTGCCCCCAGACAGAGTGTGTGATTGGTTGGGATCCCAGACGCTGTGTGCGGGTCTCGTGGTTAGAGTTGAGCGATGTTCGAGGTTCGCCAATTTCATGTTCAAGTGATTTTGGGGGGTGTTCGAGCTCGAACTCGAGCTTTTTGCTAAAAGCTCGACAGTTCGAGTTAGGTTCGAGAACGGTTTGATCAACAAAAACGTGTCTTTTCACAGTAAGGCTGTGTGCATACATTGCTATCTGCATGCATCCTGCGTCCCCAGCACAATCCCTCTCTCTTTCCTACTCACCGATCATGGGTGTCTCGCTGCACGGCTGTCACAAATCTGCGGCGTCTTTTCCTCTTTAGAAAATGGCTGCCGCTTCATTATTCAATCAGGTATTCCGTGCTTTCCCCGCACACTGGCGCCCATGATTGGTTGCAGTCAGACACGCCCCCACGATGAGTGACAACTGTCTCAATGCAACCAATCACAGCCACCGGCGGGCGGATCTATATCGTGCAGTAAAATAAATAAATAAATAATAAAAAAAAAAAGTGCGGTTCCCCCCTATTTGATACCAGCCAGGATAAAGCCGCACGTCTGGAGGCTGGTATTGTCAGGATGGGAAGCGCCACGGTATGGGGAGCCCTCATGCCTAACAATATCACCCAGCAGCCGGCCCAGAATTGCCGCATCCATTAGATACGACAGTCCCGGGACTCTACCCAGCTCATCCCGAATTGCCCTGGTGCGGTAGCAATCGGGGTAATAATGAGTTTAATTATGCCAGGCGTCTCCCCAAGACACCTTCCATTATTAAACTGTAAGTGAAAGTAAATAAACACACACAGCGAAAAATCCTTTATTTGGAATAAAAGATAAAAAAACACCCTTTTACCAGTTTATTAATCCCCAAATACACATCCAGGTGTAGCAGAAGATGTAGCAGCACCGTAGAACACGATCGCGCTGTGTCCTCTCCACGTAGCAATGAAGTGAATTGTGCTGTCACCAGAGACTTCACTCTGCAATGCAGACGTCAAGATTACCAAATCTGCCTATCTTTATCATTAGAGGCAGTAGCTCAGTGGATAGAGTGCTCGTTTAAGAAGCATAACTTTATGAGTTCTGGTCCTGGTTAAAAATTTAATTTTTTTTTTTTTTAAAAATATTTTTAATTTTAAATTATAATTATTATATATTTATAATTATAATTTAATTTAATTATGCACTGAGGGGAGAAGCCAGACATCAGCTGTGAGCCGTAGGACAAAACTCTAAAATCGGAGCAGTTCACGCAATGAGGCTGCATTGCTCTCTCCTCTCTCTCTTCTCTCTCTCTCTCTCTCTTTTTCTCTCTTTCTCTCTCTCGCTTTCTCTTTCTCTTTCTCTCTCTCTCTTTCTCTCCCTCTTCCTCTCTCTCTTTTTCTCTCTCTTTCTCCCTCTCTCTCTCTCTCTCTCCTCTCTCTTTTTCTCTCTCTCTCCCTCTCTCTCTCCTTTCTCTATTTTTCTCTCTCTCTCTTTCTCTCTCTTCTCTCTCCTCTCCCTCTCTCTCTTTTTCTCTCTTTCTCTCACTCTTTTTCTCAGTCTCTCTTTTTCTCTTTCTTTCTCTCTCTTTTTTTCTCTCTTTCTCTCTTTTTCGCTCTCTCTTTTTCTCTCTCTCTCCTCTCTCTCTTCTCTCCTCTCTCTCTCTTTTCTTTCTCTCTCTTTTTCTGTCTCTCTTCTCTCCTCTCTCTCATTTCTTTCTCTCTCTTGTTTTCTCTTTCTCTCTCTTTTTCTTTTTTTCTCTCTCCCTCCCTCTCTCTCTCCTCTCTTTTTCTCTCTTCTCTCTCTTCTCTCTCTTCTCTCTCCTCTCTCTTCTCTCTCTTCTCTCCTCTTCTCTCCTCTTCTCTCTCCTCTCTCTCTCTTCTCTCTCTTCTCTCCTCTCTCTCTTTCTCTCTTTTTTCTGTCTCTTTTTCTCTCTTTCTCTCTCTCCTCTCTCTCTTCTCTCTCCTCTCTCTCTTCTCTCTCTCTTCTCTCCTCTTCTCTTTCTTTCTCTCTTCTCTCTCTCCTCTCTCTTTTCTCTATATTTCTCCATCTTTTCTCTTTCTTATCTCTGTCTTCTTTCTCTCTCTCTCTCTTTCTCAGACCTGGCGATGATCAGCTGATGCTGTCGGACAGGAGTCAGCAAAGAAGTGTGTAGTTTTTTATTTTTGCACTGATGCATCTTCTGATTGTATAAAAGCCGTTTATACAATCAGCTGCTGTGTCATGTGATTCAGGCCCTTGAACCTGACACATCATCTGATCGCTTTGCCTTCCAGCAAACCGATCAGATGATATTGGATCCGGATTAGACAGCGCGGGACCCTTGACCCAGAATTACTGCAGAGGGGGATTCTTTATTTCAATAAAGATGGAGTCACTAATTGTGTTGTGTTTTATTTCTAATAAAAATATTTTTCTGTGTGTTGTGTTTTTTTTTATCTGTACTAGAAATTCATGGTGGCCATGTCTAATATTGACGTGACACCATGAATTTCGGGCTTAGGGCCAGTTGATAATATACAGCTAGCCCTAACCCCATTATTACCCAGCGGGCCACCCGTCACCAGGGCAGCTGGAAGAGTTGGATACAGCGCCAGAAGATTGCGCTTCTATGAAAGCGCTATTTTCTGGGGCGGCTGCAGAGTGCAATTCGCAGCATGGGTGCCCAGAAAGCTTGGGCACCCTGAGCTGCGGATTCCAATCCCCAGCTGCCTAATTGTACCTGGCTGGACACAAAAATTGGGCGAAGCCCACATCATTTTTTTTTTTAATTATTTCATGAAATTCATGAAATAATTAAAAAAAAAAGGGTTTCCCTATTTTTTTGGTTCCCAGTTGGGTACAAATAGGCAGCTGGGGCTTGGGGGCAGCCCGTAGCTGCCTGCTGTAGCATACAAAAACATGGCGAATCCCACATAATTTTTTTGGGGGCCAAAAAACTCCAGCATACAGTCCTGGATGGAGTATGCTAAGCCTTGTAGCTGTCTGTCTGTATGGAGGAGAGCAGACAACAGCTGCAGAACTACAAGGCTCAGCATCCTCCATCCAGGACTGTATGCAGGAGTTTTTTGCCCACCAAAAAAATGACATGGGCTTCGCCATATTTTTGTATGCTAGCCAGGTACAGCAGGCTTGTACGGCTGCCCCCAACCCCCAGCTGCCTATTTGTACCCGTCTGGGAACAAATAAAATAGGGAAGCCCTTTTTTTTAATTATTTCACTTATTTCATGAAATAATTAAAAAACAAATGACAAGGGCTTCGCCCCATTTTTGTGTCCAGCCAGGTACAACTAGGCAGCTGGGGTTTGGAATCAGCAGCACAGGTTAGCCCAAGCTTTCTGGGCCCCTCTGCTGCGAATTGCAGTCGGCAGCTGCCCCAGAAAATGGCACTTTCATAGAAGCGCCATCATCTGGCGCTGTATCCAACTCTTCCAGCTGCCCTGGTGACGGGTGGCTTGGTGGGTAATAATGAGTTAATACTAGCTTTGTTTTACTAGCTAGTATTAAGTCAGAGATTCTTAATGTCAAGCAAGTTTGACCCGACCATTAAGAATCTCCAATAAAGGGTTAAAAAAAAGACACCACATAGAGAAAAAATACTTTAATAGAAATAAATACACAGACACATTTAGAGACTCCATGTTCATTACTCACTCACATCCCTCCACGATCCATGGTCTTTTGTCTTCTTTCTCCTTCAACCCATGCAGCTCTGCTACATCAGACAGCGCTGCATGGGAGGAAGATGCTGCTGCTTCCCGTGCAGTCTTTATCACTCAGTGAGTAGCAGAGGTTGCAGGCTGTAAGCGGTGACATCACTGCTGACAGGCGCGTTGCTATAGCAACGGTGATCTACGTTATTGACCTGCTGTGGCAGCCGGTGAATAATGGAACGGAGAAGCAGAACGGTGAGCCGACCATGTGCCAGAGCATTTCGCCGGTACACGGGGATGCACAAACGAGCACAACGTATCGGAGAGATGCACTGACAGGACCTAGCAATGATGTCTAGCCATATGACCAGTCTGTAGCCAATGAGATAATATACATAAGAATGGTCACATGCTTTTTTTGACGTCACGGAAAGTCCTATCATCAGTGCTGGTTACCGGGAGGATGCAGCGATTATCGGAAGGAAAAGCGGCGGTAGACAGAGTGCAGGACGCGTCGCGGGGACCTGTAAGTGTAATGGCAATGTTTATTAACTGTATGTGTACATTTATAATGTGTTTTTATGTGTTTGTGTTTGCCTCCCATTGTTTTCAATGGGGTTCGAGAGGTTCGTCGAACGGTTCACCGAACTGAACTCGAACAGGGCCTCCGTTCGACGAACCGAACCGAACTCGAGCCTTTAGAGGCTGGCTCATCTCTAATCGTGGTATAACATAAATAAATAAATAAATAAAACAATTGGTGTAAGGTCCTACCATTTATTGATACCAGCACAGATAAAGCATACATACATCTTTGCTGTGTATCAGAATAGGAGAAACCATATGCTGCTTTTTTTTTAAATAAATAATCTTTAAAAAACTGCATGCGGTCCCCCTAATTTTGATACCCAGCCATGATAAAGCCTGACAGCTGGGGGCTGGTATTCTCAGCAGTGGCAGACATACCGCCAATGCAGCTGGGGCCAAGAGGTTCAGGAGACGCTTGCTGGTCGTTTCATAAAGAGGGCAATCTGACCTGTTGTCCAGAGCTCTAGGTTCAGGGGGTCCCCTGGCCAGATTGCCCTCATCACATGCAGCATTCCTGGCATTGAGCAATCCTGTAGGCAGAGCAACACAGGTATCTGTCCTCTGCTTCCTTCCTGGCACTTTCTCAGTGACAGACAAATGCGCACTGATGATGGCAGTATGGCGGGCACTTGTGTCATTTGAAACGTACCCTGCAGAAAAAGAAGCAGCGCAGCGGGCACCCGTGCAGAGAGGTGAGTGGTGACTTTTTTTGTAATACACAGAGGAGGGGACAATAAGGAGGGGGATATTAGTGGTGAGTGAGGGTGGGAGAATGAGGAGGGGGAGGTGAGTGGTGACCAATAGCCTGAGGATGGGTCAATGAGGAGGGGTAGGTGAGGGGTGACTACTAGCCCAAGGATGGGACAGTGAGGAGGGGGAAGGTGAGTGGTAACTAATAGCCTGAGGATGGGATAATGAGGAAGGGGATCTGAGTGGTAACTAATAGCCTGAAGAGGGGAAGGTGAGTGGTGACTGTAGCCTGATAATGGGACAATGAGGAGGGAGAGGTGAGGGATGACTAATAGTCTGAAGAGGAAGAGGTAAGTGGTGACTAATAGCCTGAGAATGGGACAATGAGGAGGGGGAGGTTAGGGGTGACTAGTGGCCTGAGGAGGGGACAACAAGAAGGAGAACGATTGGGATTTTGGGATTAGAGTAACAGGTGGAAGAGGGACTTCAGGGACTTATAATGAACAGGTGGGGGGAGGAGGACATTATATGTGAATTTAAAGGCAGTCTATCAGTTCCTCCTATACCTTCCAACAGCATTCATGTCAGTATGAAAAGTTCCCTGCATAACTAGCCCTGTGTAATGTTATTGGCTAAAATTAATGTTTAAAACAAGGATTTATAAAGTGTGTTGTTGCTAGGCTAATTAGGGCCTTGATTAATTGGCCCTCTTTCCATGCTATTATGCCCCTGTGGGAATGATAACATGATTTCCACGAGCCGACCTCACCGCAGTCCTAGAAATCTTGGATATGCAAGCGGCTGTGTTTACTCACATTAAATCTCATCTGAAGTCAGATGTATACGTCCCGCCTTAAGCAAGGTGCACTGCGCATGATCGGGGAAGCAGTTTCTGCACTTCTGTTTGTGTGCAGTGCACCTCATTGAAGCCAGGACATGTACACCCGACTTCAGATGAGATTGAAGGTGAATGAACACAGCCGCGCGCATGCGCAAGATTTCCAGGAGCTGCGGTGATTCCGCCACGTGGAAATCATGTTATAACACCCACAGGGGCATGATAGCATGGATAGAGGGCCAACTAGTCTGGGGAACTAACGTCACATCAACTAGTCAGTGCCGTAATTAGCACAGTGACAACGCAGGTTATAAATTTTTGTACACATTTATTTTTTAATTTAACATTACACAGGGCGGATCAGGCAGGGAACTTTGACATACAGATGTGAATGCTGCTGGGTTGGAGGGCATGATGAAGGACCTGAGCGATTCTCTTTAAAATTAATTGAATGGTGGAGGACAATGCTAAGTCCCTCAAAGCTTATTCCCCACAATTCATTATATGGCCTCATAGCTTCCTCCTCACTTCACAATTCATTACAAGGCCCACATAGTGTCCTCCCCAACCCACAAGTTATATGGCTCTTATACCATTCTCTCCCACCCCACAAATTATATGGCCCTCATAGCATCCTCCCCCACCCAACAATTCAATATATGACCCTCATAGTGTCCTTCCCACCTCACAATTCATGAGACAGCCCTGATAACTTCGCATTCTGGGGGATTTTTTATTGAAGAGGCAAATGTATATACACAATATACAGTGCTGGCCAAAAGTATTGGCACCCCTGCAATTCTGTCAGATAATACTCAGTTTATTCTTGAAAATGATTGCAATCACAAATTCTTTGGTATTATTATCTTCATTTAATTTGTCTTCAATGAAAAATAACTTACCTGTGGCACCTAACAGGTGTTGGCAATAACTAAATCACACTTGCGGCCAGTTGACATGGATTAAGGTTGACCCAACCTCTGTCCTTTGTCCTTGTGTGTACCACATTGAGCATGGAGAAAAGAAAGAAGATCAAAGAACTGTCTGAGGACTTGAGAATCCAAATTGTGAGGAAGCATGAGCAATCTCAAGGCTACAAGTCCATCTCCAAAGACCTGAAAGTTCCTGTGTCTACGGTGCGCAGTGTCATCAAGAAGTGTAAAGCCCATGGCACTGTGGCTAACCTCCCTAGATGTGGAAGGAAAAGAAAAATTGGCAAGAGATTTCAACGCATAATTGTGTGGATGGTGAATAAAGAACCTCTACTAGCATCAAAACAAGTTCAAGCTGCCCTGCAGTCCGAGGGTACAACAGTGTCAACCCGTACTATCCGCCGGCGTCTGAATGAAAAGGGACTGTATGATAGGATACCCAGGAAGACCCCACTTCTTACCCCGAGACATAAAAAAGCCAGGCTGGAGTTTGCCAAAACGTACCTGAGAAAGCCTAAAACGTTTTGGAAGAATGTTCTCTGGTCAGATGAGACAAAAGTAGAGATTTTTGGGAAAAGACATCAACATAGAGTTTACAGGAAAAAAAAAGATTAATTCAAAGAAAAGAACACGGTCCCTACAGTCAAACATGGTGGAGGTTACCTGATGTTTTGGGGTTACTTTGCTGTGTCTGGCACTGGACTGCTTGACCGTGTGCATGGCATTATGAAGTCTGAAGACTACCAACAAATTTTGCAGCATAATGTAGGGCCCAGTGTGAGAAAGCTGGGTCTCCCTCAGAGGTCATGGGTCTTTCAGCAGGGCAATGACCCAAAACACACTTCAAAAAGCACTAGAAAATGGTTTGAGAGAAAGCACTGGACACTACTAAAGTGGCCAGCAATGAGTCCAGACCTGAATCCCATAGATAATCTGTGGACAGATCTCAAAATGGCAGTTTGGAGAAGGTACCCTTCAAATCTCAGGGACCTGGAGCAGTTTGCCAAAGAAGAATGGTCTAAAATTCCAGGAGAGCATTGTAATAAACTCATTGATGGTTACCGGAAGCAATTGTTCGCAGTTATTTTGGCTAAAGGTTGTGCAACCAAGTATTAGGCTAAGGGTGCCAATACTTTTGTCTGGCCCATTTTTGGAGTTTTGTGTGAAATGATCAATGATTTGATTTTTGTTTCATTCTCTTTTGTGTTTTTTCACTGCAAGCAAAATAAATGAAGATAATAATACCAAAGAATTTGTGATTGCAATCATTTTCAGGAAGAAACTGAGTATTCTCTGACAGAATTGCAGGGGTGCCAAATCTTTTGGCCAGCACTGTATGTGATTTTCAGGGCTATGATGATCAGTGTGACAAGACGAATTGTGGATGGAAGATAGTGACATGAAGGTCTGACCAGAAGAAACAACAGAAATCCTATCAGATAAAACGTCAGTGGTAGGTAACGTTATGAAAATCTTTATACTGTACTGTATGACATAATGATGTTATATGTTAAACCCCTTAGGATACATTCTCACATTCGTGTGACATTTGTTTGTATTGCCCGAGTTTTTTATCAGACGGCATACAGACTCATAGAGTTTCATAGATCCATTCACATATCTATGAAACTTACAGCTCCGAGAATGAGATCTGTGAAACTGAGAGCATGTGCTGTTCTGATCCGATTATGAGAAATAGCACATACTCTATGGGTCTGTGTGCTGTCTAAGAAAAAAAGTCAGGCAGCACACTGACACGGCACACGGATGCAGTAATGTAGCCTCATTATGTATAACACCGTCCATTAGAATTTGGTGTACTCGCTATGTAAAGCACCGTCCTTAATTACATAATTTCTTCTTTTATTATGTATAACACTGTCACTCATTAGCATCCTTGCTAGTTATGTAGGGCACTGTCTCTTATTATATTGTGTCCTCTCTTGTTATGTATAGTGTCTCGCCCCTGCGTCAGCAGCCAGGCTGCTTGGATCAGGATTCGCGGTAGCTCGAGAGGGCTCCGGACCCGGGGGTCATACGGCTCCTCAACCCAAGGGGGGTTATGTACAGGGGATGGTGTGGAAAGTTCATGATGCCACCCGTAGTGCGTGGTAAGGTGGAGTACCACCGCTGCAATTGGGAGTACAATTGGGAGTACCCGGTGGCGATGGTGTGGGCAGCTAGGTGTTTAACCCCTCCACAGGTAGAGGGAATGCCCCGGGGACTCGGTGAAGGTGACGGGGGTGTGCTGTTGGGACGGTAAGGGTCACTTGCGTACTCACTCAGTCCAATAACGCTGACACCGACAACTGTAGTAAACCAAAGTTCTGCGCACCGCTGCTGCTGAGAGGGAGCACGCCTGGGTCCTGTGCCCTTTGGTGTTGCCTGTTAGCCTGTGACCTTTTCCCGTGGCACCTTGTCTTCTAGTTGGTCCCTTTAGTCTGAAACTAATCGGGTCCCGCTCCCCAGTGTGGTTAACTGGGTGAGCTTGCTCTCAGGGTTCACGCTTGGGATTTTCTGGACCGTGTAGTGGAAAGTCCTATCCCCCTTGTTGCGCTAGTACCCCGATTTTGGAGCGAGTGGAGAATGGATCTTGAAGGCTCCGTCCTCATCGGGTAAATTGTCAGAACGCTTGAAGCTACTCCCTGACCTAGGGTCCACGTACCCCGTCGTGCCCTGGCCCCTGCCCGGTGATGGCACAAGGCCGCCGGTTGTCCTCCTCGACAGTCTGTGCCCCTTGTCACGATCCCCTGCGAGGTCCAGCTCCTTCCAGACCCAGACCAACGTCTGCCACCTAGTAGTTCATGGAGCCCAGCTCCTGACCTCTCCTCTTGAGTCACTCCACAACTAACTGTCTCCTGACGCTCTTGACCCCCCGCTCACCAAGCCCCCAAGTGGGCGACCCTATTCCACTCAGGCCCAGAACAACGTCTGCCACCTAGTAACCGAGGAGCCCAGCTCCTGACCTCCTCTCACTTTCACCTCCAACACTACACTGACTGTCTCCTGACACTCCTGACCTCCCCTTAACCAACCTCCCAAGTGGCCAACCCTATTCCCTTCAGGCTGTCCACTGGTGTGTTTGGTGGGTGTGGTGCAGAGTGTTCCTAGGATTTTGATTAGCTTGTTCTTGGCAACACCAAAGGTGAGGGACCCGTAACCAAGGAGGAGATGGATATTGCAAAGAAGGGCAGATTGCACAATACCCTGTGATGACCTGATAGGCCAGGGTGTCACATATAACACTGTTTCTTATATAGCATATTCTCATTATTTTTGTTATTCACAGTGAGCTCTCTGTCACTTAATCCTCTCTTGTTAGATATAAAATGACTGCTGATGGAGCAGCAGCTGACCAGAAGACCAGTCCATAAGCTTCTCTGTTAAAAAATAAGCATTACCATGTTCCATTAGCAGCCATGTCATTTTATATCTAACAAGTGAGGGCACTATGAAATAAAGGCAGAGCGCTATAAATAATAAAAATAAGATAATTCATTATGTTATTCACGGTATTGTACATAGCAAGAGAGAGTGCTATGTAATTATATATATATATATATATATATATATATATATATACTAGCTGTAGTACCCGGGCGTTGCCCGGGATAGTAACTGTCTCTCCCAGTCTCTGTCTGTGTGTCGCTGTCTGTCTCTCTGTCTGTGTCTTTCTTTGTCTGTCTGTGTCTATGTCTCTGTCCGTCTGTTTCTAGCTCTCTGTCTGTATTTGTATCAGTCTATCTATCTCCATCTCTGTGTCTGTCTGTCTCTCTCTATCTCTGTGTCTGTCTCTGTGTGTGTGTCTGTCTCTTTCCCCGTCTGTCTCTTTCCCCGTCTGTCTTTGTCTGTCTCTTTGCCTGTCTGTCTCTTTGCCTGTCTGTCTCTTTGCCTGGCTGTCTCTTTGCCCATTTGCCTCTTTGCCCGTCTGTCTCTTTGTTTGGCTGTCTCTTTGCCTGGCTGTCTCTTTGCCTGGCTGTCTCTTTCCAGGGCTGTCTCTTTGCCCATCTGTCTCTTTGCCCATCTGTCTCTTTTCAGGGCTGTCTTTTTCCAAGGCTGTCTCTTTGCCCATCTGTCTCTTTCCAGGGCCGTCTCTTTCCAGGGCTGTCTTTTTCCAGGGCTGTCTCTTTGCCCGTCTGTCTCTTTGCCCGTCTGTCTCTTTGCCCATTTGTCTCTTTGCCTATTTGTCTTTTTGACTGACTGTCTCTTTCCAGGGCTGTCTCTTTCCAGGTCTGTCTCTCTCCAGGGCTGTCTCTCTCCAGGGCTGTCTCTTTCCAGGTCTGTCTCTTTGCATGTCTGTCTCTTTGCCTGTCTGTCTCTTTGCCCATTTGTCTCTTTGCCCGTCTGTCTCTTTGTTCAGCTGTCTCTTTGCCTGGCTGTCTCTTTGCCTGGCTGTCTCTTTGCCTGGCTGTCTCTTTGCCCATCTGTCTCTTTGCCCGTCTGTCTCTTTTCAGGGCTGTCTTTTTCCAAGGCTGTCTCTTTGCCCATCTGTCTCTTTCCAGGGCTGTCTCTTTGCCCATCTGTCTCTTTCCAGGGCTGTCTCTTTCCAGGGCTGTCTCTTTGCCCGTCTGTCTCTTTGCCTGTCTGTCTCTTTGCCCATTTGTCTCTTTGCCCGTCTGTCTCTTTGTTCGGCTGTCTCTTTGCCTGGCTGTCTCTTTGCCTGGCTGTCTCTTTGCCTGGCTGTCTCTTTGCCCATCTGTCTCTTTGCCCGTCTGTCTCTTTTCAGGGCTGTCTTTTTCCAAGGCTGTCTCTTTGCCCATCTGTCTCTTTCCAGGGCTGTCTCTTTGCCCATCTGTCTCTTTCCAGGGCTGTCTCTTTCCAGGGCTGTCTCTTTGCCCGTCTGTCTCTTTGCCCGTCTGTCTCTTTGTCCATTTGTCTCTTTGCCTATTTGTCTTTTTGACTGACTGTCTCTTTCCAGGGCTGTCTCTTTCCAGGTCTGTCTCTCTCCAGGGCTGTCTCTCTCCAGGGCTGTCTCTTTCCAGGGCTGTCTCTTTCCAGGGCTGTCTCTTTGCCTGTCTGTCTCTTTCCAGGGCTGTCTTTTTCCAGGGCTGTCTCTTTCCAGGGCTGGCTTTTTCTAAGGCTGTCTCCTTTCCAGGGCTTTCTCTTTGCTCGTCTGTCTCTTTGCCCATCTGTCTCTTTGTCGTCTGTCTCTTTGCTCATCTGTCTCTTTGCCCGTCTGTCTCTTTGACCGGCTGTCTTTTTGCCGGGCTGTATTTTTGCCCAGCTGTCTCTTTCCAGGGCTGTATCTTTCCAGGTCTGTATCTTTCCAGGGCTGTCTCTCACCAGGTCTGTCTATTTCCAGAGCTGTCTCTTTCCAGGTCTGTCTCTCTCCAGGGCTGTCGCTCTCCAAGGCTGTCTCTTTCCAGGGCTGTCTCTTTTCCCGTCTGTCTCTTTTCAGGGCTGTCTCTTTCCAGGGCTTTCTCTTTCCAGGGCTGTGTCCTTTCCAGGGCTGTCTCTTTGCCAGTCTATCTCTTTGCCCGTCTGCCACTTTGCCCATTTGTCTGTTTGACCGGCTGTCTTTTTGCCCGGCTGTCTTTTTGCCCAGCTGTCTCTTTCCAGGGCTGTCTCTTTGCCCGTCTGTCTCTCTCCAGGGCTGTCTCTCTCCAGATCTGTCTCTTTGCCCATCTGTCTCTTTGCCCGTCTGTCTCTTTGCTCGTCTGTCTGTCTGTCTCTTTCCACGTGTGTCTCTGTCTGTGTCTCTGTCTGTCTCTCTCTGTCTCTCTCTATCCGTCTCACCACCAACATCATATTACCTCACACATAAGCTTCTTATACTAACAGTTTATTTTGTTCCTATAGCAACCACTGACAGTTGCTATTAATAGCCAGTAGCTCCCACCTCCATTCAGTTAAATGGAGGCAGGATTTTGGTGAATACCTGTAAAGCGCGGGGTTACATTTTCCTGTCAAAACATAGACTATGACATTCCCTGGGTCACATGGGGCGTCTGTGCAAAATTTCGTGATTGTAAATGCGACGGTGCGGATTCCTTTAGTGGACATACACACACACACACACACAAACACACACATATACTGTATATCTATATCTGCAGCTTTGTCACCATAAAAGAAGGGGGGTGCAAGCAAAATTTCTTGCACAGGAGCCCCAAGCTGTCAGTGTCCACCCCTCACTCTCAGGCTGGAGAGACCCATGCTTATTGAGCCCCCCAGCCTAAAAATAGTAGCCTGCAGCCACCTAGAATTATGCCATTCATTAGGTGTGACAGTCCCGACACTTTACCCGGCTCTTCCCGATTGCTCGGTGGCAAGCCGGGTAATAAGGGGTTAATTGCTCACAGCTGTCACTATGCCCTAGATTAGTAATGGGAGTCATCTATGAGACCCCTCCCATTACTAATGTGAAAGTAAATAAACACAAACACTAGGAACAATCCATTATTTGAAATAAAATGCAAAAAAACTCTCTGTTTCACCACTTTTTTAATCCTCAAAAGACCCAAGTCTGATGTAATCCAAATGACGTCCCATGATGATTCCAGCTCTGCTACATTACTGAAGGCACAGTGCGCGATCATGGAACATGTTAGCACTCTGTAACTTCAGGCAGAGACTGAGCCCCAGTGATCAGCGGTGATGTCACTCAGGTTCTTTGTGGTCACAGAAAGAGTTTCCCATGGCCCTCCACCTGTGACCGCAGGTAATCTGAACTCAGGTGACCTCAATGAACTCTCACTGAGTTCCAGACCTGCATCTCCTGGCAGAAAACTGCATTTTTTGTCAAGAGATGCAGATTTGGTGCTAAAATTTTTACACTTATTCCTAAACCAATCAACACCTCCTGGCAAAAAAAGCATCACTACCGCATCATACTGTATGCGGTAGTGATGCGATTTTTTTTGTCAGGAGATCTAGATTGGGTGCAGGAATATGAGGTAAAAATGTTAGCACCAAATCTGCATCTCTTGACAAAAATCCTGCAGCCATGGGAACCTGGAGCTGTGACTGCATATAACCTGAGTGACATCACCACTGATCACTGCTGCTCAGTCTCTGCCTGAAGTTACAGCATGCGGACATGTTCCATGATAGCGCGCTGTGCTTTCAGTAATGTAGCATAGTTGGAATCATTGTGGGACCTCGTGTGGATTATGTCAGCCCTGCAGGGGTGTTTTGGGGGGTTAATAAAGCGGTGAAAGAGGGTGCTTTCTTGTCTTTTATTTCAAATAAAGTATTTTTTCGGTGTTTGTGTTTATTTACTTTCACTTACAGATTAGTAATGGGGGAGTCTCAGAGATGCCCCCATTACTAATCTAAGGCTTAGTGGCAGCTGGGAGCTGCAGTTAACTCCTTATAACCCCGCTTGCCACTGCACAAGGGCAATCGGGAAGAGGCAGGTTAACTGGTGGGACTGTCAAATCTAATGGATGTGTCAATTCTATGGCGGCTGCAGGTTGCTATTTTTAGGCTGGGGGAAGCTAATAAGCATGGGTTTCTACAGCCTGAAAGTACCAGCTACCAGCTGTTGGGCTTTATCTTGGCTGGGTATCAAAATTGGGGAGAACTGCACTTGTTTTTTTAAATTATTTATTTTTGTAAATATTTTTCTTAAAAAACAAAACCGCATGCGTTTATTCTTATTTTGATACACAGCCAAGATAAGCGCATGGCTGGGGGCTGCAGCTTGTAGCCGTGTGGTTTATCTGTGCTGGTATTAATAGATAGGGGGACCCTATGCCAAATATTTAATCAATTTATTTATTTATTTATTTATTGATCATCAATATAAGGACACCGACAGTATTTGTGATTTCAACCAAATACAGACGCTGTCTCAGAGGGTGGCAGCATGGTCCAACGGCAGCCAATCAAGGAATCTGGTAGAAGGGGAAAGCAGTGAATATGCATTAGGGATAATTGTTGGCCCCGGAAGTAGCGCTGCAGCCACTGGGAAGCTCGGTCAGTATGTACTATTTTAACGCTTTTTTTTATTTTATTTCTTTTACAGCCCCTCTACACCATTTTAGAACACCACTTTTGCCTCCCATTGAATTAAATGGGTTCGGCAAGGATAGATGATCAGAACGGCTAGGATTGATGATCCAATCGGTGATCCTGAACTGATCCGATCCTTGGTAGGATCACTCATCTCTAGTTACTAAGGTGTAGGAAGGAGATTAAGTGTTGAGCATGCTCGACCAACTGCAATAGGACTGGAGGATGGAATAAGCGTTAACCACTGGCGACTCCTGTCTAAGAACAATATATGGGCCCTTTGTAGGCCAGAACTCAAAAAATGCACAATTCCACCTGCTCTGGAGGTAGGAATAGGCCCCCTTACCTCTTGGGCTCCTGTGTGGCTGCACAGGCTGCACCAATGTTATGTGTGCCCCTGGTGGTAGCAACTGGTTAGGGAACCATGGGATGTTATAATTGGGACTTAATATCTGCAAATAAGTGCACATTTAAAAATAGGTTGTACTACCACACAGTTTATTCTGTATGTACGGAAGAATGAGACTGCATTAAGATTTTTTGAATGACCCTTTAATTATTTGGAAATGTATCATTAGCACGACTATCAAACTAAATTGACTTGTTTCTGGTCATGTCATCCTGGTTTACCAATGAACTTGGCAAAATTGGAAATGAATATCCAAGATGAGTTTTATCCCATCTAGCTTACTACAAATCTGATGAAATACTCAGAATGTACAATTTAATTTAGAATGAAAATCTTCTGTTAAAATACACATTGGTGTACCATGGCGTAGTCTAACACTGTTAAGTAAATGAGACTCTCCCATTACTAATTGTTTATGTAAACAGAAATAAACACAAAACACAGAGACAAATCCTTTATTTAAAACAAACCACACCCTCTTTATCTAATTTATAAACCCCCAAAACATGCCTGCACCCATGTGCACATAACTTAAGCCGGTAATCTGGCACTGAATTCACCTCAGGTGAGTTCATAGAGTTTACCTAAGGTGAGTTGACTGAGTTCATTGCATTCACCTGAGGTCATACCTGGGATACCGTGAGAACCCCAGCTGTGATCTTGGGTGAGCACACTCATGCCACCTTACTCACAGCTGCAGCTCTGTCAGTGTGTCCCTGATACTGCACTGATCAGTCACATTTTCTAATGTGACAGTGCCCCTTGACCTTAAATGTTGCAGAGCCAGTATCATCATTGGACATCATGTTGTAGATTACGTCAGACCTACAGGGGTGTTTTGGGGATTTTTACATTAAAGAAAAAGGGTGTTTATTATTTTCTAAATGTTTTGTGTTTATTTTGTTTACTTACATGGTTAGTAATGGAGGGGTCTTATAGATCCCTACCAATTATTAACCTGGGGCTTGATGACAGCTGTGATTTTTAACAAATCACAGCTGTCATTAACCCCTTATATTACCCCGATTGCCACCACACCAGGGCAATCAGGATGAGCTGGGTAAGCACCAGGATTGGCGCCTCTAATGGTTGCACCAATTCTGGGGTGGCTGCAGGCTATTTTAAGGCTGGGTAGGGCCTAATATACATGGGCCTCCTCAGCCTGAGAATAACAGCCCCCAGCTGTATGCTTATCTTGGCTGCAACCAATCACAGACTTTGTCTCAGAGGGTGGGCAGGGGAAGCAGTGCATGTTCATAAGGTTTAATGAGCGGACCCGGAAGAAATGTGACAGCTGTGCAGAAACTTGGCAGTATAATTGTCCTGCTCTAATCCCTGTTTTGCTTCCTTTTGCAGCCTATTAGCCCTTACTACCACTGTTTTACAGCATGCAAGTTTGGATTCCAATTGACTTATATGGGGTTTGGCATCCAGGTTGAAGTTCGGGTTCAAGTTTGGCCCCGAAATGGAATTTTTTTTTAAATTTGGCCAGACCCAGCAAACCCAAGCACCTGCAGGTCAAATGTTGTCAGATCTGCTTGCATGGAGTTTACCAGTAGTTGTTTACTTACTTTATTAGGGCTGTGTAATATTTCGATATTGAAAGGGTCACACTAAAGCAATCTAATATATTAGGTGAAAGACCAGTGCTGCAGTATTCTGTTTGTTATAAGGAAATTACTGCATTGTGAATTGCCATAGTCATTTTTGACATGTCCATAAATGTTGGAAGTTAATCACAGAAGACCTTGTCTGTCTACCCAACGGTAAAAAGCCACCAAAATTCAGCCACTTAGCCCAAAATGACAGTATTTTGTGCAGTTTAGCTTCCTAAATATAAGTAATGACCTGCAAATTGTCCCTGTATTAAATAATGTGAAATCAAAAGTCTCCTTCCTTTACAAGCTACTAAAATGTGCAGTAGGGCTCCTAATTTATCTTTCATTCTGCCCAACCATAATTTCCTCAATGGCTACTCCTAATAGGTTTTAACGTGACATAATATATTTTCGCCTAGTTTGGTATTCTCCGTGAGACTCCAGCTACAAAGCGAGTTGACATTTCTGTAGCAGGTACAAATATATTACTTTTGTCTTTAGGAGCTATATAAAAACAAATGATGGGAAAATATAATCTGGTTATAAATGTGAATAATAAGAGCAGAACGCACAGAAACATCCTTGTTTTATGTTGTAGTCGCAAGTACAATGGATCTTGAATTTTAATCTAGTTTGCAATGCATCCCATTATCTACAAGCCTCGTAAGAATTCCTCCTAGTCACATCATGATGAATGTCTTGGATTTCCTGGCAGGTTAAATACTTTAGTTAATTTTACGTTCTGGTCAGCATGACACCATCTTTGGAGCAGATTCCTGGTGTGTTTTCCGCATCAGCTTGTGTTTCTAGCAGTGAGTGTCACCGAGCACTTCCTGTTTCAAGAGTATTTGACAAGGTTAAGCCATCCTGATGATGCACAGTTGTATGCAGTTTCATTTTTCATAGATTCCTTCCGATAACCGTAACATGAACTCTAAAGTATGTGTAAGAAATCAAGAGCAGACAGAGACATTTTCCTCTCTATTATACAAGCATGCCTATTCCCACACCCAATAGGCTTTGAGAATAATCAGGATTTCGTGGGGGAAGGCTGTCTTTTTTCCATTCTCTGGATTATAACCCACTGTTTATTATAGACATCATGCTGCATATATGAAAACATGTCACAATTCATCTTCTACATGAAAAATGGTGGGAACTGACTTTATATATGGTATATTGGTATAAAATAAATAAAATAAATATTTGACAAACTGCCGATTTTGCATCTATAAAGAATGGAGAGGTCTTTACTTTCTATTGCAGATCCACTTCAACTGTGACAGACAGAATAAAAAAAATCCAGAAAATCACATTGTATGTGAAAAGGTCTGCGAAAGCCAGAATTCTTGCTAACAGGTAGGGGATCAAATACTTATTTCATGCAATAAAATGCATATTATGTCAAAATCATACAATTGTCTGAATTTTTGGGGGGATTCTGTCTGTCATAGTTGAAGTGTACCTATGATAAAAATTACAGACCTTTCCATTCTTTGTAGGTGGGAAAACTTGCAAAATTGTCAGTGTATCAAATACTTATTTTAAACACTATATATATATATATATATATATATATATATAGTGTTGGCACCATTGAAATTGTTCCAGAAAATGAAGAATTTCTCCCAAAAACTTATTGCATTTACACATGTTTTACTATACACAGGTAGTTTTCCTTTGTGTGTATTGGAACAACACAAAAAAACTGAGAAGAGAAGACAAATTGGAAATAATTTTACACAAACCTCCAAAAATGTGTTGTACAAAATTGTTGACTCAACTGAATATTTAGTTGCATACCCTTTCGAATATACAGTTAGGTCCAGAAATATTTGGACAGTGACACAAGTTTTGTTATTTTAGCTGTTTACAAAAACATGTTCAGAAATACAATTATATATATAATATGGGCTGAAAGTGCACACTCCCAGCTGCAATATGAGAGTTTTCACATCCAAATCGGAGAAAGGGTTTAGGAATCATAGCTCTGTAATGCATAGCCTCCTCTTTTTCAAGGGACCAAAAGTAATTGGACAAGGGACTCTAAGGGCTGCAATTAACTCTGAAGGCGTCTCCATCGTTAACCTGTAATCAATGAAGTAGTTAAAAGGTCTGGGGTTGATTACAGGTGTGTGGTTTTGCATTTGGAAGCTGTTGCTATGACCAGACAACATGCGGTCTAAGGAACTCTCAATTGAGGTGAAGCAGAACATCCTGAGGCTGAAAAAAAAGAAAAAATCCATCAGAGAGATAGCAGACATGCTTGGAGTAGCAAAATCAACAGTCGGGTACATTCTGAGAAAAAAGGAATTGACTGGTGAGCTTGGGAACTCAAAAAGGCCTGGGCGTCCACGGATGACAACAGTGGTGGATGATCGCCGCATACTTTCTTTGGTGAAGAAGAACCCGTTCACAACATCAACTGAAGTCCAGAACACTCTCAGTGAAGTAGGTGTATCTGTCTCTAAGTCAACAGTAAAGAGAAGACTCCATGAAAGTAAATACAAAGGGTTCACATCTAGATGCAAACCATTCATCAATTCCAAAAATAGACATGCCAGAGTTAAATTTGCTGAAAAACACCTCATGAAGCCAGCTCAGTTCTGGAAAAGTATTCTATGGACAGATGAGACCAAGATCAACCTGTACCAGAATGATGGGAAGAAAAAAGTTTGGAGAAGAAAGGGAACGGCACATGATCCAAGGCACACCACATCCTCTGTAAAACATGGTGGAGGCAATGTGATGGCATGGGCATGCATGGCTTTCAATGGCACTGGGTCACTTGTGTTTATTGATGACATAACAGCAGACAATAGTAGCCGGATGAATTCTGAAGTGTACCGGGATATACTTTCAGCCCAGATTTAGCCAAATGCCGCAAAGTTGATCGGATGGCGCTTCATAGTACAGATGGACAATGACCCCAAAGATACAGCCAAAGCTACCCAGGAGTTCATGAGTGCAAAAAAGTGGAACATTCTGCAATGGCCAAGTCAATCACCAGATCTTAACCCAATTGAGCATGCATTTCACTTGCTCAAATCCAGACTTAAGACGGAAAGACCCACAAACAAGCAAGACCTGAAGGCTGCGGCTGTAAAAGCCTGGCAAAGCATTAAGAAGGAGGAAACCCAGCGTTTGGTGATGTCCATGGGTTCCAGACTTAAGGCAGTGATTGCCTCCAAAGGATTTGCAACAAAATATTGAAAATAAAAATATTTGGCAGTGGTGCTGCAAATAGCTTTGCTCTGGGATTGGCTGACATGCTGGCCCGCCCCACTACACGCTCGCGCTTAGGGAAGGAAGACAAGGAAAAAAAAAAAATGGCGATCGCCATTATCCAAACAGCAGTGATCTGAATGCGCTGTTCCCGCACACTATCCGCTGAAATTTCATAATAGTGTGAGTCACAGAGTGACTTACACTATTACAGCGGAAAGCCAGCTAGTGATTAGCTTGTCTTTTTGCTGCTAGAACCGTTCTCGAACGTATCTAGAACTATCGAGCTTTAGCAAAAAGCTCGAGTTCTAGTTCGATCTAGAACAGCCCCCAAAATCACTCGAGCCGCGAACTGGAGAACCTCGAACCGCGAACTGCGCTCAACTCCAGCTACAGCGCCATGGGTTGTAAACGTCTTGATTATGTTGTGCACGGAGGACAAAGGAACAACATCAATAGCTCGGGAGATGGATTTGTAACCTTAAGATATTTGATATTTTTCAACAATTTTGGTTCTCAAGTACTCAGACAGTTCTTTTCACCTCTTTCTGTTCTCCAGGCACACACAGACACACAATGCAAAGATTGAGTCAACATCTCCCTTTTTATCTGGCTTCAGCTATTTTTTTCATATTGCCCACACTTGTTAATTGGTGAGTTGGAGCGAACATCAAATGATTGAAAAAAATTGTTTACCGACAATTTTGCAAAAGTCACAACAATTTTGTCTAGCCCATTTTGGGGTTTTTGTATGAAATTATGTCAAATTTGCGTATGTGTATAACAAAATGTGTAATTGCATTTCTGGGAGAAATACTTCATTTTCTGTAACAATTTCAAAGGTGCCAACAATTTTGTCCAAGACTGTTTGTTTATGTAAAATATGTTTGGAATTATTGGGGTTTTTTGCAAAAAATTACAAAACCGGCACAACATCAAAATACAAATAACTCAAGAAATAAAAACAATCGATCTGTTCAAACAAGCACTCACAAATCCTGTTCCTTAAAGTAAAAGTTTACGATATTTGATAAGGATATAAAAAAAGCCTTTATCCATTTCAAATTCTTCTACATTTTGTCAAGGCCAGGACGTGACTTGACTTGAATTGCATATTACGGAATATCATCTCTGTACCTTATCATAATCTTTAACCTATTTAGTCATTATAGTCTGTTGAACTATTCTGTAACACGGCCTCATTGAACATGCTGTGAATAATTTTATATACATAATATACAGTGTATAGAGTATATGTAAAAAAATATATACCGTATTTTTTGCTTTATAAGACGCACTTTTGTTCCCCCAAATTTTGGGGGAAAGTAGGGGGTGCGTCTTATAAGCCGAATATACGGGGGGTGTATATATATATATATATATATATATATATATATTATACACTGCAGGGTCCAGGGGAGGTGGAGGCAGCTCTGGAGCGCAGCCTTTGATCTCCTGCTCCCGCTCATATAATATGCACAGCCGCTGTCCATCTCCGTAGTGCTGAAACTGCACCGCAGTGACGGACTGGGGAACAGCGCATATTATATGTCCCTGCGCCCCCCTGTGATGGCCCATGCCCCCCCTGTGTTAGATATGGCCCCCATGCTGCTGCTCATTCTAAAATAAAAAAGCTTTACTTACTTCCTCCAGCGTTTCTCCCTGGTGTCACTACTTCCACTGTGATCAGGCATGCAGAGATCTCACTCTGCTGTGCCGATCACATGACCGGCACTAAGAACCAGGAAGTGAACAGAAGCACGGAGGGAGACAGGAGGGAGATCAGCGCTGGAGGAGGTAAGGAAAGAGTGTTTTATTTTACTATGGGCAGCAGCATGAGGGCGATATCTAACACAGGGGGACTTGTGCAATCCATAGGGGGCCATAGGCAGCACAGGGGAATGTATGCAATCCATAGGGGGCCATAGGCAGCACAGGGAACGTGTGCAATCCATAGGGGGCCATAGGCAGCACAGGGGAACGTGTGCCATCACAAGGGGGCTATATTCAATATAAGGGGGCCATATCCAAATTAAGGGGGCTAATTTTAGGATGGGGGGCTATGAGGGACATATACCCTATATGATTTGTTAGACAGACACTGGCATTATAAGATGGACCCCATTTAACATTAAAAAAAAAATAATTCTCTTTTCCTTCACCAAATTTGGGGGTGCGTCTTATAATCAGATGCGTCTTATAAAGCGAAAAATACGGTGTATATATATATATATATATATATATATATATATATATATACACTACACTGTATACACACACACACTGTATTTTACAGGTTATTTTAGCAGTAGAAAAAATGAAAAGCACTCACCGATAGTTGCTGTGCAATGGACGGGTGTTTATTCACATGTGCAAGTTAACATGCTGTGGCAAGCGGGGAGGGGGGAGGACGGAGCAGCATGTCAGACGACGGCCGTTTCACACTCTATAGTAGTGCTTCGACGGGTCTAACAGCTAGTGACATCATATCCTAGGTATTTAAATCAGCTGTTCCCGCTATCAGATGTCAGTGGAAATTAAAAACATATTAAAAACAATATCACAATATGATGTACAATAGTAGATAAGCAGTGTCAGAACAGTGACAGTGTGAATAATTTATTTTAACTGTCGGTATTCCTGCTGCCAGAAGTTTGCTGCACATAGCGGTAAATTGCTAAATGTGTCTGATGGCTGAGGCCAGTTGCATTTCCATGTATTGAGTAGTGCCCTATCCTTCTCACTTTGCTGAAATGGTTCGATTTTGCTATATTTTACAGGTTATGTATATTGCTGCTAGCTGGTTTCCTTGGTGTTATACCACCTATGGTGCATATCACCAATCCATTTCAGTGACTCATTTTTAATATATTGTTTATGCCTATGTGCCATAAGATAAATATATGATATTCTATTACCTTCCTGTTGGCCATTGCCTTTACTTATGTCTTGGTGACATACAGAGAAATATACCCTTTGGCCCCCATTCATCATTGCTGTTTCCTCAGTTTTCTGGAGTGATTTGCTCCTTTAGTGGCTTTAGTATTTGCACTTTATTTCTATTTAGTTCTATTTCTTTAAGTTTAGTTTTAGTTTTCCTTGACAACTTTGCTTACCCAGATGTTTTGAACAGATTTGATTTGCGGCTTTTACCAAATCTCGCATTTTTGTGGAGCACATTTCACTCCAGAGTCCCCTGTACTAAAGTTTCTGCAGAAGTTTTGAATTTGATGCATTTTTGCAACTTTTTTCAGGATTTGCAATTTAAAAGTCCCAAAAGCCGATTAAAGAGAAAAACAGAGAACATTTTTTATTGTGCTCCAAAGTTATGGATTGCATGCACTATTTTGAAGAACTTGGTGCAAAAAACATCAGTGATAATCAGAAGGCAAAAAAGAAAAGTGACTACTAAATTGCTAATGATGATATGGGCTCTATTACTCCTAGTATAATTTTAGAAGTAGAATATTACACTATTTGCAATATATGCCGATAGTCTGTTACAATGGTAGCAGTCACCAGTATCTCTTCTGTTATTTATTCAGAAGAATTAAAGAGCTACATTTCCTCTACATTAACATTCAACCAGCACTATTTGAGCTGGAGCTTCGGTTCCCCCACTTACAGGGAATCTGTCAGCAGGTTTTTGATATGTAATCTTAAGACAGCATGATGCAAGGGTTAAAACAGAGAATTCAGGGATGCCTGTCTTGTCAAGGTTTGATCTTTTGTTTATTTGCTGTTTCTTTAAACAGCAGGACCCTTATCATTGCTGGGACTGCAATGTCATGCACAGGGCAGTCCGGCACACCCCTCCTCTGATTGACACGTCACTGTCTATATACAATCTCTATAGAGAGCCTGGTGTGGGGTGGGGAAACTCTTTCAGCTCTGCTATGTGGCTAAATTTTAAAATTCTGATTGTGTCAAAATGACTGCACCCAGTAATCTAAGGGATACATCATTGGATTAATGATCTTTGTCCTTACATTATGCTGCTTTCAGATGAGGTAGCAAAAACCTGCTGACAGATTCCATTTAATGGTATGCATTGCTTCTGCCATCATCCTATGCATTGTCTAACTCAAACTGAAAGCCAGTCCCAACTTCCTGTAATTTATCCTGGCATGTCTGATGCTAGAGGAGGATTACACTTGACAAAAGGCAGAGGGTAGCAAAATAGATGGAAGATAGATGTCTTATGACTGGACTGATATATCAATGGCAAGATAATACAGTTTGCTGCTAGCAGCCTAAAGTCTAAGGTGGGCTTTGCATGTTGTGACATCGCAAGCCGATGCTGCGATGTCGCACGCGATAGTCCCCGCCCCTATCGCAGGTACGATATCTTGTGATAGCTGGCGTAGCGATAATTATCACTACGCCAGCTTCACATGCACTCACCTGCCCTGCGACCGTCGCTCTGGCCGGCGACCCGCCTCCTTTCTAAGGGGGCGGGTCATGCGGCGTCACAGCGACGTCACACGGCAGGCGGCCAATGGCGGCGAAGGGGTGGAGATGAACATGATGTAAACATCCCGCCCACCTCCTTCCTTCTGTATAGCCGCTGGCGGCAGGTAAGGAGATGTTCCTCACTCCTGCGGTGTCATACACAGCGATGTGTGCTGCCGCAGGAACGAGGAACTACATCGTACCTGTCGCGGCACCGGCATTATGGAAATGTCGAAGCCTGCACCGATGATACGATAATGACGCATTTGTGCTCGTTCATTGTATCATCTAGGATTTACACACTACGACATCGCAAGTGACGCCGGATGTGCGTCACTTTCGATTTGACCCCACCGACATCGCACCTGCGATGTCGTAGTGTGCAAAGCCGCCCTAAATCTTTTTGTGCAAGATGATCATTATGAAAACATGAAAATTAGGACAAATACTACTAAGAGGAACCTGTTAGGTCCCTTATAAGTTCTAATCTAGAAGGAGGGTGATGTGTGGCTTAGTAACCCTTTCCTACCCATCCGGCTGTTGTAATACACACGTTTATTACAACACAGGGATGGCTAAAAAATATGTTTTATTACTTATGTTACGTGTTTCGTATGTAAATGAGCAGGGGCTCTAGTCCCCTGGGCATCGCATCGGCCTGTGGGTGTTTGTATGTTTTCCGTGGTATCACGCCTATGTGGGCATGATACCATGGATTTACATGAGTGACGTCCCCGGCGCTCCTTGAGATCCTGGCCGTGCGCACTTACCATTCTTGCAGCCTTCTTATCCGGGTGCTTGCTTCTCGGCTTCAGATGCACACTGCACATGCTCAGAAGACTACTGCGGTTCTGGTCTTGCGCAGAGCGTATCTGAAGCCAGCAAGTAAACAGCTGACACAGTGCATAACCGTAACTGCAAGAGTCTTCTGAGCATGCGCAGTGCGCGTCTGAAGCCAAGAAGCAAGCACCCAGATAAGAAGGCTGCGGGAATGGTAAGTGCGCACATGCGGGATCTCAAGGAGCTGACGGTGACGTTGCTCATGTAAATCCTTGGTATCACGCCCACAGGAGCATGATACCACGGAAACTATGCAAACGCCCACAAGGTGATGCGATGCCCAGGGGACTAGAGCCTCTGCTCATTTACATACGGAACACATAAGTAATAAAACATATTTTTATAAATTCATATTACACACCATTATAACACAGGGATGGGTAGGAAGGGGTTACTAGGCCACACATCACCCTGCTTGTAGGTTAGAATGCATATGGGACCTGACAGGTTCCCTTTAAGCTAAATTTAGATGAGCGTATTTGTTGTCTGTGTGCTTTCCAGACCACACACAGGCCAGAAAGCATGCAGACCAGTGTTGGCCTTTGTGCTAGTGCATATGGGATAATTCCCCATGACATTTGCAGCATGCATTACTATGGTCCAATTTATGGTTCCGAGCAGAGCATCTGCAGTCCGTAAAGCGAATGAGCCCACAAAGCCCCTCATATATGCCATTTGCGGCCATGACTGGTCCGCATAGTTCACCCTTGGCTTTATACTGGTGCAGCAATTTAATTCTAAATCCGCAAGAATAACTAATATAATTTTATTATATATGCTCTATGATATCATAAGACAAAGTAATAAATGAATACATCTTATATAATACAAAACGTTAGACCCTCTAACATCAAGTATAAGCATTGAAGGAAGTTTAATGCTATAAAGTGATGCACTTTGTTGAATGGTGACTTCTTGCTCTTTGCAGCTGTACATCTGTTTCATGGCTTCCCGAGAGATGGACAGAACCCATTATGAATGGATCCTGACAATACAGGAATCTTGAACACTGTAGTTCCACATCCTATTTCACTCAGTAATTACATGAACTTGAGGATCAGGCAGGAGAGAGATACCAGCTGTGAGATGAGCTAGACAAGACAAGATAAAAAGAATTGTAAGCATTTATTACTTGAAATGTAAAGTCTTATTTAGAACAAATTACAGAAAGTGACTGCTTATTGAATAAAGCAATACATCATGACGGGATAAGTCATTCATCCGAATTGGGTTTTTGAATATGAACAGTTAAAAAATAAAAACAAATACAATTAAAATAATCAAATTAAAAGAGAAATAAAAAGGAAATATAATAGGCGAATTTATATGGACACATTGATATCCTACTCATTGTATAGATTTGCATTCATATAAAAGAAAGACTTGAAATATAAATTATTATCTGAGACAAAAACTGATATTACCTTGGGATACAATGTTTAATGCAAGCATATAACCCCAATAACACTGCCCCTGCCGAAACCTAAGATAATGAACAATGTCTGTACTCTAGAAGGGCACTGACCCTGGTGTACATCAAAAACCACACTGGTTCGCAAAGTGCCCCAAGTGATCAAGTCAATGGCCAAATTCTATTTCTTTCTATTTCTATCATAAGTTACGAATCATTTAAAAACTTGAGACAGATGGCTTCTGCTCCAGTTTTAAAAACTTAAAATGAATGTTCTCCTGGTTCTATAAAAGCTGTCTCTTTCTACATATACAGGATAATCTCAATAAATTAGAATATCATCAAAAAGTTAATTTATTTCAGGAACTCAATACAAAAATGGAAACACATATATTATATAGAGTCATTACACACAGAGTGATCTATTTCAAGAGTATTTCTGTTAATGTTGATGATTATGGCTTACAGCGAATGAAGGCCCAAAAGTCATTATCTCAGAAAATTACAATATTATATAAGACTAACTAAAAAAAATATCTTAAACTCAGAAATGTTGGCCTACTGAAAAGTCTGTACAGTAAATGCACTCACTACGTGGTTAGGGCTCTTTTTGCATGAATTACTGCATCAATGTGGTGTGGTATGGAGGTGATCAGCCTGTGGCACTGCTGAGGTGTTATGGTAGCCCAGGTTGCTTTGATAGCAGTCTTCAGTTTGTCTGTATTATTGGGTCTGGTGTCTCTCATTTTCCTCTTGACAATAACCCATAGATTCTCTATGGGGTTTAGGTCAGGCAAGTTTGCTCGCCAATCACACACAGTGATACTGTGGGTATTAAACCAGGTATTGGTACTTTTGGCAGTGTGGACAGGTGCCAAGTCCTGCGGGAAAATGAAATTTCCATCTCCAAAAAGCTTGTCGGCAGAGGGAATCATGAAGTGCTCTAAAATTTCCAGATAGACGGCTGTGCTGACTTTGGTCTTGATAAAACACAGTGGACCTACACCAGCAGATGACATGGCTCCCCAACCATCACTGATTATGGAAACTTCACATTAGACCTCAAGCAGCTTGGATTGTGGCCTCTCCACTCTTCCTCCAGACTCTGGGATCTTTATTTCCAAATGAAATGCAAAATTTACTTTCATCTGAAAACAACACCTTGGACCACTGAGCAACAGTCCAGTTCTTTTTCTCCTTGGTCCAGGTAAGACGCTTCTGGCATAGTCTATTGGTCGTGAGTGGCTTGACACAAGGAATGCGACACTTGTAGCCCACATCCTTGATATGTATGTGTGTGGTGGCTCTTGAAGCACTAACTCTAGCAGCAGTCCACTTCTTGTGAATCTCCTCCAAATTTTTTAATTGCCTTTTCTTAACAATCCTATCAAGGCTGCTGTTATCCCAGTTGCTTGTGCACCTTTTTCTACCACACTTATTAGTTCCACTCAACTTTCCATTGATATGCTTGGATACAGCACTCTGTGAACAGCCAGCTTTTTTAGCAATGACCATTTGTGTCTTACCCTCTTTGTGGAGTGTGTCCAAATTCATTGCCTTATGGACATCTGTAAAGTCAACAGTCTTCCCCATGATTGTGTAGCCTACTGAACTAAACTAAGGGACTATTTTAAATGCTTAGGAAGCCTTTGCAGGTGTTTTGTGGTAATTATTCTAATTTTCTGAGAAAATGACTTTTGAGTTTTCATTGGCTGTAAGCCATAATTATCAACATTAACAAAAATAAACACGAAATAGATCCCTCTGTAATGACTCTATATAATATGTGTTTCCCTTTTGTATTGAATTACTGAAATAAATTAACTTTTGATGATATTCTAATTTATTGAGATGCCCCTGTATGTATAGTATATCACAAAAGTGAGTACATCCCTCACATTTTTGTAACTATTTTATTATATCTTTACGTGGGACCACACTGAAGAAAAGACACTTTGATACAATGTAAAGTAGTCAGTGTACAGCTTGGGTAAATTTGGTGCGCCATCTAAAAAACTTAACATACCGCCATTAACATGACAAAAGAAGGAAAAAATGTGTCAGCTCACCACATTACCAAACAGACATTTCTATTAATTCTGATTGTGCTATTAGGAGAATGTCAATGAAAAGAGGTATCCAGAAACGTGTCTTCATAAAATCATGCTTTATTAGAAATCTGTTAAAAAAAATAAGGCACGGAGGGCAAAATGCTTATAAAATAGAAGGATAATTCATCATTGTGTAGCGTGAAAAACCGCGTGCATAATGTCATATCCTGTATGTGATGTGTGATAAAGAAGCTGTTTTTCACGTTATACAGATCGGCCTTGGCACTTATGTACAGAATTTTAGAATGCTGTGTATAAGATCTTACTGGTGATGGCCGCAGCTTATAGGGGATAAATCTGGTGACAGTTTCCTTTTATAAGAAAACACAATACTCATGGTAAGGCCATGACTATTATGACTGCATCACATTTTAAATCTAAGGAGCTGTTCACATGTCAGTTTTTTTGTGTGGACCTGTTGTCCATAGAACATATAACAAATTCCGTTATTGCATCAAAATTACCCGTACAAGTCTGTGAGTCCATGAAAATCATGGAGATCACACAGATGTCATCAGTGTACAGACCATGTGGTGTTCATGATTAAAATTGTTATATATAGGAGAAGCTTTGTTATTTTTTAGCCATACATTAACATGACTCATGAATACAGATGAGCGAACCCGACCTGTAAAGTTTAAGGTTCATACTAAACACTGGGTGTCTGGGGCTCAAAACCTGAACACAGTCTTTTAAAAAAATCCATGTCTGAGTTTGTGTGCTATTCACATGCTAACCATTAAATGGAGCAGCGGTGCTCAGCCCAGTAGGAGCCGTCTTCAGTCCTTGAATGGCTCTCACTAGAGGTCAAAACAAGCTGTATGTAATGTTGTATGTAAAAAACCCCCCAAAAAACTCAACCCCCCTCATTCCCCAAAAATGCTCTGTTTATGGCTGGGTGTATGTAGGCAGAGGGCCGAACTGCTCACTCTTTGACTTCCATTGTGCTCATTACTCAAGTTGAGCTTGTTACTTCAGGTTCTCATTGAGTTTGATGGAGCTTGGGATCCGGGAACAAGTTCAAGTCAAATATACGTCCATATATGTAATAATCAGCTCACCGTGTGTACAGCCACTCCTTTTAGCGTCTTCCCTGGAGCACGGACAGGCACTGCCACGACCCATAAAATTCAAAAAAACAGTAGAATCCAGCTCTTCAGGTCACAAAGACTTCAGATTTATGTCTGCATGCAGGCAAGACAGATAGCATGACCAGCGCTACGCGTTTCAGGTGAAAAAGATCACCCTTAATCATTAAGGCTGATCTTTTTTTCACCTGAAATGCGTAGCGCTGGTCATGCAATCTGTCTTGCCTACATGCTGCAATAAATCTGAAGTGTTTGTGACCTGAAGTGACCTGAAGAGCTGGATTCTACTGTTTTTTTCAAATATGGGTCCCGAAAAAAACATTTATCCAAAGTCTGGCAGAACCCAGCAAACCCGAAAATACACGGGTCCGCTTATCTTTACTCATGTGCCACTGATGGTAAAAACTGACCAAACATTGTTTGAAATTGGATCCAAAACATTGACTAAATGAAGGATTGTGTTTGTTGTATACAAGAAAAGTAGCGGACATCTGAATGAGCCCTTGCCCACATGTTTCTTAAATGATGCGATGGAGTCTTTGCCCTAATTCTAGAAATTAACAATGTCTGTGCCTACTCTTAAAACTATGTAAAAACAGGGATTACATAACAGACAGACATCCACAGACAGACAAAAGACATGAGCTATCTCAGAGAGGCAGAGCTTTTACAGTTTTATGTAAAAATTAAATTGGTTACTAGAATTGTTGACAAGATAAATTGATGTTGGCAAACCCAGGTTGTCACATTATGTGGTCAAATGCTATTAATCTTTATTGCCGCAATATAATGTCTGCACATTTTAAAAGTCAGTCTCCATGTTATATAATTAGATTAATTGCCACACTTAATGTAGCTGCAGATTAATGGGAAGTCTACCATCTCCTCCGTGCCATAAATATGGGGAAATAAATACGGTCTCCTCCCTACGCACTTTGTGATTCTGCTTCTGGGTCAAGTGGATAACAGCAATCCTTTCATCTTTGCTGTCAGAATGCCACTTACCAGCTAAAACAGGAACACTGCATGCATAATAAATCTCAATAAGACAAATGATCATGAGAGGTTGTCACTGTGTTATTGTTGCTGTTGGTAGAGGGAGGTGGGCGCTATTATCAGTGCGCCACAATGCTTGACTAATTAATTGGTGAAAAATAAAATGGATGGCAGGCTTTTGTGTTCTTGACAAACACTCGATGTGCTAACTGGCACCTGAGCAGGCACAGGTGATGTTACCCATGACGGGCAGACAGGGACAGAGAGGTGAGCCAGGTATTAGAAGACAATGTCCTCACAATGAATGTAACCCGCTGCTGACATTTCTCTCTGTACCACAATGTTCCTTTCAGAAAAATTGCTAACATACCTAAAGCTTGAGGCAATGTGCTTTTCTTTTCAGTATCTGTCCACTTGTGCTACTGAAAGCCTTGCCCCTCGGAGTCTGGGTGCTTCAGAAATTAATGTATTCTTCTCTTCAGTCACTGATGTTCTAAACATATCTTCTGTACCAGACATGGCCTCATTATATGGAACAACATTCTGTAGATTTATAGATTTCCTACTCTTAGAACTATTTTAAACATGTTTTTGCATCATACATTGTGATTTTAGGAAATGTTCTGTCTCGGTATATTTATGTAATTCTTCCTGTGTACTCTGCAGCGGATGTTTTTTATTTCCGTAAATGTCAAGTGTTGCCTGTGTGGGTCGATCGTAACATTGATGATCCTCATCTTAAGCATAACTCTCGCACATTTTTTAATTTATGTAGCATTAAAGTCATGTAGGCAAATTACAGTCTTCTGATTTCAGATGGACATTGAAAATCAGGCCAGTTGCGACTGCAAATTGTGGATACGACTTGCTCCATGTACATGCATTATCCTGGTCAATAAAGAGACCAAAGTTGGCATGATGCGGTTATATTCCACACAGAAAAACAGTCTGCATGGAAAATTGGCCATATACCCTGGCTATAATGGATACATGTGCTCTCTGTGTGGTCCGTACGGCACAGGACCGATTTATACACTAGTCTGAATGAGCCCTTTGGTGAGGGAAGCTTATTAAAAAGCATGGGCAAACCCCAAAAATGTTCTACCACAATATTCTAACCTCATGTTGACTACCCTTGACTTACTTAAAAGATAATAGTTTGGCTGTGGCATAGCTTGTGGGGGTTAGGGTAGAGTGGATGGCATCAGGCATGCTTCCATGACTTCGAGTAAGGAATGCTTTTACCTGTGAAATTTGTGGTATAGCATGGGGCAGTATGAGTGTAACACCCTGGCCTATCAGGTTGTCACAGGGTATTGTGCAATCTGCCCTATTGCACAGTATCCAACCCTCCTTGGTTACGGGTCCTGGTGCTTTGGTGTTGCTAAGAGCTTAGCCAGTCAAAACCCTAGAAACACTTTACACCATACCCACCAGACACACCATTGGGGGCCTGAAGGGAATAGGGCCGCCCACTTGGGGGGTTGGTAGGGGAAGGTGAAAAAATGAGAGGAGAACTGAAAAAGGAGTGGAAGGAGTAGGAGGTGGAGTGGTGACTCTCTTAGAGGGAGAGGTCACCGGTGTGGAGCAGAGCTCCTTAAGTACTAGGTGGCAGACGTTGGTCTTGACCTGGTAGGACCTGGAACCCCGGTCACAGGGGATCGTGTCAAGGGGGATGGATTGCCGAGGAGGGCAGCTGGCGGCCTTGAGCCATCTCCAGGCAGGGGCCAGGGCACGATGGGGTACGCGGACCCTAGGCCGGGAAGTAGCTTCAAGCATCCTGGTAATTTACCCAACGGGGGTGAAGCCTTCAAGATTCATCCCTCACCCGCTCCAAAATCGGGGTACTAGCGCACCGATGGGATAGGACTTTCCCTGACACAGTCCACCAAATCCCAAGCGTAAACCCTGAGAGCAAGCTCACTCCGTTAGCCATACGGGTGAGCGGGACCTGACTAGTTCCACACTACAGGGTCCAAACAGTGAACAAGGTGCCACGGAAAAGGCAACAGGCTAACAAGCAGTACCAAGGGCACGGACCCAAGCGTGCTCCCTCCTGGCTGCAGCGGTGCTCAGAATTCTGGTTTACAAGCTGTCGGTGTCAGTATTCTTGGACTGAGTACGCAGAAACCCTTCCTTTTCCCAACGGCACTCCACTCCTGCACTACCAACACCGGGCCTCCGGGGCACAAACCCCCTACCCATGGAGGGGTTAAACACCTTGCTGCCGTACCATCGCCACCGGGCTCCCCCTTTCCCCAACAGTAGCGGTGGTTTCCCACCTTACCACGCACCATGGGTGGCGTCACAAACTTATAACTCCCCTGTACATAGAAGAAAAAGAAGTCCAGCGAACTCCTCAGAGTGTGTCTTTAAAATATTCCACGTTTTATTTCAAAAATCCATAAAAATTCAAATACAAAGCGGTCAGCAGGGAAATTGAGTGCTTACAGAAACCCCATAGAACTACGCGTTTCGACACATAGTCTAACTCATGTTCCATGTTTGGAAGCCATCAAGCCACAGACCTCTTTAGCCCTGAAGCCTACAGGACATAGAGGTCATTTATGGGCCCAAACTGGGCATTGATATCAATGCATAGAGATGCTTGGGACTCATTTGCTCTGTTTGTTGGAGACTGGGATTAGGTGAGTATACTTTTTTAAACATTCAGAAAGGTGGTATTTTTATTGTGTGCTGGACACTTAGGTGACTTAATTACTTTTTATATATAAAAGAAGATCTTGGCACTCCATAATGGATGTAAGGAATTTATTATACAGGCAGTCCAGAAAAATTATAAAGTTTCAACCACTTATATATGGGTCTTTATCAGCCATGATAGATTCTTGTACAGGATACGCCTTTAAGATGGTGATACTGTTAAAAACCACCTTGAGAATAATAGAAAAATAAGACTGCTGTTATGCATAGATATGGAGTGCAAAGTTCTTCTTTTACTAATTGATGCATTTGCACCATTCTTGAGCTCCCATTTTTCAAGTGTGCCATAAACCTCACTTTATTAATTACTTTTTAAGCATTTATAGGGAATTTGTCAGCGGGATTTTGCAATATAAGCTGAGGACAGCATGCTGCAAGAGTTAAAAAAGGAAAACAACTCTGCTTCTCTTCTATATGTGGGAGCTATTGTTTACCTAAACAAAATGGTTTATTACCCTGTGATTAGCATTAGAGGACTAGGAAACCTCCTGCACTTTGTCCAGTGTGCCCCTTCTGTGATTGACACCTCACAGTCAATGCACAATCTCTTGAGAGCCTGGTGTGGGCAGAGGGTAGCTCCCAGCTCTGTTAATCTCAATTCTTTGATAATGTCAGAATGGCTGTACCCAGTAATCTAAGTTAAACATGGTTACTTTCAGAATTTCTTTGCCTACAACATGCTGCTCTAAGTTGAAATCTGCTGATAGATTCCCTTTAAGTCATCACTGTCTGGAGAGCACTATTTATTACTGTCTAGGATGAATATAGGGGGTTTTATTTATGACTTGCCTCACGGCTATGGGGTACTCGGTCTTGGGCCGTATACGTATGGGGATGCTGTGTCACGGGTGTGGAATGGCTGTTGCCCGGTTCCGTGACCCTGGGGGTCGCTATAAAAGGGGTTTATATACAGGGTAGATGAAAGAGTTTATGTTGTGATGCCACTTGCGGGTTGCGGCTAAGTAGATGGAGCCGACGCTGCACAGTTTATGTCCACTGGGGCTGGTGGTGATGGCAGCTTGGATGTTAGGCCCTCCGAAAGTAGGGCTCAACCCAAGGGGGCCACACAATAGGAATGCAGTGCAACTGTCGTTTACTCACAGAGATGGTAATGCTGGACGGCTGGTTCAGACCCCTGGTCCCTGTATTCAAATGATGGTGTGGTGACCTGATGGCTTCTTTCCCCTGCACCTCGCTGTAGTTTTGTGGAATCCCATAGCTTGGAGCGTCTGGGAGTCCCCTCCTGTTAGTCGTCAGGCTCTGGTCCGTACGGCGAGCAGTGTGAACCCTGTAGGGTCGGTGTACTGTTCCGGTCCCTGGCTCTCTCGTTACTGCTGGTGCCACCGGATTCTTGGGTCAGTGAGTAGAGTTGAGCGCGGTTCATGGTTCGAGGTTCTCCAGTTCGCGGCTCGAGTGATTTTGGGGCTGTTCTAGATCGAACTAGAACTCGAGCTTTTTGCTAAGCTCGATAGTTCTAGATTCGTTCGAGAACGGTTCTAGCAGCAAAAAGCAGGGCTCTTTACAGCTACAGTGTGCAGGAGCCATCGCTGGCAGCCTGCCAGAAGCTGGTAACCAAGATAAACATCGGGTATCCAAGCAAAGCGCTTTGGTTAGTAACCCGATGTTTATCCTAGTTACATGCAGGAAGCCCACACTTCCCCGCTCAGCTCACTCCGCCCCCTCCTGCACGCGGCATGTACACACACACACACACACACACTCACCTGTCCCCAGCCAAGCAGTCCACGACACTGACGTCCTCAGCGCCACCCACTTCGCACTCCGCCGCCAGCACACATGGCTCCGCCCACCTGCACTCTGCACACATGGTCCCGCTCGTCTTACCTGCGGTGATGAAGTCCCGACCTCAGCGCTGTCACTGTCCTCCATGGCCGCCGCTTGTCACATCACCTTCTCTCGCTTCCGACCCGAGACTGACTAGCGGTGACATCACGGGCCGCTCGCGATACTTGGCTGTGAAGGCGGCGGTCATTGAACTCAGTGACAGGTGCTGTCAGCAGTGCAGGAGATCAGCGCAGGTAATGTACCTCGCTGACAGCAGCACTTGTCATCCCCTGCAGTGACCTGGGCTGACCCTATGATGTTAGCTCAGGTCACTGCACTGCTCTCCCAGCCAATGGGGAACATCCTGCTCTTCATTGACTGGGACAGTGTGGATCGTCATGGCAACCCCTTGGATTACACCAGACCTGGATTTGTTTTTCTTTCTAATAAATTGGTTAAAGAGGGAATGTATTGGGGAGTGTTTTTTCAAATAAAAATGTGTTTGTCATCTATTTTTTTTTATTACTGACTGGGTTGGTGATGTCGGTTATCTGATAGACGCCTGACCTCACCAACCCCAGGGCTTGATGCCAGGTGACATTAATTACACATCTGGTATTAACCCCATATATTACCCTGTTTGCCACCGCACCAGGGCACGGGATGAGCTGGGGCGAAGCACCAGGATTGGCACATCTAATGGATGCGCCACTTCTGGGGCGGCTGCGGCCTGCTATTTTTAGGCTGGGGAGAGTCCAATAACCATGGACCTCCCTAGTCTGAGAATATCAGACCCCAGCTGTCTGCTTTACCTTTGCTGGTGATCCAATTTTGGGGGGACCCCTACGTGTTTTTTTTTAAATTATTTATTTAATTTAAAATAACAGCGTGGGGTGCCCTCAGTTTTGGATTACCAGCCAAGGTGAGGCTGCCAGCTGTGGTCTGCAGGCTGCAGCCGTCTGCTTTACCCTAGCTGGCTACAAAAATAGGGGGAACCCTACGTCATTTTTTTTTTCATTTTTTTGGCTAAATACAAAGCTAAGCACCCCTTAGTGCCACATGAAAGGCACCAAAGGGTGCAAAATTACAAAATGCAGGAGAGTGGGACATTATGTGTCTTTCTGCCATTATAATGACAGAAAAGACTGATATGAAGTGCACAAGCACAAGAAAATCACCAGAGCGCTCTACGCTGTGAAATGCAGTAGAAAATGGCACTGGAGTGAACATGTGACCGCCTTATGTAGGATGAAGCTATGGATCCTGGGTAAATTTATGTATTTTCCCTCCTTCAGTTTTTTTGCAGTACACAAAAAAAACGATAGGCACACGGATGACAAACAGATGACATACAGACCGTCTATGGAACGGAAACGGATGCCACACGGATGCAGCCGTCAAAAAAAACGGACTGTTTTTTGCAGACCGCAAAAATGGATCGGTCGTGTTAATGTAGCCTTATTCTGATCTGCCGTTTATAAACAGCAGGCAGAAATAAGTGAATAACGCCCCCCAGCGTCAGAAAATCTCCGGGGTTTCAGGGCTAGCTGAGACCCTGGAGATCATGATTCAGGACGGTTTTTCCGGTTCCCGCTCACGTGATCACAGGTATACACCGTACACCGCTGATCACGTTACAGTAAATGACAGCGCCGGTAAAAAATTATTTATCTCCCATCTGGCATGAACAAACATGATAAATCTCCTCCCCGGTCCCCTCCGGTCCTCTGGTGTCGCCAAAGTGCCCCCCCTGATGCCCTCACAAAAATCCAAGATGGCCACACGCACAGCAGCGCGCCGGCCGCATTCACCCTACTCCTCTGATTTTTGTCGCATGTGCCATGACACATGCGACAGAAAACTCCTCCCCAGGCCCTGCCAGGTCACCCCCTATAACCCCACCGGTGTTCCCCGGTGTCCCACGGTACCTGTGCAGCGTTGATCCCCCCACGGCCCTCTTCTTCACAATAGACGCTGCCGCATGCACAGAGCGGCTGTCAGCTGAGCTTCCTGTGTTCAGACACAGTGAGTGGTGGTTATGCATCTGTAAGCTAAATGGGCAGCACGGTGGCTCAGTGGTTAGCACTGCAGTCTTACAGCACTGAGGTCCTGGGTTAAATTCTCACCAAGGACACCATCTGCAAGGAGTTTGTATGTTCTCCCCATGTTTGCGTGGGTTTCCTCCAGGTACTCCGGTTTCCTCCCACACTCCAAAGACATACAGCGCTATGGAATTAATAACGCTATATAAATGAATAAATTATTATTATTACTGCAATGCCCTGCTCATGAGGTAAGGAACATAATTGATCAGGGGAGCTATATACTACATTTCCAAATGGAGGGATTTGCTTTTATAGTTTCCCTGCTGAACGACTACCAAACATGAGAGTCCGTTATACGCCACAAGAAAACACATCTAAATAGCGAGCTCTGTTGTTAAGTATTCATTCAGCTGGATAACTGGACTTAAAGGGGTATTCCATCTCCAAGATCCTATCCTCAATATATAGTAGGTGGAATAGCAATAATTTCAGCAAATAACAATATTTGGAAATGTAGAATAGTTCTCCTGATTAGGCATGCCCTTACCTCATGAGCAGGGCATTGCAGCTTTGGTAGCAACCATTACGACATGGACTCTGCTGCTGCGGACTCGGGGAGAGTGAGTGCAGATTCATTGCATCCACACTCCTCACATGAAGGGTCTGCACTCCTAGAAAATGGGGGATACGTTCCCTGAGTGTCTCCCCCCATATTCTAGACGGTCCAGAGTCGTCGTGGGACCCCTTTATTTTTTTTCTTACAATAAATTGGTGAAAGAGGAAATGTTTTGGGGACTGTTTTTTCAAATAAATTTCTTTTGTCGATTTTTTTTTTTGTTAGTACTGACAGTTTATGATGTTGGGTATCTAATAGATGCCATGACATCACAAACTGCTGGGCTTGATCTCAGGTGACTTTACAGCTAGTATCAACCCGATTTATTACCCCATTTGCCACTGCACCAGGGCACGGGATGAGCTGGGGTGAAGCTCCAGGATCTAGTGAATGCGCCACGTCTGGGGTGCCTGCGGCCTGCTATTTTTAGGCTGTGAAGGCCCAATAACTATGGACCTTCCCACCCTGAGAATACCAGACCACAGCTGTCCGCTTTACCTTGGCTGGTGATCCAATTTGGGGGGGACCCTACTTTTTTTGTGTAATTATTAATATTTATAAAATAATTATAAAAAAAGAGCCTGGGGGGACCTCCATATTGGATCCCCAACCACGGTAAAGCTGCCAGCTGTGGTTTTCAGGCTACAGCCGTCTGCTTTACCCTAGCTGGCTATCAAAAATGGGGGGACCCAACATCATTTTTTTTTTAACTATTTTTTAAATAGAAAAAATTAATGGGCTTCCCTGTATTTTGATTGCCAACCAAGGTAACGGCAGGCAGATGGGGGTGGCAACCCATAGCTGTCTGCTTTATCTGCGCTGAGAATCAAAAATACCGCGGAGCGCTACGTCATTTTTTTTAAAGATTTATTTTTACAGCACTGTGATGTCCAGCAATCAAAATACAGGGAAGCCCATTTTGTTTTTAGTTATTTAAATAAATAATTAAAAAAATAAATATGGGCTCCCGCTGCATTTTTTGTATTGCTACCTAAGGGTAATCCAAGCAGCTACTGGCTGCTAACCCCCACTGCTTGGTGTTACCTTCACTGGCAATTGAAAATCCAGGGAAGCATTTTTTATTTTTTTTGCCAAAAAACTACAAAAAAAGGACATGAGCTTCGCCATATTTTTGTATGCTAGCCAGGTATAGCAGGCAGGTGCTGGAAGAGTTAGATACAGCGCCAGAAGATGGCGCTTCTATGAAAGTGCCATTTTCTAAGGCGGCTACAGACTGCAATTCGCAGCAGTGAGGTCCAGAAAGCTCAGGCCAACCTGTGCTGCGGATTCCAATCCCAAGCTGCCTAGTTGTACCTGGCTGGACACAAAAATGGGACGAAGCCTACGTCATTTGTTTTCTAATTATTTCATGAAATTCATGAAATAGTAAAAAAAGGGCTTCCCTTTATTTTTGGTTCCCAGCCGGGTACAAATAGGCAACTGGGGGTTGGGGGCAGCCGTACCTGCCTGCTGTACCTGGCTAGCATACAAAAATATGGCGAAGCCCACATAATTTTTTCAGGGGGCAAAAAACTTCTGCATACAGTCCTGGATGGAGTATGCTGAGCCTTGTAGTTCTGCAGCTGCTGTCTGTCTGTATGGAGAAGAGCAGACAGCAGCTGCAGAACTACAGGGCTCAGCATACTCCATCCAGGACTGTATGCAGAAGTTTTTTGCCCACCAAAAAAATGACGTGGGCTTCGGCATATTTTTGTATGCTAGCCAGGTACAGCAGGCAGCCACGGGCTGCCTCCAACCCCCAGTTGCCTATTTGTACTCGGCTGGGAACCAAAAATATAGGGAAGCCCGTTTTTTTTTAATTATTTCACTTATTTCATGAAATAATTAAAAAACAAATGACGTGGGCTTCGCCCCATTTTTGTGTCCAGCCAGGTACAACTAGGCAGCTGGGGATTGGAATCCGCAGCACAGGTTAGCCCGAGGTTTCTTGGCGCCTCTGCTGCGAATTGCAGTCTGCAGCCGCCCCAGAAAATGGCGCTTTCATAGAAGCGTCATCATCTGGCGCTGTATCCAATTCTTCCAACAGCCCTGAAGCCGGGTGGCTTGTTGGGTAATAATGAGTTAATACTAGCTTTGTTTACTAGCTAGTATTAAGCCAGAGATTCTTAATGTCAGGCACGTTTGACCCGGCCATTAAGAATCTCCAATAAAGGGTTAAAAAAAAGACACCACACAGAGAAAAAATACTTTAATAGAAATAAATACACAGACACATTAGAGACTCCATCTTTATTACCCCCTGTCAGCCCTACACGATCCATGGTCTTCTGTCTTTCTCGTTCAACAAATGCTGCTCTACTCCATCACTGCCGCATGGGGGAAGACTCTGCTTCCCGTGCAGCCTTCACGGAGTGAAGGCTGCACGGGAAGCAGCGTGCAGCCTTCACTCCGTGAGGGATCAGTGCTGCTGGCTGTTAGCGGTAACAGCGGTAACGCTGACAGACGCGTTACCATAGCAACGGTGCTCCGATCATGTAATTCCCGGAGCCGCGGTTAGCGGTGATGTCACCGCTAACTGCGTTGCTATGACAACGGTGATCTCCGTTAATGACCGGCTGTGTCAGCCGGTCCCTAACGGAATGGGGAGTCGACCGTGTGCTAGAGCATGTCGCCGGTACACGGCGATACACAAATGTGCACCGTGTACCGGAGAGTGCAATGACAGGACCTAGGACAGGACATGACGTCAAAGCCTTGTGACCAGTCTGTAGCCAATGAGATAATAGCCACGTGACTGGTCACATGGCTATTTTGACGTCACGATAGGTCCTGCATCACTGCTGGCAGTGCTGGTCACCGGGAGGATTCAGCGATCATCGGATGGAATAGCGGCAGGAGACAGAGTGCAGGAGGGATTGCGTGGACCGGTAAGTGTTATGGCAATGTTTATTAACTGTATGTGTACATTTATAATGCGTTTTTATGTGTTTGTGATTGCCTCCCATTATTTCCTATTGGTTCGAGTTCGGTTCGTCGAACGTTTGCCGAACTGAACTCGAACGAGACCTCCGTTCGACGAACCGAACTCGAGCCAAACCACGGCCGGTTCGCTCATCTCTATCAGTGAGGTCCTGGATGGTCCCCTCACTGTGCAGGTATTTGTCATGCAGCTTGAAGCATTCACCTAACCTAGGGCCCTGTGCCCCGTCGGTGCTTTGGTTCCAGGGGTACCTATTCGTACCCTCCCTGGCAACCACTCTCCTGTTCAAGTCAGGTTACCGCTACATGACCCCGTCTCGAGACATGCCTGTCTCCTACTACTGTCACTACTGACTGAACTACTGTCTGTCTCCTCCCCCCGGGTTGTTAGCTAATGGACTGGATCAGCTCCACCGATCCCTACCGGTCCCCAACTAATCAGTCACCCCTGATTGGGTGAGTGAACTGAGGATGTTATGTGTTTGGTGGTAGCAGCACTGGTCTTCCAGGTCCCTGGGGTTAGGCCCTGAATCTGTGACAGGATGCAGTACCTATTAGTGCCCTGAAGGGTTCAGGGGCGCTACATTTATTTCTACTAATCATCATTACTAATCATTATTATTGTCTATGGGGCTCAAAGGTGGGTGTTATTACTATGTAGGAGCACAAAAAACATAACTGCTGTGTCAGGCAGTATTATTGGAGATCTTGAATCACTATTCCTCTTGAGAGCAGAAAAGATGGCACTATTACCATCTGCTCCAGAATATGAGGACCTACCTGTCAGTAATACTTGTTGAGACGCCATCACTCTCTATTGTTTTTATGAATGTTGAGGCAATATTTTGGGGGTAATTATATTATTAATAATATTTCTGAACTATACTAAATGGGAGTACTATGCGACATAGCAGGTCCAGTCTTTTGTGCCCATGATGCACTGGAAGGCACAACATTTTGTGAGGGAGCAAAAACATCACCTGCTAGCAATTATACTGTACCCTACATATTATCTACCACTATATGGTCACTGAATATTGGTCTTGGTCTTTGTATAGCATTTTTTGTCTGCAGAGGTGCCTTTAATCACTACAATTAGGATTTGCCTTTGCAGCTATAGTCATAGGTTACCTCTGTTGTTGAAATCCTTGCCACCCTCTGTTTTGGTATGATTTGGAAACTTTTTCATTTTTTAAATTGTTTTTTTTTTTATATTTTTTTATGCTATATTCTGTGGGCACTGCGTTTTTTTAACCCTTTATTGGAGATTCTTAATGGCCGGGTCAAACTTGCCTGACATTAAGAATCTCTGGCTTAATACTAGCTAGTAAAACAAAGCTAATATTAACCCTTTATTACCCAGCAAGGCACCCGGCATCATTGAAGCCCATGTCGTTATTTTTTTTTTCTAATTATTTAATGAAATTCATGAAATAAGTAAAAAAAGGGCTTCCCTATATTTGTAGTTCCCAGCCGGGTACAAATAGGCAGCTGGGGGTTGGGGGCAGCCGTACCTGTCTGCTGTGCCTGGCCAGCATACAAAAATATGGCGAAGCCCTCGTCATTTTTTTGGTGGGCAAAAAACTCCTCCATACCGTCCTGGTTGGAGTATGCTGAGCCTTGTAGTTCTGCAGCTGCTTTCTGCTCTCCTGCATACACTAGTGAATGGAGCATGTTGAGCCTTGTAGTTCTGTTCCCCCTGTCTCTCCCTCCAGCATACAGTCCTGGATGCAGCATGCTGAGCCTTGTAGTTCTGCAACTGATTTTTGCTCTCCTGCATACACTAGTGGATGAAGTATGCTGAGCCTTGCAGTTCTGCTCCCCCTGCCTCTCCCTCCAGCATACAGTTCTGGATGGAGGATTCTGAGCCTTGTAGTTCTGCAGCTGCTGTCTGCTCTCCTCCATACAGACAGACAGCAGACAGCAGACAGCAGCTGCAGAACTACAAGGCTCAGCATACTCCATCCAGGACTGCATGCAGGAGTTTTTTGCCCCCCCCCAAAAAATTACGTGGGCTTCGACATATTTTTGTATGCTAGCCAGGTACAGCAGGCAGCCCCCAACCCCCAGCTGCCTATTTGTACCCGGCTGGGAACCAAATATATAGGGAAGCACTTTTTTAATTATTTCCCGAATTTCATGAAATAATTAGAAAAAAAATTACTTGGGCTTCGCCCAATTTTTATGTCCAGCCAGGTACAACTAAGCAGCTAGGGATTGGAATCCGCAGCGCAGGGTGCACAAGCTTTTTGGGCACCCCAGGTGGCTCACTGGGTAATAATGGGGTTAGGGCTAGCTGTATATTATCAACTGGCCCTAAGCCCGAAATTCATGGTGTCACGCCATTATTAGACATGGCCACCATGAATTTCTAGTACAGATAAAAAAAACACAACACACAGAAAAATATTTTTATTAGAAATAAAACACAACACAATTAGTGACTCCATCTTTATTGAAATAAAAAACTCCCCTCCGCAGTAATCCTGGGTCAAGGGTCCCGCGCCGTCTAATCCGGATCCAATATCATCTGATCGGTTTGCTGGAAGGCAAAGCGATCAGATGATGTGTCAGGTTCAAGGGCCTGAATCACATGACACAGCAGCTGATTGTATAAACGGCTTTTATACAATCAGCTGATGCATCAGTGCAAAAAACCCTCCAAAAACTACACACTTTTGTGCAGACTCCTGTCCCACAGCATCAGCTGATAGTTTAGCCGGCCAGGCATCAGCTGATCATTGCCAGGTCTGAGAGAGAGAAGAGAGAGAAGAGAGAGAGAAGAGAGAGAGAGAAGAGAGAGAGAGAAGAGAGAAGAAAGAGAGAAGATAGAGAAGAGACAAGAAAAAGAGAGGAGAGAGAGAAGAGAGAGAAGAGAGAAAGAGAGAGAGAGGAGACAGTGGAGGGAGAGAGAGAGGAGAGAGAAGAGGGAGAGAGAGGAGAGAGAAAGAAGAGAGAGAAGAGAGACAATAGAGAAAGGAGAGAGAGAGAGAAGAGAGACAAGAAAGAGAGAGGAGAGAGAGAAGAGAGAGGAGAGAGAGAGAGAGGAGGGAGAGGGAGGAGATAGAGTGAAGAGAGGGAGAGGAGAGAGAGTGGAGAGAGAAGAGGGAGAGGAGAGAGTGAGGAGAGAGAAGAGAGAGAGGAGAGAGGAGAGAGAGAAGAGAGAGATAGTAGAGAGAGAGGAGAGAGAAGAGAGAGAAGAGAGAACAGAGAGGAGAGAGAGAGAGAAGAGAGAGCAGAGACAGAGAGAGGAGAGAAGAGAGTGAAGAGAGGGAGGGGAGTGAAAGAGAGAAAAGAGAGAGAGAAGAAAGAAAGAGGAGAGAGAGGAGAGAGAGAAGAAAGAGAGGAGAGAGAGAAAAGAGAGAGATGGGAGAGAGAGAGAGAGAGTAGGGAGAGAGAGAAGAGAGAGAAGAGAGAGAGCGAGAGAGGAGAGTGAGAGAGGAGAGAGAAGAGAGAGAGAAAAGAGAGAGGAGAGAGAGAAGAGAAAGGAGAGAGAGAAGAGAGGAGAGAAGAGAGAGAAGAGAGAGGAGAGGGAGAGAGAGAGAGGAGAGAGAAGAGAGAGAGGAGAGAGAGAAGAGAGAGATAGTAGAGAGAGAGGAGAGAGAAGAGAGAAGAGAGAACAGAGAGGAGAGATAGAGAGAGAAGAGAGAGCAGAGACAGAGAGAGAAGAGAGAGAAGAGAGGAGAGAAGAGAGTGAAGAGAGGGAGGGGAGGGAGAGAGAGAAAAGAGAGAAAGAAGAAAGAAAGAGGAGAGAGAGAAGAAAGAGAGGAGAGAGAGAAGAGAGAGAGAGATGGGAGAGAGAGAGAGGAGAGAGAGAGGAGAAAGAGAGAAGAGAGAGAAGAGAGAGAGCGAGAGAGGAGAGTGAGAGAGGAGAGAGAGGAGAGAGAGAAAAGAGAGAGAGGAGAGAGAGAGAAGAGAAAGGAGAGAGAGAAGAGAGGAGAGAACAGAGAGAAGAGAGAGGGGAGAGAGGAGAGAGATAGGAGAGAGAGAAACAGGGGAGAGAGGAGAGAGTGAGAGAGGAGAGAGGAGAGAGAAGAGAGAGAGGAGAGAGAGGAGAGAGCAATGCAGCCTCATTCCGTGAACTGCTTCGATTTTAGAGGTGTGTCCTGTGGCTCACAGCTGATGTCCAGCTCCCCCCACCCCTCCTCCCCCTGCATAATTAAATAAATTATAATTATAAATAAATAATAATTATAATTTAAAATTATAAATAAATTAAAATACATTCTTTACCAGGACGGGTAAAGGCGTCTCCCTCCAGCATACAGTCCTGGATGGAGGATTCTGAGCCTTGTAGTTCTGCAGCTTCTGTCTGCTCTCCTCCATACAGACAGCAGACAGCAGCAAGAGAGAGAAGAGAGAGAGATTGAAGAGAGAGAGGGAAGAGCGAGAGAGAGGAGAGAGAGAGAGAATGAGAGACAGAGAGAAGAGAGACAAGAGAGAGAGAGGAGAGAGACAAGAGAGAGAGAAGAGAGAGATAGGAAAGAGAGAGAGGAGAGAGAAGAGAGAAAGAGAAGAGAGAGAGAAGAGAGACAAGAAAGAGAGAGGAGAAAGAAGAGAGAGAGAAGAGAGAGAGAGGAGGGAGAGAGAGAAGATAGAGTGAAGAGAGGGAGAGGAGTGAGAAGAGAGAGAGGAGAGAGAGGAGAGAGGAGAGAGAGAGAAGAGAGAGATAGTAGAGAGAGAGGAGAGAGAGAACAGAGAGAGCAGAGAGAGAGAGATAGAGAGAGAGGGGAGAGAGAGAGAAAAGAGAGAAAAGAGGGAGAGAAGAGAGAGAGAATAGAGAGAGAGGAGAGAGAGAGGAGAGAGAGGATAAAGAGAGAAGAGAGAGAGAGACAGAGAGAGAGAAGAGAGAAAGAGAGAGAAGAGAGAGTGGAGAGAGAGGAGAGAGAAGAGAGAGCAATGCAGCCTCATTCCGTGAACTGCTCCAATTTTAGAGGTGTGTCCCGCGGCTCACAGCTGATGTCCAGCTCCTCCCCTCAGTGCATAATTAAATTAAATTATAATTATAAATACATAATAATTATAATTTAAAATTATAAATAAGTTAAATTATTTACCGGGACAGCCGGGATTCAAACTTGTGAAGTTATTCTCCTTAGGCAGCAGCTCTACCCATTGAGCCAATGCCTGTAATAGAAAGCATAGGAAGATTTAGTAATCTTGACCTCTGTATTGCTATAGAGAAACCAGAAGTAGATTATTCAGCTACAAAGATGAGAGAGAGATGAGACAGAGAGAGAGTGTGAGATGAGTGAGAGAGTGAGATGAGTGAGAGAGAGGAGAGAAGAGAGGAGAGAAGAAAGAGAGGAGAGAGATAAGAGGGAGGAGAGAGGAGAGAATGAGAAGAGAGAGAAGAGACACAGAGAGAGGAGAGAGAAAGAGGAGAGAGAAGAGAGAGAGAGAAGAGAGAAAAGAGAGAGAAGAGAGGAGAGAGAAGAGAGAGAGCGAGAGAGGAGAGTGAGAGAGGAGAGAGAAGAGAGAGAAAAGAGAGAGAGGAGAGAGAGAAGAGAAAGGAGAGAGAGAAGAGAGGAGAGAAGAGAGAGAAGAGAGAGGAGAGGAAGAGAGAGACAGAGAAAAGAGAGAGAGGAGAGAGAGGAGAGATAGGAGAGAGAGAGATCGGTCTGGAGCTAAGCAATAACGGGAGCCTCAAGCAAGCAGAAGAAGCCCTGAAAGGAAACGCGTGCAGAACCTTCTACGCCATCAGAAGACAGCTGTACCACCTCAAACCACCTGTGAGAGTCTGGCTCAAGATATTTGACAGCGTCATCACCCCTATACTGTTATATGGCAGCGAGGTATGGGGCCCAGTGACCTACCCAGACCACACAAAGTGGGATTCCAGCCCTACCGAAGTCTTCCACATGGAGTTCTGTAAATATCTCCTCCAAGTCCATCGCAGCACCTCAAACATAGCCTGTCGGGCAGAGCTGGGCCGATTCCCCTTATGGTTCACTATACACAAGAGGGCGCTATCACACCAGGCGCACATACAGAACAGCAACCCCAGCTCCTACCATCATAAAGCCCTGCTGAGCCGGAGCCCAGAGCAAGCCAAGAACTGTGGCAGCCAAAGTCAGCAACACACCCTGACAAAAGGCCAAATAAAAGAGATCTCTGAGAGCTGCAAGATGCAATACATAGAGGACTGGAAGAGTGAATTAGAGAACTCCCAGAAACTCGGCATCTACCAGTCACTGCAGAGGGACTACACTCTGGCCCCATATCTGGAAAGGTTACGCCACCCCAAAGACAGGCAGACCCTGAGCCTGTACAGACTGAGTGCCCACAGCCTAGAGGTGGAAACAGGGCGGCACCGACAGACATACAAGCCACGGGAGAACAGACTGTGCCAGCACTGCCAGCAGGGGGCTCTGGAGGACGAGGCGCATTTCCTGCTGCACTGTGACAAATACTCAGCAGTGAGGGCCTCCCACTTCCAGAAATTTACCACCCATACCCCGGACTTTCCATCCATGGACGAGGACATGAAACTCCGCTTCCTACTGGGGGAAGAGGAATCAATGGAGGAAATCGCCGCCCAATATGTCACCACATGTCATAAGCTGAGGGGAACCTAAGACCCCTAAATGGACTTTCAGAGCCCAAATTGTGCCCCCAACTCCCCATAACCCTGATCCCCTCCCACCACACTTACTGTATTTCTCCTGCTTTGGCAACACTAATTGTATTTTGGTCCTGCCAATAAAGCATATTTGAATTTGAATTTGAATTTGATAGGAGAGAGAGAGATAGGGGAGAGAGGAGAGAGTGAGAGAGGAGAGAGGAGAGAGAAGAGAGAGAGGAGAGAGAGGAGAGAGCAATGCAGCCTCATTCCGTGAACTGCTTCGATTTTAGAGGTGTGTCCTGTGGCTCACAGCTGATGTCCAGCTCCTCCCCTCCCCTCCTCCCCCTGCATAATTAAATTAAATTATAATTATAAATAAATAATAATTATAATTTAAAATTATAAATAAATTAAAATACATTCTTTACCAGGACGGGTAAAGGCGTCTCCCTCCAGCATACAGTCCTGGATGGAGGATTCTGAGCCTTGTAGTTCTGCAGCTTCTGTCTGCTCTCCTCCATACAGACAGCAGACAGCAGCAAGAGAGAGAAGAGAGAGAGATTGAAGAGAGAGAGGGAAGAGCGAGAGGGAAGAGCGAGAGAGAGGAGAGAGAGAGAGAAAGAGAGAGAGAAAGAGAGAGAGAGGAGAAAGACAAGAGAGAGAGAAGAGAGAGATAGGAAAGAGAGAGAGGAGAGAGAAGAGAGAAAGAGAAGAGAGAGAGAAGAGAGACAAGAAAGAGAGAGGAGAGAGAAGAGAGAGAGGAGGGAGAGAGAGGAGATAGAGTGAAGAGAGGAAGACGAGAGAGAGAGGAGAGAGAAGAGAGAGAGGAGAGAGAGGAGAGAGGAGAGAGAGAAGAGAGAGATAGTAGAGAGAGAGGAGAGAGAAGAGAGAGAGAGCAGAGAGGAGAGAGAGAACAGAGAGAGCAGAGAGGAGAGAGAGAGAGAGGGGAGAGAAAGAGAAAAGAGAGAAAAGAGGGAGAGAAGAGAGAGTAGAGAGAGAGGAGAGAGAGAGAGGAGAGAGAGGAGAAAGAGAGAAGAGAGAGAGAAGAGAGAGCGAGAGAGAAGAGAGAGAAGAGAGAAAGAGAGAGAAGAGAGAGTGGAGAGAGAGGAGAGAGAAGAGAGAGCAATGCAGCCTCATTCCGTGAACTGCTCCAATTTTAGAGGTGTGTCCCGCGGCTCACAGCTGATGTCCGGCTCCTCCCCTCAGTGCATAATTAAATTAAATTATAAATAAATAATAATTATAAATAAATTAAATTCTTTATCGAGACGGGCGGGATTCGAACTTGTGAAGTTATTCTCCTTAGGCAGCAGCTCTACCCATTGAGCCACTGCCTGTAATGGAAAGCATAGGAAGATTTAGTAATCTTGACCTCTGTATTGCTATAGAGAAACCAGAAGTAGATTATTCAGCTACAAAGATGAGAGAGAGATGAGACAGAGAGAGAGCGTGAGATGAGTGAGAGAGTGAGATGAGTGAGAGAGAGGAGAGAAGAGAGGAGAGAAGAGAGAGAGGAGAGAGATAAGACGGAGGAGGGAGAGGTGAGATTGAGAAGAGAGAGAAGAGAGACAGAGAGAGGAGAGAGAAAGAGGAGAGAGAAGAGAGAGAGAAGAGAGAGAAGAGAGAGAGAAGAGAGAGAGAAGAAAGGAGAGAGAGAAGAGAAGAGAGAGAGAAGAGAGGAGAGAGAGAAGAGAGAGCGGAGAGAATAGAGAGGAGAGAGAGAAGGAGAGAGAGCGGAGAGAAGAGAGAGAGAAGAGAGAGGAGAGAGAGACAGAGAGAGGAGAGAGAGAGAAGAGAGAGGAGAGAGAGAGAAGAGAGAGAGAAGAGAGAGAGGAGATAAGAGGTAGAGGAGAGACAGAAGGAGAGAGAGAAGAGAGATAGAGATGAGAGAGACAGAGAGAGGAGAGAAGAGAGAGGAGAGAGGAGAGAGAGAAGGGAGAGAGAAAAGAGAGAGAGGAGAGAGAGAGACAGAGTGAGACAGAGGACAGAGAGTGATAGAGAGAGAGACATGCAGGCACTACCTGAGTGAAGTCTCATGCGCGGCTCACTTCAGTTGCTGTGTGGAGCTGACACAGAGCGCTCGTGTTCTACGGTTCTTACTGTGAAGAGCCGCGCTTTTGGTGATCCAACCGTTATCAAACGGTAACTCGAACGGCTGAACTTGAAGCAAATCGTTTGAGTTCGTCGAATGACTCGAACACCGCCCAAAATCACTCGAATTTGAAATTGGCGAACGGTTTGAATCGAACATCACTCATCTCTAGTTATGACCCTGCTGCAGATAAAAAACCTATTGGAAAATTGTTTTTCTGCAAATCAGCACAATTTAAAACTTTTTGCAACTGGCCACATGGGTTTGTGGGTAATCAAAACAGCAATTTTACCTGCCAAAATGCAGTGTTTTGTGGTAAAACTGCATGTTGCTGCTGTTTTTCACTGACATAATGGCTTATAATCACAATATCGTGTCTACTTAGATTCCTAAGGGAATGCATTCATCCGCTATGTGAGCACGCTGAGTATTTGGTTGCAGAATTTTCTGCACCAAATCTGCATCTCCTGGCAGAAAATGCACCAAAAATGCAATGTGTTTTTGATTAGTTTTTGCATGCTTTTTTTATGCATTTGGGGTGGAAAAACACTGGCAAAATTATTGCAAGAATTGACACTGCAGATTTACTTCTCTATTGAATCTACAAGGGGGAAAAAAAGCAGCGTGTACAAAACTTTAGGATTCTCATTGACTGTGCTGGCATAAGGATTTGCATATACGGTAGTTTTGTGACAAAACTGCACAAAAAATGCATCAAAAAGACTCAAAAATACACTGTGTGCACAGGGCCTTATTCTGTAGCAAAAACTTTATAACAGTCCACACGTACACCACGTGCAGTAACCCATTGTTAAAATGTACTATTATTCTAATAGAGAAAGCTGGCAAAGTGAAAAATAGCTAGAAAATCAAGGCGATACAATTTCTCTGTCAGCACCCAGGGACATGTCTATAGAAATAAGAGTTTAATGCATATATAGAAAATGCACTTAACTGTATCTGCATTTCTTACAACACTAGTTCCTGCGGCAGCGTGTTCCACAGTTGTACAATTCTCACAGTCGGAAACATTTATATAGTACAGAATAAATCTAAATTCTTCCAGACTCAAAGGGGGATCTCTAATCCTCTGTGAGTAGCGTAAACCTTACAAATCACCACAAAGGGGTTAGTACTGGCTGTTAGTACATTTACTCACATTCCCCTAAGTCTTCCCTTCTTCATATTTATAGTTTTTTCCTACTCAAAAGAGTCACACATCACAGACAACATCAAAGGCATTAACAAACTTGTGCAATTGTAGGGAAAAAAAGTGAACACTTTGAAATTACCTAGATTTTTTTATTGATTAGTGGTGAAGGGTTAATAGTAACTATTCGTGTTCGGATTATTCGTAACGAATCCCAAAGTACTATTCCGATATTCAACACAAATAATGAACCTAATGTAAGTCAATGGGGAACCAGAGCATTTTTCTCATCATGACAAATACTGGAGTAGTACTCAGTATTCACTAAGCATAATCCGAACACGAATAGTTACTATTCGCCCACCACTATTGTATAATTGCTATTGCAGTAATTGTATAGAGCACCATTAAAACAAAAGTCCTTTTTAGTGCTACATACTGTCTTTTCTCTAGTAAAACCATTACCTGCATTCATTGTAGGGATAGCTGGTGGAGGAGAGATAGTTTTGAATTAGAGGCATATAGGCAGGAATTATTGCCTTTCAAGACTTTTACAGGTATACTGCTGCTGCAACCTAAAAACAAAAGTCCTTTTCAGGGCTACATATTTTCCTTTTCCTATTAATACCAGAAGGTTTGCAGGCATATGTTAATTACACAATTTAAAATGTGCAATGTGTGCGGTAAAGGACATTGAAATGGACATGCTGCTGAGGGTGCATGCAGAGGCAAAGGCCGTGGGCCACGTGAAACTGTGCCTGTTGCAGTAGCACAACAAACATGCTCATCTATGAGACTTAAGCGGGCTTTACACACAGCGACATTGCTAGCGATGTCGCTGGTGAAAGCACCCGCCCCCATCGGTTGTGTGTCAAGAGCAAATCGCTGCCCGTGGCGCACAACATCGCTAGGCCCCGTCACATATACTTATCTGCCTAGCGACGTCGCTGTGGCCGGCGAACCGCCTCCTTTCTAAGGGGGTGGTTCGTTTGGTGTCACAGCGGCGTCACTAAGCGGCCGCCCAATAGAAGCGGAGGGGCGGAGATGAGCGGGCCGAACATCCCGCCCACTTCCTTCCTTCCTCATTGCGGGCGGCCGTAGGTATGGTGATGTTCCTTGTGTCACACATAGCAATGTGTGCTGCCGCAGGAACGACGAACAACTTGCGTCGTGCAACAGCAACGATAATCGGGAAAGGAACGACGTGTCAACGATCAACGATTAGGTAAGTAATTTTGATTGTTAACGGTCGTTCCTGCGTTTCACACGCAATGACGTCACTAACGAGGCCGGATGTGAGTCACGAATTCCGTGACCCCAACGACATCTCGTTAGCAATGTCGTTGCGTGTAAAGCCCGCTTTAGTTTCCTGTTCCACTTTGCAGTTGGGCATGGTACACCACTCTTGAAGTCAGAACAGTGCAAATGTTATGCTCCCACCAAGGGGCGCAGAAGCAGAATGGAGCTAGAACTCCAAAGAGCAGTTACACTAAAACCCACAAGCGGGCACATGCACCAGTGAAAGGGTAATCAGCAAGCCTAAATCTTAACCAGGAAGTCACGTCTGAACAAGGGAGTGAGCAAGCCATAAACAGGTGGAATTACGAGGGTCCGGAGCCAAAAGGTCACGTCAGAAGCCAAAAAGGGAAGCCGATCCGTGGTCAGAAAATGTTACCGAGGTCAGAGGCTGGGAGAGCAAGACATAAAACGGGACCCCAGGGTCTAGGAGACAGGGCATGTGGCGCCCTGGACTAGCCAGGTCGTCACAGGTACTACAACACGACACCCCCACTCCGAGATAGGCACATCAGCCAGACACAAAATCCTTGTTGCCTCCCTCCAGGGGCTGATGTCCCCACCCACTGAGGAGTTCACAGTCCTGGAGACAGGAAACAGTAGTTAGTTAAGCCCGGGCAGAGCTCGAGTGAAGTTAGGGAAGTCAAAGTGAGAGGAGTGAAGTAGGAGTAGAGGAGCAAACTGACTGTGTCCGGGTACGTGGCCCGGGCACCAAGAGCAAGGTTGGCAGACGGTGGTGGCTGTCTGCAGGAGAGGCAGATCAACGCGGAACCGTAGGACCGGGGACGGGCGGTGGCCTGCCGGTACTGAACCGGGGAGCGAAGTGAAGCCAGCACAAACCGGCAGGGCCTGCGGACCCCGACCAGGCTTGGAGTCGCCGTTAAACAGGTCAAATCCGTTAGTGACCGAAACCCCAGGGGTTTCCAAACAGCCAAGACCCGATTGAAGGCAACCGTCCAACCAGCACAAGGGAAATACAGCTACCGCCACAGCTAGAGTTCCCAGGGCCAGAGCCTGTGGGCAAAAGGGCTCCTCCGGCCCATATACACGCTGGGGAGCGGGTTACCGGTGGGAAGCCATCGGGACCGAAGATACACAAAAGGTGCAGGGAAAGGCAGCCACCACCAACCGTCCGGGAGAAACCACGGCAGCCGGCCGTGGGACCCGTCCATCCAGCCGTTTGTTTTACCAGAGACTTTGCATCCATTTGTGGCTGAGTGAGTACTACCGCGCCATCCGGCACCGCGCTGCGCAGTCCAAGCAACCCTGCACCTTGCCAACCCTGCCTCCCCGACACCTCACCGGGCCCCGGGACCACCAACCCCCCTACCTATGAAGGGGAGAGAAACATCCCAACTGCTCCCTACCATTGCTCCCGGGATCCCCGTCAATAGCAGCGGTGGTGCCCAACCTCACCACAACCCGTGGGTGGCGTCACGGACTAAAATCCCCCAAACCAACCACCCCTTTCACTCACGGGCGAGGAGCGCCGCTCGAGTCCCCGGATCCGGCCCACCGCTCGAGCAGCCATCGCAGCAGCGCCGGACCCGAGCGCAGCGCAGCGGCGTCCTTCCCCGCCCGTGACAGGCACACAAAGAGTACAAGGGAAATGGAGGTCAAGAAGAAGTAAGCTGGGTAGCGGGATAGATCAGGGTTAACTCACAAGAACCAGTTGCACACGCTGCAGTGCAGGAGCTATTACTGGCAGCGTTCCAGAGGTCTCCATACCATAATAAAGCCGCGTGATTCCCGGAAAAGGGCACAACAAAACAGACTCCTCCCACTTAACGTAACCCAGTCAGAGTCAAGCTACAGTCATGACAGTGAACAGATGGGCGGTTTGATAGCAGATAATGGTACCAGTGTGTTTTCCAGCACCACCCTCTCTTTCACACGGTCAAGTCCCACTAGCTCAGAGTTTAGACCACATAATCCTGACCCTGATCCTCCTTACTCCCAACATGGTGAGTCCAAGGAAACAAGTGATCCCACAGTTGGACACTCTGAGGAGCAAGTCTTTCAATTTCCATTTATTGATTGTGGGTTCATGTCCTTCACATTTTGAAGAGGGATATGAGAACATCTTGTGTAAAGATGTTGAAATATTTGAGCAGATGCTGTTAGAAGAACACGGCAGTGGGTATATGAAATTAATGTCTCAAGAAGTTGATGAGGAGACACAGTTGCCAACAAGTGATGTTATGAAGTCAATAAGTAAGAAGGACCAGAGTGCAGAAATGCAAGTTGAGGTGGTGAATGATTAAGCCATTGACCCAAACTGGGAAGGTGCAATGAAGAGCAAAGACAGCAGCACAGAGGGTGTGGGATCTGCAGCACCTCAATAGGCAGATAGAGGTAATGGAATAGCCAGAGGGAGAAGGCAGGTAACTGTTCCCCAAAGCACCCAAATGCAGCAAGTTCCCAGACCAAGAATTAGGTGTTCCCCAGTCTGGTGCTTTTTTCATGAAAGTGCTGACAATAAATGAATGGTCATTTGCAACCTGTGTCATACTAAGATCAGGGGCTGAACCACTACCAGCCAGACCAATACCAGCATGTGTGGCGCTCTGGACTAGCCAGGTAGCCACAGACAAAACACACACACACCCCCACCCCCGGACAGTTACATTAGCCAGACACAAAACCCTTGTTGCCTCCCTCCAGGGTCTGATGTCCACACCAGGTGGGGCGGAGCCAGGCGGTTGGCCCCACCCACTGAGGAGTTCACAGGCCTGGAGGCGGGAAAAGCAGCCAGAGAGTTCAGGAGGTTGAAGTGAGAGGAGTGAAGTGGAGATGTCTGGGTCGGAGCCCAGACACTGACAGCAAGGTTGGCAGACGGTGGTGGCCGTCTGCAGGAGTGGTGGATCAACGCGGAACCGTAGGACCGTGGTCGGGCGGTGGCCCGCCGGTACCGACCGGGGAGCGAAGTGAAGCTAGCACATACAGGCAGGGCCATCGGACCCCGACCAGGCTTGGAGCCGCCGACAAAAGTCAAATCCGAGTGTGACCGGTACCCCAGGGGTTTCCTAACAACCAAAGACCCGTTAGAAGGCAACCGTCCGCACTGGGAGGGTATACAGCCACCGCCACAGGCTAGAGACCCAAGGGCCAGCGCCTGCGGGCAAAACGAGCTCCTCCGGCATCCATACACCGGGGAGCAGACTACCGTTGGGGATCCATCGTAGTCAAGACAGTACACAAAGGTGCAGGGAAAGACAGCCGCCATCACCTACCCGGGGAGAGACACTGCAGCCGGCTGCAGGACCCGTCCATTCAGCCGTTTGGTTTACCGGAGACTTTGTGCATCTCTTACTGAGTGAGTACACCTGTCCCTGCAACCCTGCACCTCACCGACCCTGCCTCCCCGTCACTCCACCGGGCCCCGGGACCACCAACCCCTACCCACGGAGGGGGAAAACAACATCCCAGCTGCTCCCTACTATCGCTCCTGGGATCCCCGTCACCAGCAGCGGTGGTGCCCATCTTCACCACAACCCGTGGGTGGCGTCACGGACTAAATCCCCAAACCAAACCACCCCCTTTTCACTCACGGGCGAGGAGCGCCGCTCGAGTCCCCGGATCCGGCCCACCGCTCAAGCCACCGAGCAGCAGCAGCAGCGCCGGACCGAGCGTTAGCGAGCGCAGCGCCCCGCCGCCCGCGACGACTTGGCGTCACGAACGGGATAGAACCGATCTACTTATCAGTAGAGGTGCGCCTTGTGGTCTCCGCCGGCGGCGTCCGGCCGAAAAATTGAAAGCGCCGCCATCTTTGGCGCGAAAATCTCCCGCTCGAGCGTCTTCCCCGAGCAGGAAAGGCGCGAAAGCGAAGCTCCGCCCCCAACAGGCAGAAATGCTAGAAAGTACCAAGGGGGGGGTGGATGAAAGCCTGCCTAATGTAGCCGAGGGCATAAAAAGCGGGATCGCCAGGACTCTGCAACATACCCGGTTCCTGGAAGCAGCATGCAACATGTCAGCACCACCTGAGAGGCCTGAGTCTCCGGAGCCTGCCCCCAGTGACGGCGGCGTGGCTGAAAACCCAAGTGACGCTGCTGTGCTGTCGTAACAGGGCCCAAGTACGGGACCTGCTGGATCGCTGGACCGCTGAGATGGAGGAGATGGCTGCGGTCGTGCGGGGGCATGAAATAGAGGCCATGCTAGAGGAGCTGGTGAGTGACCCACACCCTTGTGTCCATGGAGGACCGGCCGCTGAGGCTGAAGGACTCGGTCTACCCCTGGCCCCAGCAGGGCCTGCCCCATCGCCTGTGCTGGCTGCCCGCACAGCCCCACTCAGGCCGCCGTCCCCGATGGAGGTGGCGGACTCCGTGCTGCCCCGCCAGGGCCAGGAGAGGACTCCAGCCAATCAATAGCTGGAGTGGTTGACTTAGAAGAACCGATGGCGGGCCTCCGTACACAGACCGATGACGGATCGCTTGCCACTGAGGAATCACAAGTCTGGGCTCAGTTAGAAACCGTTGCTGTCCTGCCGGGTCCCGTCATTAGCCCCCTGGAGTCAGATGACAGCGGCTCGGGGGCTGACACGGAGCCTGTCTCAGATGAGGAGGGAAGCTTCGGCTTGTATGACATGGAGGCCACTTACATCCCTCGGAGCAGAAATAATGGATGCCGGGCAGCCCTTCCTCGTCACGCCTGCCGTGCGCTGGAGGGGCTGGAACCCGTGTTCTTCACATGGAGCCAGGTGAGGAGTACGGAAGTGAGCAATAGTGGCAGCTGTCCTCCGTTGCAACCAAGTTGTCCCCGTTGGGACCCTCAGCAGTTTGAATGAATGAAAAATAATCCAACCGAAGCTTCACCTGATTATCTACTGTGATTATTCCGGCCATTGCCGGCAAGTTGTCCCCGGAGGGACCCTATGTGTTAACTGTATGCATGAGGAACTGCTCATGGACATGGCCGAGAACTGGCAGGCCACCCACGAACTTGTGGGCCTGTAAATGATGTTGTGGGATGGATACCGTTGCCGCCTCCGGAGAGGCAGCTTGGAGGAAGGGCCCACAGCAGAGCAGGCTGGGGCCCGGCCACCACCAGGACCGGTGGCCATCCTCCGGGGGTCAGGGGTCCCCCTGGACGTAGGGTCCCCTGAAGTGACAGTCGGGTGCGAGTAACCGTACCCGTTCCCGCTCGGGCAGCCTGAACCTGGACTGGGGTCAAGGGGTGCTGCCCACTTCTTAGGGGCAGCATCAGGGCTAGGTTGCTTGGGTGGGAGAGTGGAAGACATCCATCCGTCCGTACGTCCGTTCTTAAAAATGTTTTATATGTGCAACGTTAAAGTGACCAAAAAAATGCTTATGTTTTAAATGTTTACCGTTTACATGTTATGTATATTTTTACAGTTGAAAAATAAAACCGGTGATGGACGGGCAGCCCGCGCGGACGGTCTGCATTTCACCAAGGGGGAATGTGGCGCCCTGGACCAGCCAGGTAGCCACAGACAAAACACACCCACACCCCCACCCCCGGATAGTTACATTAGCCAGACTCAAAACCCTTGTTGCCTCCCTCCAGGGTCTGATGTCCACACCAGGTGGGGCGGAGCCAGGCGGTTGGCTCCACCCACTGAGGAGTTCACAGGCCTGGAGGCGGGAAAAGCAGCCAGAGAGTTCAGAATGTTGAAGTGAGAGGAGTGAAGTGGAGGTGTCTGGGTCGGAGCCCAGACACTGACAGCAAGGTTGGCAGACGGTGGTGGCCGTCTGCAGGAGTGGTGGATCAACGCGGAACCGTAGGATCGGGGTCGGGCGGTGGCCCGCCGGTACCAACCGGGGAGCGAAGTAAAGCTAGCACATACAGGCAGGGCCATCGGACCACGACCAGGCTTGGAGCCGCCGACAAAAGTCAAATCCGAGTGTGACTGGAACCCCAGGGGTTTCCTAACAACCAAAGACCCGTTAGAAGGCAACCGTCCGCACCGGGAGGGTATACAGCCACCACCACAGGCTAGAGACCCAAGGGCCAGTGCCTGCGGGCAAAACGGGCTCCTCCGGCATCCATACACAGGGGAGCGGACTACCGTTGGGGACCCATCGTAGTCAAGACAGTACACAAAGGTGAAGGGAAAGACAGCCGCCATCACCTGTCCGGGGAGAGACACTGCAGCCGGCTGCGGGACCCGTCCATCCAGCCGTTTGGTTTACCGGAGACTTTGTGCATCTCTTACTAAGTGAGTACACCCGTGCCATCCGGCACTGTGCCGTGCTGTCCCTGCAACCCTGCACCTCACCGACCCTGACTCCCCGTCACATTACCGGGCGCCGGGACCACCAACCCCTACACACGGAGGGGGAAAACAACATCTCAGCTGCTCCCTACCATTGCTCCCGGGATCCCCGTCACCAGCAGCGGTGGTGCCCATCTTCACCACAACCCGTGGGTAGCATCACGGACTAAATCCCCAAACCAAACCACCCCCTTTTCACTCACGGGCGAGGAGCGCCGCTCGAGTCCCCGGATCCGGCCCACCGCTCGAGCCACCGAGCAGCAGCAGCAGCGCCGGACCCGAGCGTTAGCGAGCGCAGCGCCCCGCCGCCCGCGACACATGCTCACGCACATGTCATTAAAGCACCCGACTAGGTGGCCCAAACACCTGGGTCCACAATCAGTGTCTGTGGACGGATGACACACTGCCTCTTCCCTTTTGATACATGCTTGGCAATCCTCTGTCCAGGAAGCAGACATCTATTCCATCCGCCATGCACCTGTCATTGCACATTCGCAAGCAGCATCAACAACCACATTCAATTCTTAAGGCCCAGGAACACACAGAGATAAATCTTTGGCAGATCTGTGGTTACAGTGAAATCATGGACATATTGTTCCATTTGTTCACAGCCACAAACCTGGCACTGATTGTCCACAATTTCACTGCAACCACAGATCTGCTGCAGATATATCTCTGTGTGTGACAGGGCCTTTAGTCCAAGCGCAGTGCTCACCTGTCACAACCCCAAAACTTGGAACACACCCACCCACGAGCCCAAACATTAAACGGGCATATTTCCAGACTGCTTAACCTGGAAATGTTGTCATTTAGGCTTGCTGCAACCTCATAGAGGTGGCCGTCCCTCGATGCTCAGTCCCCAGCCACCACTGTTTTTCCCACCATCCCTGCCGTACACCAACACATGTCCCAAAACATCACCTGGGCCCTAATCAAAGCAGTTACTTGGAAGGTACACGTAATGGCCAGCACATGGACAAGTGCTTGTGGCCAGGGATGCTACGGGTTCCTGATGGCAAGTGGGCCAAACCTTGTGGAGACTGGGACCGATTCAGACCCTGGGATGGCAAATGTGCTACAGAAGCTGAGGATTGTGAGCCCTAGTTTCATCAGGGTTTCCTCCACCTCTCACAGTAGTTCCTACATTCCCTCTTCCTCCTCCTCGTCTTTATCTGAATTGTCATCTCAGAGCATGTTGTTCATGTCAGTCGCAAGCTTGAAGCAATATAGCACTGCATTGGTGAAGCGGCAAAAGGCTCTGCTGAAACTAATTTGTTTAGATGACAAACAGCACACTGCCACAAAGTTGTGGAAAACTATAACAGACCAGACAGATCTGTAGCTCTCACTACTCAACCTACAACCAGGCATGGTAATGTGTGATAATGGCCATAACCTGGTGAACCTCCGAATAATGCCTGGCTCAAAAGCTCAACTTAGTGGTTCAGCGGATTCTGAAAACCTACCCAGATTTGCCTGTGTGCTGCCCCCGTGCCAGCAGCCGACGCTGCTCAGATCCGGACCTTCAGGAGTGGTGGCTTGAGGAGTCTCCGGACCCGGTGGTCTCGCGGACACGCCAAATAAAATGGGGGGGGCATAGATGTACGGGCTAGGCCGTAGTAAGTTCATGACGCCACCCACGGTGTGTGGTGAGGTGGGACACCACCGCTGCTGTTACAGGGCACCCGGGGGAGATGTTGTGCAGCAAGTTGTTAACCCCTCTGTGGGCAGGGATGGTGGCCCCGGGACCCGATGACTCTGGTGCAGGGGTAATGACGACCGCAGGGGGTGCTAATGTACTCACTGTTAGTAAAACACACAAGTCTCTGGTAAACCAAGGTGGTGGTGGCCGGTGCCGCGGCCGGTTGCGTTCGGATCCCCCATCCGGCTGGTGGTCTCTATCCTTTTCCTGCACCGTTGTGTAAGTTGAACTTTCCCAGTATAAAACTCAGGAGTCTGCTGTCAATTGTTTTTGCCATTTGGGTTTTGCACTGCAAAGCTGAGTTTTCGACCAAAGTTCTGCAACAAAAAGGCTGCAGTTTGAACTGCATAGTGCGGACAAGAAACCCAAATTCCCATAGACTTTGCTTGAAAAGCTGAACACAACCATTTTGGCATTAAACGCTGCAGTTGAAAAATCAGCAAAAAAGCAGGTAAAAAGCAGGTAAAAAGCAACGTGCGGACATAGCCTAATACAAACTTTACCATCGGACAGCACTGGCGGCAGAGGTCAAAGTTCCTTTGGCAACCAACAAGGAGAGACGAGATAGGCAAACATCAGGGACACAAGAGGCAGGGGAACACTATGGTCTGGGACAGTTTTATTGTATCCTCCCAGCACCCAGGGGCTGATGCACGGGGTAGTTTTACAAGGAGTGAAAAGTTTTGGAAAATAGTGGAGTACCTACCTGACTGTACCAGCATCCTCCTAGATTCCTCTGTGCTGAGAACTATTGAGTATCCAAGCTGGACATGTGTAATGAATTTTCCCTCTATGATTTGGAGGTGCTGTTCGAGTGGTTTTTAAGTGCCACTGGGGGAATAATAGCTGATAGGTACCTCCACCTGTCAACTGAAAATACTAATTCTTATAAATATGAGTAAGGCCTAGATTGGCCCAAACATCTCAACCCCACCAGATGACAGCAGCGGAACCTAAAGCCAAATCAAATATTCTTTTTTTCTGGTGTATTCCCATACACCACTTCCCACCCAAAATAGGGTATATGGTTCATGGCTTCTTCTTTTTCTTGTTATCATACAGTCCTTGATCAAAATTTTGACAGGGTCATCAGGTGGCCTTTGCTCCAAATTTATAGAGGGTCATATGCCCTCGGTCCAAAATTTAAGAGGGTAAATTTTACAGCCCTTGTTCAAAATTTTTAAAAGGTCATCAAGTAGCCTAATTTTAAGAGGGTAAACAGGCAGCTGTTGCTCAAACTTTTTAGAGGCTCATTATGTAACCCTTGTTCTAAATTTTTAGAGATTTATCAGACACTCTTTTCTCCAAATCTTTAGATTGTATTCATGCTGCATCACTTAAAATTTCTAGAGTATTATCAGGAGGTTATCAAGCGGCCCTTGCTTCAAATTTTGAATGGGTCAGCAGGCGGCACTCACTCCAAATTTTCAAAACTTAAATAGGCAGGCTTTTAGAGGATCATCTGGTGGCCTTTGCTCCAAATTTTAAGAGGGTAATCAGGCGGCCCTTACTTCTCATTTTTAAAGGGTCATCAAGTGACCCTCGCTCTTAATTTTTCTAGAGTGTGTATGATGCCCTCCTTCATATTTTTTTGAGGATCTGCATAAAGCCTACCTGTACAATTCTCTTACATATTGTAATGCTAGCAGGGTGAGCAAGGGATTAGCGGACCCACTGGGCCACAGTGCACAGAAAACCCAAAGGCGCTTCACAACAGAACCACATCTGGCTTTTACAAGAGCCTATAATGGTAAGGGTGTTTTGCTGAAGGTGTAAGATCGGATGCCACTCAGGAAGACTGATGCTGCGACAGCTTGGCCTAGGGATACGAACACTGACAGTTTCTGATGATAATAATATATAGAATAGCCGCCGGAGTCATGGATTTGGCTGAGAAGGATGGATGGATGCAGTAGCAGTGGCTGACGTCGATACTTGCAGCAGCAGCAGTGGATTTCATAGTAGGCTGCCAGCGAAGATACATGCAGCAGTGGCAGTGGTAGCATAGAAAGCGGCTGGCATGGATATAGGGGAAGCTGCCAGATAGTTGCAGTAGCAATGGACTTGTAATGCACTGAAACACAGGTATGAATGATCAACACCACACAGTACAATAACAGCGCAACACAAAGGACCTGAGAAATAGCACCGTATAGAGCTCATTGCCAAAGTACCTCCCTTAAAAGGAAGGTGCCTTAAATATCTGATGTCTCTCAGCCAAGCTTAGAGGCACTTCCAGTTAACTGGGTACTAGCAGTTAAGAAAAGGGGCATGTTTGTGCGTGGCATTCCCAGGAGGCCTGCATGGCATGTGCAGCCCTGGGAGACAGCAACATGGACCGGAAACAAAGCCCTCATCGCAGGGCGACTGGGACAGTGAAATTGTTGGCATCCCGCAGTTTTGACAGCTTTTGAACTTAATGCATAAGCTTTAGGAGTCCCACTACCTAGCAATTTTTACAGAATGTGTATGAGGCCCTCCTTTATGTTTAATACAGGGTGTATCGGAGTGCCTCTTACTTTTAATTTTTGGCAGTTCTTGCATAGGTTTTGTCAGTTTCAGAGCCCCTCCATAAATTAAACAGGATTTGTCTGATCATGTTACGCATACCACATGCCCAATTAAGGTAGTAAAAAATTACATTTACCGGTGACTACCTAGGGGATTAGTTTTATTTCCCCCTCTACTATGTCACCTGCTGTAGTCATAGTTGATAGGGCAATATAGTGATGGCCCAGCTATGAAGGGGTTGAGGAGGCTTTTTTTTTCTTCTCTATTTAATTTTGCCTTATATACAAGTGAATATGCAGGAAAGAATGTTTCCTAACAGTTTTTTTCTGTAAAATCCATTTTATCTTCAGCTTTGTATGTTTTATTGACAGTTTGTAAAAGTGGAGTATACTCTGACAACATTGTTCCCAACAGTGATCTGGGAGTCAGAGATACATCCAGGCATCTTCCTCATGCTTTTCCCATTTCATTTGAGCTGTGTTTCCAATCATTTCAGCAATTTTGCTGCCTCCCCAGCACTCCTGTGAGGTCTTCTGGAAACATGCTTGCATTTCCCATTGCTTTCCATTATACTCAGTACTTGAGTCAAGGTAGTCCAGTTTCACGCAAATTCAAACCTGGGTATGATCTCCCCACAGGTCCTGCTAGGTGGATTGTATCATACTTATACTAATTCTAACAGGGGGCGAGGATATCTATGCATACCACCCCCAGCTATTATCTGATCCTCAGCTGCTGTCACTCAAGAAGCTGGTGATTTTATAAACTTTACCTTCTTGGATTTCAAAACCTAAACATCCGAGCTGACCACTAAAGGTATGTAGAGAATCAGCCTGAATGTAATAAAAACATAATGCTGAGGCCATCATCACACGTAGCGCAAGTGCTGCATTTTGTCTACTGCTTTTTGCTGCTTGTTTTCTCTAGGTGACGGCACCACGTAACATGATAACAATCTCTCTCATTATGGTGTGTTTGCTGCATTTTTTATGCATTTTCCCCCCTTATTTGATGGGCTTTTGGTACAAATTTTTTCACCATGAAGAGCAAAACAGTAGCAATGCAGAAACATAACAAGAATCTGCATAATTAATCATATGCTAACAAGGTGCAAGTGAAATTCATATATGAGATAGCGAGATAGCCAATATGATTGTCCATAAAGTGATGATAGTTTCACTGTTAAAGCTATACTGAGATACACAAACTGAAAGTTAAAAGTTCAAATCATTTTTACCCTTTTGCTCGTCAGTCTGTGTATCGGAGCTAAGGTGAAGGTGTGGAAGTTACAGTTAACAATTTGCTGAGTGAATGATCCCAGACGATTGTTTTTATGTACATTTTCTGTGATTTGCACCCACTTGTATTTGTCTATTGGAAAAGCTTTTATTTGCCTTATGTGCCGCCCCGCTCGCAGCAGCCGAGCTGCTCCGATCCGGACCTTCTGTAGGTGGCTTGAGGATCTCCGGACCCGGGGATCTCGTGGTCACTTCGATCAAAAAGTGGGTTTGTAGCGGTGGATGTAGGACGTATATGTACGGGCTGAGCCGTATTAAGTTCATGACGCCACCCACGGTATGTGGTGAGGTTGGACACCACCGCTGCACTGACGGGGCACACGGGGGAGATGTTATGCGGCAAGTTGTTAACCCCTCCGTGGACAGGGATGGTGGCCCCGGGACCCGTTGGGGGTTTGGTGCAGGGAGACGGGTGACCGCAGGGTGCTGGTGTACTCACTATTGAAGGAAGCACACGAGTCTCTGGTAAACCAAGGTGATGGTGGTCGGTGCCCGCAGCCGGCTGCGTTCTGGTCACCCATCCGGCTGGTGGTCTCTGTATTTCTCCTGCACTTTTGTGTAATGGTGGACTGCCTCTGCTTGCAACTTCAGGAGTCCGCTCCCGGCTGGATGTGGCCTAAGGAGCCCTTGCCCGCAGACGCTGGCCCGTGGGATTTCTGAGCCCTGGCGGTGGCCTTTTATCCCCCTTGGTGGGCTGTTGTCTTCTAATAGGGACTTTGGGTGGGACAGGACCTCTAGTCCTGGCCTCAATTGGTAAATTAACCGGTTCCAGTTGCTTCTGGTCCCGGCTTCAGGTTCCGAGTACCCCCCTGTGTGCTCCGGTTTCGAGTCGGTTCCCCGGGTCGGTATCGGCGGGCCACTACCCTGTCCCAGTCCACCTCGGTTCCACCGAGCCGTCTTCCCGACTCTTGCAGACGGAGACCGCCATCTGCCTCCTACCCTGGTGCCTCTCACTTTGGGGTATTCGTCTCTGCTGGAGCTGCACACAGCTCCAGTCTACACTCCTCTCCAATTTGAACTCTAAACAGATCTGTTTACTTTCCCGCCCTGGGCTATCCAGACTCCTTGGTGGGCGTCTTCCAACCACCTGGTTCCGCCACCTGGTTCCGCCCCCCATCTAGCCATGAGGGGGGGTGACTAAGTTTTGAAGGTTGGCTGATGTCACCTGTGAGGGACAGGTGTAGTGCAGAGGCCTATCTGGGACTACCTGGCCCGGTCAGGGAGTCACACTCCCCCTTGGTTAAACACAGACCGTCCGTGGGCTGTCCGACCACCGCCGGTTTATTTTGTTTAACTGAAAAAGATAGAAGATTTTAAAACAGATAAGTATAATAACATATTTACATTCATGAATACTTTGGTTTCTTCCCTTAACGGGAGTCATTTTGCTTTAACGTAGCATAAACATTTCTATTAACCGGGACGGGACCATGTCCTTTTCACCTTAACCCACCCAAACAAATCTAGCCCTGGTGCCACCGCTAAGCACTGGTGCGCACCCCTTTTCCCCAGTCCAGAAAACGGGTTCGGGTCCGGGTGGTGCCCACACGGGCCGGGTAATAAGTTCCTTACCCGGCAGTCTCTCTCAGAGGCCCCACGTCCAGGGAACCCCTGACCTGGAGGGTAGTCACCGGTTTCTGTGGTGATGGGACCTCGGCCTACTCTGCCGCAGGCCCTTCCTCCAACCAGCCTCTTCAGAGACTGCGGCATGATGAAAAGGGTGGTCTGGATATAAAACATTTAACTTTACTGCCGGTACAGCTTCCTCTGGCAACTGTCCCTCAGTCCACTTACAGGGCAGCACGGGTCCCCAATGCCACCATCACTCATGGGTTACACTGTTCATAAAAACCCCGTATTCCACTGCCTGCAGTGCGGGTACGATTGCTCCTCCAAACCGGACTCTGTAAACGGAACTGTCCTCAACTCAACTTCTTGTCGTCCTCCACCAGGGGCTCCGACCCATGATGGCGCCCTCTGGGACTCCGACCGCAGTGGCGTTCAACAAGTCGGACAAGATTCTCCTTTCCTTCCACCCCATGTGCTGGGTGGCATCTCCCGGGGAACTTGGAGACGTTCAACAAAGGTCAGGCAGTCAGTATAACAGGAGCGGGTTCTTCGCTTAAACTTTTCAACTGTAAACTTTTAAACTTGTGCGTAACTTACGGGTGCTGCTACCACTGCATAGGACCGCACAGCTCCGTTTTCAGCCTGGACACCGGGCTCCCCATCCAAGTGCAGTACATCCCGGGACTCTGGACCTCCAACGGGAATGGTGGTGGAATCGTGGACGGCACCGCTTCTTCCAGGAGCTGCGCTACACGCAGTTCACTCGTAGCATGCATAGCAGGCCCCATCTCCCAGCTAATCAGGGACGGCACGGGGGTCTGTGTAGCTTTATCCTGGCGTGACACGGCTGAGGTGGCCTGCTGTTCATGGGCCCATACCACGGCAACCATCCTGCGGACTTCCGCCTTCCAGTCGAGCAACTGCTGCAGCGTTTGGGCGCTCACCCGGATGCAGAATCTGGATAGCTCCTGCTCCAGCCAGGCAGTAGTCCCTGCAGGTAGCCGATTCGAGCTCCGCTCCTCCGCATCAAAGGTTAGGTGCGGACATCTTCCCACTTCTCCCCCTTGGTCTTTTGCTGGCACTCTTCTTTTAGGCCGGTAAGTTTCGTTTTCGACTTCCGGCCTTGCTTTCCGGCCGTGTTCCCAGGGGGTGGGGCTTCGGCTTTCGCCCCCTTTTCTCGGGGAAGAAGACTCTGGGCGGGAATCTCCGCACCCAAAAATGGCGAAAAGATGGCGGTTTCTGAAATTTCTGCAACGGATCACCGCTGACTTCAACACAAGGCGCACTTCCACAAGGTAAGTGGATGGGTATCTATCCTGTTCGTGACGCCAGAAATAAAGGTGTGCTGCCCCGCTCGCAGCAGCCGAGATGCTCGGATCCGGACCTTCTGTGGGTGGCTTGAGGGTCTCCGAACTCGGGGGTCTCGCGGTCACTTCGATCAAAAAGAGGGTTTGTAGTGGTGGATGTAGGACGTATATGTATGGGCTGAGCTGTATTAAGTTCGTGATGCCACCCACATTATGTGATGAGGTTGGACACCACCGCTGCAGTGACGGGGCACCCGGGGGAGATGTTATGCAGCAAGTTGTTAACCCCTCCATGGGCAGGGATGGTGACCCCGGGACCCGTTGGGGGTTTGGTGCAGGGAGATGGGTGACCGCAGGGTGCTGGTGTACTCACTATTGAAGGAAACACACGAGTCTCTGGTAAACCAAGGTGATGGTGGTCGGTCCCGCAGCCGCCTGCGTTCTGGTCCCCCACCCGGCTGGTGGTCTCTGTATTTCTCTTGCACTTTTGTGTAATGGTGGACTGCCTGTGCTTGCAACTTCAGGAGTCTGCTCCTGGCTGGATGTGGCCTAAGGAGTCCTTGCCCGCAGATGCTGGCCCGTGGGATCTCTGAGCCCTGGCGGTGGCCTTTTATCCCCCTCGGTGGGCTGTTGTCTTCTAACAGGGACTTTGGGTGGGACAGGACCTCTAGTTCTGGCCTCAATCGGTAAATTAACCGGTTCCAGTCACTTCAGGTCCCGGCTTTAGGGTCCGAGTACCCGCCTGTGTGCTCCAGTTTCTGAGTCAGTTCCCCGGGTCGGTACTGGCAGGCCACTACCCTGTCCCGGTCCACCTCAGTTCCATAGAACCATCTTCCCGGCTCCTGCAGACGGAGACCACCGTCTGCCTCCTAGCCAATAGCACCAGGGCTCCTACCCTGGCGCCGCTCAATTTGGGGTATTCGCCTCTGCTGGAGCTGTACACAGCTCCAGCCCACACTCCTCTCCAACGCGAACTCTAAACAGATCTGTTTACTTTCCCGCCCCGGGCTATCCAGACTCCTGGGTGAGCGTCTTCGAACCGCCTGGTTCCGCCTCCTGGTGTGTCCATCTAGCCCTGAGGGGGGGTGACTAGGTTTTGAAGGTTGGCTGATGTCACCTGTGAGGGAAAGGTGTAGTGCAGGGGCCTATCTGTGACTACCTGGCCCGGTCAGGGCATCACACTTACCTTCTTTGCTTTCTTTGAATTTCTAAAACTGAGATGAAGATTAGAGAACTTTGCTTTCCAGAAGCAGAAGACCAGAGAACAGAATGGTCTAACACAATTGAACATGATCAGTCCTTGATGTTACCAAACTCCTATATTTCACTTACTATTCCCAGAAAAGGAAAAACAGTGAATATGTGACGTTTCATTTGGCACAAGAAATATCTAACAACTGTCTGAATTGCGAAGACAGATGTGCAATGGTTGTTGCCATGGTAACGGCAGTACAAATATTTTTTTGCTTATTGCAAACATGAACACGCTGTAAGAGATGAGCAGGGAGGCTATTAATAATCCCACATGCTGCTTTATTCAATATTTATTAAAAGGAAAACAAAATTCTGTGCACCAAAACATAAGCGGTGCAGAGGAAATCAGAAAGCACTCACAGAAGGCTTACATTTACATAGAACTCAGTCTTATTTGAGGCTAAGCCCTTGGGTAAAATTAAACCTTCCATTATTATAAAGCATACAGTAAAGAAAGTCTGTAACTAATAGGAAAACTGCATGACCAAAGACATGAGGACATTCCTTCTAACTAGTGGGTCAGTCTGTACTCATCTCCAAAATGAAGCATTTAGTTATGTAAGAACCTAAGGGTACCTTCACACTTTAGCGATGCAGCAGCGATCCGACCAGCGATCTGACCTGGTCAGGATCGCTGCTGCATCGCTACATGGTCGCTGGTGAGCTGTCAAACAGGCAGATCTCACCAGCGACCAGTGACCAGCCCCCAGCCAGCAGCGACGTGCAAGCGACGTTGCGCTTGCACGGAGCCGCCGTCTGGAAGCTGCGGAGACTGGTAACTAAGGTAAACATCGGGTATGGTTACCCGATGTTTACATTAGTTACCAGTGTGAGCAGGGAGCAGGGAGCCGCGCACACTAAGCGCTGGCTCCTTGCTCTCCTAGCTACAGTACACATCGGGTTAATTAACCCGATGTGTAATGCAGCTACATGTGCAGAGAGCAGGGAGCCGCGCACACTGAGCGCTGGCTCCTTGCTCTCCTAGCTGCTGTACACATCGGGTTAATTAACCCGATGTGTACAGCAGCTACATGTGCAGAGAGCCGGAGCCGGCAGCACAGGCAGCGTGAGAGCTGCTGGTAACTAAGGTAAATATCGGGTAACCACCTTGGTTACCCGATGTTTATCTTGGATACAGCTTACCTCAGCTGTCAGATGCCGGCTCCTGCTCCCTGCTCGCTTCATTTGTCGCTCTCTTGCTGTCACACACAGCGATCTGTGTGTCACAGCAGGAGAGCGGCTTTGAAGAAAACGAACCAGGGCTGTGTGTAACGAGCAGCGATCTCGCAGCAGGGGCCAGATCGCTGCTCAGTGTCACACACAGCGAGATCGCTAATGAGGTCACTGCTGCGTCACCAAAAGCGTGACTCAGCAGCGATCTCGGCAGCGAGCTCGCTGTGTGTGAAGCACCCCTAAGGGGTGCTTCACACACAGCGAGCTCGCTGCCGAGATCGCTGCTGAGTCACGCTTTTTGTGACGCAGCAGTGACATCATTAGCGATCTCGCTGTGTGTGACACTGAGCAGCGATCTGGCCCCTGCTGCGAGATCGCTGCTCGTTACACACAGCCCTGGTTCGTTTTCTTCAAAGCCGCTCTCCTGCTGTGACACACAGATCGCTGTGTGTGACAGCGAGAGAGCGACAAATGAAGCGAGCAGGGAGCAGGAGCCGGCGTCTGACAGCTGAGGTAAGCTTGTAACCAAGATAAACATCGGGTAACCAAGGTGGTTACCCGATATTTACCTTAGTTACCAGCCTCCGCAGCTCTCACGCTGCCTGTGCTGCCGGCTCCGGCTCTCTGCACATGTAGCTGCTGTACACATCGGGTTAATTAACCCGATGTGTACAGCAGCTAGGAGAGCAAGGAGCCAGCGCTAAGTGTGCGCGGCTCCCTGCTCTCTGCACATGTAGCTGCATTACACATCGGGTTAATTAACCCGATGTGTACTGTAGCTAGGAGAGCAAGGAGCCAGCGCTTAGTGTGCGCGGCTCCCTGCTCCCTGCTCACACTGGTAACTAATGTAAACATCGGGTAACCATACCCGATGTTTACCTTAGTTACCAGTCTCCGCAGCTTCCAGACGGCGGCTCCGTGCAAGCGCAGCGTCGCTTGCACGTCGCTGCTGGCTGGGGGCTGTTCACTGGTCGCTGGTGAGATCTGCCTGTTTGACAGCTCACCAGCGACCATGTAGCGATGCAGCAGCGATCCTGACCAGGTCAGATCGCTGGTCGGATCGCTGCTGCATCGCTAAGTGTGAAGGTACCCTCAGTCCACTACTAAATTGGTCTTTCTGTAGAGTTAAGTGACTTTCACAAGCTTATCAACAAGACAATGAAATGGTATTGTTCTGGAGAAATAACAGTCCAACCAGAAAGCTGAAGGACATACAAGTTCACAGAAGAGGACCAGGTAAAGTTGTCGTCCTATGTAATGACTCCCAAACGGCATCTACCTAAATAATGTCATTAACAGTGTGGATTTTCACATATCCAGAAAAAAATCAGGTGGTTTTTAGTGAACGGTGTGGGAAAAAGCATAAAACTCTGAAGCTGTGAGGGTTGGAAAAAAGAATGTGCCTTTTTTTTCTTCTCTACCGTGTTGTTCAAAGTTGGCCTGACTTCTTCACCAGGTTCGAGCAGACCGACTGAGAAATGCATTGTACAGAATTAACTACAAACACATGTATTTTTTTCACTCTTGAAGCATCAATATTGTGTGCTATAACAATGCCCACTACCAATCTTGTTCTTTTTCTGGATATTTGAATACTAGTTTGCCTCCGACACACATCCGTGCCGCCAGTACGTGTTTGGTATGTTTTTGCACGTACCGGCGGCACGGACATACGTACACCAATGCCACCCTATGGTAGCAGGCACACACACGTAAAACCACATAGAACGTGTGTCCGTGTCGTTTGTATGTGTGTACGTTTTCCAACACGCTTGACATGTCCGTTTTTAGCCGGCATCACGCAGGCACGGACCCGCTAAAGTCAATGGGTCCGTGCCTGCACGGACGGCACACGTAGCATGTCCGTGTGCTACACGTACCGTCCATGTGCGTTTTTTATTGAGTGATGTCGGTCAATCTATTTTATATGTGGTTGTCAGTCATTATCCCTTTTTTTATGTGGTTAGTCAATATCCCTTTGTCGGTCGGTCTGTATCTCCCCCTGTCTCATACTTACCGATCCCCGATCACCAGCGTGGCGATGAACAGCTGTGCAAAACCTATGGCGGCTTTAACTATTTTGAAGATGCCGGCCACTCATTATTCAATCTACTATTCCCTGCTTCCCCCGCCCACTGGCGCCTATGATTAGTTGCAGTTAGACATGTCCCCACGCTGAGTGACAGCTGTCTCACTGCAAGCAATCACAGCAGCCGGTGGGTGTGTCTATATTGTGCAGTAAAATAAATAAATAAATAGTTTAAAAAAACGGTGTACGTTCCCCCCCACTTTTGATACCAGCCATGGTAAAGTCACACGGCTGAAGGCTGGTATTCTCAGGATGGTGAGCCCCACGTTATGGGGAACCCACCACCCTAACAATATCAGCCAGCAGCCGCCCGGAAAAGCTGCATCCTTTAGATGCGACATTTCCGGGACTCTACCCGACACTTCCCAAATTGCCCTGGTGTGGTGGCAATTGGGGTAATAAGGAGTTAATGGCAGCAGCCCATAGCTGCCACTAAGTCCTAGGTTAATCATGGCAGCCATCTCCCCAAGATAACTTCCATGATTAACCTGTTATTAAAGTAAATAAACACACGCATTCAAAAAATCCTTTATTTAGAATAATTAAAACAGACAAACACCCTCGTTCACCAATTTAATAAACCCAAAAAACCCATCCAGGTCTGCCGTAATCCATGGATGTCCCACGATGCTCTCAGCTCTGCTACATGAAGGTGACAGGAGTGGCCACACACAATGACCGCTCTCTATCACCTCCAAGCAGCAACTGAAGTGAGCCACGCGATCACTGATGACATCACTCAGGTTACTCGCGGCCACCACTGGATCCTTCAACTATGACAGCAAGTCGCCCAAGTGACTGAAGTGAGCTGCGCGATCAGCGATGAAGTCACAGGTGAGTTGCGGTGTCGGGTGGGTGACTCCAGCTAGCCGCGGGTAACCTGAGTGACGGCAGCAATAATATCGCCAATAACTTCAGTTACTCAGGGGATTAGCGGTCACCGGTGAGTCCATCACAGGTGTCCACTAATCAGGACGCCACACACAGACAGAACCGTGGTATGACAATGAAGTCGGGTGAGGTTCACTCGAGTTCATTCTCATCGCTCGTCTCTGTCTGTGTCGGCTGTCAGCGGGTATGTGTGAAGCCCCGAGAACGCTGTGTCGGTGCATTACCTTCAGGGACTCCACTCTGCTGGATCCTGTCACGGGTAGGAAATCTTCTATTTGTCGTGACGCCACTCTCAGAATTGCGGTCAGTGGTGACCGCCACTGCAGGTTGAGGGTCGCCTGGGGCTGATGGTGTGTGCAGTCAGTTGGGATAGCCTCCTGAGAGTGAGGCAAGCCCCAGGGCCCTGTGTAGGTGTGTAGAACCACAAGGCGCAGAATAACTCCACACAAGCAGGATGTCTTTCAGGGGTTTTACTCACAGTTGATGGCAGGGTGAGTAACCCGGGCGTAGCTGGGATGAACCAGGCTGGAACCAGGTATCCTTCAGGCTGACTTCTGATGGTGACTACCAACTCGCCTTCCTTAGCCCTTGGTGGTTTGGGGTAACCCCGACTTTTAGTCCCTATGGGGGTCACCCAGGGAAGTTGCTGAAGCCTCTCTCCCCTTCGTTTGCCGTTTGCTTGTTGCCTGGACCAGATCACTCCAGCTGCTTGCCTCCTGTGAACTATGGGCCCTAACTGTGGCTACGTGGCTGCGGCTTTTGGGTGTTGTGGTGTAGGCTTTGAGGGCCCCACACCGGCAGGTTTAGCAAGGAAAGGTGGATCTATCCCCGCTCCGGGATCTGCCGCCCGTTTGGGCCTGGTACTCCCTAGCAGTCTCCTTACTTCCCACTCTGTGCTCTCTCTTTAGCTGGAGACGGGTTTCGGGTAGCACTCCTAGGTGACCGTTCTCCCCCGTCGGTAGCCACTGCGCGGGCGCTGTCAGACTGCAACAGCCCCAGGGGTAGGGGTCAGCTCCTCTCGGAGCTCCCTGGACTCTGCTCTGAACCGGCTCACTGCTCCTCCTCTCCTGTTCTTGCCTACGCCACCTAGCAACCAGGCTCTCTTACCACACCCCTTGAGAGGAGATGGAGGCTTTTGGCCCCCTCCACTATGCCAGTGAAGGTGAAGGCTTTTCCCCCTCCTGGGCTCCCCAGGGGTCCTCTCATAGGTACATGTGTGAGACCTGATCACTATGCGCCTGTGTAGTCACACCTCGGTCAGCCTTCTGGATTACCTGTATTGTACTGTCCCCAGCATGGGTGCAGTACTCAGTGGTGCCTGACCAGGTCAGGGGCGCCACATTCCCCCTTAGTTATCACCAGCACGTCCTCGGGCTGCAAGACAACATTTTAAAATGCATAAAACAGTAAAAACATGGTAAAACATTTAAAACCACCAGGTACCATACATCACCACCCTCCACCCACAAGTCCGTTAACCCACCCAAAACCCTCTCACGTTGGCCGCGCCTTCAGCCACTTCTGGCAGGATGTAGAGGCGGCTTTCATGGTCTGGTGGTCTTCAGGGTATACCTGGCCTGGTGAAGCCGCGCCTTCAGCCACTTCTGGCAGGATCCAGAGGCGGCCTTCACAGTTGGTGCTGACCAGGTACCCTCTTTGTGGTGGAGAGCCAGGCCCCATAAACAGGCATGCTCTCTGGTTGCAGGTAAGCCAAGGCCCTATATACGGACGTGCTCCCTGGTCACAGACGAGCCAAGCCCCTAAACAGGCTGACTCTGGTGGTGGTGGTGCCCTCTGGTGTAACTATTTACACTGCGAGAGTTTGTGGCTATAGCCAGTTCATAGCCTTAAGGTTCATTTCTCACATTAGTTTATGTGGGCACATTGCTTAAACTTGAAAACGTTGCAAACTTTTCAAACTGGTCAAACAGTAACTTCTCTTCTTTCTTTATGCAGATTCCTCCTTACCAGGGCTTGGGCCTGTAGGGCTGCGGCACCTGCTGCTTTCTTGATCTCTTTCTTCTTCCGTGTCTGTTTCTTTTTCTTTAGGACATGGTGTTACATCTAGCGCATACCAGCCTCTTTCGCCTTGATGCATGGTAAACTGCACTGTGTCTCCCATCCTTAGGTTTCTTCCAGGATGTCCTCTGGGCAAATGAGCTCTAACGTCTCTTCTGTTGACAAAAATGCCTTCTTTCATACCAGGTGCTACGATGAAGCCGTATCCTGATTTTAGGCTGAAATCTTCTACTACTCCTCGACAAAGGGGTCCTCTGACCTGGGCTTTGGCTCTTCTCAGGAACCGTTTCTCCTCTAGGTCTCTGGCCGTTATGTCATCTCTCTGCTCTGGGGACTGCGGTGCAGGGAAAGACTGGGTTCTGTTACGGCGCCGTGTCTTGCGGGCTGGATTCTGCGAGGTACAGCTTACAAGCTCCCAGGTGAGGCTTTTGGGCAGATCTTCTTCAGCAGACGGTGTTAGGTCTTCCTCGTCCCAGCGGGAGTATGGCAACATCTCTGGCTCGGGGTATGAATCCACTGCTGATGGCTCCGGAGTCAGCTCCTCAGCTTCCTGGCCTCCCCTCCCCCTTAGTTCTTCTGAGCACTCCGGTGGTGGCAGTGCTGGGGATGGGTGCTCCTCAGCCGGCCCAGGCGGGGATCTCTTCGGCATGGTTGCTGCAGGAGTCGTCTTGGGGGTATGCGGAGGGAGCATGTACCGGTCCACCATCTCCTGTGGGAACTTGGCCTCCAGGTCAGCCTTCAGCTGCCAGTATGCGGGGTCCTCACCTACCAGGGACTTCCTAGCAGGGACTTCCTTAGACTGGGGAGCGGTGTCTGCTCTGGCCTTGCAGGCCGGGGTAAACAATGGTACGTCTGTCTTTTCTTGGCGGGCCGCGCCCGATATGGCGGCGGCCTGGTCTTGGCGGGCCGCGCCTGGCATGGCGGCGGCCTGGATGGGCGTTTCTGGCGCAGCTTGGATCGGCGTCGCAGCTGCGATGGGGTCTTTGCAGGCTGGGCTGGGCGTCGCTGCAGCGATCTGGGCTTGGCGGGCCGCACCTGACGGGGCTGCGGCCTGGTTCAGCACCTCACTTGCGGCGCGGACGAGCGCTGCGGCTGCGGTAGGGTCTCGGCGGGCCGGGCCTAGCATGGCGGCGGCCTGGGTCAGCGTCACACCTGCGGCGCGGATGAGGGTCGCGGTGGCAGCCGGTTCTCTGCGGGCCGGACTGGGCGTCGCTGCAGGGACCGGGTCTTGGTGGGCCGAGCAGGGCATCGCTGCGGCGGCCTGAGCTTGGCGGGCTGCACCTGGCGTGGCTGCGGCCTGCTTCAGCGTCGCCGCGCCGGACGCCTCTTCAGGGACCGCGGACGTGGCAGCAGGGGTCGGGGCACTCGCGCTGGCAGGGGCATCACTGGACTCACCCATCGGTGGCAGCATCGGGGTCTGAGTCGTCACCGCCCGGTCTGGCACTCGGCGCGCGCCTCTCTCTTCGTAGGCCTGAACCGCCGCGGTCATTCCCAGGAACTCCGCACGTCCCTCTCTGATCAGCCTTCCGACCCTGGCCTCCAGTTGATCGCAGAACTCGGCGAGCTCCCGACACCACCAGGCAGCGGAGCCTGGCTCTGGGTCTCTGCATTCAGACGCCATTTTCTCTAACAACAAGCTGCTGGCTTCTTTTCCGTTCCGCCGTCTCTGGACGCTTCCGCTCTCTTCACAAGCGAGGTCAGAACTCTGCAGGGGATCTCTGGGTAGCCACACCTCTTCGTGGGCGGTAACTTCTCCCAGCGCGGGCTGCTGTTGTTTTTCAGCGCGCTTTTCATGGTGGCAATATGGCGGCGCTTCCAATTTTTCAAGCGGACCGCCCAGGCACATGGTCACCTGTCTGAACAGGTCTAGTCCTTATCCTGTTCGTGACGCCAGATGTGAAGCCCCGAGAACGCTGTGTCGGTGCATTACCTTCAGGGACTCCACTCTGCTGGATCCTGTCACGGGTAGGAAATCTTCTATTTGTCGTGACGCCACTCTCAGAATTGCGGTCAGTGGTGACCGCCACTGCAGGTTGAGGGTCGCCTGGGGCTGATGGTGTGTGCAGTCAGTTGGGATAGCCTCCTGAGAGTGAGGCAAGCCCCAGGGCCCTGTGTAGGTGTGTAGAACCACAAGGCGCAGAATAACTCCACACAAGCAGGATGTCTTTCAGGGGTTTTACTCACAGTTGATGGCAGGGTGAGTAACCCGGGCGTAGCTGGGATGAACCAGGCTGGAACCAGGTATCCTTCAGGCTGACTTCTGATGGTGACTACCAACTCGCCTTCCTTAGCCCTTGGTGGTTTGGGGTAACCCCGACTTTTAGTCCCTATGGGGGTCACCCAGGGAAGTTGCTGAAGCCTCTCTCCCCTTCGTTTGCCGTTTGCTTGTTGCCTGGACCAGATCACTCCAGCTGCTTGCCTCCTGTGAACTATGGGCCCTAACTGTGGCTACGTGGCTGCGGCTTTTGGGTGTTGTGGTGTGGGCTTTGAGGGCCCCACACCGGCAGGTTTAGCAAGGAAAGGTGGATCTATCCCCGCTCCGGGATCTGCCGCCCGTTTGGGCCTGGTACTCCCTAGCAGTCTCCTTACTTCCCACTCTGTGCTCTCTCTTTAGCTGGAGACGGGTTTCGGGTAGCACTCCTAGGTGACCGTTCTCCCCCGTCGGTAGCCACTGCGCGGGCGCTGTCAGACTGCAACAGCCCCAGGGGTAGGGGTCAGCTCCTCTCGGAGCTCCCTGGACTCTGCTCTGAACCGGCTCACTGCTCCTCCTCTCCTGTTCTTGCCTACGCCACCTAGCAACCAGGCTCTCTTACCACACCCCTTGAGAGGAGATGGAGGCTTTTGGCCCCCTCCACTATGCCAGTGAAGGTGAAGGCTTTTCCCCCTCCTGGGCTCCCCAGGGGTCCTCTCATAGGTACATGTGTGAGACCTGATCACTATGCGCCTGTGTAGTCACACCTCGGTCAGCCTTCTGGATTACCTGTATTGTACTGTCCCCAGCATGGGTGCAGTACTCAGTGGTGCCTGACCAGGTCAGGGGTGCCACATATGTAGCAACGACATTTTACAACACACACAGATCAACACATACGGACACCACACGGACATTACACGTACGCATACATGGACATTCCACATGCACACACGGCAAGCATACGCCATCACACGGATGTCACACATACCGGAGAAACGCCCATAAAAAACGGAACGTGGACCCGAAAAACGGAACTTGAGACACGTACGTTTATTATGCGGAAGTGTGTCGGAGGCCTAAGAGCCCTTGCCTTTTGTTCAGCAGGAGGAGAAACAGTTAGGAGGATATTAAGTGTCTATTCACAGAGTTGTACCTATTTATGCACAATTCTACTAGGTGAGTGTAATATTCACCTGCCATCATTATATACTTTTTCTCACAATGGAACAAACCTATTATTTGCATTACTAGTGTCAAGGGATTCCTGGATTAGATTGTCAGCCTCAAATTGGTCTTAGACCACTTTGCACAATGCTGTATGGCCTCATGTGCACGCTACGCTTTTTGTCGTGTTTTTCAGGTACAGTTTTGGTCACAAAACTGCATGTATTTCCTTCCCCAGCAAAGTCTATGAGATTTAATTTTAGTTGTGCACAAGTTGCAGCTTTTTTTTAGCTGCATCTTTCTAGTGACCACAAAGATGTCAATTAATTTTTTGTATTGTCCCTGCATTTCTTTCTAGTCATGGGAGGACTTTCAGATGAATCCCCTGCAAACTTGGGATCAGTGGGGGATTGATCCCTGTTAACTGGCCAGATGCCGGTCCCCATATAAAGTCTATGGGGACCAGAATCTGGCGCGAAGGGGTAAGATCAAGCGCTTCATACTCACTTCATACGCTCCTGCAGCTGCTCATTCACTTCCCGGGCCACTCTTTACCTTCGTTGAATATGTACTGCTTACCCTGCCCATCAGCATCTGTGATTGGTTACAGTCAGATGCGCCCACATGCTGAGTGACAGCGTGTTAGACAGTTCCAATCACAGACGCCGGTGGGCAGGTCTATATTGTACATTAACATAACTAAAAAAAATTGGCATTGGGTCCTCCCATATTATGATACCCAGCACTAGAGATAAGCGAGGTTCGAGGTTCCCCAATTTCATGTTCGAGTGATTTTGGGGGGTGTTCCAGTCATTCGACGAACTCGAACGATTTGCTAAAAGTTCGGCAGTTCGAGTTACGTTCGAGAATGGTTCGAGCACCAAAAGCGTGGCTTTTCACAGTAAGTATGTGCGCACCTTATGTATCTGCATGCGTCCTGAGTACCCAGCACAATCCCTCTCTCTTTCCTACTCACCGATCACGGGCGTCTCGCTGCACAGCTATCACAAATCTCCAGCGGCATTTCCTCTTTTGAAAATGGCTGCTGCTTCATTATTCAATTGGTTATTCCGTTCTTTCCCCTCCCACCGGCGCCCATGATTGGTTGCAGTCAGATACGCCCCCACGAAGAGTCACAACTGTCTCACTGCAACCAATCACAGCCGCCGGCGGGTAGGTTTATATCGCGCAGTAAAATAAATAAATAATAAAATAAAAAAAAAAAATATGCGGTTTCCCCCATATTTGATACCAGCCAGGATAAAGCCACACGGCTGGAGGCTGGTATTGTCAGGATGGAGAGCGCCACATTATGGGGAGCTCACCACCCTAACAATATCAGCAGGCAGCCGGCCAGAATTGCCACATCCATTAGATGCAGCAGTCCCGGGACACTCCCCAGCTCCTCCTGAATTGCTCTGGTGCGGTGGCAGTCGGGGTAATAAGGAGTTAATCATGACAGGCGTCTCCCCAAGATACCTTCCATAATTAAACTGTAAGTGAAAGTAAATAAACACACACAACGAAAAATCCTTTATTTGGAATAAAAGACAAAAAACACCTCATTTACCTTTTTATTAATCCCCAAACAACAATCCAGGTCCGAAGTAATCCACACGACACTGTCAGCTCTGCTACATGACGATGACAGGGAGTGATCTGTGTCCTCTCCACGTAGCACCTGAAGTGAGCTGCGCTGTCACCAGACTTCACTCTGCAATGTAGACGTCAAGATTACCAAATCAGCCTATGTTTGTCATTAGAGACAGTGGCTCAAAGTTTAGAGCTCCCATCTAAGAAACATTAGTTCACAAGTTCAAGTCCCGGCCGTCCCGATAAGAAATTTAATTTATTTTTTATTTTATATTATAATTATTATTTATTTATAATTATAATTTAATTTAATTTTGCACTGAGGGGAGGAGCCGGACATCAGCTGTGAGCCACGGGACACACCTCTAAAATCGGAGCAGTTCACAGAATGAGGCTGCATTGCTCTCTCCTCTCTCGCTTCTCTCTCTCTTTCTCTCTTTCTCTCTCTCTCTTTCTCTCACTCTTTTTTTCTCTCTTTTTCTCTCTGTCTCTTTCTCTCTGTCTCTTTCTCTCTTTCTCTCTCCTTTTCTCTATCTCTCTTTTTCTCAGTCTCTCTTTTTCTCTCTCTTCTCTCCTCTCTTTCTCTCTCTTTCTCTCTATTTTTCCTCTCTCTCTCCCTCTCTCTCCTCTCTCTCTTTTTCTCTCTTTCTCGCTCTCTCTTTTTCTCTCTCTTTTTCTCTATCTCTTTTTCTCAGTCTCTTTTTCTCTTTTTCCCTCTCTCTCTTCTCTCTCTTCTCTTTTTCTCTCTCTCTCTCTTTCTCTCTTTTTTTTTCTCTCTCTTTCTTTTTCTCTTTCTATCTCTCTCTTTCTCTCTCTTTTTATTCTCTCTCCCTCTCTCTCTGTCCGCTTTCTCTCTCTCTTTTTGTCTTTCTTTCTCTCTCTCTTTCTCTCTCTTTTTCTCAGTTCAGTCTCTCTTTTTTCTTTTCCCCTCTCTCTCTCTTTTCTCTCTCTTCTCTCTCTCTCTCCCTCTCTCTCTGTCTTTCTTTCTCTCTTTCTCTCTCTCTTTTTCTCAGTCTCTCTTTTTCTCTTTTTCTCTCTCTCTCTTTCTCTCCTTTCTCTCTTCTCTCTCTCTTCTCTCCTCTCTCTCTCTCTCTTCTCTCTCTCCCTCTCTCTCTTCTCTTTTCTCTTTGTTTTCTCTCTCTCTTTTCTCTCTCTTTTCTCTCCTCTTTGTCTCCTTTCTCTCTCTCTTTCAGACCTGGCGATGATCAGCTGATGCAGTCACCTGGCGGAATCAGCTGACACTATAAGTTGAGCGGTGAGGCCGGCTTTTTACCGCCCGGCTGGCTAAACTATCAGCTGATGCTGTCGGACAGGAGTCTGCACAGAAGTGTGTAGTTTTTGGGGGGGTTTTGCATTGATGCATCAGCTGATTGTATAAAAGTTTATCAGCTGCTGTGTCATGTGATTAAGGCCCTTGAACCTGACACATCATCTGATCACTTTGCCTTCCAGCAAACCGATCAGATGATATTGGATCCGGATTGGACGGCGCGGGACCCTTGACCCAGGATTACTGTGGAGGAGGGTTCTTTATTTCAATAAAAATAGAGTCACTAATTGTGTTGTGTTTTATTTCTAATAAAAATATTTTTCTGTGTGTTGTGTTTTTTTTATCTGTACTAGAAATTCATGGTGGCCTCGTCTAATATTGGCGTGACACCATGAATTTCGGGCTTAGGACCAGTTGATATTATACAGCTAGCTCTAACCCTATTATTACCCAGCGAACCACCTGTCACCAGGGCAGTTGGCAGAGTTGGATACAGCGACAGAAGATGGCGCTTGTATGAAAACGCCATTTTCTGGGGTGGCTGCGAACTGCAATTTGCAGCATGGGTGCCCAGAAAGCTTGGGCACCCTGAGCTGCGGATTCCAATCCCAGCTGCCTAGTTATACCTGGCTGGACACAAAAATTGGGCGATGCCCACGTCATTTTTTTTTTTTAATTATTTCATGAAATTCATGAAATAATTAAAAAAAAGGGCTTCCCTATATTTTTGGTTCCCAGTCGGATACAAATAGGCAGCTGGGGGTTGGGGGCAGCCCGTAGCTGCCTGCTGTACCTGGCTAGCATACAAAACATGTCGAAGCCCACGTAATTTTTTTGAAATTTCATTTTCATGAAATAATTAAAAAAAAAATCGACATAGGCTTTGCCCCAGGTACAACTAGGCAGCTGTGGATTGGAATTCCAGCACAGGTTGGCCCGAGCTTTCTGGGCCCCTCTGCTGCGAATTGTAGTATGCTGCCGCCCCAGAAAATGGGGCTTTCATAGAAGCGCCATCATCTGGCGCTGTATCCAACTCTTCCAGCAGCCCTGAAGCCGGGTAACTTGCAGGGTAATAATGAGTTAATACTAGCTTTGTTCTACTAGCTAGTATTAAGCCAGAGATTCTTAATGTCAGGCAAGTTTGACCCGGCCATTAAGAATCTCCAATAAAGGGTTAAAAAAAAACCACCACACAGAGAAAAAAATACTTTAATAGAAATAAATACACAGACACATTAGACTCCATGTTTATTACTCCCTGTCATCCCTCCACAATCCTGCTCTTCTGTCTTCTTTCTCCTTCAACCCATGCAGCTCTGCTACATCAGACAGCACTGCATGGGAGGAAGACGCTGTTGCTCTCTGTGCAGTCTAATCACTCAGTGAGTGAGCAGAGGCTGCGGGCTGTAAGCAGTGACCTCACCGCTGACAGGCGGGTTACCATAGCAACGGTGCTCTGATCACGTGATTTCTGGTGCTGCAATTCACCGGCTGTGGCATCTAGTCCTTGCATGTGGGTTGACTCTGTAAAGAGCGCCCACCTGCAGGAACGGGGAAGCCGACCATGTGCCAGAGCATTTCGCCGCTACACGGAGATGCTGGATCGATCACCGTGTACCGGAGAGATGCACTGACAGGACCTAGCATGACATCTAGCCATGTGACCAGTCTGTAGCCAATGAGATAATAGACACGTCACTGGTCACATGCTATTTTGACATCACGATAGGTCCTATTATCAGTGCTGGTTACCAGGAGGACGCAGTGATTATCGGAAGGAAAAGCGTCGGGAGACAGAGTGCAAGACGCGTTGTGGGGAGCTGTAAGTGTTACAGCAATGTTTATTAACTGTATGTGTACATGTATAATGTGTTTTATGTGTTTGTGTTTGCCTCCCATTGTTTTCAATGGGGTTCGAGTGGTTCGTCGAACTAAGGCTCCGTTGGATGAACGTTCGACGAACCGAACTGAACTCGAACGCTAGGGGAGTGGATCATCTCTACCCAGCACATATAAAGCATATGGTTATAGGCCGCAGCCCCCAGCCATGCGCTTATCTTGGCAGTGTATCAAAATAGGAAGAACCGCATGCGTCTTTTTATCTGGCTCTTCCCGATTGCCCTTTTGTGGTGGCAATCAGGGTAATAAGGGTGAAATGGCAGCCCACAGCTGTCATTAAGCCCTAGATTAGTAATGGGAGGCATCTATGAGACCTTGCCATTACTAATAGTTACCTTTGAACCCGTGAGGGTCAGAGTTTACAGTCCGGGTCCACCCATCACTATTTTACAGCCATTGAATAAAAAAAAGCATTGTCAAAAATGCATCAAAAACATATGTATTTTTTGGATGCATATTTGAGCCCCAGGATGCATTTCTGTGACCAGAGTATCAAATTCTGTGGTCACCACAAACATACAGCGTGCGCACATAGCCTATATTGGCTAGAGTGGTGCTAAACACACTACCTTTGGCCTTTTGAAGCAGTCAAAAAATGGCCCTTACAATACTATTTGACAGACTGTCACAGAATCAGCACGTCATCTCCATCAACTGTAAGCTACAGTATGACTTGTGATGCAATATTTGTAGTCAAATTCTGTAGCTTTAAGGGGTTTTCACATAACAGAAATGTATGTCATATCTACAAGACATGCCAGATGGATCTATCCACTGGGACCAGGGCTGGACTGGGACTAAAATTCAGCCCTGGCATTTGGGAGTACACAGGCCCACTTTTCGCGTGTTGAATGTGTAATATCTTTGTGCACTTGTAGATTGTGTAACACGACCATATAACATGTAGTCACGGCTGCATCCAGTATTACAGCTCAGGCCTATTTATTGCTCTTAGTAGCAGGACCTGGTGAAGCCGCTATTTTCCCTACAGAGCTGGGTCTCGCAGATAATGAAGAGGATGCTGCTCTCCACATAATGCTGCGGTCATATAGCTGATGTGCAGGGATACAAAATCAGATCCCCCTGAACTAATATTGATGGTCTATTCTACAGATAAGTGATCAGGGAAGCTGCTGTTGTCACTGGTGATAATTTTGGACACATACCACTTAGGGTATGTGCAATGACATTTTTTGGGGGCAGATCCCACCATGGAAACTACTATGAAAAATACTGGAAGGAATGACCATATGCCTCTACTCGCTGTGCACAGGTTCAGGCTTTTGAGCATCTTTTACCCACTTCAGGTTTCTAAAACCACCTAGTGATTAAAGGAAGTGACCGCTCCATTCTTCTGGTGTTTTCCACTCGGAAAACGTTCTGTATTTTACATTCCAGATCAATGGGAAGGCTCGGAAGATGCCGGAATCTACAACTCCCATCTTGTCCTTAACAATCGTAAGGAGATGCTGGGAGTTGTTGTTATCAGACTGCGGACCATACAGGAACCACAATACTGATAAGACGCAGGCAGCATCACAAATAATCATTTACATCCAGGTACCTTTATAGGTGACATCTTCTGAGTCGATCCCATCCCTTTTGTCTCCACGCAGTACAGATGCCATAATGAGGTTTTGTGCCCACTGCTCGTCTCTGAAGACCTCCCCCTTTATTCTTCAGCAGCACTTCCCCACACAGCCCCTTTAAAAATAAAAGTAGCATTATACTGCCCCATAAATATAAATATATCCCATGCTGTGCCCCTGAATAAATAATTGCTGTGCTTCCTTCAAAAAATATCCCCCCTCACTGCCCTTATCCAAAATACCGCCCTCACTGCCTGTCTCCTTAATATACCCCCACGCTGCCTCTTTCCATAATGTCCCCATACACAGCTTCTCTCCATAATGTCCCCTCCACACTGCTCTCTTTATAATATACCCCCACACTGCCTCTCTCCATAATATCCCCCCATATTGCCCCTTTATTATTATTATTAATATTATTATTATTTTGTAATCCACCCCACAAACACAATACAATGCAACCTCCATTACCCCTCCCCCTCACACAATACAATGTACCCCCTTACCCCTACATACACACACACACATACACACACAATACAATGCACCCTCCATTACCCCTCCCCCCCACACACTCACAATACCATGCACCCGCGTTACCCCTACACACGCGCACATACACATACACACATACACACACAATACAATGCACCCTCCATTACCCCTCCTTTCCCACACACACACACACAATACCATGCACCCTCCATTACCCCTCCCCCACACACATACACACACAAAATACAATACACTCCATTACCCCTCTACACACACACACACACACACAATACAATGCACCCTCCATTACCCCTCCCCACACACACATACACACAATACAATACCCCCATCACCCCCTGCACACACACAAATACAATACACCCACCATTAACCCCTCCCCACACACACAATACAATGCACTTTCCAATACCCCTCTCCCCACAAACACACACAATACAATGCACCCTCCATTACCCCTCCCCCCCTTCTCCCCACACACACAATACAATGCACCCTCCATTACCGCTCCCCCCACAAACACACACAATACAATGCACACTCCATTACCCCTCCCCCCAACACATAATACAATGCACCCTCCATTACCCCTCCTTACACACACACACACTACAATGCACCCCCCATTACCCCTCCCCCCACACACAATACATGCACCCTCCATTACCCCCTCCCCAAACATAATACAATGCAACCCCCATCACCCCTACACACACAAATTACACTACCCCATCACTACACACTCCTGCCTCCCCCCCTCCCTCGGAATGCAGCACTCCCCCTCTTACTGTCATACAGCTGTGTTCCTTCACAAATGTTCCCAGTTATGTGTCCTCAGCCCCTCCCCACTCATCCCCATTAATTAAACCTTTCATCTTCGGCTCCTCCATGTAGCTCTTACTGCTGCCTAATGCATCCAGTGTGGCGCCTGCAGCACTGTGATGACATCAGCAAGGTGCTGATCTCATCACGTTGCTGCACGTCAGGGGTGGGGCCCAGTCCCGGCGCACTGTTCAAATGTATTTACGTCTGAAAGACGCAAATACATTTGAATAGGAAGGAGGAAGCTGCGATCACTGGCACCGCCACCGACACGCTCCTCAGCAGTGTGTGCATGCCGGGCATACTATCACACAGCAGGGCCGGCACAGCACAGTGCGCTGCCTCCTGGTCGTGCTGCAGCTAGTGTGCCTGGCATGCACACACTGCTGAGGAGCGCGGCGGTGACTGCAGATACAGCGGCCCACTACAGGCACCAGCCCATCTGGCATTTGCCAGAATTGCCCTATGGTCAGTCTGGGCCTGACTGGAACCCACACCTATCTTTATATCATGGGACCATGATGCCTGAATTGTAGTTATAAGAGAGGTGGCTGTGCATGCGCGGCTGTCTCAAGTGACCAATATGGGAGCTCAGCATTCTACCAAGCAAGTTCCACAATCTCGACTGATCTGTTACTTCAATAGATTTTTGTCTAAGACATTGCTTCCAAAAATAAAAGAGTTCTATTTTTACAAAACCAAATATCACCTTTACAGCATTACTTAAATGTTAAGTGTCCAAAGTATATCCAGCTTTCTAAAGTAAAGTCATCCAAACTAGGGTTTCTCAATTGAAAATAATGTCATAAATAGAGATGAGCGAACCGGTCCCGGTTCGGCTCGAGGTCGGTTCGCCGAACGGAGGTCCCGTTCGAGTTCGGCTCGTCGAACGTTCGACGAACCGAACTCGAGCCAATAGGAAACAATGGCAGGCAATCACAAACACAGAAAAACACCTAGAAAACACCCTCAAAGGTGTCCAAAAGGTGACAAACAACTCAAACACATGGGAAAGTGACAAGGACATATACTCATGCGAAAACAAAACAGCTGGACAAGGAAAAAGAGGAGGACACACAGATATAGGCATGGCACGCCCTTCTAAAGTCATGTAAAACACCGCAAGGTGACTCCAAGCGGAGTCTCCCATTTTTCCAAAAATTGGGCCACACAGACACCCACCCCATCAGTGGCAGCACTTGGGCCCTAGTTGCAAACAGGATGTTTTGATTTGCATCAAGCACATTCAAAAATACGCCATAATTAACCGTCCCCAGGATGACACCGGGGTAGGTAGCAAAGTCTTTCCTGATCCCAGCTCTGTTCATCTTGGCTTCTTTTAAAAACAATGTAAGCAAGGGTTACTCCAAGCGGAGTCTCCTTTTTTTCCAAAAATTGGGCCCCACACACACCCACCCCTTCAGTGGCAGCAGTTGTGCCCCAGTTGTACACTTCACAGCTACATTTGCATCAAGCACATTCAAAAATACGCCATTCTTATCCGTCCCCAGGATGACACCGGGGTAGGTAGCAAAGTCTTTCCTGATCCCAGCTCTGTTCATCTTGGCTTCTTTTAAAAACACAGCAAGCAAGGGTTACTCCAAGCGGAGTGTCCCTTTTTTCCAAAAATTGGGCCACACAGACACCCACCCCATCAGTGGCAGCACTTGGGCCCTAGTGGCAAACAGGATGTTTTGATTTGCATCAAGCACATTCAAAAATACGCCATAATTAACCGTCCCCAGGATGACACCGGGGTAGGTAGCAAAGTCTTTCCTGATCCCAGCTCTGTTCATCTTGGCTTCTTTTAAAAACAATGTAAGCAAGGGTTACTCCAAGCGGAGTCTCCCTTTTTTTCCAAAAATTGTGCCCCACACACACCCACCCATTCAGTGGCAGCACTTGTGCCCTAGTTGTACACTTCACAGCTAGATTTGCATCAAGCACATTCCAAATCCACAAGCATTTACTCTCCCCAGGATGACACAGGGGTTGTAAATTCCTTCTGGATCCATGACTTGTTCATTTTGATGAACGTCAGTCTGTCCACATTGTCACTGGACAGACGCGTGCGCTTATCTGTCAGCACACACCCAGCAGCACTGAAGACACGTTCAGAGACAACGCTGGCAGCTGGACACGACAAAATCTCCAAGGCGTAAGTTGCGAGCTCTGGCCATTTTTCTAGGTTTGAAGCCCAAAAGGAGCAAGGCTCCAGTTGCACAGTCATGGCATCGATGTTCATTTGGAGATACTCCTGTATCATCCTCTCCAGCCGTTGACTATGTGTCAGACTTGTTGTCTCTGGTGGCCTTGCAAAAGAGGGTCTAAAAAAATTATGAAAAGATTCCATAAAATTGCTGTTACCAGCACCAGATACGGTCCTACTGGTACGGGTAGACTGTTGAAGATGACGAGACCGTCCCATGTTTGTCAAGTTATAACTGGGAGATTCCCTCCCTGCACCTGCACGGTTGTTTGGTGGAAAAGCCGAGCTAAGATCGAGTAACAGCTTCTGCTGATACTCCTGCATACGTGCGTCCCTTTCTATGGCTGGAATTATGTCACAAAATTTGGACTTGTACCGGGGATCTAATAGTGTGGCAATCCAGTAGTCATCATCACTTCTAATTTTGACAATACGACTGTCATGTTGGAGGTAGTGCAACAAAAAGGCACTCATGTGTCTTGCGCAGCCATGCGGACCAAGTCCACGCTGTGTTTGTGGCATAGAGGTGCTAACCGTTCTTTCTTCCTCTGACATCTCCCCCCAACCTCTTTCAACTGAAATTTGACCAAGGTCTCCCTCATCCGCTGAGTCTTCCATGTCCATGGACAGTTCGTCCTCCATTTCTTCATGTTCTCCTGCACCTTGCTCAACATTTCGCCTGCTACTATGCGCCCTTGTCGATCCCTGTCCCCCATGGTCCCATGCCTGCTGCGTTGGTGATGATGAACGTCTGGACCTTGGTGATGTTGTTGTCCCTTGCGCATATGAATCCTCCTGTAGTTCCTCCCCTTCATGTTGTCCCACCCCCTGACTCCGAATAGTGTTTAGCGTGTGCTCCAGCATGTAAATGACTGGAATCGTCATGCTGATAATGGCATTGTCAGCGCTAAACATATTCGTCGCCATGTCGAAACTGTGCAGAAGGGTGCATAGGTCCTTGATCTGAGACCACTCCATCAGGGTGATCTTCCCCACCTCTGCATCTCGTTGGCCTAGGCTATACGTCATGCCGTATTGCACCAGGGCTCTGCGGTGCTGCCACAGTCGCTGTAACATGTGGAGAGTTGAATTCCAGCGTGTCGCCACATCGCATTTCAGGCGATGAACCGGCAGGCCGAAAGACTTCTGGAGCGATGCAAGTCGCTCTGCTGCGGCGCTTGAACGGCGGAAGTGAGCAGACAGTTTTCGTGCCCTGTTCAGAAGGCCATCTAGGCCGGGATAGTGTGTTAAAAATTGCTGGACGACAAGGTTCAACACGTGAGCCATACAAGGTACGTGTGTCACCTTGCCCAGGCGAAGGGCCGCACCCAGGTTGGCAGCATTGTCGCACACGGCCTTACCAGGCTGCAGGTTGAGTGGAGACAACCATTTATTAAACTCGGACCGCAGAGCTGACCACAACTCCTCAGCTGTGTGACTCTTATTCCCAAGACATATCAAGCTAAAGACCGCCTGATGCCGTTGCGCTCTGCTGCCAGCATAGTAATGAGGCGTGCGTGATTCCTTCTGCGCAGTGAGAACGCTGGTGGCCTGACCAGGCAGGCTTGGGGCGGAGGTGGAGGACCCAGATGAGGTGGAGGATGCAGAAGCAGTGGCGGAACTTGGACAGACAGAGGATTGACACACAAGTCGTGGGGACGGCAAGACTTGTGCAGCAGACCCTTCACCATCTATCACCATAGTTACCCAGTGCCCAGTCAGCGACATGTAACGTCCCTGTCCATGCTTACTGGTCCAAGTATCGGTGGTGAAATGCACCCGTTCACACACAGAGTTTCTCAAGGAAGCGGTGATGTTGTGTGCGACATGCTGGTGTAGCGCAGGCACACCTTTCTTAGAGAAGTAGTGGCGACTAGGCATCTGGTACTGGGGCACAGCGACAGACATAAGGTCTCTAAAATCCTGTGTGTCCACTAGGCGGAAAGGCAGCATTTCGGTAGCCAACAGCTTACAGAGGGATAGAGTCAACCTCTTCGCTTTGTCATGGGTCGCAGGAAGTGGCCTTTTATTTGACCACATCTGAGGGACAGAGATCTGGCTGCTGTGTGTAGACGGTGTTGAGTAGGGTGTCCCTGGAAAAATACAGCTTTGTGAGGAAAGTGCAGGCGGAGACATGATGTTGCCTTCATCCAAAGTTGGTGCTATCGATGTCTGAGAGAGCTGTACACACTCACTTGTTTCCCCTTCCAAAACAACTGATGACCTACCAAGCAAACTGCCTGTTGCGGTTACAGTGGTGGAAGTTGTGGGTGGAAAAACAGGTGTGACAGCTGTCCCAACAGTCCTAGAAGATGACGAGCGCGCGGATGCACTGGAAGGGGCAGGCGGTGGATGGTTTGCTCCGCTAGGCCGCATTGCAGCACGGTGAGCTTCCCACCGGGCCATATGATATTTATTCATGTGACGATTCATGGAAGAAGTTGTCAAACTGCTGAGGTTTTGACCTCTACTAAGAGAACCATGACAAATTTTACATATCACATAATTTGGGCGATCTTTTTCTATGTCAAAAAAGGACCAGGCTAGGCAAGGCTTAGAGGCCATGCGACCTGTTGATCCACCCCGAATAATGCTCAGAGGCAGAGTGGTAGCTGAGGATGCAGTTGTAGACGTGCTACCAGTGCTCCGACTCTGTCCAGGAAGGCGCAAGGTAACTTCGTCGTCGGTTGCATCCTCCTCCACCTCCTCTGTTGACCTCCTCGAGTGCCTGACTGGGGGTTGACAGTAGGTGGGATCTAGAACTTCATCATCAATTGTTGTGTTTGCACTCCCCTCCCCCTCTGACCAAGCCTCTTCTTGCCCTGACCGAATATTTAAGTTGTCATCCCAATCGGGTATCTGCGTCTCATCTTCATCAGAATGTTCCTCATTGTCTATAACCACAGGTGTTACAGTTTGTGACAAAGGGTCAACATTATGCTCAGAAACTTGTTCCTCACGGCCTGAATCCGAGTCACAAAGGTTCTGGGCATCACTGCAGACCATTTCCTGTTCTGTACTCACTGTAGCTTGGGAGCAGACCTCTGATTCCCAGGCTATAGTGTGACTGAACAGCTCTGCAGACTCAGCCATCTCTGTTCCATCATACTGTGCAGGGCTGATGGAGACTTCAGAGCTGGGAGAAATCAAGTGTGATTGGGATGACAACTCAGAGGACTGGTGTTTTTTGGATGCGGTACTTGAAGTGGCTGAGAGGGCACTTGTTGGACCACTTGAGATCCATTCAAGCATTTTCCTTTTTTGCCCATCATCTACCTTTCTTCCTGTTGTTCGTGTCCGTAAAAAAGGGAGCACATCGGATTGTCCATGGTAAGTAGTAGACATCTTACTTTTGCTGGTAGAGGGTCTATCTTCAGCAGATGATAATGGAGCTTTGCCACCTTCCCCACGGACAAAACCTTTTTTGCCTTTTCCACCACGCCTCTTCCCCTTTCCACCAGCATCTGTCATTTTGCCACTCATGTTGATTGCGACAAGATTGTGGACTGAAAATGTGGTAGTAAAAATTGAGAGGTGGTGTAGATTGCAGTGGTGGTCTAGCTTTATTAACAGCAGAATAATAAAGAAAAAATATCCCTGACAATGCAACTACAGGCCTTAAACTGGCAGCAAAAATTGCTAGTCTAATGGCTTAGTTATAATGAGTTGGAGTGTGCAACGCAGGCAGATGCGCTCTGCAAATGTCTTTGCACTAGTGGGACTATAGCAAAGTCCAATAGCCACAGATAGGATGCCACTAGGTACACTGAGTGTTTGCTAGTATAATGGCTTAGTTATAATGAGTTGGAGTGTGCAACGCAGGCAGATGCGCTCTGCAAATGTCTTTGCACTAGTGGGACTATAGCAAAGTCCAATAGCCACGTATAGGATGCCACTAGGTACACTGAGTGTTTGCTAGTATAATGGCTTAGTTATAATGAGTTGGAGTGTGCAACGCAGGCAGATGCGCTCTGCAAATGTCTTTGCACTAGTGGGACTATAGCAAAGTCCAATAGCCACGTATAGGATGACACTAGGTACACTGAGTGTTTGCTAGTATAATGGCTTAGTTATAATGAGTTGGAGTGTGCAACGCAGGCAGATGCGCTCTGCAAATGTCTTTGCACTAGTGGGACTATAGCAAAGTCCAATAGCCACGTATAGGATGCCACTAGGTACACTGAGTGTTTGCTAGTACAATGGCTTAGTTATAATGAGTTGGAGTGTGCAACGCAGGCAGATGCGCTCTGCAAATGTCTTTGCACTAGTGGGACTATAGCAAAGTCCAATAGCCACAGATAGGATGCCACTAGGTACACTGAGTGTTTGCTAGTATAATGGCTTAGTTATAATGAGTTGGAGTGTGCAACGCAGGCAGATGCGCTCTGCAAATGTCTTTGCACTAGTGGGACTATAGCAAAGTCCAATAGCCACGTATAGGATGCCACTAGGTACACTGAGTGTTTGCTAGTATAATGGCTTAGTTATAATGAGTTGGAGTGTGCAACGCAGGCAGATGCGCTCTGCAAATGTCTTTGCACTAGTGGGACTATAGCAAAGTCCAATAGCCACGTATAGGATGCCACTAGGTACACTGAGTGTTTGCTAGTATAATGGCTTAGTTATAATGAGTTGGAGTGTGCAACGCAGGCAGATGCGCTCTGCAAATGTCTTTGCACTAGTGGGACTATAGCAAAGTCCAATAGCCACAGATAGGATGCCACTAGGTACACTGAGTGTTTGCTAGTATAATGGCTTAGTTATAATGAGTTGGAGTGTGCAACGCAGGCAGATGCGCTCTGCAAATGTCTTTGCACTAGTGGGACTATAGCAAAGTCCAATAGCCACGTATAGGATGCCACTAGGTACACTGAGTGTTTGCTAGTATAATGGCTTAGTTATAATGAGTTGGAGTGTGCAATGCAGGCAGATGCGCTCTGCAAATGTCTTTGCACTAGTGGGACTATAGCAAAGTCCAATAGCCACGTATAGGATGCCACTAGGTACACTGAGTGTTTGCTAGTATAATGGCTTAGTTATAATGAGTTGGAGTGTGCAACGCAGGCAGATGCGCTCTGCAAATGTCTTTGCACTAGTGGGACTATAGCAAAGTCCAATAGCCACGTATAGGATGCCACTAGGTACACTGAGTGTTTGCTAGTATAATGGCTTAGTTATAATGAGTTGGAGTGTGCAACGCAGGCAGATGCGCTCTGCAAATGTCTTTGCACTAGTGGGACTATAGCAAAGTCCAATAGCCACAGATAGGATGCCACTAGGTACACTGAGTGTTTGCTAGTATAATGGCTTAGTTATAATGAGTTGGAGTGTGCAACGCAGGCAGATGCGCTCTGCAAATGTCTTTGCACTAGTGGGACTATAGCAAAGTCCAATAGCCACGTATAGGATGCCACTAGGTACACTGAGTGTTTGCTAGTATAATGGCTTAGTTATAATGAGTTGGAGTGTGCAACGCAGGCAGATGCGCTCTGCAAATGTCTTTGCACTAGTGGGACTATAGCAAAGTCCAATAGCCACGTATAGGATGCCACTAGGTACACTGAGTGTTTGCTAGTATAATGGCTTAGTTATAATGAGTTGGAGTGTGCAACGCAGGCAGATGCGCTCTGCAAATGTCTTTGCACTAGTGGGACTATAGCAAAGTCCAATAGCCACAGATAGGATGCCACTAGGTACACTGAGTGTTTGCTAGTATAATGGCTTAGTTATAATGAGTTGAAGTGTGCAACGCAGGCAGATGCGCTCTGCAAATGTCTTTGCACTAGTGGGACTATAGCAAAGTCCAATAGCCACAGATAGGATGCCACTAGGTACACTGAGTGTTTGCTAGTATAATGGCTTAGTTATAATGAGTTGGAGTGTGCAACGCAGGCAGATGCGCTCTGCAAATGTCTTTGCACTAGTGGGACTATAGCAAAGTCCAATAGCCACGTATAGGATGCCACTAGGTACACTGAGTGTTTGCTAGTATAATGGCTTAGTTATAATGAGTTGGAGTGTGCAACGCAGGCAGATGCGCTCTGCAAATGTCTTTGCACTAGTGGGACTATAGCAAAGTCCAATAGCCACGTATAGGATGCCACTAGGTACACTGAGTGTTTGCTAGTATAATGGCTTAGTTATAATGAGTTGGAGTGTGCAACGCAGGCAGATGCGCTCTGCAAATGTCTTTGCACTAGTGGGACTATAGCAAAGTCCAATAGCCACAGATAGGATGCCACTAGGTACACTGAGTGTTTGCTAGTATAATGGCTTAGTTATAATGAGTTGGAGTGTGCAACGCAGGCAGATGCGCTCTGCAAATGTCTTTGCACTAGTGGGACTATAGCAAAGTCCAATAGCCACAGATAGGATGCCACTAGGTACACTGAGTGTTTGCTAGTATAATGGCTTAGTTATAATGAGTTGGAGTGTGCAACGCAGGCAGATGCGCTCTGCAAATGTCTTTGCACTAGTGGGACTATAGCAAAGTCCAATAGCCACAGATAGGATGCCACTAGGTACACTGAGTGTTTGCTAGTATAATGGCTTAGTTATAATGAGTTGGAGTGTGCAACGCAGGCAGATGCGCTCTGCAAATGTCTTTGCACTAGTGGGACTATAGCAAAGTCCAATAGCCACGTATAGGATGCCACTAGGTACACTGAGTGTTTGCTAGTATAATGGCTTAGTTATAATGAGTTGGAGTGTGCAACGCAGGCAGATGCGCTCTGCAAATGTCTTTGCACTAGTGGGACTATAGCAAAGTCCAATAGCCACAGATAGGATGCCACTAGGTACACTGAGTGTTTGCTAGTATAATGGCTTAGTTATAATGAGTTGGAGTGTGCAACGCAGGCAGATGCGCTCTGCAAATGTCTTTGCACTAGTGGGACTATAGCAAAGTCCAATAGCCACAGATAGGATGCCACTAGGTACACTGAGTGTTTGCTAGTATAATGGCTTAGTTATAATGAGTTGGAGTGTGCAACGCAGGCAGATGCGCTCTGCAAATGTCTTTGCACTAGTGGGACTATAGCAAAGTCCAATAGCCACGTATAGGATGCCACTAGGTACACTGAGTGTTTGCTAGTATAATGGCTTAGTTATAATGAGTTGGAGTGTGCAATGCAGGCAGATGCGCTCTGCAAATGTCTTTGCACTAGTGGGACTATAGCAAAGTCCAATAGCCACGTATAGGATGCCACTAGGTACACTGAGTGTTTGCTAGTATAATGGCTTAGTTATAATGAGTTGGAGTGTGCAACGCAGGCAGATGCGCTCTGCAAATGTCTTTGCACTAGTGGGACTATAGCAAAGTCCAATAGCCACGTATAGGATGCCACTAGGTACACTGAGTGTTTGCTAGTATAATGGCTTAGTTATAATGAGTTGGAGTGTGCAACGCAGGCAGATGCGCTCTGCAAATGTCTTTGCACTAGTGGGACTATAGCAAAGTCCAATAGCCACAGATAGGATGCCACTAGGTACACTGAGTGTTTGCTAGTATAATGGCTTAGTTATAATGAGTTGGAGTGTGCAACGCAGGCAGATGCGCTCTGCAAATGTCTTTGCACTAGTGGGACTATAGCAAAGTCCAATAGCCACGTATAGGATGCCACTAGGTACACTGAGTGTTTGCTAGTATAATGGCTTAGTTATAATGAGTTGGAGTGTGCAACGCAGGCAGATGCGCTCTGCAAATGTCTTTGCACTAGTGGGACTATAGCAAAGTCCAATAGCCACGTATAGGATGCCACTAGGTACACTGAGTGTTTGCTAGTATAATGGCTTAGTTATAATGAGTTGGAGTGTGCAACGCAGGCAGATGCGCTCTGCAAATGTCTTTGCACTAGTGGGACTATAGCAAAGTCCAATAGCCACAGATAGGATGCCACTAGGTACACTGAGTGTTTGCTAGTATAATGGCTTAGTTATAATGAGTTGGAGTGTGCAACGCAGGCAGATGCGCTCTGCAAATGTCTTTGCACTAGTGGGACTATAGCAAAGTCCAATAGCCACAGATAGGATGCCACTAGGTACACTGAGTGTTTGCTAGTATAATGGCTTAGTTATAATGAGTTGGAGTGTGCAACGCAGGCAGATGCGCTCTGCAAATGTCTTTGCACTAGTGGGACTATAGCAAAGTCCAATAGCCACGTATAGGATGCCACTAGGTACACTGAGTGTTTGCTAGTATAATGGCTTAGTTATAATGAGTTGGAGTGTGCAACGCAGGCAGATGCGCTCTGCAAATGTCTTTGCACTAGTGGGACTATAGCAAAGTCCAATAGCCACAGATAGGATGCCACTAGGTACACTGAGTGTTTGCTAGTATAATGGCTTAGTTATAATGAGTTGGAGTGTGCAACGCAGGCAGATGCGCTCTGCAAAGGTCTTTGCACTAGTGGGACTATAGCAAAGTCCAATAGCCACAGATAGGATGCCACTAGGTACACTGAGTGTTTGCTAGTATAATGGCTTAGTTATAATGAGTTGGAGTGTGCAACGCAGGCAGATGCGCTCTGCAAATGTCTTTGCACTAGTGGGACTATAGCAAAGTCCAATAGCCACGTATAGGATGACACTAGGTACACTGAGTGTTTGCTAGTATAATGGCTTAGTTATAATGAGTTGGAGTGTGCAACGCAGGCAGATGCGCTCTGCAAATGTCTTTGCACTAGTGGGACTATAGCAAAATCCAATAGCCACGTATAGGATGCCACTAGGTACACTGAGTGTTTGCTAGTATAATGGCTTAGTTATAATGAGTTGGAGTGTGCAACGCAGGCAGATGCGCTCTGCAAATGTCTTTGCACTAGTGGGACTATAGCAAAGTCCAATAGCCACGTATAGGATGACACTAGGTACACTGAGTGTTTGCTAGTATAATGGCTTAGTTATAATGAGTTGGAGTGTGCAACGCAGGCAGATGCGCTCTGCAAATGTCTTTGCACTAGTGGGACTATAGCAAAATCCAATAGCCACGTATAGGATGCCACTAGGTACACTGAGTGTTTGCTAGTATAATGGCTTAGTTATAATGAGTTGGAGTGTGCAACGCAGGCAGATGCGCTCTGCAAATGTCTTTGCACTAGTGGGACTATAGCAAAGTCCAATAGCCACGTATAGGATGCCACTAGGTACACTGAGTGTTTGCTAGTATAATGGCTTAGTTATAATGAGTTGGAGTGTGCAACGCAGGCAGATGCGCTCTGCAAATGTCTTTGCACTAGTGGGACTATAGCAAAATCCAATAGCCACGTTTAGGATGCCACTAGGTACACTGAGTGTTTGCTAGTATAATGGCTTAGTTATAATGAGTTGGAGTGTGCAACGCAGGCAGATGCGCTCTGCAAATGTCTTTGCACTAGTGGGACTATAGCAAAATCCAATAGCCACGTATAGGATGCCACTAGGTACACTGAGTGTTTGCTAGTATAATGGCTTAGTTATAATGAGTTGGAGTGTGCAACGCAGGCAGATGCACTCTGCAAATGTCTTTGCACTAGTGGGACTATAGCAAAGTCCAATAGCCACGTATAGGATGCCACTAGGTACACTGAGTGTTTGCTAGTATAATGGCTTAGTTATAATGAGTTGGAGTGTGCAACGCAGGCAGATGCGCTCTGCAAATGTCTTTGCACTAGTGGGACTATAGCAAAGTCCAATAGCCACAGATAGGATGCCACTAGGTACACTGAGTGTTTGCTAGTATAATGGCTTAGTTATAATGAGTTGGAGTGTGCAACGCAGGCAGACGCGCTCTGCAAATGTCTTTGCACTAGTGGGACTATAGCAAAGTCCAATAGCCACGTATAGGATGCCACTAGGTACACTGAGTGTTTGCTAGTATAATGGCTTAGTTATAATGAGTTGGAGTGTGCAACGCAGGCAGACGCGCTCTGCAAATGTCTTTGCACTAGTGGGACTATAGCAAAGTCCAATAGCCACGTTTAGGATGCCACTAGGTACACTGAGTGTTTGCTAGTATAATGGCTTAGTTATAATGAGTTGGAGTATGCAGAGGACACGAGGGTACAGTGCCAGGATTTTGGGGCTCTGGGTAGAGGAATGGAAGCCTGCCTTTCTATCCCTCCTAATAGGGAAATGCAGGGAGGAAATCCCTGACCTTGGCTACACAGACGCTGTCTCTGTTTTCAGGACCTGTCACCTATGGCTCTGACCCTACCGGTTTGAGCCCTTAAAAGGACTGCTATAAAGTGCTCTCCCTAAGCTGTCTAACGCTGTGTATGCAGCGCATACAGCTGTATCGGCGATAGGACTCAGGAGGGCGGAGCTGCGACAGTGATGTCTGACACCAATGACGCAGAAGAGATAATGACGTCCTGGAAGAAAATGTCCGGTTTTATAATGCAGGGACATGTGACATGGACATCCTATCACACATGCCGTTGCTTCTCTGGCTCAAAGTCCACTTAGCTGTGTGTGTGTCTGGGATTGGCTGACATGCTGGCCCGCCCCACAAGACGCGCGCGCTTAGGGAAGGAAGACAAGAAAAAAAAAAAAAAAATGGCGATCGCCATTATAGAAACAGCAGTGATCTGAAGGCGCTGTTCACGCACACTATACACTGAAATGTCATAATAGTGTGATTCACAGAGTGACTTACACTATTACAGCAGGAACCAAGCTAGGATTTAGCTGGTTTTTTGCTGCTAGAACCGTTCTCGAACGTTTCTAGAACTATCGAGCTTTTGCAAAAAGCTCGAGTTCTAGTTCGATCTAGAACATGCCCCAAAATCACTCGAGCCTAGAACTGGAGAACCACGAACCACGAACCGCGCTCAACTCTAGTCATAAAGTTTAGAGATTTCATCCAAGTAAGGTTTGTGCACTTGTGAAGCCATAATACAGAAGAATTGAGTGCATCAAGTGATAAAATGTTTATATGTATAATCAAAAAGCAATAGGTAATAAGACACCTACAATTAAACAGCAATCTTTGTTTATGGCAAAGCACCAAGCTATACAGTAATAATCCTATATTTGCGAAAAGAACAGTCAGAAATTCACACGACTTTTACTATCTGTAATGTCTTAATGTGAGCAAATTTCCAGCAGCCTTATAGGTAGGTAAATAACCATATAATAGGTTTCCGTTTCAGAGTCTGTTCTTTATTTTTGCAATGCATAATTTCAGGATGTTAAGAAAAATACAAAATTACCAACAGCACCAGGCCAGGACAGGCCTAAAGAGAAATTTTGGTGCAGATAGTGTAACGCCCTGGAGAACCAGGTAGTTGTACATATAGGCTCCCGCACAACACCTATCCCACAAAGGGTTAAACCAGCTGACCTGAAACCCTAGTCACTCCCCTCAGGGAAGGATGGACACACCAGTGGGCGGGAACAGGAGGATAGATAGGGAACGCCCACCTATGGGTCTGGAAAGCCCGAGGTGGGAAAACGTGAGATGAAATAAGTTGGAGTTCAAGTGACGAGTGGAGGTGAAGTCTGACAGGTGCCAGGGTCGGAGCCCTGACACCTTGGCTAGGTGGCAGACGGTAGCCAGAGTCTGCAGGAGACGGGAAGACGGCTACCGGAGATCCGAGGTGGACCGGGACAGGGTTGTAGCCCGCCGGTACCGACACCGACACCGGAGAACCGACCCGGAAACCGTACTTGGACCCTGAAGCCAGGACCGGCACCGACGGCCTAGCTCATTAACCAATTGAGGGCAGGATTTTAGGTCCTGTCCCAACCTAAGTTCCGAAAAGTAGACAACCTCCCACCGAGAGGGATAGGGCAACCGCCAGGGCCCGTAGATCCCAAGGGTCAGTGTCAGATGGGCACGGCTCCCAACCAAAGGACCGGGAGTGGACTCCTGTGTTTCAAACCGGGAAGTCCTATCTACAAAACACTGAGTGCAGAGGAGAGAGACTTTGACTACCAGCCCGGGTGTGAGATCAGATACACCCGTCTGCGGCAGCCAGCCACCATCACCTTGGTTTACCACAGGACTTGTGTGCTTTATTCAACCGTGAGTAACATCCGCGGCCTGGCCGGGTGCGCCGGCCCCTGCAATCACCATCCTCAGCATAGAGACATTGGGCCCCGAGACATCCATCCCTACCCACGGAGGGGATAGCATCCAGCTGCCAGCCCAACATCCCCGGGAGCCCCCTGCAACGGCAGCGGTGGTGCCACATCTCACCACACACCGTGGGTGGCGTCACAGACATTTCACAACCAATCCCGTATAAATACGTCCCCTTTTTATTTGGAGTGTCCGCGTGACCCCCGGGTCCGGAGAACCCCTCGAGCCATACCGTAGATCCAGATCCGAGCAGCACCGGCTGCTGGCGTGGGGGCGGCACAATAGTATATATTCACATTAGACATAAAAGTAGAAGGACGTAATTTACTTATAATTTCTTCATTTTATTTCTGTTGAGTACAAAATGATTAATTGACAATAAAAAATAACTTTTATTTCCTCTTTCTATGGAGACATCACAATAAATGGTTGTAAAAGTATGCCACCACTATACACACTAAACTGGGAGGGGAGAATTGCTATGCTCACTAAAGTGCCCACATTGTAAATAATGCGAAATAAGGTTTTACTTAGAACTACTGCACCTTATCTCTCCGGTTCTTGTACAGTCTAGAGATCCCAGCTGCGCAATCCCTAAAATCCTTTGCGCAGATTGACACAACCCTAACAGAATAACTCAGGTGACCACTTGGACCTTTTGGTCCTAAGCAGCTATAAAGGGTTTCATATAGCTCCTTAACCCTTCACCCTCAGGCGATTTTCCATTTTTCCGTTTTTTTTTTGCTCCCCTTCTTCCGAGAGCCGTAACATTTTTATTATTCTGTCAATCTTGCCATATAAGGGCTTATTTTTTTGCAGAACGAGTTCTACTTTTAAATGAAACCATAAGTTTTACCATATAGTGTACTGAAAAAAGGCCAAAAAATTCCAAGTGCAAATAAATTGCAAAAAAAGTGCGATAGCATGATTATTTTTGGGAGGGTTTATTCACAGTGTTCACTATATGATAAAACTGATGTGTTGTTGCAATGCCTCGGGTTGGTGCAAGTTTGTAGATATCAAACATATATAGGTTTACTTTTATCTAAGGGGTTAAAAAAAAATCAGAAGTTTGTCCCAAAAACATTGTGCATTTTTGTGCCATTTTCTGTGATCTGTAGCGTTCTCATTTTTCAGAATATGGAGCTCAGTGATGGCTTATTGCTTTTATTTGCTTTTGGCTTTTGCGTCTCGAGCTGACATTTTTTATCAGTACCATTTTTGCGCAGAAGCGCCATTTTGATTGCCTGTTATCGCATTTTGCGCAAAAATCACGGTGACCAAAAAATGTAATTTTGGCGTTTGGAATTTTTTTGCCGTTACGCCATTTACCGATCAGATTCATTGATTTTATATTTTGATAGATGGGGCATTTCTAAACGTATCAATACCAAATATACATATTTTTTTAACTTTTTTTTTAACCCTTTAGTTTTCAATAAGGCGAATGGGGGGTGATTTGAATTTTTATTTTTTTATTTTTTTTAAGTTTTTAAAACTTTTTTTTAACTTTTTTTATTTTACTAGTTCCCCTAGGGGACTATAATGATCAGCAGTCTGATCGCTCATTCTTTCTTGTAGATCAGAGCATCATTGCTCTGCTCTGCCCAAAAGTAGCTCTCCTCTGACACACAGCCCTCTGCTGGCTGTAAGAGGAAGTGACTCATGATAGCTATAGGAGTCATCACATGACCCTGTGCTACCATGGCAACCATCAGATCCACAGGATCACATCACGTGACTTCTGATGTAGCCGGGTAAGTGAATGCTTACTGCGGCCTGCTGTTTCAATGACATTTTCACAGCACGCGGGTTAACAGGCACGAGCGGAGAGCGATTCCACTTGTGCCTGATAGCCGCACATGTCAGCTGATCAAATCAGCTGACATGTGCAGCGATCGCTGCCGGCTGCCAATGGCAGCAGGCAGGGATTAATTTGACACAATCCATGACGTACCCAGTACATTATGTGTCGTAAAGAGGTTAAGGGGAATCTGTCAGCAGGTTTTTGCTATATAATCTGAAGACAGCATGCTGTAAGAGTTAGGCTATGTGCCCACGCTGCGGATTTTGTGCGGATTTTGCCGCGGATTTGCCGCGGATTTACCGCGGATTTCCCGAAAATCTGCAGCAGCGGCACTTCCAAGCCATTTCAATGGCATTTTGGAAATGCTGTGTCCATGCTGCGGATTTTTCCGCGGCAGATTTGCCGCGGATTTTGATCCGGAAAAATCTGCAGCATGTCAATTATTCTTGCGGATTTTGATGCGGATTTTGGGTATAGAATGGGTAAAAAAAAAAAATCCGCATCAAAATCCGCGGCAAAATACCGGTAATCCGCGGTAAATCCGCGACAAATCCGCGGCAAAAATAAGGTGCGGATTTGCCGCGAAAGTCGCGGATTTTCATGCAGAAATATCCGCAGGTACATTCTACCGTGGACACATAGCCTTAAAATTCAGATTACAACCTGATTTTCTTATCTCAAACTGTGTTTTTATTCACCTGTAATGTTAGTTTAAGCTTCCTGGCTTTATCATTAGTCTGACTGAGGAGCACATGAGCTGAATTTCTACTCCGCACCCTTCTGTGATTAGCAGCTGAATGTCTGAAAGCCTGGTGTGAATGGGGAAGGTTTGTTAAGCTGTGCTGCATGGAGAAAAAAAAAAATCAAATCTTTGATTATATCAGAACAGCTGCATCTAGGAAAATAAGTTATACATAATTAGATTCAGGATGTTTTTGCCTACATCATGCTGGTTTCAGATGAGGTAGCAAAAACCTGCTGAAATATTCCCTTTAAAAATCAGGGGGAAAGTGCAGAGTAAAATAAGGTAAAGCAAAGTATTAATCTGCGAGGTTAAACAAAAAACAAACACACAGTAGTTCCTAGTGGGGAAATGAAAGCTCAGGAAAACTGTCCATAATTACACTCGCTGGGTGATAGGGCAGACTAAATCACATCACTGGGAACACTTGTTGGCTGAAAGGCAATGAACACACAGTGTCCACACAGAAACAAAGTGTTCAGAACTCGGATAGCAACCGATCCTGACCATGACTCAGTGGAGAGGAAAATGGACCACAACACAGGAGGCTGCCTAATCAAATATGAGACATTACAGGTACAAACTGACCCCTTCATGGAGTAAATAAACTTTCTTTACCCATAAATGCATTCATTTGTAGATAAATAAATTGCTTTGCTTTTTAGTCATCTACCTATATCAACATGAGAGCACATAGTGCATTGAGTGATAAAGTAGACAATAGTATACAAATAAAATGGTCACACTTGTTTTAACAAACTGCATAAATCAATAGTACAAGCAAATATAAGGAACTTTGTAATATATTTTATCATGGAAATGTGCTTCTTTCTTCACTTTAGAGTAACTTCTCCCCCCTCTGCCTCTCCATTTCATTATTCACTTTGAAAAACTGTTGCTATCCATCCTGCTCAATACAACACAGATTGCCAGATCACTGGGAGATCATATTACAGCTGCCTGTCAAAATGTATGGAGAGAGGTGAATGTGAGAGCAAAGTGAGAGTGAATGGCAGAGAGACATACAGTTAGGTCCAGAAATATTTGGACAGTGACACAATTTTCGCGAGTTGGGCTCTGCATGCCACCACATTGGATTTGAAATGAAATCTCTACAACAGAATTTAAGTGCAGATTGTAACATTTAATTTGAAGGTTTGAACAAAAATATCTGATAGAAATTGTAGGAATTGTACACATTTCTTTACAAACACTCCACATTTTAGGAGGTCAAAAGTAATTGGACAAATAAACCAAACCCAAACAAAATATTTTTATTTTCAATATTTTGTTGCGAATCCTTTGGAGGCAATCACTGCCTTAAGTCTGGAACCCATGGACATCACCAAACCCTGGGTTTCCTCCTTCTTAATGCTTTTCCAGGCCTTTACAGCCGCAGCCTTCAGGTCTTGCTTGCTTGTGGGTCTTTCCGTCTTAAGTCTGGATTTGAGCAAGTGAAATGCATGCTCAATTGGGTTAAGATCTGGTGATTGACTTGGCCATTGCAGAATGTTCCACTTTTTTGCACTCATGAACTCCTGGGTAGCTTTGGCTGTATGCTTGGGGTCATTGTCCATCTGTACTATGAAGCGCCGTCCGATCAACTTTGCGGCATTTGGCTGAATCTGGGCTGAAAGTATATCCCGGTACACTTCAGAATTCATCCGGCTACTCTTGTCTGCTGTTATGTCATCAATAAACACAAGTGACCCAGTGCCATTGAAAGCCATGCATGCCCATGCCATCACGTTGCCTCCACCATGTTTTACAGAGGATGTGGTGTGCCTTGGATCATGTGCCGTTCCCTTTCTTCTCCAAACTTTTTTCTTCCCATCATTCTGGTACAGGTTGATCTTTGTCTCATCTGTCCATAGAATACTTTTCCAGAACTGAGCTGGCTTCATGAGGTGTTTTTCAGCTAATTTAACTCTGGCCTATCCATTTTTGGAATTGATGAATGGTTTGCATCTAGATGTGAACCCTTTGTATTTACTTTCATGGAGTCTTCTCTTTACTGTTGACTTAGAGACAGATACACCTACTTCACTGAGAGTGTTCTGGACTTCAGTTGATGTTGTGAATGGGTTCTTCTTCACCAAAGAAAGTATGCGGCGATCATCCACCACTGTTGTCATCCGTGGACGCCCAGGCCCTTTTGAGTTCCCAAGCTCACCAGTCAATTCCTTTTTTCTCAGAATGTACCCGACTGTTGATTTTGCTACTCCAAGCATGTCTGCTATCTCTCTGATGGATTGTTTCTTTTTTTTCAGCCTCAGGATGTTCTGCTTCACCTCAATTGAGAGTTCCTTAGACCGCATGTTGTCTGGTCACAGCAACAACTTCCAAATGCAAAACCACACACCTGTAATCAACCCCAGACCTTTTAACTACTTCATTGATTACAGGTTAACGAGGGAGACGCCTTCAGAGTTAATTGTAGCCCTTAGAGTCCCTTGTCCAATTACTTTTGGTCCCTTGAAAAAGAGGAGGCTATGCATTACAGAGCTATGATTCCTAAACCCTTTCTCCGATTTGGATGTGAAAACTCTCATATTGCAGCTGGGAGTGTGCACTTTCAGCCCATATTATATATATAATTGTATTTTTGAACATGTTTTTGTAAACAGCTAAAATAACAAAACTTGTGTCACTGTCCAAATATTTCTGGACCTAACTGTATACATGTCATTGTTATACAGAGTGATTAATTGACCACTTTATCTGGAACAATTGCGATCACTTCTAAAAGAGAAGGTCTAACATACTGAAATTGGACTGTACATACCTTGGTTTATAAGAAACTGATGTTTTAAAGCAGGTGTTGAAAATGTCCACCATTAGCATCTAATTATGTATGCACACGCCGTTTCATATTGTTGAATGTATTCTCCAGGATGTCCACAGCCATAGCCTGAATTTCTCGCTGTATGTCCTCTCGGAGTGCCTGAAATGTGTCTGACATGACTGTTTCACATCTTCAGTTGTTTCCTCAAACATTTTCATATGTCCTCCATCATGGCTATAGAGTAATATTCCTGTACATTCCAGCTTATTCACCAATGACAGAATACAAGGTTTGTATGTAATTAAACAAGGCACTCCCGAACTTGAAAGTGATGCAAGTTTATTAAATATGCATGAAAAATAACGTTTTCAGTCCACTACGGACCTTCCTCAGTTGCACATTAGTGGAGTGAGCTGGAGGCACAGGATGGCGTGAAACGCGGTATCCACCGCTGCATGGGGGCTCCATGAGGAAGGTCCATAGTGGACCGAAAACGTTATTTTTCATGCACATTTAATAAACTTGCATCACTTTCAAGTTCGGGAGTGCCTTGTTTAATTACATTGTACGGCTTTGGAACCTGAAGGGCACCCCTATTTCTCTTGTTATCCCTACAAGGAAGTGCCATTTCTTCTTTCTAAGAATACAAGGTTTGGACTGTGAATTTCGACCTCCAATCTTCTTTAAAAACTCACTTTGACACCTTTTTAAGGACCCAGTTTTTCAATACATTTTCACAATGAAAACATGTTCCTCCATACTGTATCTGTACATTGATAACAAATGAAGGAGGCATTCAGCAGGCGTAAAATGCAAGCAACACACAAGCTACCGATGTGTAGAAACGCGAGCAGCAAGTCTACCTCACAGTGCAGATGACCATCCGGGCAACAAATCGGCAAGACCACTCTGTGCAAGGATGTTTCTCGTTTCTGTCACCGAGGTTTTTTCAGTCTCAATTCTCATGAACCAAAGTACATGCAGTCCAAATTTCAGTATGATGCTCTCTTTTAGACACTACAGCAATGTTTCGGGGCAAAGTATCTAGTAAATCACCCTGTTTTTCACCACAGTGCTGGATTCATAACTGCACTATGGAGAACTGCTGTATAAAATCCTGCACACTGCTGCTTGCTTTCTAGTAAGTGATTTTTTTTTATATACCAAGTTCTGGAGTACTTTGCTGCTCAGTACTGCTGTGTATTTTACTCCATGGTGCTCCATCTGAACATGTGAACATATAGAGACAGGAGATCAGAAATCCATTGTCTGTGTGGTTTGTATGGGACACATCTGTCGCGGGCGGAGGGGCACACTCGCCACGCTCGGGTCTGGGGCTGCTGCTGCTCGGTGGCTCGAGCGGTGGGCCGGACCCGGGGACTCGAGCAGCACTTCTCGCCCCCAAGTGAAAAGGGGGTGTTGGGTGGTTTTTGGGGAGATAGTTCGTGACTCCACCCATGGGTCGTGGTGATGGTAGGCACTACCGCTGCTGGTGACGGGTCTCCCGGGAGCTATGGCGGGGAGCAGCTAGGTGTTAACCCCTCCGTGGGTAGGGGTCGATGATCCCGAGGCCTGTGAACTCCTCGGTGGGCGGGGCCAACCGCCTGGCTCCGCCTCACCTGGTGTGAACATCAACCCTGGAGGGTGGCAACAAGGATTTTGTTTGACTGTTGTTGCCTAACCAGGGGAGGGGGTGTGTGAGGTGTTCTGTTTGTGACTACCTGGCTAGTCCAGGGCGTCACACATCATAGTAGCTGGTCTCCACCCATCAGATCAGAGACAACTGAAAATCGGAGATACAGCCTGCACAGGGGAAACTGGCGAAAATGCTGGCGACAAGTCTTATAATGGCCAGAAATAGTGTTGTACTGCCTCTGCACACACAGTACAGCTTATTCTGAAAAGTCACCTGGCACTACAGATACTTTAAGCTTCACATGAATGTAATTATTTTTTCTGCAGAAAGCATATAGATTTTCCCCAATCAGATGTATGTGACAGTTATAAAACAGTTAGATTGTCCTTTAGAGGTCGCTTTTATTAGAACAGCGGGTGGCTGTCTTTGGTTATAATGAGCACTAACTTCTTATGTATTTCCAGAAGCAAGTAGAAGTACAGAAAAATACACAAGAAATTGCAGTTACTGGATTCCCTACTAGGATCTGTAACCGTATCCTAGTTATTATTAGATAAATGTACTTATCATCTTACAAAAACAAGGGTAAATGTGTTAGGCTCTGTGCGCACTGGGAAGTGGAATTTTCTTGAGAAAATTCCGCATGCCCTCAAAGATTACCGCACCCGCGGTAAAAAACCGCGGGAAACCGCACCCGAAAACCGCATGCGGTTTGCCGCGGTTTGCTGCGGTTTTACCGCGGTATTATTCGCGGTATTGCCGCGGTTTTGCCGCGTGCGGGTTGGGATGTGCTTTATTGCTTTCAATGCAATAAAGCACATTGAAGAAAAAAAAAAAAAAAGTCATTTAATTCTGAGAGTAGATAGACAGAAGAATAGATAGAGGGATAGATAGACAGACAGATAGATAGATAGATAGATAGATAGACAGACAGATAGATAGATAGATAGAGGGATAGATGACAGATCGCTGCATTTCCCACGGTCGGCAGTGAGTTCACATTACCGGCCGTGGGAAATGACCGGTAATTACCTCTGCTGCTTTCATTCAGCCTGTGTCTGTGACAGTCGCGGCTGGATGGAAGCAGCGCTGGACGTCGGACCTGGATTACGCCGGAGCTTTGGTGCAGGAGGGGTTAATAAAATGGTGAACGAGGCTTGTTTGTTTTATTTAAAATAAAGGATTTTTCTGTGTGTTTTTTTCACTTTACTTACGGGTTGATCATGTCAGCTGTCACATAGACGCTGCCATGGTCAAGCCTGGGGTTAATGGCGGTGGTCCCCCACCATCATTAACCCCTTGTATTACCTTGCCACCACTGCTACACGGTGGCAAGAAGAGCCGAGGACACGCCGGTATTGTCGCATATTGCATGCGACAGTGCCGGGGCAGCTGCGGCTGATATTCTCGGCTGCGGGAGGGGGAGTGAGGCGGGGGACATTACCCCTGCCCCTCTCCCTCCCCAGCCTGAGAATACCGGCCCGCCGCTGTGTGCTTACCTCGGCTGGACGGTAAATATGCAGCGGAGCCCACGTTCTTTTTTTCCTATATTTCCGTTTTCTTTCTATGTGTGTTCTATGTCTGTGATGTCTGTGTGAGTGTGATGTGTGTGTGTTTACTCTCTGCACGGCTTCCTCTTCCTGTAATGACATCACTTCCCTGCAAAACCGCAGACAAGTGATGCACATTACCGGAGGTAAACCGCGAAATACCGCAGGGAATAACGCAGGAAAACGCAGTGAACCGCACAGAATTTGCTGCCTGCGTTATTCCCTGCGGGATTTCTTGATTAACATTGAGTCAATGGAGTGAAATCCCGCAGCGATGTGCGGAAAAGAAGTGACATGCACTTGTTTTTGCTGCGGGATTCCCGCAGCAAAACATGCAGCTGTCAAATTCCGCCCAGTGCGCACAGGATTTTTTTTCTCCATAGGATTTGCTGGTGATTCACTGCAGAGATGTTATGAACATAACATGCAGCGAAACATGCAGCAAATCCGCGGCAAAATCCGCGAAAAATCCGGTAAGTGCGCACATAGCCTTAGAATTCTAAGCAGTTCAATTTCTGCATCAAATTTATTATGTGTTTTAGACATCTTGAAAATCGATTACTAACTGGATAAAATTATCTGTTATATAAAGTTGAGTGTATTTGTGTATGTATGTATGTATGTGTGTATGTATGTCCACTAAAGAAATCCACACCGTTGCCTTTACAATCACGAAATTGTGCACAGACACCTCATTTGACTCAGGGAACATCATAGACTATGTTTTGAGGGGAAAATGTAAACCTGCGCTTTACAATTATTCGCCAACAAAAACCTGCTTACATTAAAGTTAATGGAGTTGTGAGCTACAGGTCATTAATAGGAGCTCTGATTGGTTGCTTTAGGCGGCAAAGGACATTATTAGTATAAGACAGCCTATGTACGAGGTAATATGATATCAGTAGAGACAGAGACACACAGAGACAGAGACACACAGACACATGCAAACACACAGACAGACACACAGTGACAGAGACACAGAGACACACAAAGATAAAGACGGAGACACACAAACAGACATAGACACACACAGAGCACACACACAGAGACAGACACACAGAGACTGATTCAGAGACAGAGACACAGAGATAAAGACACACAGAGACAGAAGAACGCCGAGACACACACACATAAAGAAACACACTGAGACATACACACACACACACACACACAGATACACACAACACACAGAGAGACAGACACACAAAGACAGAGACACACAGAGACAGAGAGCGAGACACACACAGAGACAGAGATGCACAGAGACACATAGAGAGACACACACAGGCAGACAGACACACAGATACTGATACAGAATCAGACACAGAGAGACTGATACAGAGACACACATAGACTGATACAGAGACACACATAGACTGATACAGAGACAGAGACACACAGAGACAGACACACATAGACAGAGACATACAGAGACACAGACAGAGATACACAGACACACCCAGACACACACACAGACACACAGAGACACACTGAGACAGACGCACAGAGATAGAGACACAGAGAGACAGACACAGAGACTGATACAGAGTTAGAGACACACAGAGAGAGACACACAGACACAAAGACAAACAAAGACACACAGAGACAGACACAGCAGACAGACACACAAAGATAAAGACTGATACAGAAACACAGAATTAGAGACAGACACAAATACAGAGACACACAGACACAAAGACAGACAGAGACGCACAGAGACAGACACACAGAGAGAGACACACAGAGACACAGATACAGACACAAAGAGACACACAGAGACAGTGACACACAGAGACACCCACACAGACACAGAGAGAGAGAGAGAGAGAGAGAGAGGCAGACAGAGACAGACAGACAGAGAGGGATTCAGACAGAGAAAGACGGAGACAGACAGAGAGAGGGAGACAAACAGGGAGACAGACAGAGAGACACTTAGTAACTAAGTAGGAATAGGAATCAGGTGACACCAGTAAAGTTAAAGTTAGTGACCTCAGCTCAGGTGAGACCTGCATCTCCTGGCAGAAAACGGCTGTTTTTTTTTGCCAAGAGATGTACAGTACAGACCAAAAGTTTGGACACACCTTCTCATCTCTAGAAAAACTGTTAAGGGGAGACTTTGTGTAGCAGGCCTTCATGGTAAAATAGCTGCTAGGAAACCACTGCTAAGGACAGGCAACAAGCAGAAGAGACGTGTTTGGGCTAAAGAACACAAGGAATGGACATTAGACCAGTGGAAATCTGTGCTTTGGTCTGATGCTTCCAAATTTGAGATCTTTGGATCCAACCACCGTGTCTTTGTAGAAAAGGTAAATGGATGGACTCTACATGGCTGGTTCCCACCATGAAGCATGGAGGAGGAGGTGTGATGGTGTGGGGGTGCTTTGCTGGTGACACTGTTGGGGATTTATTCAAAATTGAAGGCACACAGAACCAGCATGCCTACCACAGCATCTTGCAGCGGCTTTCTATTCCATCCGGTTTGCATTTAGTTGGACCATCATTAATTTTTCAACAGGACAATGACCCCAAACACACCTCCAGGCTATTTGACTAAGGCCTCTGCCACACTCACGTGAAAATCACGCATGTGCCGAGAGACACGTATTTCCCCTGCGTGTTGCGTGCAGGTAATTACGTGTCTCTGGTACGTGCGGGCCACGTGTGTTCTACATGTGCTATCCGCGATAGCACACATAGAACCGGTAATTTACATACTAACCTGGTCCTTCCTGCTGTCCGCGCTGCTGTCCGTGATGCTGATCCTCGGTCTCCAGCCCTCCCGTCTCCCCGCTGCTGCTGCTGCCAGGCAGTGAAGTAAATATTAAATGAGAATAATGAGCGGCGGTCGGCAGCAAGAGGCAGCAGAGGCAGAGACAGGAGGGCTGGAGAAGGTGAGTTAATGTTTTGTTTTTTTTCACTGACCCGTGTGTTTTCTCCGGCGCGTGTCACACGGGACCGCATCCACACTACACCCGTGTGGTACGGGTGCAGACCGTGTGACACCCATGCTGCCGGAGAAAACACTGACATGTCAGCGCTTTGAAAAACGCACACACGTACAAACGCACACGGACACACGTTCCGTGTGGTTTTACGTGTGTGTGCCTGCTACAATAGGGTAGCATTGCTTAATGTGTTTCCGTGCTGCTGGTACGTGTAAAAAATGACAAACACGTGCCGGCGGCACGGATGTGTGTCGCAGGCCTAAGAAGGAGAGAGATGGGGTGCTACGCCAGATGACCTGGCCTCCACAGTAACCAGACCTGAACTCAATCAAGATGGTTTGTAGTGAGCTGGACCGCAGAGTGAAGGCAAAAGGGCCAACAAGTGCTAAGCATCTCTGGGAACTCCTTCAAGACTGTTGGAAAACCATTTCCGGTGGCTATCTCTTGAAGCTCATCAAGCGAATGCCAAGAGTGTGCAAAGCAGTAATCAAAGCAAAAGGTGGCTACTTTGAAGAGCCTAGAATATAAGACATATTTTCAGTTGTTTCACACTTTTTTAAGTATTTCATTCCACATGTTTTAATTCATAGTTTTGATGCCTTCAATGTGAATCTACAATTTTCACAATCCTGAAAATAAAGAAAACTCTTTGAATGAGAAGGTGTGTCCAAACGTTTGGTCTGTACTGTAGATTTGGTGCTGAAAATTTTACACCATATTCCTGCACCCAATCTACACCTCCTGGCAAAACCCCGCTTTTTTTACGCACATTTTCCTGCATTTTTTGCCTCATTTTTTTACTGTGATTTTGCCGCTATATTATGACAGGAGGTGCAGATTTGGTGCTATAGTTGTCTGCACCAGATTTCAGCACCAAATTTCCACCTCCTGGCAGAAAGAAACCCCCTTTTTTTTTAATTTTTGGGCCAAGGGATGCAAATTTGGTGCTGAAATTTCTACACCATATTCTTGCACCCAATCTACACCTATTGGCAAAAATCGAGTCAAAAAGACGCGGCAAAAAAATGGTAAAAACATGCAAAAAAAACCCCCTGTTTTTTTGCCAGGAAGTGTAGATTAGATGCAAGAATATGGTGTAAATATTTCATCACCAAAATTGCATCCCTTGGCCCAAAAATGCAAAATCCAAAAGTTTTTTCTCTGCCAGGAGGTGCAAATTTGGTGCTGAAATCTGGTGCAGATGATTTCAGCACCAAATGTACACCTCCTGGCAGAAAATCGTAGCAAAATATGCAGCAAAAAAAGTTGCAAAAAAAGCGTAAAAAAATGTGTAAAAAAACGTGTTTTATTGCCAGGAGGTGTATGAAGATTGAGTGCAGGATTATGGTGTAAAAACTTCATCACCAAATCTACATATCTTCGGAAAAAAAACTGGTTTTCTGCCAGGAAATGCAGGTCTGGGAACTCAGTGACCTTACCTGAGGTGAGGTTACCTGCTGTTACAGGTGAAGGACCATCGGAACCGCCATCTGTGACTGCAAATGACATGAGTGACATCACCGCTCATTGTGCAGCTCATTCATTCTGTGCACTCACAGCGGGCAGTCATGCTCTATGGCCGCTCGCTATAACTTGGATGTAGCAGAGCTGAATCACCGTGGGATCTCGTGTGGATTACTTTGGACTTGCATTGGATTTTTTCAGTGTTTGTGTTTATTTACTGTCACTTAAAATTAGTGATGTGGGGTGTCATAGACACTGCCATTACAAATTTGGAGTTTTATAGTAATTGTGGGCTGTTATTATCCCCTCATTACCCCAATTGCGATCACATCAGGGCAGTTGGGAGGAGTCGGTAAAGCACCGGGTTTGTCACATCTAATTGATGTCGCAATTCTGGGTGGCTGGAGGCTGATACTTGCTGGATTTCTCCAGCCTGAAAATACCAGCCCCCAGCTGAGGGGCTTTATCTTGGCTGGGTATGAAAATTGGGAGGGACCGCACATCGCTTTTTTAAAATTGTTTATTAAAATAAAAAAGAAAAAAAAGATGCATGCTGTTTCTCTTCTTTTGATACACAGCCAATATAAGCGCAGGGCTGGGGCTGCAGCTGGGTAACAGAATATCTGTGCTGGGTAACAGAATATTGGGGGGACCCTGCACCAATTGTTTTATTTATTTTTATACTTTAGTACTGTGGGTAGATTGTAGAGTGTATAGGCTCCTTCCAGGAAGGCGTCATTTCAACACGCTCCCGATCACATGACAGGGGCATGTTCAAAATTCTGTCCAATGTTTCCAGACAGAATATACGTTATTTTTCTAACTCCACATGGGCATGGAGTTCTTTATAATAGAAGTGGGAGTTTGGGTCCCCCTTCCTTGCATGATTATGGTGGATGAGAGGAAACATCTTCCCGCCCACTAACTTGGAATGAGCCCATACATTCTAAGCTCACAGTAGATGCTAGATTGTATGGACTCCTTCAGTTATGCTGCTTTCCCTGCCCACCGGCTGTCATGGCGCCTGGGATTGGATGCAGTCAGCTGACATGCTGCCACTCAGGACGTGTCTGACTGTAATCAGTGGCCCAGGCAGTGAATGCAAAGCCAGGGAGCCGCATACAGCCATGCAGGAGCCTTAGTAAGTCGCCGCTCGTGCACCCATTTTTCTATCCCTTCTATCACCATTTTTAATCTCTGCATTCTGCTACCCATAGACTTATATGGGGGCGGATTCCGGACTGGATCTGGATTTTTTTATAAAAAAGAGCAGGTTTTTTGTGAGTCCGCTCAGCTCTATCCAAGACCATACAGCTGTTTAAGAAGAAAGGTTCCATGCAGAACAGGCCTCGCCATGGTCAACCAAAGAAGTTGAGTGCACGTGCTCAGTGTCATATTTAGAGGTTGTCTTTTCAAAATAGATATACGAGTGCTGCCAGCATTGCTGCAGAGGTTAAAGTGGTGGGGAGGCGGGTCAGCCTGTCATCGTGCTCAGACCATACACTGCACACTGCGCCAAATTGGTCTCCATGGCTGTTGTACCAGAAAGAAACATCTACTAAAGATAATGCACAAGAAAGCCTGCAAATAGTTTGTTGAAAACAAGCAGACTAAGAACATCGATTACTAGAACCATGTCATGTGATCTGATGAGACCAAGATAAACTTATTTGATTCAAATGGTGTCAAGTGTGTGTGACAGCAATCAGGTGAGGATTATAAAGACAAGTGTCAACCTACAGTTAAGCATGGTGGTGGGAGTTGGAGAGGCTGCTTGAGTTCTGCCGGCTGTGGGGTACTACAGTTCATTGAGGTAACCAAGAATGCGAACATGTACTGTGACATACTGAAAAAGAGCATAATCTGCTCTTTTCAGAAACTGGTCTGAAGGGCAGTACTACAACATGATAATGAGCCTAAGTGCAATTCCAAGATGGCCATTGCCTTGCTAAAGAAGCTGAGGGTAAAGGTTCTGGATTGGCCAAATGTAACATGGCCAGGGGTGGTAGTCATGGGCAAGGTTGGTGGAGTGGGTATGGAGGTGTTACCTTGCCACAGTGATACTTCCGTGTCACAATCCAGTTTCTCATCTTCTCATTCTCATTCATCTGGAGAAAGCTGTAATTATTGCTTCGTGCAGTTTTGGAATTTACCCTTGTAGCTTCCCTTCCTGCTCTTGTTTATCCTCACAAATCTCTTGTAGTCTTAACCTATGTGTGTGTCTGTGTGTGTGTGTGTGTGTGTGTGTGTGCGCGCGGTGTGACAGAGTTTTGGCTTTCTCTTGTCTGTTTTTATCTGTGGGTTTCAAGACACTCCTGTCCTGTCCCTGCTTGGGGAGAGGGGGAATCCGATCAGGCTGGTTAGGAGCAGGGCCAGGAAGGAGACTTAGCAATATCCACCATCAGGAGTATAACAGAGATTAGGGATAGCATAGGGCTGAGAGACTGCTTAGGAACCCCGCTTCCCCACTATCTGATAGTCATCGTGACATATTGACATTAATTGCTGTGTGTTGAGTTGTTTAGAGGGCACACCAAATTTACATTATTATACAAGCTGTAAACTGACAACTTTACATTGTGTCAAAGTGCCATATCTTCAGTGTTAAATCATGAATAGAAGTAATCAAATATTTACAAAATATGATGGGGTGTACTCACTTTTTGTCGTCTACCATATATATATATATATATATATATATACATATATATATATATACTAGCTGTAGTTCCCGGGATAGTAGCTGTCTCTCTGTCTCTCTCCCAGTCTCTGTCTGTGTGTCGCTGTCTGTCTCTCTGTCTGTCTCTTTCCTTGTCTGTCTGTGTCTATGTCTCTGTCTGACTATTTCTATCTGTCTGTATTTGTATCAGTCTATCTGTCTCCATCTCTGTGTCTGTCTGTCTCTCTCTATCTCTGTGTCTGTCTCTATGTTTGCGTGTGTCTGTCTCTTTTCCCATCTGTCTCTTTTCTGTCTGTCTTGGTCTGTCTCTTTCCAGGTCTGTCTCTTTCCCCGTCTGTCTCTTTCCCCGTCTGTCTCTTTCCCCGTCTGTCTCTTTCCCCGCCTGTCTCTTTCCCCGCCTGTCTCTTTCCCCGCCTGTCTCTTTCCAGGGCTGTCTCTTTCTAGGGCTGTCTTTTTGCCCAGCTGTATCTTTGCCCGCCTGTCTCTTTGCCTGGCTGTCTTTTTCACTGGCTGTCTCTTTCCAGGTCTGTCTCTTTCCAGGTCTGTCTCTTTCCAGGTCTGTCTCTTTCCAGGTCTGTCTCTTTCCCCATCTGTCTCTTTCCCTGGCTGTCTCTTTCCTCGGCTGTCTCTTTCCCCGTCTGTCTCTTTCCCTGTCTGTCTCTTTGCCCATCTGTCTCTTTGCCCGTCTGTCTCTTTTCCCGGCTGTCTTTTTCCAGGGATGTCTCTTTCCAGGGCTGTCTCTTTCCCCAGCTGTCTTTTTCCAGGGCTGTCTCTTTGCCCGGCTGACTCCTTCCAGGACTGTCTCTTTCCCCGTCGGTCTCTTTCCCCGTCTGTCTCTTTCGCCGTCTGTCTCTTTCCCCGGCTGTCTTTTTCCAGGGATGTCTCTTTCCAGGGCTGTCTCTTTCCCCGGCTGTCTTTTTCCAGGGCTGTCTCTTTGCCCGGCTGACTCCTTCCAGGACTGTCTCTTTCCCCGTCGGTCTCTTTCCCCGTCTGTCTCTTTCGCCGTCTGTCTCTTTCCCTAGCTGTCTCTTTCCCTGGCTGTCTCTTTTCCCGTCTGTCTCTTTCCCCGTCTGTCTCTTTCCCCGGCTGTCTCTTTCCCCGGCTGTCTCTTTCCCCGGCTGTCTCTTTCCCCGGCTGTCTCTTTCCCTGGCAGTCTCTTTCCCCGGCAGTCTCTTTCAACCGGCAGTCTCTTTGCCCGTCTGTCTCTTTGCCCGTCTGTCTCTATCCAGGTCTGTCTCTTTCCAGGTCTGTCTCTTTTCCCGTTTGTCTCTTTGCCCATCTGTCTCTTTCCAGGGCTGTCTCTTTCCAGGGCTGTCTCTTTCCAGGGCTGTCTCTTTTCCAGGGCTGTTTCTTTCCAGGGCTGTCTCTTTCCCCGTCTGTCTCTGTCTTTTTCTGTCTCTCTATCCATCTCTCCACCGACATCATATAACCTCAGCCATAAGCTTCAACTAACAGTTTATTTTGTTCCTATAGCAACCACTGAGAGTTGCTATTAATAACCTATAGCTACCACCTCCATTCAGTTTAATGGCGGCACGATTTTAGAGACTAACTGTAAAGCATGGGGTTAATTTTTTTCTGTCAAAACATAGTCTGCGGCGCTCCCTGGATCACATGAGGCGTCTGTGCAAAATTTCGTGATTGTAAATGCGACGGCGCGGATTTTTTTAGCGGACATACATACACAGAGGAGGGGACGCCGTGCTCTCCCACTGCTCGGGTCCGGCTGCCGCTGCTGCTGCGGCCTGCCGCTGCTCGGTGGCTCGAGCGATGGGCCGGATCCCGGAGACTCGAGCGGCGCTCCTCGCCCGTGAGTGAAAGGGGATTGGTTTTTGGGATAGTTTATTGTCCGTAACGCCACCCACGGTTGTGGTGATTGTATGGACACCACCGCTGCTCTGTATGGGGATCCCGGGAGCGGTGACAGGGAGCAGCAAAGTTGTTAGTTCTCCCCTCCGTGGGTAGGGGGTGGTGGTCCCGGGGCCCAGTGATGAGGTGGGTGATGAGGGATGGCGGGGCCAGTGCAGGGCTTGGTGGGGTGCAGGGACGCGGGGGCAGCGCTGTGCCTTGCGGCACTGTGGTACTCACTCAGCCTGAGACAGAGACACAGTTCTCGGTAAAACACACGGCTGGAAAGACGGTTCCCACGGACGGCTGCACTTGCTTTTCCCCAGTAGTTGATGGTGACGGTCCCTTTTCCTGCACCTAAGATGATGATGGTTGCGATGGGTTCCCACCGGTAACCCGCTCCCCGACTTGGTTATGGGCCGGAGGAGCCCTACTTTGCCCGCAGGCGCTGGCCCTGAGAAACTGGTGCCCTGGCAGTGGCGGTGTCTCTCTGTTGCGGTTGGACTGTTGCCTTCAATCGGGACTTAGTTGTTGGGAGACCCAGAGGTCCCCTTCACTGACGGATTTGGCAAATTCACGGCGACTCCTAGCCTTGCCGGGATCCGAAAGGCCCCTGCCCTGGTGCTGACTGCTCTTCGTATACCGCTCCAAACCGCCGGGCCACCACCCGTCCGCGGTCCTTCCAGCAACCTCCAAGCAGTCACCCCTGCGGACTATCACCGCCGTCTGCTGACCTTGCTGTCACAGTCCGGGGCACACACCCGGACCAACTTCAGGCTTTACTACTCTCACTTCTCTACCACTTCAGCTTTTCTCATTAGCTCCTCTACCACTTCACTTCCTTCACTCGACTGCCCGTGTTCTCCCGCCTCCAGGGCTGTGTACTCCTCGGTGGGCGGAGCCAACCGCCTGGCCCACCCCCTGGTGTGGACATCAGCCCCTGGAGGAAGGCAACAAGGATTTTTGGTTAGCCTAGTTGTTCCTAACTGGGGTGTAGGGTGTGGTGGTGTTGTGACCTGTGACCCCTGGCTTGCCCAGGGCGTCACACATACACACATACATACACACATACACTCAGCTTTATATATTAGATATATAGTATATGACGATATGTGTACATGGACAAGGAAGCGGAAAACATTGATGATGGAAATAAACCCACTCTGCAAGGCAGCTCTAACACATAGGGTGATGGACGGGCCTCACTTATTAGATTGACCAGTTGATGGGGGTGTACTTTCTAATATCCAGCGCATCACACCGTATGAGTCGTTGGCATCATGTCTTAGGCGGGCTTTACACACTACGACATCGCAAGCCGATGCTGCGATGCCGAATGCGATAGTCCTCGCCCCCGTCGCAGCAGCGATAACTTGTGATTGCTGCCGTAGCGAACACTATCACTACGGCAGCTTCACATGAACTCACCTGCCCTGCGACGTCGCTCTGGCCGGTGACCCGCCTCCTTCCTAAGGGGGCGGGTCATGCGGCGTCACAATGACGTCACACGGCAGGCGGCCAATAGTGGTGGAGGGGAGGAGATGAGCAGGAGGTAAACATCCTGCCCCCCTCCTTCCTTCTGCAGAGCCCGCGTGAGATGCAGTGACGCAGGTAGGAGATGTTCCTCGCTCCTGCGGCTTCTCACACAGTGAGACATGGTACCTGTCACTGCTGCCAAATTCTGGAAATGTTGGACCCTACATCGATGATACGATAACGACGCTTTTGCGCTCGTTAATGGTATCAAAAAGGATTTACACACTACGATATCGACTGCGACGCCGGATGTGCGTCACTTTAGATTTGACCCCACCGATATCGTACCTGCAATGTCGTAGTGTGCAAAGCCCGCCTTAGACAACTGGTTAGTCACAGAAATCAGCACCGAGCATGCAAAAGGAAGCTGACAAAAACTGTTCCACTAATAATGCAGATTCCATTAGAAAAATAGCTGTTCACCTATATAAAACCAGACATTATATACTGTTCCTCTACATTCCTCTAGCCTAAAGTCCAGAATAACAATGACCTCCTAATTATTTTGAAGAATACCTAGTTGCTGAATCATTTTTGCTTCCAGCTGGAGGAGCCTGCTGTGTGCTGTGTGATGCGCTTCTCAGTCTATAGCCGACAGGTCTAAATGAAGGCCTGTCAAGCTAAATCAGTGTCCTAAGTTAGGGAAAACCCATCTACCTTGTAAAACTTCACAATGTATTACAACTTATAACACTAGGGCAAGATCAAGATAACCTGGAAACCTGTAAAGTCTCTGCAAACTATGTGTCTTAATATCCCATGCATGCAGGGCTATTTTCTTAGGATTGTATATAGTTCTGAAATCCACTTGTGACTTTTAGGATCGCTACTTCCAATAGGTGGCGCTGTGCTAGAGTTTGTCTCCTTTACTGGAGAGACAATTTGAGTTGTATAGAGTCATTATTTGGCATGTTATGCTTATGATTTTATCTAAACAAAAATTGTGGTATTTGCCATCAGATGCCATATTACGGTATTCTTGGCAGAGAGTCGTACATCTCACATAATGAAAGACAATTGTTAGTATCTATTGCGTAGGTGTTAAATGTTTGATTGCTGGTACCGGACAATGATGACAGAAGGATTTCTTGTTCTTCGAATGGAACAACCTGGCACCGCTGCTACTCCATTCATGTCTAGGGGACTGATAAAGATACCTCAGCACAGCAGTTGGGTATCTCTGTCCATATCACAGACATGAATGGCCATGTGTGAGCATGCCCCTCCATTCATTCTTCATCCTGTGTGCAAGAGCGAGGGATTGAGGTACCTATTCTCATGATCAATGAGGTTCCCGAAAATAGGGCTTCGAGCAATCTGATAATTTATTGCCTATCTTGAGGAATTATACAGAGTTATAAGAACTGTCTAAAAGAAGAATCAATGCCAGTACAGCCTTCGTTTTTGCAATTCACTATCAGAAATGAAAGCTGCGCTGTGTGGTTTCCATTTGACAGTTTTCATAAATCTGTGTTCAAGCCTCGGACAGGCTCGGTGCACTCGGTTCTTCGTGTTATGAGACCAAACATATTTAGGCATCTGCTGCTGAGCTGCTCCTAGCCCCTTTCATTCCTTGTGGTTATTTTCTTGACTACTGATTTGTATCTCACATACATGTTACTCGGAAATCATTACATGTTGTAGACAAATGGTCAAATGAAATTGTTACGTGGATGTAGAAATGACTGGATTAGTAAATGTTTCTGTACCTATGATTGAATTGCTAGCAGTATACATAAAAAAATTGTTTAAAAGAACAGAGAGTCCTCAGTGGTTGATACCTTTTAATGGCTAACTGAAAAGATGGTAATAATTGCAAGCTTTCGAGACTACTCAGGTCTCTTCATCAGGCATGGTATAACACAAAATCTGAAGAGTCACGTATTTATACACAACAGGACTTAGAATAGTGCAGTAAAAAAAAAAAAAAAAAAAAAAAAAAAAAAAAGAACAAGTTATATGAAACAGAACTATCTCTATGGCAGGGGGACAAGCTGTTCTAGCCATAAATACTGCTGCAGTTCAGTGTGAAAGTTTTATTGTCCTTTGATAAGGGTCTGGTCCAGGGCTGTGACATGCTCGGATGGTCAGAGGAGCACATCTTTTAACTGATGTAAAAAGACATGAATCCATGAGACACATTCATTCCTTCTCTGAATGTGTCAAAGGTCATCATAAGTTTGTACTCCCATAGTCTCCTGTCTCTCTGGGACTTGAAGTTTCCTTTCAATACCAGCAATTTCATGTCCATGATGCTGTGGTCTGGGTTACAAAAATGTTTGGCCACAGATGGATCTACCTGTGGCCAAACATTTTTGTAACCCAGACCACAGCATCATGGACATGAAATTGCTGGTATTGAAAGGAAACTTCAAGTCCCAGAGAGACAGGAGACTATGGGAGTACAAACTTATGATGACCTTTGACACATTCAGAGAAGGAATGAATGTGTCTCATGGATTCATGTCTTTTTACATCAGTTAAAAGATGTGCTCCTCTGACCATCCGAGCATGTCACAGCCCTGGACCAGACCCTTATCAAAGGACAATAAAACTTTCACACTGAACTGCAGCAGTATTTATGGCTAGAACAGCTTGTCCCCCTGCCATAGAGATAGTTCTGTTTCATATAACTTGTTCTTTTTTTTTTTTTTTACTGCACTATTCTAAGTCCTGTTGTGTATAAATACGTGACTCTTCAGATTTTGTGTTATACCATGCCTGATGAAGAGACCTGAGTAGTCTCGAAAGCTTGCAATTATTACCATCTTTTCAGTTAGCCATTAAAAGGTATCAACCACTGAGGACTTTCTGTTCTTTTAAACAATTTTTTTATCTCTACTGGCTAACACGGTACAAAGATATATTTTACTTGTAGCAGTATACAAGCATTCATCTTGATCTGAGAACAGCCATACCATGCGGCACACGACACCTTGGGGTTGCACACTATATTTCCCAACCAATGCTCTTTTATTACCTGTCAAAGGGCTGCTCTTTTTATAGATATGCTCTATTATATTCTCTGATAATACTATTATACCCTTGACAGGAGGACAATTTATCTAGCTACATTATGACTGAAAGCTGTGGTAAACTATGACCTCTCAAAGAAAGATGGAATTGCTGGGTGAATTTCTATCCTACATGCTACTAAGATTGTAATTTGGGCGCAGTATGCACTTTCCTACCTCATTTTTGAGCTTTAAACCTTTTTATATGTTGGTCTGCTTTATCAGAGCTCCAGGAATGAAATGAGCAGAGGTAGAACCACATTACCAAAGATCACTTAAAAGAAGAAGAGCGGGTTTGAGCTATGACTCAGGAACAAGAATAGATTGGATTGTGGCAGGATTGAGATAAAGGAAAGGACTGGTAACTATTCGAAGGGCAAGATATATAACTAGTAAATGTGTAGGTGGTGGCAATAGTCAGCCTGGTAGTTGGGCGTTGGTAGCATGTAGAAGCAATGACACAATAGTCAAACGAAGCTAGGGATCAGATCTAGAAGAAGCAAATAAGTCTGAGATGACTTCTTTACAACATGGCACTCCTGATGATAAAGGTGGACAAGTAGGGGATCCTATTGTTATGGCAGTTCTGCATTTCCATGGTGCTTTATTGTTTACTTATTTCCATATAGTCTCACGCAATGCGTTAATCTGAAAGAGTTCTTATGTTTAGACTGAAACATCATTTTATTTTGATTGTACAACAATAAAAGAAACAGGAACTTACAAATAATTCAGAGTCAGACATTAGTCTAGAAGTCAAAATGAGGAAATACACGGAACACTCACAATCCAAAGAGCATGGCAAGATTGGGCTAAAAATGGTGTCACGATTGTGGCACGAATGATGTAATCTCGAAGCATTTTGGGATAAGAAGGTCACAGTGCATTGCGGATCACAGATCCACTTTAGTGCCAATTTGCTGATTACCCAGAGTTGGGGTATATTTACTTCCATTCAATACTAAAGGGTTAAGGATAATTTCTATCCTGAAGGGATCTAACAGGTAGTTGAAATCTCAGCTGCAGCCACTCCCTTCTGCTATAAGTATCCACTCCTCACTCCTTGCTATGTCGGCTATAGCTCATTTTTATTGCTGTCCACTTGGAAGGAACCAGTCTCTGGAGAAAGCTGAAGTGTCGCTTCAGTTTCAGCTGAGAAGTTTCTGCTCGAGTTTTATATGTTGTGTCTCTCTCCCCTGTTTATCTTTCTTACCTTGTATTGTCTTCTGTAAGTAGTAAGACAAGTGTCTTGCTGGCCTGCACTAGTCAGGGTGAAGTTCAAGGCTAGTAAGGGCCTAGGCACGTGATCAGCGTACAGGGAAAGGACCCGTTTAGGGACATTAGGGAGTGCAGAGATCAGCCTCAGATGAGTGTTCCCGCTCCCTTTTCCCTAGCGCCAGGGACCACCATTGTAACGTGTTTCTCGTGTACCCTGTGTGTTGTGGAGCTCACCGGGAGTTCACTTATACCTGGCGAAACCCTAGTAGTCACTGCATGACACATCGGCTGTCAGTATACTTATAAAACAGACCCAAAGCAGTATCGGTGGAAAGCATGTGAGAGAGCTGGACACCACGCACAGAAATGTTAGATAAAAATAGGCTGCAATTTTTATCAACGAATACCAATAAAATCTGAATCAATAAATGCAAATTAATTGTTAAAAACAAAAGTTTATCCAGCCACAAAAAATTATTTGAAACATGTGTGACCAACCAATTGGACCAATTCCACTTATGGCCCTGTCACACACAGAGATAAATCTTTGGCAGATCTGTGGTTGCAGGGAAATCATGGACATATTGTTCCATTTGTACACAGCCACAAACCTGGCACTGATTGTCCACAATTTCACTGCAACCACAGATCTTTTGCAGGTTTATCTCTGTGTGTTACAGGGCCTTTAGAATTAGTGTGGACAATAAAGTCTTCTAATATACATTGTGATAAATTTACCAAAAAATGGAAGGATGGGTTGTGCGATGGTCATCTTAATCTACTTGGACTACCAAAACCTGCTGTTTCTGGAGCATGGAGGCAATCTTCCCAACATTGGCACCAATGAATCAATGAAGAAGTGCCTCTCGTACATGGAAAAGAAAGCTCTAGAATATGTTCCATGATCTTTTGCTGACCCATAAATAACAGATAGGAAACAACAGGAAGAGAAGAGGTGAGGCGGGAGAAATAACTGTCCTAGAGCATGAGTCACTATAAAAACACAATGGCTGATGCCATATTGTTAAAAAATGGGAGTTTGTAACCATGTGCCCCTTGGTATTATGTTCCAGGGGGTCCCTGTCTTTCTTTTGTAGAGCAACAGAATACAACATAGCATACGAAATATTGAGCAGGTATGACATGCAATGGCACAATGGTTATTGCACAGAGTGACATAATAGTATGGAAATAAATAGTGATAGGCAGATCAGGACTGAAAAAGTCCAGATCCTCGCCAGTTTAATTAAAAGTACCAGAGCACTGGGCCTGGAGTAATCAGGGAACTGCAGGTAAAGGTCCGGCAACTTGAGTAATTAAAAAAAATAAAGAAAAAATAAGAAAAGGGGAAAGCAGACATGTTAGTCTTACTGAGTCTCTTGCGTGGCTGTACACTGCTGCTCACACTACTTTCTGGGTCGCTCATTATCCTTCATGTATATGCACTGCTTCCCCCACCCACCAGTAGTCTCCACATCTATTATTTGTTGCAGTCAGACGCGCCTCTACCCTGTGTGGCTGTGTCTGACTGCTTTCAATCAGAGACGCTGTATGTGTGTCTCTAATGCTACAAAAGTAAATAAATAAAAAAATTGAACGTACGGTCCCCCATATTATGATAACCAGCCCAAATAAAGCATATGGCTAAAGGCTGCAGCCCCCAGCCATGTGCTTATCTTGGCTCTGTATCAAAATAGAAGGGACCGCTTGCGGCTTTTTTTAAAAAAAAAAGATTTAAATAAATAATATTAAAAAATGACATGCAGTCCCCCCCAATTTTGATACCCAGCCATGATAAAGTTGACAGCTGGGGACTGGTATTCTCGCGCTGGGGAGACCCTTGCTTATTGGACCACCAGCCTAAAACTAGAAGCCTCTTATTAGCAGCCGCTCAGGATTGTCTCATCCATTAGATGCAAAAATCCTAGCACATTACCCAGCTCATCCCAATTGCACTGGTGCGGTGGCAAATGGGGTAATAAAGAGTTAATGACAGCTCACAGCTGCCACTAAGCCCTAGATTAGTAATGGAAGGCTTCTATGAGACCCCCCCATTACTAAACTGAAATAAACAAACACCGAAATAATTCTTCATTTTAAACAAAATACAAAAAAGCAACTTCTTTCACCGGTTTATTAACCCTCAAAACACCCAGGTCCGAAGTAAAGTTTCACAACAATTACAGCTCTGTTACATTATTAAAGACACAACATGTGGGCATAGAACATGAATGCTCGCGATGGGCTTCATGCAGAGACTGAGCCTCAGCGATGAACGGTGACGTCAATCAGACCCATTACTAGAAACAATGTGTGCAGTTATGTCACCAATAGCTTAATGTGTTGCATTAACTTTTGGGTTCTATAGGGCACCAGAATGCAGGTGTAGCTATAATATTTTCACCAGCTCTACACTGCTTATGCTTTATTATACTATTACTTTATTCTGCACTAAGAATTAGCCAAAATGTCAATGGTGCTACTATATCAAAGTCCTGGCTAATATTCTACTGTGGCATTTATAGGTAACATGCAGTGTATTGATATCAACTTCAATAAACCGCATGTTCTTCACTTCATGGTCTGAACTCGACTGAATCGCCGGCAGCATGAACTACATCCATTGTGTCCTATCTTTTGATCACAGCAAACTGCGAAGCTGCTGCAGCTACTTATTTTCTGCTTCTACAGGAGTTGTGCCTCTCACAATTCCATCAGGTGAGCACATTCCCTTCACTCAGTCTCCTTTTTATACAGAGTTCAAGGGAGCAGTCCTGGGTACATATTGCTAATCCCTGCCTAACCAAACATCCTATTTATAGTATTTCTAAAAACCCCATATGGTATGCTAATGAGGCCAGTGACTAGTTGCAAGGGCATTACTTCCCTTGGCTAGTCGCCCCCCTTAGCATGTAAGTGTGACGCCCTGACAAAATCAGGTTGTCACAGGAAACTGAATCCATCTTCCAGATGCAGGATTCCCTCCTCCTTAGCCTTCCAACACAACCCCACACAGGTACATACACCAGCCGCAAAAGCCTAGTCACCCCCCAAGACAATAGGGACACACCAGTCGGCTTGGCCAGGTAGATGGTGATGCCCACCTAGGGGTTCTGAGGTGTCAGATGAGGGAACACGTCAGTTAGAGTTGAGCAGTGGAAGCGAGAGGAGTCAAGTGGTAGTCGGGGGTTGTAGCTCCCGGACTACCTGAGCTGACTAGGTGGCAGATGGCAGAGCAGGGCCACAGGCGACAGAGATCCGGTCGTGGGAGACCTTAAGTGGACCGGGGCAGGGTTGTAGCCCGCCGGTGCCGACAGTGGGAGTCCGGTCAGAAGGCCGTGCACAGTTGGGGTACCGGGACCCTAGGGTGAGGACAGCTGCAAGCACTTTGTCAATTAGCCAGCAGAGGACAAGATTCCAAGTCTTGTCCCACTAACAGCCCAGCTAGAGCGAGACGGAAGCCCAACGCGGGGATAGGGCGTCTGCAAAAATCCCAAGGGTCAGATCTCGCGGGACACAGCTCCCATAGCAAAGACACTGGGAGTGGACTTTTCCCGTTTCATGCAGACTAGTCAACACATGAGACAACAAACTAGAGTGCAGGAGGAAGGGCCCCTTTTCTGTTCACTGGTGTGAGAGACCTGAGCACACCTTTCCGGAGGCTACCGGTATCTGGCACTTGGTTTACTATCTGGACTCTGTGTGATTTATTCAAAAACAGTGACTACACCGGTATCATCCGGTCCAGCCTGTAGACTGTGTCCCAGCACTCTACTCCAAATACACTATGGCCCCGGGACAACACCTCCCCTACCTGTGGAGGGGATATCATCCTGCTGCCCCGCTCCATCAGCCCCGGGTGCCCCATACCAAGGCAGCGGCGGTGTCACCAACTATCACCGCAACCCACGGGTGTCATCACTGACTAACCTTCCCCTGTAAATAACCCCTTTATTGAGTTGTGGGCGATGGGCTGCTGCACGAGCCCCGGATCCGGCTGCTACTCGAGCCACAGCCACAATCCCGAATCCGAGCGTCTCGAATAGCCCCCCTGCCGTGGTCTGCGCCCCTGCCCGTGACATAAGCACACCCCTGTGGGCGTACTAACATGCTAATGAATACGCAACATCAGAGGATGGTCGTGCTCACCTCTCTGCCGCCATTGCTGGACTTCGGCTTAGTGCACATGACTTTTGTCATGTGCACTTCACGAGTTTGAAGCCGGGACTCATACACGCGGCTTCATAGTGTGCATGACCGAAAATCCAGGATCATGCACACTGAGCCGAAATCCACTATCGGATGCGATAACAGAAGAGAGGTGACCACGACCATCCTCTGACGCTGTGCATTCATTAGCATCTTAGCACGCCCGCAGGGGCGTGCTTACATGCTAAGGGGGCAACTCGCCAAGGGAAGTAACGCCCATGCGACTAGCCGGTGGCTTTATTAGCATATCATATCGGATCTTTAGAAACACTTTTCCTAAAGATCCCCTAATCTATGCTACTATATATTGGGACTGTTAGGCAGGGATTAGCAATATGCACCAGAACTGCTCCTTGTTCTGGGTGATTATTTCCCTTATTTCCCATTTTCCCTTTAAGTCTCTATTACACTTTGTCTTTTCAGCCCCTTGCACAATGTAGATGGATGTTGAGTGATAGGTTCAGACAGATTGCACTCGTCATATGACAGCATTGGGGTCTACCTGATGTAACCTTGGCCATAAAGGGAACCTGCCACACTGGACATGTCAAACGTCTAAGCAGCAGGTTATAGAGCAAGGTTTTCACATGCAGATTTCATTCTTTGAAATCTGTCAATGTTTTCTTTTCCTGGGTTGAGGTATTTACTTATGTCTTGAGATATGAGAATGGAAAAATCTGTGCTCATTTAGGAACATTTAGGTGGTTTGGATCTTCCATTCCAGAGAATAGTGCATGATATTATGACGGTAATGAAATAGCACAAATAAATGAAATGTGACACGTGTCATTTGTCACTTTAACAATTACTTATGACTACATATGCATGCTAATATGATTTTCTTCAATCAGGTTTCATGTTAAAAATAGAGCATTGCTATGGTCATGTCACAAATCTTATTTGGTATGTTAGTTCTAATATTCACAGGTTGCTACGCTCTGCTGAAGATTTCATTTCCTTTCCTCTTCTTACACCCTGCGGTCTCTTACAGAAGAATGCTTGTATGCAGTGCTGCTGTCAGAGGAGCTGGCACTATACATTGCCAGTTATTTATATCCATTGAGCGCCACACTGGCTCAAAAAGCTGAAAATGTACTTTGAAGAAATGATTATATTTTATCTTTTACTGAGAGAGGATGCATTCAACATATCAGCTTCCTCCATAATACTCGAGCTTTTCCTTCACAGTGTCGGGGTGCAGGAATGTGGAGAACTGAAGACAATAGTGGACAGTATTGATACAGAGAAGCATTTCATGGTGTTATGTTTAATCGATTGTTAAATATTAAAATTGTAAACTAGAACCAAATGTCATTTCTTTTTGCAAATAATTCTGAGAAAATAAAAGAGTTCACTGGAATGAATCATCAGAGAATGGCTTAAGCGGGCTTTACACGCTACGACATCGCTAATGCGGAGTCGTTGGGGTCACGGAATTCGTGACGCACATCCGGCCGCATTAGCGATGCCGTTGCGTGTGACATCGATTAGCGATTTTGCATCGTTGCAAAACAGTGAAAAATCGCTAATCGGCGACACGGGGGTCCATTCCCAATTATCGTTACTTCAGCAGTAACGAGGTTGTTCCTCGTTCCTGCGGCAGCACACATCGCTGCGTGTGACGCCGCAGGAGCGAGGAAGCTCTCCCTACCTGCCTCCCGGCCGCTATGCGGAAGGAAGGAGGTGGGCGGGATGTTACGTCCCGCTCATCTCCGCCCCTCCGCTGCGATTGGGCGGCGGTTCAGTGACGTTTCAGTGACGTCGCTGTGACGCCGCATGGACCGCCCCCTTAGAAAGGAGGCGGTTCGCCCGTCACAGCGACGTCGCCGGACAGGTAAGTATGTGTGACGGCTCTGGGCGATGTTGTGCGGCACGGGCAGCGATATGCCCGTGTCGCGCAACAGATGGGGGCGGGTACCCACACTAGCGATATCGGGACCGATATCGCAGTGTGTAAAGTAGCCTTTAGTGTATAAATCATATCAATTAGGTTTGATTATACAACCTATTCTATTTTGCAGCTTTCACAATAGTCCCCGAGCCCTCACAGTAGGTTGACCTTTCTTGTCACCTTACAGATCATGCTATGAACATTACGGTGGTCAGAAATCTTCTCATTATTATCACAGGCAGGATTATAACGATAGTATCATCTATATATAGATAAGAGATGATCACAAGTGATTGGACAGCTCACCTTCTCCCACTCTCTAAATATTCACCTCTGAATGTCACAGACTATACCCACATCACTCACCCATAGAAGTAAATAAGGTGTTTACTGATGTCCAACTAATAGGAATACAACTTACAAACTGAAAATTGTATAGGAGTGGAGTGGCCATGTAATGATTACTGGAACCAGCAAGCAGAGCTGAATCCTGACAGTGAGTATATTACATTGGGCATGCTACTGTGCTTAATTTTATAATTAAAGGGCTTCTCCAGGTTTTTCATGAAAGAATTCAGAAGTTCTGCAATCACATAAAGTGACTGTAGACTTTTACCACAAACACGGGAAACCCCTTTAATGCTTGTATCATAAATATAAACATAATAGCGGTTAACTTGCAAAATGGCACAATACTTTATTAACATAGCCATGTAACACGTAATCTTAAAAGTTAGGGATTGTTGCATATGTACAAAATTAGAACTAATAACTGCACAGGAATACATCATCAGAACCACCAGCAGTATTGAAATACATCACCAGAATCCCCATCAGTACAGAAACACATCAGCAGAACCGCCATGAATACAGAAACACATTACCAGAACCCGATCAGTACAGAAACACATCACCAGAACCACTAGCAGTACAGAAATACATCACCAGAACCACAATCAATACATGCTACATCAATTATAATGTCATGTCAGACCCTTAAAAATTAGTATCACAAGAACCTACAACTCCCAGTATGTCCTTAAAAATGGTAAAGAGACAATAGGAGTTGGTGTCATCAGTCATCATCAGACTGCGGACCATACAGGAACCACAGTACTTATGAGAACATACAGGTACCTTACAAATGACGTTTCTGATTGGAGTTGTTCTCTTTCTATTCTTCATCTTGTCCAGATGCCATGATTAATTTTCACATCCACACTGTCTCTGCAGACTTCCATTTTCTCCAGTCCTCTGCAGCCCACACCGACACAATGCCCTTAAACCATTAAGGACCGGGTGAGTTTTCATTTTGGTCCTTCGTTTTTCCTCCCCTTATTCAAATAGTCATAAGTTTTTTATTTTTCAATTAAGATAGTTGTGTGACAGCCTGTTTTTTGCAGGACGAGTTGCACTTTTAAATGACACCATTCATTTTGTCAAAAGATGTAATGGTAAGCGAGAAAAAATTCCCAAGAGATGCACATGTGGGATGATCAGATCAGCTGACATGCACAGTTAAAGATGCAGGCTCGGTGTGTGAGCCCGTATCAAAGGTGATGAGATGACCCATAATAAACATAGCACATAATAGGTTGTTAAGGGTTATTGTGACGCCCTAGCAGCAGTCGGACTGCTCGGCAGACACTTTGATGAAAAACAAAAAGGTTTTTTACGGGGGAGAATATTTGTGACGCCACCTGCGGTGTGCGGTAATAAGGAATACCGCCGCTGCTGTATGGGAGTGCCGGGGCTGATGGTGTTGGGGCAGCCTGGTGGTGATTCCCTCCGCAGGTAGGGGCCCCGGGACTCAGGGTAGGGAATAGGTAGGAACAGCCTATATTGATATAGGGCCGGCAGGGCGCTGGGGAGCCAGGGTACTCACTCAGGTGTGATGACGCATTCAGTGGACACAGACTCTGAGGTAAACAAAGTCTCTTGGTACTGCTGCACTCGGTGACTGCACGTGCGGTGGTCCCTTTCAGTGATTCTGTGGTGGACTGGAGCCTTCCTCCATACACTGTATACTGTGTGTGTCCCTGGCCCCGTTGGCTTGAAACCTTCGGGTCCCGTCCCTCTTTTTAATTGGGACCTGCTCTTAGCAGCTGGCACGTGGGATTTTCTGTGACTGCTCTGTGTGGGAAGTCCTATCCCTCCGCTGTGCTGACGCCGCTAATCTCTGAGCCGTCAAGTACAGGCCACTGTCTGCGACCCAGCCAGGCTCTCCTCAGGGAGCTCTTAATCCCCAGGTCCTCTCTCTTTTTCAGTTACTACCAACTGTCTAACTGACTCCTCCCACCAGCCTGTCTGACTCATAGGTGGGCGGTTCCTTTCCCAGCTGGAACCACGCCCCTGGTGTGCCTGACAAGTGTAGTGTTTGGGTGACTAGGATTTGTGCTGTTAGTACAGAATCACTGTTGCGGACCCCGGAACCAAGGAGGGTGGGCCCTGCACCAAGGATAGAGAATAGTGCAGTTCCCTGTGACACCCTGGACTAGTCCAGGGGCGTCACATTCCCCCTTGGTTAAACGTAGCTCGTCCCCGAGCTACAGTGCACCCAGAGTGTTTATTTTTATCTGCAAAAAGTGAACATTTTAATAAGAAAAACATATCTATCCATCCCACGCAGGGGAGGCACTTGAACCCAACGTTTCGCTTTCCCAATCCTTCATCCCACCCCCAAAGTTCCAAAAGGAGGCAAGCCACCGCTCCTGTTGGTGGCCAGACCTGGGCCATATGTCTCCCAGGTCTCTCCTCCACCTGTGTCTTCTCCTGTAGGTGGGGATGCAGTCCGTGGCTATGAATGGGAAATAACCATTTACAATAGCACCAGTTCGTGCTGGCTACCACCAGTCCTGTAGCCAAAGGTCCATTTTCAATAAAACTTATCATTGGTCGTCAATCAGGTCATGAATCCAGGTAATTAAAATAAAATCAACATTCTTCTTATCAACACTCTATATCAACATGTCTTACATGACTATCTTTAGCATGGAAAATAGTAGAATTAAAAGCATGGAAAATACTAAACATTTTTAAATTTACTCTATATTTAGACTATTTACATTAGGGTAGAGTAGCCAGGTTCCGCTACCATTCCTCATCTCTGAACCTATGTGGGGGCTGACCAAAGTTCACACGGGTGGACCTTCTCAGCTCCTGGCTTCCCTCTAACCCTTGTACTGTGGTGTTTGCTACTACCTGTTCCCCACTACTGGTGCTAGGTGTTGTAGGTGGTAATCTACGTGTTCGTGGTGCTGGTATGGGTACTTCTCTAGGTGCAATGATTTCAGGCCTCCTTGGTTCTGGTTCTTCCGCGGGTTGCGGGAATGTGAGTACAGGCACAATCACTGCTCCATTGTACATAGGCCAATCTTCCGGGAAGTCACCTAGGATGGTGTGGATCACTCTCTTCTTTTTCTCAGTCACTTGAGGTTGGGGCTGTTCTTCCTTCTGGATGTTCAGGGGTTCAGGGCACTTTTTCAAGTGGTCACGGGAAATTACAGCTGTGGTTCTTCCTTGGTCCTTGCTGACAAGACAGGTCTTCTGGTTGTTGAAATTGGAAGGCTGGACCACATATGGCTCTCTTTCCCACTGGTCGTCCAGTTTATGCATCTTTCTTTTTCTTTTTAAGACCACTTCTCCTGGTGAAAATGGAGGGGCTTGGGCTTGCTTGTTAAAGCTTCTTTCTTGCTTTTCCCTACTTTGGTCCAGATTCTCCTCGACATACTCTTGAATTTGCCTGTATTGAGCTCTACGCTTGGTATCCCAATCTGCATTTGGGGAATAAACTTCAGGCATCTCAACTTCCATCTCCAGATCCACTGGCAGTCTCCCAGGTCTAGCCCTCATGAGATAAGCGGGTGTGCATTTAGTGGAACTCACAGGAATACTATTGTACATGTCCACAAGATCTGGCAATTTTTCAGGCCACTCGTTCCGCTCCTCAAGGGGTAGAGTTTTCAGCAGGTTGATGACTACATAGTTCATCTTCTCACACATCCCATTTGTTTGTGCGTGGTAGGGGGCAGTGCGTATCTTCTTACACCCATACAATTTACAAAATTCCTGGAAGATTTCTGCTTCAAAAGCGGGACCTTGATCTGTTAGGACGTGATCTGGGTAACCGTGGGGTCTGCAGAAATGTGCCTGGAAAGCCTTCGCCGCAGTGCTGGCAGTTAGATCTTTGACAGGTACCACCACCAGGAATCTTGAATAGTGATCTACTATGGTGAGTGCATAGGTGTACCCATTCCTGCTTGGTGTGAGCTTGACGTGGTCTAAGGCAACGAGTTCTAGAGGCTGGGTAGTTACTATTGGTTGCAATGGCGCTCGCTGACTGGTGCTATCTTTTCTCCTTAATGTACATGGACCACAGTTCCTGCACCAAGCTTCTATGGTATCTCTCATCCCAGTCCAATAAAAGCGACTTCTCAGCAACATTTCCAACTTCTTCCAACCAAAGTGCCCAGCTCTATCATGATAGGCCTCCAACACCACTGGTGCATATGCTGTGGGTATTACTATCTGGCATATTCTCTCATGCGTTTTTGGATTAATGAGACTTCTGCACAACTTGCCTCCATGGAAACACAGACGACTTCTTTCTTTCCACAATTTCTTAGCTTCTTCTGGAGCATCTGGTTCAAGGTGTGAATCAGCCTCGGATATCAATGCCTTTATCAATCTGATTGCAGGGTCATTATCTTGGGCTTCTTGCCAACCATGGTGGGGCAATGGGTTGAAGGTCGCCTCTTGCTGATCACTATAATATCGGGGTTTCACTCTATCAGTAGGGCGATGGAAAGCAGGTATCTCAATCTCCTCCAGGTCATCTTCATGCCTCCCATCATCACACAACTGGGGCATCCTGGACAACGCATCAGCGTTAGCGTTCTTGCGACCAGCCCTGTACTTTATAGTGAAAACGTAATTTGCCAGTCGTGCTACCCACCGCTGCTCCAAAGCTCCAAGCTTCGCCGTGTCCAGGTGTGTCAACGGGTTATTGTCTGTATATACGGTGAATTTTGCAGAAGCCAGGTAATGCTTAAACTTCTCTGTCACTGCCCAAACAAGTGCTAAGAACTCCAGCTTGAAAGAACTATAGTTCTCAGGATTTCTTTCTGTTGGACGGAGTTTCCTGCTGGCGTATGCAATCACCTTTTCCTTGCCATCCTGTACCTGTGATAGAACAGCTCCCAGCCCCACGTTGCTGGCATCAGTGTACAGCACAAATGGGAGGTTATAGTCAGGATATGCCAGAATCTCATCTCCTGTCAAAGCTGACTTCATCCACTTGAAGGACTTCTCCTGCTCCTCACCCCATGTGAATGGAGAGCCAGAAGTCTTGCCGTGCTTTCTTTGTCCGACTAGGAGATCTTGTAAGGGGGATGCCATCTTGGTATAGCCTTTCACGAACCTCCGGTAGTACCCCATCAATCCCAGGAATTGGCGCACCTCTTTGATGTTCTGAGGCCTGGGCCAGTTCTGGATAGCTGTGATTTTCTCAGGGTCCGGAGCCACACCTTCGGCACTTACCACATGCCCCAGGTATTGGACTTTGGGCTTCAGCAGGTGACATTTGGAGGGTTTTAGTTTCATCCCGTACCTGGAAAGGGCTTCAAATACTTCTGCCAGATGTCCCAGATGCTCCTCATAGGTCTTGGAATATACAATTACGTCGTCCAGGTACAGCAGGACAGTCTCGAAGTTGCAATGGCCTAAACAGCTCTCCATGAGTCGTTGAAACGTACCAGGTGCATTGCACAGCCCGAATGGCATGCTGTTAAATTCACATAATCCCATCGGGGTGGCAAAGGCGGTCTTCTCGCGATCCTCCTCAGCAACGGACACTTGCCAATAACCACTAGTGAGGTCAAGGGTAGAGAAGTAATTTGCAGATCTTAATGCAGTCAAGGACTCTTCAATTCTGGGCAGTGGATAGGCATCCTTATGTGTGATGTTGTTAATTCTCCTATAGTCCACGCACATCCTCATAGTGCCGTCTTTCTTCTTCACTAGGACTAGCGGGGCTGCCCAGGGGCTGCAACTATCACGGATGACCCCAGCCTCCTTCATACTTCTCAGCATGTCTTTGGCACACTGGTAGTGAGCAGGTGGTATGGGCCTATACCTTTCCTTTATAGGTGGATGAATGCCTGTGGGTATATGATGCTGAACCCCTTTCACCCTCCCAAAGTCTAATGGGTGTTTACTAAACACTTGCTCATACTCCTGAACCACCCTGTAGACCCCTTGTTTTTGATGTAGTGGAGTGGAGTCAGTACCTACATGTAACTCTTGACACCACTGTTCTTGCTGAATCTGGGAACAGTCTGTGGCTGACTGATCTGGTGTGGCTGAGGACTTTACTGTCTGGATGAAATTCTCACTCACACTGTACAATTTGGCTATGGTAGCATACCTGGGCAGTCTAACCTCTTCCTCCCCGCAATTCAACACTCGCACGGGCACTCTCCCCTTACGGACATCGACTACCCCTCTGGCTGTCAGTACTGTAGACCAGTGCTCTGAAGGTAGGGCCTCTACCACTGCCTGGTAATTCTGTCCACGGGAGCCTACAGCTGCCCTGCACCATATCATCATCTCACTCCGTGGGGGCACTACCACAGGAGCTGCATCCATTACCCGTACACCGCCAATTTCCCCACCAGACAAATTTACCTGTTGCCTCTGCTGGAGGTCTCGAATCTCTCTTTGCAGGACCCTCTGGCGTCCCGTTCCTGCAGTTTCAGAGAGCTGTTGGAGAAGAAACAATACTTCCCCCATACAATTCTCAATAACATTAGTCCCCAAAATCATCTTAGGGTTCCGGTCACTAGGGTCATTCTGCACTACTATGAGTCCTTGGCGTGCTAACTCCACCCTGCCCACCTTGATGGTTACCTCCTTGAACCCGAGTTGTGTTACTGGTAAACCATTTACAGCATAAATGGTGAGGTCATTGTCCGGTGGGGCGAGTTCCTCAGTTGACCAGAATTTGGTATACAGTACTTGGGGTATAGTTGTTACCTGGGAGCCGGTATCAAGAAGTGCTGAAGTCGGAATCCCATCCAAGGTGATGGAAACGATGGTCCTTCCTCCAACATACCGCTCCCGCCAGTCTGCTGGGCCTTGTTGATTTAGTCCTGGGGAGTGGCCCTTGGCCCCAGGGGTGGCCCGTTTAAAGGACAATAACGGGCGTAGTGACCAGTCTTGTTGCACCTATAACAAACAAGGTTTTCATACCGGTCACGGTTCCTTCCTCTGTATGTCGAGGTCCTCCCTCTCATCCAAGGGACGTCATCTGGGCAGTTAGCAAGCTGGATCTTCTCCGCCGGCTTGGTCTTGGGCTTGAGCTGCATTGCCTCTAGGATCCTTGCAACATCACTTCTCAGCTGCTGCACCTGTAAAGACAAATCACTGGTATCGCCTGCAGGCGCTGCTGGGGTCTTTGGCTCTGGCAGTGCTCTAACAGGAGGTGGCACATGTAGAGGAGAAGTGCCGGCTTGCCAGGACGTAGCAGGAGAATCAGTTGGCTCTGGGGTTTGCAAAGCCTTGATGGCTCGGTCTTTTAAAACAGCAAAGTCCATTGCAGGATATTCCAGAGTCCACAGCCGTAGCTGCTTGCGGTCCTCCACTGACCCCAGGCCTTGCAGAAACTGTTCAACAAGCACCTTGTTTCCTTCAGCTTCACTGATGGGAATGGTTAGTTTGAGAGTCCGTAGCGCTGATTGCAGCCTCAGAGCATAGTCTCTAATGCTTTCTTGTGGGCGCTGCTTGCAGTTGTAAAACTTTATCCGGAGTTCTGCCTCAGTGCGGTTTTCAAAGGAAAGTCGCAGACGTTCAAAAATGGCAGTTACTGAGGCCCGGTCCTGATCTGTCCAGGTCTCCGCCTCCAGCTCTGCGGCGCCTGATAACTGGCCGAGTAGTACAGACGCTTGCTGCCGGTCATTCATCCCAAACATATCCAGGAGTGTGCGGATTTTTCTTTTGAATCCTTGCAGAGTGTCAGGGGAACCATCATATTGTGGTAGCCAGGTAGCGCCTGGCACATACGGTAAAGTCATTGGCATTATCTGCGCGGTCGCTCGTGCGTCCATGTCACCTTGATCTTGAGGGGGAACTGCCGCTGCGCTCGCTTCACCCGGCGCCGACATCTTTCTATGCCCCCTTGGTTTTCAGCAGCAAGATGGCGGCAACTGAATTTTTTTTTTTTATTCACTTTGGGCTCAACAGTTTTGGAGAAGGCGCACGTCACCCATGTTAGTGGGTCCAGTCTCTCATCCTGTTCGTGACGCCAAAAATCAATGTGTGACGCCCTAGCAGCAGTCGGACTGCTCGGCAGACACTTTGATGAAAAACAAAAAGGTTTTTTACGGGGGAGAATATTTGTGACGCCACCTGCGGTGTGCGGTAATAAGGAATACCGCCGCTGCTGTATGGGAGTGCCGGGGCTGATGGTGTTGGGGCAGCCTGGTGGTGATTCCCTCCGCAGGTAGGGGCCCCGGGACTCAGGGTAGGGAATAGGTAGGAACAGCCTATATTGATATAGGGCCGGCAGGGCGCTGGGGAGCCAGGGTACTCACTCAGGTGTGATGACGCATTCAGTGGACACAGACTCTGAGGTAAACAAAGTCTCTTGGTACTGCTGCACTCGGTGACTGCACGTGCGGTGGTCCCTTTCAGTGATTCTGTGGTGGACTGGAGCCTTCCTCCATACACTGTATACTGTGTGTGTCCCTGGCCCCGTTGGCTTGAAACCTTCGGGTCCCGTCCCTCTTTTTAATTGGGACCTGCTCTTAGCAGCTGGCACGTGGGATTTTCTGTGACTGCTCTGTGTGGGAAGTCCTATCCCTCCGCTGTGCTGACGCCGCTAATCTCTGAGCCGTCAAGTACAGGCCACTGTCTGCGACCCAGCCAGGCTCTCCTCAGGGAGCTCTTAATCCCCAGGTCCTCTCTCTTTTTCAGTTACTACCAACTGTCTAACTGACTCCTCCCACCAGCCTGTCTGACTCATAGGTGGGCGGTTCCTTTCCCAGCTGGAACCACGCCCCTGGTGTGCCTGACAAGTGTAGTGTTTGGGTGACTAGGATTTGTGCTGTTAGTACAGAATCACTGTTGCGGACCCCGGAACCAAGGAGGGTGGGCCCTGCACCAAGGATAGAGAATAGTGCAGTTCCCTGTGACACCCTGGACTAGTCCAGGGGCGTCACATTATCACACTCACCCTCCTTGGCATACTGTCCCTTCTGGCTGTGCCCCTTCACTGAACCACCATGCTATTCCCTATCAATACCGCCCCCCACACACACAAACACTATACATTTTCTATTCTGTGCCCCATCACACTTTGCTCCCCCCATACTGTCTCCACATACATTCCCCCTCCTTCATAATGTCTCCTCTCACATCCACCCTGCTAACTATACTATTTTCTTACATAGTAACTCCCTAACACTTCATACTGTTTCCTTACATATCCCCTCCGCTCCCCATACTGTGTCTGTACCCATTCAACCCCCCCTCGCTCCCCATACTGTGTATACTGTCACGCTCCCCGGGTCCTCGGCTCCCCTCCCCGGGTCCTCAGCCCCGCTCCCCGGCTCACCTGCCACGCTCCCCTCGTCCCAGCCTCCGGTGCCCGTCCTCCATAGGTCCTCTGGTCGCCGATCCCGGCGTCCGACATCTTCCCAGGCCCTGGCCGGCTCTCCTGCGTCCTCCTCGCAGCCTCCTTCCCTGGCTTCTGGCACCCGGGCCGCGCGCATGCGCATTAGGGCACGCGCGCGGTCACTGACCCTTTCTTAAAGGGCCAGCGTCCAGTAACAGGAAATGAGGTTAGTCAGGTTCAGGGTATAAAGGGGGTTCTTGTCCAAGGGGGCGGGGCCTGATCTTCGTGTTCCCTGAGCTAGGAGTCAGGTCTCCTGGTGTTTATGTGCCTGTACTCACCTATCTCTCTTTGTAGAGCCGTACCTGCCTCGCCATCCAGTCTGCCGTATCCCGAACCCCGCACGCTGTCCGTCTGCCATCCGACAGCACCTGCCATCTCGGATCCCTGCGGTGACCCGTCATCTTGCTCCAGAGGTTCCGGACTCCGCCTGATATCATCTCGGCCTCCGAACCTGAGCTACGTCACCAAGACTACCTTCTGTGACTCCGTGGTCCCAGGGACTCCTCCGCTGTCTTCACTTGCACGGACTATCCTGCTGCCCTTCAGTGCTTCAGCTGCCGGACTCCCTACCTCCATCTTAGAGTTCGGTCCAGTGGATCCACCTCCTGGGTCTGCCCGACCGCCCGGCCGTGACAGTAAGATCAGGCCATGGATCCCGCTGCTGCACTAATGGCCCTGCAAGAGGAACTCCAACGCCAGCGTGAAGTCCAGACCCGCATGCTGCAATTCATGACCTCCGTGGACACCCGCCTGTACACATTACAAGCATCAATGACGCCTGCGGCACCCAGGTCCCCCGCCAGGCAAGCCATGGCTCCCGTACCAGTGGCAGCCTCTTCAGATGCTTCCCGACTCCGTTTGGCGTCACCTCCTCGGTATGCTGGAGATCCCAAGACCTGCAGGGGCTTCATAAACCAATGTTCCCTTCACTTCACGCAGCTGCCACATCTGTTCGCCTCCGACCAAGCCAAGGTCGCCTTTATAATGTCCCACCTAGAGGGCGAGGCGCTGGCGTGGATGAACCCCTTGTGGGAGAAGGAGGACCCCATGACCAAGGATCTTCAACAGTTCCTACAGGCCTTCCGCAGTACCTTTGACGAGCCAGGACGCGCCTCTGCCTCTGCTTCATCACTCCTCCGCCTACGTCAAGGGACACTGACGGTGGGTCAATACGCCATCCGTTTCCGCACTTTGGCTTCAGAACTCGGGTGGAATAATGAGGCCCTAACAGCCGCCTTCTGGGAAGGACTCTCGAGTCGCATCAAGGATGAGTTGGCGGGTCGGGACGTGCCCTCCACCCTAGATGCACTGATCGCCCTAGCAACTCGTGTGGACATACGTTTTCAGGAGCGCTCCAAAGAGCTATCTCGGGAGAGACGCCCGGTACGGCATTCTCCTCCTCCGCAGAAGTCCTCCGTTCCTCAGTCATCAACAGCTGGGATTCCCGTCCACGAGCCCATGCAGATCGACCGAGTGCGGCAGTCTGAACGACGTCGAGCAGAGCGGCTCGCCCAGGGCCTCTGCTTTTACTGTGGTGAGGACACCCACCTGCTACGCTCCTGTCCAGAGAGGCCGGGAAACTCCAAAGCCTAGGGTTGGTAGGAGAGGCCACCCTAGGTGCTGGGACCCTCTCTGACCCAGTTACATGGACAGTGCAAGTGACCACGGGAGAGACGCGGTTCACGGCTGATGCCTACCTCGATTCCCGGGCAGCAGGCAATTTCATCCAGCAGGCCACGGTGGACAAGTACCGGGTGCCTGTCATGCCACTCGACAAACCCCTAGTGATTGCCTCGGTGGATGGGAGGCCTCTCTCTGATACCATCTCCTTGATCACCAGGCCTGTCGAACTACGCATCGGTGCTCTTCACACCGAGAACATCGCTCTCTACGTTCTCCCACACATGTCCCACCAGATCCTGTTGGGACTCCCATGGTTGCGGACACATGAACCATCGGTTAGCTGGGGTACTGGCGAAGTCACCCGTTGGGGCTCTTCGTGTCATGAGAGGTGCCTAAAGTCCATACCACCCCTCCGACGACCTCCGGTTCCTGAGACCCTAACGGGGCTGCCTTCGGCCTATTGGTCCTTTGCCGATGTCTTTGACAAAAAGGAATCCGAGGTACTGCCGCCACATCGTCCATACGATTGTGCCATTGACCTGCTTCCAGGGACAACCCCACCTAGAGGACGGATATATCCTTTATCTCCAGCCGAAACCAGGGCCATGTCAGATTACATCTCAGAGAGCCTAGCAAGAGGGTTCATTCGGAGATCCTCCTCTCCTGCTGGAGCAGGTTTCTTCTTTGTCAAGAAGAAAGAGGGCGACTTACGCCCATGCATAGACTACCGGGGTCTCAACCAAATCACCGTGAAAAACAAATACCCCCTGCCGCTCATTCCCGAATTATTTGACCGGCTTAGAGGAGCTCGTGTGTTCACCAAGCTGGATCTTCGGGGTGCTTACAATCTGGTACGCATCCGCTCTGGTGACGAATGGAAAACCGCGTTTAATACGCGCGATGGACATTATGAGTACTGCGTGATGCCCTTCGGTCTGTGTAACGCTCCTGCCGTCTTCCAAGAACTGGTGAACGACGTGTTTCGGGACCTTCTCTACATCTGTGTGGTTGTTTATCTAGATGACATCCTTGTCTTCTCTCCGGACCTCCAAACCCACAGAGAAAACGTACAGCTGGTCTTACAAAGACTGAGAGAGAATCGCCTGTACGCAAAGTATGAGAAGTGTGTCTTTGAGCAGTCTTCCCTCCCCTTTCTGGGGTACATCATCTCTGATACTGGACTGCAGATGGACCCCAAGAAGGTCTCCGCCATCATCAACTGGCCTCCGCCTTCTGGACTGAAGGCAATCCAACGCTTCCTGGGATTCGCCAACTACTACCGCCAGTTTATCCCGCACTTCTCTGCCTTGACCGCTCCTCTCTCCGCTTTGACCAAAAAGGAGGCTAATCCTAAGGACTGGTCACCTGCGGCAGACGCCGCATTTTGTTCTTTGAAGCGAGCATTCGCCTCCGCCCCTGTACTCCACCGACCGGAGTTAAACCGCCAGTTCACCTTGGAGGTGGATGCCTCCTCCTCAGGAGCCGGAGCAGTGCTCATGCAAAAATCCTCCTTCGGGAAGATGGTGACCTGCGGTTTCTTCTCTAAGAGCTTCTCAGCACCCGAACGTAATTACACCATCGGTGACCGAGAACTACTGGCGGTCAAACTGGCTCTGGAGGAGTGGCGCTACCTCCTGGAAGGAGCAGTGTACCCCGTGATTATCTACACGGACCACAAAAACCTGGAATACCTGCGGTCCGCTCAGCGACTGAACCCACGGCAAGCCAGGTGGTCCTTATTCTTTGCCAGGTTTGACTTCCAGCTCCACTTCCGACCAGCGGACAAGAATGTACGCGCTGATGCCTTGTCTAGGTCTCTCATGCCCATGGAACAGGAGGAAGAGACTATCCAGCCTATCATCTCTCCTAGCAAGATTGTTCCGGTGGCTCCTGTCACCCTGGCCCAGATACCACCTGGGAAGACCTATGTCTCGGAGACCGACAGGCTAACGGTCTTACACTGGGGTCATACCTCAAAAACAGCCGGCCATGCAGGCCAGAAGAGAACATGGGGTGCAATTGTACGCCATTACTGGTGGCCATCTCTTCGCACGGACGTCGCCGCCTTTGTCTCTGCCTGCTCCTCTTGTGCCAGAAACAAGACGCCCAAACACCTCCCACATGGCCGCCTTCTGCCTCTGCCGATACCTTCGATTCCGTGGCAACACATAGCAATGGACTTTATTACGGACTTGCCATTGTCATCCGGGCACACAGTCATATGGGTCGTGGTGGACCGGTTCTCAAAAATGGCCCATTTCGTTCCTATGGCTGGACTGCCCTCTGCTCAGGAACTCGCGGACGCTTTTATACAACACATCTTCCGCTTGCATGGCTTTCCATTACACATCGTATCAGACAGAGGAACTCAGTTCACCTCCCGCTTCTGGAGGGCTCTCTGTAACCATCTGGGAGTGACTCTGGACTTTTCATCTGCATACCATCCTCAGTCTAATGGCCAAGTAGAGAGAGTCAATCAAATCTTGACCTCATTTCTACGTCACTATGTTAACGCCCATCACGACGACTGGTCCGCTCTTCTACCTTGGGCTGAATTCTCCCACAACCACCACATCAGTGAGTCGTCCTCCAGCTCCCCCTTCCATGTTGTTTACGGACTTCAGCCTTCCATCCCATTGCCTGTCTCCCCCTCTTCGGATGTCCCTGCTGCAGATACAGTAGCCCGTGACTTTGCCACCATTTGGGACTCTGTCAAGGTGTCTCTAGGACGTGCTTCCCTGCGGATGAAGAGACACGCAGACAAGAAACGCCTGGATCCTCCGTGTTTCTCTCCTGGAGACCTCGTCTGGCTTTCTTCCCAGTACGTCCGCCTGAAGATACCTTCATACAAGCTGGGTCCTCGCTACATTGGGCCGTTTAAAGTCCTCACCAGGATCAATGAGGTCTCCTACAAGCTGCAGCTCCCGGCCACGATGAGGATACCCAACTCGTTCCACGTCTCCCTGCTCAAGCCGGTGGTCCTTGGTCCCTTCTCCGCTGCTGCCAGTCCAGCTCCTCCACCTATTGCCGATGATGACATCTATGCGGTAAGGGATATCGTGGCCATGAAGACCGTACGAGGTCGGCAGTTCTTCCTGGTGGACTGGGAAGGGTATGGTCCTGAGGATAGGTCCTGGGAGCCCAGGGAGAACGTAGGCACTCCTCTTCTCCGTGCCTTCTTGTCCCGGTTGCGGGGAGGGGGGCGTGGGGGGGGGGGGTACTGTCACGCTCCCCGGGTCCTCGGCTCCCCTCCCCGGGTCCTCAGCCCCGCTCCCCGGCTCACCTGCCACGCTCCCCTCGTCCCAGCCTCCGGTGCCCGTCCTCCATAGGTCCTCTGGTCGCCGATCCCGGCGTCCGACATCTTCCCAGGCCCTGGCCGGCTCTCCTGCGTCCTCCTCGCAGCCTCCTTCCCTGGCTTCTGGCACCCGGGCCGCGCGCATGCGCATTAGGGCACGCGCGCGGTCACTGACCCTTTCTTAAAGGGCCAGCGTCCAGTAACAGGAAATGAGGTTAGTCAGGTTCAGGGTATAAAGGGGGTTCTTGTCCAAGGGGGCGGGGCCTGATCTTCGTGTTCCCTGAGCTAGGAGTCAGGTCTCCTGGTGTTTATGTGCCTGTACTCACCTATCTCTCTTTGTAGAGCCGTACCTGCCTCGCCATCCAGTCTGCCGTATCCCGAACCCCGCACGCTGTCCGTCTGCCATCCGACAGCACCTGCCATCTCGGATCCCTGCGGTGACCCGTCATCTTGCTCCAGAGGTTCCGGACTCCGCCTGATATCATCTCGGCCTCCGAACCTGAGCTACGTCACCAAGACTACCTTCTGTGACTCCGTGGTCCCAGGGACTCCTCCGCTGTCTTCACTTGCACGGACTATCCTGCTGCCCTTCAGTGCTTCAGCTGCCGGACTCCCTACCTCCATCTTAGAGTTCGGTCCAGTGGATCCACCTCCTGGGTCTGCCCGACCGCCCGGCCGTGACATATACATACATCCCCCCTCAAACTGTTTTCTCATACATACCTCTCCTCACTCTCGCTGTGCTTGCACCAATCTATTCCTTGCTGTTCATCTTGTGTCCTAAAATTTTTCCCTTCCCCCTTGCTCCCCATACTGTCTCCTCATACATCCCTCCAATACTGTACCCTCACCCATCCCATCCACCTTGCTCCCCATACTGTGTATGCATACATCCCCCTCTCATACTCTTTCTGTATACATGCCTCCTCACTCCCAATACTGCATCTACACCTTTACCTCCCTGATGTACTAGTTCATCATACATCCCCCCTTGCTCACCATATTGTATCCACCCATGCCCTTCACTTCTCATATATTCTTCCTCGTTCCCCATACTTTGTCAGCACCCTTTACTCCCCATATTGTCTGCACCCAATGTCCCTCACTCCCCATACTGTGCTTGCAGCCATCCCCACTTGATCCCCATACTGTATTTGCACATATCCCTCCATACTGTGTCTGCACCCATTCCCCCTTGCTTCCCAAACTGTGTCCTCAAATTTCCCACCATTCTGTGTCAGCAAACTTTATCCGCTCACTCCTCTTTCTGTGTCAGCACCCATCCCCCTCTTGCTCCCCAAATTGTGTCCTAAAATAACCCCCCAAATAAAATGAACCTTTGATGTTTTCAGCTCCATTGGAGCATTTACCACCAAGGCACTCTGCACTTCTGCGGCAACAGCAATTGAAGTCAGCAGCATGATAAAATGACCTCATCAAGCTGCTGATGTTGCTCTAACACAGACGTGTCAGTGTTTGGGGCTTCAGTGATACTTGCATCTGAAAGATGTGAGTACAATTCATGGCTGGCAGCTGGCGCTCTGCACTTTTTCTGAGCCAGCTTTCAGATTGACAGCTGGGTCAGAGAGTGGTTGAATCCCAGTCTCTGGAGGCAGCAAAATGCAGCCGCTGGAGAGGCACCTTGGATTGCCTCATCAAGAGACATGACAGTGCAACCCTGCTGGCTGCACCGGGGGCAAATTAACCTCTTGCCCTCTTGGATATGCCACTAAGGGTGCATTCAGATGTCAGTGCAAATCAGTTGGATATCAGACTGTAATACACGGACTGGCCGGCCGGTCCCTGATCGGAGTGTGACAGCTTAACAGAAATATTAGAAGCTGGTCTGGAGACCCGCCATTCAGACTGTGCATTGTAGTCCAATCTCAGATCTATTTATACAAACGTCTGAATGTACCTTAATAGTGAATCCACTGAAAATAAGGTCAAAAAGTAAAATAAATAATAAAACAAGTAAATATTACATAAAAGTTTAACTTCTCATTCATCCACTACCCTGAATACATACTGCAGATTGAACAATTGCATTCAAATTAATAAACAAGAACATTTAATTCAATTTCTCATGAAAGTTAGTTTATGGCCGAGGGAAAGAAATGTCAATAAGTGAAATATGAATCAGTAACATTACTGGACAAATAATGAATGTTTGCCTGGCTGTTGACATAACAGCATGCATAAGTAATACATGGCGCTCTGTGGCTTGCATCAGTTGTGTCTTGGCACGTATATGAGATAAGTCAGAGGTATAGCTGTATGCTGCTGACTCCATTAAAAAACCTGTAGGAAGGGTTCTTAATTATGTACAATTATAATACACAAAACACTATTATTTTAAAGCACCCTTAAAAGGAACTTGTCAGCAGGTTTTGACAATTTCACGGCAGCAATGATGCTCTATGACTTGTAAATAGTGTTGTAAACATGCTTCCATTTACATCAGTAGTTTAACATACGCAGAAAGCTAATATATAAACCCGCGATCAATAATAGAGCGCCAGCATCCCGATACCTAATAAAAATTTCCAGCTTTATTTGACAATTAGAATAGAAACCCATAATGAGGGACAAGGCCACTGCTACTGAGGCATTTAAGACTCAAAGCATTAAAGGGAATCCACCTAATCTGAGAGCAGTACAACATATGGGCATTGATTCCAGCGATGTGTCCAAAAAAAGTGCTGCACTTTTTGCATCATTTTCCACGACCCGTAGCGTTCTCATTTTTCGGGATCTATGGCTCAGTCATGACATATTTTTTGAAATTCAAACTGGCGTTTTTAATGGTACTATATTTGCGCAGACGCTATGTTTTAATCGCCTGTTATTGAATTTTGAGCAAAATTTGCAGCAACCAAAAAATGTAATTTTGTTGTTTGGAATTTTTTCCCGCTACGCTGTTTACTTATCAGATTGCTTATTTTATATTTTGGTAGATCGGGCATTTCTGAATTTGGCGATACCAAATGTGTGTATATTTTTATTTTCTTAACACTTTAATTTTCAATGGGGTGAAAGGGGGTGATTTGAACTTTTAGGGTTTTTTTTACATTTTTTAAAACTTTTTTCTTAATTTTACTAGTCCCCCTAGGGGACTATAAAAATCAGCAGTCTGATCGCTCATTCATTTCTGTTGATCACAGCTATACAGCTGAGACCAGCAGAAATGCTCATGTTTTGTAACAGGCAGCACTCAGCTGGCTGAAACAGTAAGTGAGTCATGTGAGCTACAGGAGTCATCACATGACCCTGTGCTACCATGGCAACCATCGGTTCACAGTGATCACATCACGCCGCCGCCGATGGAGCCGGGTGAGTGAACCTTTAAATCATGCTGTTACATTTTTACAGCACGATTTAAGGGGTTAACAGGCGCAGGTGGATCATGGATCCACTCTTGCCTGCAAGACACACATGTCAGCTGTTCAAATCAGATGACATGTGCAGGAATCACCGCCAGCTGCCAGCAGCATCTGCAGATAATTACACTATGATAGCTTAGGACCTTTTCTGCGGCCCCCGGGAGGATTCCCGGGGGTGGCAGTGCTTAAGCCACCACCACGGCCTTGCAGGCCGCCGGCCCTTTAATCCCCACATGCGCTGCTTGTGCATACCAATGGGTTTTTCTGCTGGACAGTGCCAGCATGTGCAGAACGTACTTTGTGGGTAGGTTTAGCATTCTGTGCTTCCGTCCCACAGCAGCTTCACAGCTCCCAGCGTTGTGTGCCCGCCTCTCTGCCCTCCAGAGCTGTGTGTCTGGCACCTGCTCTCCGGTGCTGTGAGTCCGGCGCCGCTATGAGTCCTGCTGTGTGCCACGTCCAATGTTTTGTGCCCACCCTCCAGTTCTGTGTACCACCCCCCCAGAGTTCCGTGCAACCCTCAGTGCTGTGTGCCCCCCAATGCTGTGTATCACCCCAGGTTTGTGTCCCCGCCCCCTAGTGATGTGTGCTCCGCAAGTACTGTGTGCAGCCTCCCAGTGCCATGTGCCCTCCTAATGCTGTGTATCCGCAGTGGTGTCCATGCCAGCTAGTGATGTCCTCAAATGCTGTGCATGCCTCCAGGGTTATGGGGTACTTGGTCCCGGGCGGTGTATAACTGGGGAATGTCACTCTGGTGGCTGTTGCCCGGTTCCGTGCCCTGGGTGCTTTTTGAAAAGGAGAATATTTACAGGGGATTTGAATAATGTTCACATGTGACGCCACTTGTGGTTTTGCGGCTATATGGATGGAGCCATCGCTGCACAATGTTCACTACTCGGGCTGGTGTTAGTGGCAGCCTGGATGTTAGACCCTCCGCAAGCAAGGCCAGGCCCCAGAAAATAAGTGTTGCAGGTGGGTGTTGACAGAAGGTAGGCCACACAAGGGTTTCAGTTTAACTGGTTCTTTACTTACTTTCTGGTGGTAACTTGTCACCCGAGGCCGGCTGGTTTCACCTTCAGGTCCCCTTAGTTCCTGTGCCGGTTTAGTGACCTGGTGACTTCTTTCCCCTGTACCTGTCTTTGGTTAGTGGGACCCTGTGGCGTAGAGTGGCTGGGGTTCCCCTCCTGGTTGTCTTCTTCAGCAGTCCGTATGACAATAGCATGAACCCTGTGGGGTTGGAGTCTCTGGTCCTGTCCCCGGTTCTCCATTTGCAACTGAGTCCTGAACTTCAAGGTCAGTGAGGTCCTTGATGGTCCCCTCACTCTGCAGATTTGATCAGGTCTGCCTGGAGATTTTGCCTGGCCTAGGATTCTGTACTCCGTTGGTGCGTAGTTCCGGGAGTACTCCACCGAACTCCACCGGCAACTAAACGCCTAGGCCCTCAGGTCACTGTTCACTCCTGTCAATCCGTCTGCTCCCTTTCACTTCCTCCGACACACTGTCTCACTGTCCACTGTCTGCCCCTCCCACCTGGTCATCTAGTGGACTGGATTGGCTCCACCTCTAAGCGGCCATCCATTGGTCCAACCCTAGCCTGGTACCATTCTATGGGGGATAATTGGTTAAAAACAGGGATTATCAGAGTGTTTGTGTCTGACCGGCACTGGTCTTCTGGGTCTCTGGGGGGTAGGCCCTGCATCCTGGTGGGGATGCAGTACCTTGTAGCTCCCTGATGGCTTCAGGGGTGCTACATATGCCCCTCAAGCATGCAGCCCATCAGCATGCAGCTCCTCTGCATGCAGCCCCCAGCATGCAGCCCCCAGCATGCAGCCCAACCTCTGTAACATCACCCCCTCCTTCCTCAAGCGAGTAATATTATCCCCTTCCCCACACAGCCTCCAGCATGCAGCCACCTAGCGCGCATCCCAGCAAGCAGCCCAATCAATGTAACATCACCCCTCCTTACCCAAGCAAGTAACATTACCCCCTTTCCTGCACAGTCCCCAGCATGCAGCCCCATGCATACAAGATCCCCCCTTTCACCATCCAGCCTTATGTTATAAAATCACCCCCTTTCCTGGGGGGATGTGTACCGCCCCACGGGCTCGGCTGCGACCACCGAGCCACTCGGATCTGTGCTCGTACTGCGGGTGCTGGTTCGAGCCTCTCACGGACCCAGGGGTCACGCCGCTTTGCAAGGGAGTTGGCGCTACACGCGGGGATTTGGGTGAGGAGTCCCATGGCCGGGGCCACGGTGGTTTGGTTTGGGATGATAGTTCGTGACGCCGCCCACGGGTTGTGGTGATTGTAGACACCACCGCTGCGGTGAAGGTATGGGGGCTCCCGGGAGCGGTGTAATGGTGCAGCTAGGTGTTGACCCCTCCATGGGTAGGGGGTGTTGGTCCCGGGGCCCGGTAGGTGAGGGCCGGGGTGCAGGGTGAAGTGTTGCGGTGCAGTGCGGTGCGGTGCCTGATTGGCACTGGTGTACCGGCTGCAGCTTCTCCCAGAATAGGTTGGTGGTTTCCGCCTTTCTCCTGCACCTCTGTGTGTAAATGTTTGACTCTTATGCCTAGACACCGGTAGTCCGCTCCCTGACTTGTATATGCCATAGGAGCCCATTTGCCCGCAGACGCTGGCCCTTTGGGTCTCTATGCCTTGGCGGTGGCTTTACCCTGTATGGTTGGGTTGTTGTCTTCTAACGGGACTTGTGTGGGACAGGTCCTTAAGTCCAGTCCGCAATCAGTTGATTCGACTCGGCCCTGTTGGTTCAGGGCTTTGTACTGGGTTTGAGTACCCTGCCTGGTGCTCTGGTATCCAGTTGGCTCCCCGGTTCGGTTCCGGCAGGCCACTACCCTGTCCCGGTCCCTTACGGTTCCACCGGTCGTCTTCCCGGTCTCCTGCAGGTGGCCACCACCGTCTGCCTCCTTGCCAATGGTGACTGGGCCCCGACCCAGCCATCTGGTAGTCTCTTCGCAGCCTGGACACAGGACTGCCTGTGAACTTAACTGTTCTACACTTGTACTTGAACTACACTTTTTCTGTGTGTTTTCCTGCCTCCAGGCCTGTGAACTCCTCGGTGGGCGGAGCCAACCGCCTGGCTCCGCCCCTCTGGTGTGGACATCAAACCTGGAGGGTGGTGACAAAGTTTTTAGTTTGACTGGTGTTAACTAATCGGGAGGGGGGTGTGGTGTTGTGTGTGACTACCTGGGACGACCTGACTAGTCCATGGCGTCACATTCCCCCTTGGTTTAATGCAGACCGTCCGCAGGCTGCCTGTCCATCACCGGTTAATTTTTGTTTCTGGAAAATAGAAAACGGGAACATAATGCAAGCATAATAACATTTGTACAAAGTTTCAACATTTTTTTCTTTTGGATCTTCCCTTACGGGAGGCACATACTTCAACGTTACGATAACATTTTTAACAACACGGGAACCGGGTCATCAGTCACCCACCCAAACAACCTAGCCTTGATGCTGCCCTTAAGAAGTGGGTAGCACCCCTTTTCCCCAGATCAGGAATGGGCCCAGGTGTATTTAACGGGACGGGTGTAGGTTTCACAGTCCTTTCAGAGGCCCCACGTCCAGGGGACCCCTGACTCGGGGGATGCCCACTGGTTGTAGTGGTGGCGGGCCTCGGCCAACAGCTTCCCGCAGGCCCATCCTCCAGTCTGCCTCTCCGGACGGTTAAGGGGAGGTATTATTTACAAGCCCAAAAGGTTTTGGGTGGCCTGCAAGTTCTCGGCCTTGTCTTTGTAAAACAGGGGCAACAAAAGTCCCAACGGAGACGGGCAGTAGGGTCCCAACGGGGACTGTGTCACATGGGCAGCCGGGTTCCGCTGCCTTTACTTTTCATTTTCTTAGTTGTCTTCTGGTCGGGGGCGAGGTATTTCATCTTCTGAGGCAGACTCCGCCTCAGCCTCGTACAACTCCAGCACACAAAAGGCGCGGCGGGAGAGGGCCACCCGGTACCCGTTCCCACCATTCCAAGGGATGTACGTGGCCTCCATGTCGATCAGGCCGGGGGGTCTCCTCATCTTCCAAAACCGGCTCTGTGTCGGGCCCTGAATCACTGCTATCCGACTCTTCGGGACTGGCGACGGGATCCTGCGGGCCGGGTTTCACCCCTTTTTCATCTGCGGGCCGCTCATCGCCAGCTGTCGCATCGGGGGCCGCAGCCGGCACCTCCGGGTCGGCCGCTCCTTCAGCCCCCGTGGGCACTGCCATGCCCTTACGGTTCCACCGGTCGTCTTCCCGGTCTCCTGCAGGCGGCCACCACCATCTGCCTCCTTGCCAATGATGACTGGGCCCCGACCCAGCCACCTGGTAGTCTCTTGGCAGCCTGGACACAGGACTGCCTGTGAACTTGATTGTTCTACACTTGTACTTGAACTAGACTCCTTCTGTGTGTTTTCCCACCTCCAGGCCTGTGAACTCCTCGGTGGGACCGCCTGGCTCCGCCCCTCTGGTATGGACATCAAACCTGGAGGGTGGTGACAAGGTTTTTAGTTTGACTGGTGTTACCTAATCGGGAGGGTGGTGTGGTGTTGTGTGTGACTACCTGGGACGACCTGACTAGTCCAAGGCGTCACAATTGCTCCCTGCCAGCACACAGCATGTGATCAGTGCAATCTGGCCATGGGCAACCCCAGGTGAGATTTCTCTCTTTACTAACTGCTTTGCATGGTCCCGCTTGACGTCTGGGCCCCAGTACAGCTGCACAGGCTTCACCAGCGGTATATCCACCAGTACATTAGAGGATTACTTGGCTTGCTGCCAAGTAGCGTATTCATGAGCTCTGTATAACTGCTAAATCTGCAGCAAAGAAAACATTGATTTTATCAAAATGACAGCAAACAGCACATTAAGTGACAGATCGCTGGAATAAAGGTCTCTGTCTCTACATTATTATGCTCTCAGATGAGGTAGCAAAAACCTGGTGATTGATTCCCTTTAAATAACTGTGCAAGTATTGTGACTGATTAACAGCGGGAAACCAATCAGCTGTTAATATTTAACAACAACTAGTGCAAACATGAAAGGCGAAATGTGTAATAAGTAATAACATAGCTATATACTATAAAATGAGAAGAATTAATACATGAAATACTGAGGATTCCATTGAAAAAGACAAATAATACAAGATCGGGTCCATGATTCAACCCATTCACTGCACAGGTGCACAAGCCAAAAGCATCTGTACGGATTAGCTCAAGGCGGTGGTCACCTCCTCGTAGGGGGGGATTAACTCCTTCAAAGTTCTGGCCAAGCAAACTTGTGAGAATTGCAACGGCACTGCTGAGATGTTTCTTTGTCAAAGGAAGTATGAGAAATCTCTCTTTGTTTTCTGATTTTAGATGGCCCCTTATATAGTCTAGGTTTTATTGCTATAAATCGGCACACACTGTATGTCACTCTCTGCTTGGTGCTCAAGAGATGGGGTCACAATATTCAGTCTTTTATCATGCCCATATATCTCTGATTGACATACTGCTAGGCTTCTGACCTCAAACTTAGCTAACTCGAGATCTCACACATGCGCCAATCAGGAAGAGGTATCCCACCATATTACTAAGACTGGTGGGATCATGCAGTAACTACACATGAGCTGTTTTCCATGCTTTTTGTATGGTACTGTTGGCAGCTTGGCACGATATTAAGGATATCACTAAAAAGTCTCTTTAATACATTAATATAATACATTTATACTGGTGTTGAGACAATATTTGTGTCACTGTACAGCACTTGTCGCATATTTCATCTCTCAGGTCCTCCAACTTCACATACATGATAAAATATCAATCCTGAGATATCGAGAAACCCCCGACTCTACTTCCGATGTGCAGCTATAACTTTTGCATCTAATAATGTGATCATTTTACCATAATCATTTTTCTGTAATTCATATACGGCATAGATAATGAGTGCTAACAATAAAATAAGGTAATTAAAGGTTAATGCATTAACATGCATAATATGATAAAAGAATCTGTTTACACTTGTATGCATTCCAACATAAAGTAAGGACTGACTCTCTGATTACAGAGCTGGGTCATTGTGCTTCTGTGACGCCTTGGCCCGGCCAGGTAGTCACAAATAGGGCCCCGCATTACACCTGTCCCCCATAGGTAACATACAGTCAAACATTTAAACCCTAGTCACCCCCCTCAGGGCTTGATGGACACACCAGGGGGTGGACCCAGGCGGTTGGAAGACGCCCACCGAGGAGTACAGACAGCCTGGGCGGGAAAGTAAACAGTTCAGTTCAGTTTGAGAGTTCAAGTTGGAGAGGTGTGTGGGCTGGAGCTGTGTGCAGCTCCAGCAGAGGAGAGAAACCAATCTGAACAGGTGCCGGGGTAGGAGCCCTGGTACCTTTGGCTAGGAGGCAGACGGCGGTCTCCATCTGCAGGAGCCGGGGAGATGGCTCGGTGGAACCGAGGTGGACCAGGACAGGGTTGTAGCCCACCGGTACCGACCCGGGGAACCGACTCGGAAACCGGAGCACGAAGGGGGGTACTCAGACCCTGAAGCTAGGTCTAGAAGCTACTGGGGGCTAGATAATTAACTGATTGCAGCCAGGTCCTGTCCCACCCAAAGTCCCGACTGAAGGCAACAGCCCAACGAGGGGGATAAATGGCCACGGCTCAGAGATCCCACGGGCCAGCGTCTGCGGGCAAAGGGCTCCTTAGGCAACCACAAGCCGAGAGCGGACTCCTGAAGTTGCAAGCACAGGCAGTCCACCATCCAACACAGGTGCGGGAGAAAGACAGAGACCACCAGCCGGGTGGGGGACCAGACCGCAGCCAGCTGCGGGCACCGACCACCATCACCTTGGTTTACCAGAGACTCGTGTGTTTACGAATAGGGAGTACAACAGCACACTCCGGTCGCCCATCTCCCTGCACCACCAAACATCCCCCCAACGGGTCCCGGGGCCACCATCCCTGCCCACGGAGGGTTAACAACTTGCTGCCCAACATCTCCCCCGGGTGCCCCATAACTGCAGCGGTGGTGTCCACCTTCACCACATCCCGTGGGTGGAGTCACGAACTTAACACGGCTCCGGCCGTACATCTACATCCCTTGTAGACTGTGAGCCCTCACGAGCAGGGTCCTCTCTTCTCCTGTACTTGTCTGTGCCTTGTTTTGTTTATGATTATTGTACTTGTCCCTATTATGTATATCACTTTTCATATGTAAAGCGCCATGGAATAAATGGTGCTATAATATTAAATAATAATAATAAGAAGAATAGAGAAGTAATACAGTCCAAATGTCATAAATTCAATGTCTGTATACATCTTTGCGCTTACAGAGTGCAGCTGTATTCTTTTATCTATTTATCTATCTATAGATCTTTCCCAGTTTTACTATCTATCGTGTTAAATAGGGTTACTTATATATAGTTTATTTTTTTCTTTGTTTCTTTTCTATCAATCTGTTATCTATCCATCTATCTATCTAACTATCTGTCTGTTGTATGTCTATCCATCCATCCCTCCTAGAATCCATTTGTCCCTCTGTAATGTGAATTTCTTTTGTGAAGGAATTTTCGAGGCTGTATCGTGCCAGATGGTGGCAGTCTTCCCCCAGGAACGCCTGCCCTGCTATATAGTGATGGCATTGGTATGCACAGTAATGCCTGCAGTCAGCTCTTCTGTAGCTTTAACAGCTCATCTGCATGATAGATTTGAAAACAGACAGCACGGTGACTCTCTGTTAATCTTTCACAAAAAATAAAGGATATGCATAAGGCAAAGCCATGCTAGAAGAATCACTTCCACTACAAAGGTCGGTTTCATCAATGAAAAACATTAATATACATTTAGCAGTTGCGAGAACAGTGATACAGCTGAACAGATCACATCTTGTCACATTTTATAATGTAACACATGGCTTCTAAAGGGAAATGCAGCAAATTCTACATACACATTACATTTCAATTTGAATATAAGATTTTACATTTAGAAATTGGAAGTAACAACTTCTTGGATTCCGCCCTCATTGTTCTTATACACTGTGACACTTTCCATTAACATGAAGGCAACTTAATAAATTCCCCCCTGTATATTACAGTATATGCGAATTTCATGCAATTCCTTTACTATAATATGAAACAGAAGTGATGGAAAACTGTAATGGCGCATTATCTTCACCCTTTACTAGATTTATTTACTCCTTGTCACTGAAATAGCGACGACATATTCTGCAGCGCTGTACAGAAATGATCACTCACATCCATCTCTGTTCCCAGTGGGGTTCACAATCTAATATTTTTATCCTCAAGTGCTGCTTTATGGCCATAAAGCCTTAATGATAGGGTTGCCCATAGCTTTCCAAGGTGCAGAATGTTTGAGTACATCGTATATGGGCTGAGGAGCAGATGCTGACATTCTCCAGCGCATAAAATCATTTTAAATGACACAGTAAACTGCGCGCCATTGAGAAGAAAACAAGATTCTGTATTGTTGGATGGGGTGTTTGGATGCTAATAAAAAACTAAGAGTTCTATCACATTGGAAGTACTTTCTTTCTTCCTTTCTCTGTCTTTCTTTCTTTTCTTTCTTTCTTTTCTTTCTTTTCTTTCTTTCTTTCTTTCTTTCCATCTCTCTCTCTCTCTCTCTCTATTGCTATTTTTTTCTTTCTCTATCTCTTTTTTCCATTCTTTCTTTTACTTTCTTTCTCTCCTTCTTTCTTTCCATACCTATCTATCATATATATTTAATCTACAAAAGCATATCCAGTGGCACTCAATAACATTGGCATTGCATTTTGCTATGGGTATTGGAAAAAAGGGAAAAAATACATAGCTAATGTGAAAAAAAAGAGTAAAAAGACATGGGCATTGCATTACTGCTTTGGAAATGTTGGCAAAAAGAGATTGTTAGCTTATGTATTGGCCAATCCATGTGCACCTGATAACCTTGACAAGGTGATCTCATTATATCTGGGTGCCTGGGTAGATTTTTTCCAATATTTTTGCCAATATTTCCAAAGTAGTATATAATTGAGTGTCACTGGATATGCTATTGTAGTAATGTTGTTTTTTCGGTTGGCACCTGTTCACATTTGTGGATGCTGCTGGTCAGTTTTCTGATACAGTTGTAGTGCATTTGTTCTGACCTAGCACTCCGCCCCATAGCCAGGGTTTGTCCCTCATCTTATTTAGCCAGGGACCTATCTGCCCAAAAATGCAAATTTTTAATCGCACATAGAGGAATTTAAAGTTAGGTTCCCAATATAATGAGATCACCTTGTCATGGTTATCGGGCTCATATGGATTAGCTAATACATAAACTAAGAATCTCTTTTTGCCAATATTTATAAAGCAGTAATTCAATCCCTATGTCTTTTTATTGCTTTTTCACATTAGCTATATCATTTTTTCCAAAATTGCAGTAATGCAATGCCAATGTATCAATATATTATTGATTGGCATTGGATATGCTTTTATAATTATGTTGTTATTTCAGTTGGCGCCTGTTTCCATCTGTGGAAGCTCCAGATCAGTTATCTGATATATCTATTTAATCTAACATCTCTATTTCTTTCCTTGTCAGATGTTTCTATATGTTGATCCGTCATTCTATCTATTGTATTTATCTATTGTTCAGCCAACAGATATCTCTCCAGACTACTGCATACACAAGAATGATCGGCTCTACTTATCGCTTCTGTATATTTTAGGAGAGAATTGTTATCTCCTGGAAACAAAAGGATCATCTGTCCAAAAAATTGGAAAAATCATATCCTTCTTTTTCCTGACATCATCTGTTGGGGAAAGGTTTGCAGGCTTCCATACACATTAGACTCAAACAGTCCCAACAATATCGTCAGGTTCAGCTGCCATCAGTTTAATGTTTGCATTTACTCACTGGGCCAAAATGCTGCATTTTACATGGACAAATAAAAATCTGTTTAGATTTATTTTATTTAAAGCTGCGATGTAGTACGTAGTGTCAACTTTTGGTTATGGAATTCTGTTATTTAGCATTTTACATTTCCATAAGGCTGCTTTAAACGCAGCGACATCGCAAGCGATATTGCTCGTGAAAGCACCCGCCCCCGTCGTTTGTGCGTCACGGGCAAATTACTGCCCGTGGCGCACAATATCGCTAGGCCCCGTCACACGGACTTACCTTCCTAGTGACATCGCTGTGGCCGGTGAACAGCCTCTTTTCTAAGGGGGCGGTTCTTGCGGCGTCACAGCGATGTCACACGGCAGGCGTCCAATAGAAGCAGAGGGGCGGAGAGCAGCCGCATGAAAGACACGCCCACCTCGTTGCCGAAGGAACGTGGGTACGGTGTTTTTCGTCGTTCCTGGGGTGTCACACGGTGCTGCCTCAGGAACGACCAACAACCTGCGTCCTGAACCAGCAACGACATTTGGGAAATGAATGATGTGTCAACGATCAATGATTAGGTGAGGAATTTTGATCGTTAGGGGTCGCTCGTACGTTTCACACGCAACGACGTCGCTATCGAGGACGTATGTTCGTCACAAATTCCGTGACCCCAACGACATCTCGGTAGCAATGTTGTTGCGTGTAAAGTCCCCTTTAGACTTGAGAGGCTTTGTTTTTCTTTGCATCTATCTATCTATCTATCCATCTATCTATCTATTTATATATCTTTCTGTTTGCTATCCATCTATCCATCTGTCTGTCTTTGTGTCTGTCTATCCATCTACAGTGCCTACAAGTAGTATTCAACCCCCTGCAGATTTAGCAGGTTTGATAAGATGCAAATAAGTTAGAGCCTGCAAACTTGAAACAAGAGCAGGATTTATTAACAGATGCATAAATCTTACAAACCAACAAGGTATGTTGCTCAGTTAAATTTTAATAAATTTTGAACATAAAAGTGTGGGTCAATTATTATTCAACCCCTAGGTTTAATATTTTGTGGAATAACCCTTGTTTGCAATTACAGCTAATAATCGTCTTTTATAAGACCTGATCAGGCCGGCACAGGTCTCTGGAGTTATCTTGGCCCACTCCTCCATGCAGATCTTCTCCAAGTTATCTAGGTTCTTTGGGTGTCTCATGTGGACTTTAATCTTGAGCTCCTTCCACAAGTTTACAATTGGGTTAAGGTCAGGAGACTGACTAGGCCACTGCAACACCTTGATTTTTTCCCTCTTGAACCAGGCCTTGGTTTTCTTGGCTGTGTGCTTTGGGTCGTTGTCTTGTTGGAAGATGAAATGACGACCCATCTTAAGATCCTTGATGGAGGAGCAAAGGTTTTTGGCCAAAATCTCCAGGTAGGCCGTGCTATCCATCTTCCCATGGATGCGGACCAGATGGCCTGGCCCCTTGGCTGAGAAACAGCCCCACAGCATGATGCTGCAACCACCATGCTTGACTGTAGGGATGGTATTCTTGGGGTCGTATGCAGTACCATCCAGTCTCCAAACGTCACGTGTGTGGTTGGCACCAAAGATCTCGATCTTGGTCTCATCAGACCAGAGAACCTTGAACCAGTCTGTCTCAGAGTCCTCCAAGTGATCATGAGCAAACTGTAGATGAGCCTTGACATGACGCTTTGAAAGTAAAGGTACCTTACGGGCTCGTCTGGAACGGAGACCATTGCGGTGGAGTACGTTACTTATGGTATTGACTGAAACCAATGTCCCCACTGCCATGAGATCTTCCCGGAGCTCCTTCCTTGTTGTCCTTGGGTTAGCCTTGACTCTTCGGACAAGCCTGGCCTCGGCACGGGAGGAAACTTTCAAAGGCTGTCCAGGCCGTGGAAGGCTAACAGTAGTTCCATAAACCTTCCACTTCCGGATGATGCTCCCAACAGTGGAGACAGGTAGGCCCAACTCCTTCGAAAGGGTTTTGTATCCCTTGCCAGCCTTGTGACCCTCCACGATCTTGTCTCTGATGGCCTTGGAATGCTCCTTTGTCTTTCCCATGTTGAGCATGTATGAGTGCTGTTCACAAGATGGGGAGGGTCTTAATTAGTCAGAAAAGGCTGTAAAAAGAGATAATTAATCCAAACATGTGAAGCTCATTGTTCTTTGTGCCTGAAATACTTCTTAATACTTTAGGGGAACCAAACAGAATTCTGGTGGTTTGAGGGGTTGAATAATAAATGAGCCTCTGAATAAACTTTTCACAATTTAAAAAAAAAAAAAAAAAAGAAATAACATTCTTTTTTGCTGCAGTGCATTTCACACTTCCAGGCTGATCTACAGTCCAAATGTCACAATGCCAAGTTAATTCCAAATGTGTAAACCTGCTAAATCTGCAGGGGGTTGAATTCTACTTGTAGGCACTGTATCTATCTATCTATCTATCTATTTGTCCGTCTGTCTATCCATCTATCTATCCATCTATCTATCTATCTTTCTTTCTGTCTGTCTATCCATCTAGCTATCTATCATCTATCTATTTATCTATTTGTCTGTCTGTCTATCCATCTATCTATCTATAAATCTATCCGTCTGTCTATTTGTCTGTCTGGCTATCTATCTATCTTTCTATCTATCCATCTGTCTGTCTATCCATCTATCATGTATCTATCTATCTATCTATCTATCCGTCTGTCTGTTTGTCTGTCTGTCTATCCATCTATCATGTATCTATCTATCCATCTGTCTATCTATTATCTGTTTATCTATTATCTATCTATCTAGCTAGCTATCTGTCTATCTATCCATCTGTCTATCTGTCTATCAATCCATCCATCCATTCCATCTATCTGTCTATTATTTGTCTGTCTATCTGACCATCCATCCATATCTATCTATCTGTCTATCTATCTATCTGTCTATCTATCTATCTATCTATCTATCTATCTATCTATCTATCTGTCTGTCTGTCTGTCTGTCTGTCTGTCTATCTATCTATCTATCTATCTATCTATCTATCTATCTATCTATCCATTTATCCCTCTATTTATCCATCTGTCTATTTATCTATCCATCTGTCTTCCTGTCTGTCTGTCTGTCTGCCTAGCTAGCTATATCTACTACTCTATATCTGTACACATGTACTTTTTTCTTCGCACACTGTACATTAAGGGCAGTTGGCAGTAATCTCTGTTTTCCGCGCTGCCATTACTGTTGGGAATGCACTCACCATGCTTTGTGCTTTGTTTGAAGTCAACAAACCGCATTTCTTTCCTTGTCAGATGTTTCTATAAAATAATGAACATATGGCAAATAGGGCAAAGGAAACGCAGTGGTAGTTTTTCATGGTGAGCTAATGCATGTATGCCGGGGTGATAATTAGTTACACCAAACCTTGATTAGACAGTAGATTATTAGCCAGCTGTCAATAGGAATACTATAAACAACCTTCAAGATGTGCGAGAGAAGTAACAATGCTTTATCGATAGAATACAAAGGGTTAAAATATAAAGGCCCATGGTAGATTGCTATTATTGAACTGTGCGGATGTAGCAGAGCTGAGATTATTGTATCCCTTTCTATGTGTTATTTGGGCCTATATATAGAGCTGCATTATATGTACTGCATTATCTCCGGGTGTTATTGTGATGCACTACAGAGACAGTTGCATGACGGATTCAGCTCTGCTACATGTATAATAAACCGAGCTGCTGGAGTCAAGGGCATAAACGTCACACATTTCCCTTTAACTGCTATTAGAGTAAAGAAAGATTATCACCATTACAGACGCGGGTTCATTTCTGTAATAGGACTGGTGTCAGGGATCCGGGATATTACACTAGATGGATGATTTTTATTTGTACAAAAATGTGTGTTTCTAACGAGAAAAAATGGAGCTCACTGATGTAGACAAATGGGCTTCATCCAGGGACTTTGTCTCTCCGTGCCCAATATTTTCACCTCCCTAAGCAGAAAAGAGAACTGGAAATAAAAAAATAAGTGGAAATGCGAATACGGCAAATGGCTTATTAGCTGTGTATTAGTAAATCAGCAGTTAGCTCTAGAGATGAGCAAATACATAGGATTTTTTCTCATATCGAAGCAAACTTGCTGGATATTTGAAAAATCTGCGATGTGATGTTTGACGCTATTTTACCCATTGCAGAAGATTGCATCAGTCAGAGAAGACTCCAATGACGCCTTATGTGACCACATAGTTGTAACGTTCAGTCCAGAGGTGGATCCACGGGACCATGCACCGGACTCCCCCAGAGAGACAACCAGGAGCGAACCCCTATACAGGGACTGGCTGGCGGCCTCCCCAGAGGGCTTAGATGCACAGAAGCCGGGACACAAGTGAGTTCGGGTTTCGTGTCCTTCAGAAGTCTGTAAGGGATATGGCTAAGGTCAACGGGAACCGTATGCAGGACGGGTGACTGGAACCGGGAGACGGGGTCCAGGTCCAGCGAGACGTTTAGGCTGAAGTAACCAGGTGGAATGCAGGATCGGTGACGGGTACAGGCTGACGGAAGATAATGGGATCCACAGCTGATAGTCACCGGGGCAACTCCTGGGACACCGGCAAGCTGGACACACTCAGGACGGCAGACAGACACTGCGGAAGAGACAGGGTTAACCTGGGTACAAAGCACAGAGAGACCTGCACATCTAGCTACAAGAACACATTGAACAGGCACCGCCCATATGGAAAAGGAAGTCTTATATACCCTGTACCTGTAATCCGCCATATCCTGTTCCAGTGACGCTGGCCCTTTAAGAAGAGGTGAGTGAGCGCGCCCGCGCCCTAATGTGCATGCGCGAGGCCCGAGTGCCGGAGACCAGTGCAGGAAGCAGAGAGGGAAGTGGAGGAGATGCAGGGTGCCAGGCACAGAGTCCGGGAGCGGCGGATGGGAGGCATGGAGGACGCACAGGAGGGGGAGCGAGAGGAGCAGCCGCGGACAGAGGGACCGGGGACCGGAGCGGTGAGTGACAGGCGGCGCCGGGATCCCGGGAGCGTGACAATAGGCTTCACAATATAGTCCTGAAGCTATCAGATCACCTAGTATAGCACATCATAGCACAGCCTCACATAACCTGTATAAAAACTGAGGCAGGGAATGCAGGGCAGCAGCCATTTTGGGGTCAATATTTTTAGTGAGAGGATCACAGCTTAACCCTAGAACGCGCAAGCATAGAAATCAACCATAGAAAACAAGTAACCTAGCAGGCCTGCGAGGCTCCAGGTATGCGTTCTAGGGTTGAAGGGAACTTGTCAGGTGCAATATGTACCCAGAACCATGAGCAGTTCTAGGTGCATATTTCTAATCCCTGCCTAACCGTCCCCGTATACACTAGTATAGAGAAAGAGATCTTTATAAAAAGTTTTTCTAAAGATTCTTTATAATATGCTAATAAGGCCAGGGACTAGTCACAAGGATGTTATATCACTTGGCTAGTCGGCCCATTTAGCATGTAAGCACGCTCCTGTGGGCGTGCTAACATGATAATGAACGCGCAGAGTCAGAGGCATGGTCGCTCTCACCTCTGCTGCCACCGCTGGTTTTCAGCTCATTGCGCACAATCAGAACATCCTTGGACTTCCGGTCACATGCGCTACACCAGTTTGAAGCAGGGACGTGTACACCCGGCTTCATAGTACGCATAACTGGAAGTCCGGGACTTCTGATTGTGCGCACTGATCAAAATCCTGCGTCGGGGATGGTGGCAGCAGAGAGGTGAGAGCGACCATGCCTCTGATGCTGAGCACTTTTTAGCATGTTTGTATGCCCACAGGGCTGTGCTTACATGCTAAAGGGGCCGACTAGTCAAGGGAACTAACGCCCTTGCGACTAATCCCTGGCTTCGTTAGCATATGATAAAAGATCTTTAGAAATACTTTTTCTAAAGATCATTTTATCTATGCTACTAGATACAGGGACAGTTAGGCAGGGATTAAAAATACGCACCCAGAATTGCTCATGGTTCTGGGTGCAAATTGTACCTGACAGGTTCATTTTAGCAATAGAAGTAAGGAGAAAAGGCCAAAACACTTCTTAAAATAAGAAAAAGCAATACAACTAGCAGTACTACCAGCAAATACTCACTCCCAAACAGTGCTAGTAGTGTGCAACTTAAACAATGACTTTAATAACCACAACGTATCTCATTAATAGTGTCAGTAGAGAACCCCATTAAGAATGCCTGAGGAGTGCCCCACTAATAGTGACAGTAGAGTGCCCAATTGCCAGTGTCAGTAGAGTGCCCATTAACAGTGCCTATAGAGCTCCCCATTAACATTGTCAAAAGAGTGCCCTATTAATAGTTTCAGTACAGTGCCTCACTAACAATCACTGTACAGTGCCCCAATAACAGTTAGTAGAGTGCCCCGTTAACAGTGTCAGGAGAGTGTCCCAATAACATTGTCGGTAGAGTGTCCCATTAATAGTGCATATAGAATTCCCCATTAACAGAGCCTGTAGAGTGCCCCAATAGCAGTGTCAGTAGAGTGTCCTATTAACAATGCCTGAAGAGTGCCCCACTAACAGTGTCAGTAGAGTGCCCAATTACCAGTGTCAGTAGAGTGGCCCATTAACAGTGCATGTAGAGTGCCTCATTAACTGTCAGTAGAGTGTCCCATTAACAGTGTCTGTAGAGTACCCTATTAACAGTATAAGTAGAGTGTCCGATTAAGTGTCAGTAGTTCCCCATTAACAGAGTGCCCAAATAAACAACACTACTAGTGTTGTCGAAATATGCAATCCTACAGCTGATTGCCTCCAATTAAAAATATTAGCAACAAAACACTCCCTCACAAACATGCCCCATATAAATGACAGCAGAGTGCCCCATTAACAGTATCAGGACAGTTACCCTTTAAAATTCAAGTAGATTGCACCAAACAACAATACTACCAGCAAAATGCTCCCTCATAACCAGTGCCAGCAGAGTGCCCCACATAAACATAACAGCAAGGTGGTCCATTAACAGTGTCAGAAGGGTAAACAGATTACTAGTAGAGACCCAAATGAACAATACTTGCAGGAATATGCTACCTTATGAACAATGGCAGCAGAGAGGCTGTATTATATGAGGTAGGTACAGTATGTTTGACTTTAAACGCGGCGGCATTTCAGAGAAACACATACATTAGTAGCCGGACAGGGACCGAGCTGTGCTGTAGACTATTTGGACAGGTGAATTTACAAGTCTCTTCCCACGTGCGCATGTAGGCCCCATGGACTGAGCAGAATGTATCAACTAGCAGGTTTCCTTTAAGGCTAAGGACACACGGCGAGTAAAAGGGAACGAGTGGAATGCGATAAAAAAAAAAAAATCGCACTCCACCATGACCCATGCTACTCTATGTGGCAGGTCCAATGAGCGATTTTTTTTCTCAGTCCTAAACGGACCGAGAAAACAATTGCAGCATGCTGCGGGTGGAATCCGATTAATTTTCTCTCGCACCCATACAAGTCTATGGGTGCGATAGAAACATCTTACTGCACTCACATTACGGCCCCCTTCACACGTCCGTGAAAAAACACGCACGTGTGTTACGTCCGTTTTTCGGGTCCGTTTTCCATTTTTGTGTCCGTTTTTATGGTCCGTGTGGCATCTGTGTGAACTGCGTATGCTAACCGTGTGTGCGTGTGTAATGGCTGTGTGTGCACGTGAAACTTAACTGACGTGTGTGTGTGTGTTGTCCGTGTGAAATGTCTGTGTGTGATGTTAAATGTCGTTGATACATGCCAGCTGACAGCAGACAGAGTGGCACGCTGAGAATGAACTCGGGTGAACTTCACCCGACTTCATCCTCATACCACGGCTCTGTCTGTGCCGCATCCTGATTAGCGGTCACCCGTGACGGACTCACCGGTGACCGCTAATCCCCTGAGTGACTGAATGGAGTACCCCTCTCTCATACTCACCGTTCCCCGATCTCCGGCGCGGCGCTGCACAGCTGTTCTCTAAACTCCGGCGGCTTTTCCTCTTTTGAAAAAGCCGGCCGCTCATTAAACAATCTCGTATTCCCTGCTTTCCCCGCCCACCGGCAAATATGATTGGTTGCAGTGAGACACGACCACACGCTGAGTGACAGCTGTCTAACTGCAACCAATCACAGCTGCCGGTGGGCGTGTCACTATGGAGCAGAGAAATAAATAAATAATTTAAAAAAACGGCGTGCGGTCCCCCCCAATTTTAATACCAGCCAGATAAAGCCATACGGCTGAAGGCTGGTATTCTCAGGATGGGGAGCTCCACGTTATGGGGAGCCACCCAGCCTAACAATATCAGTCAGCAGCCGCCCAGAATTGCCACATACATTAGATGCGACAGTTCTGGAACTGTACCTGGCTCTTCCCGATTTGCCCTGGTGCGTTGGCAAATCGGGGTAATAAGGAGTTATTGGAAGCCCATAGCTGCCAATAAGTCCTAGATTAATCATGTCAGGCGTCTCCACGAGATACCCTCCATGATTAATCTGTAAGTTACAGTAAATAAACACACACACACCTGAAAAAATCATTCATTAGAAATAAAAAACACTAACAAATTCCCTGGTTCAACAATTTAATAAGCCCCAAAAAGCCCTCCATGTCCGGCGTAATCCAGGATGGTCCAGCGTCGCTTCCAGCTCTGCTGCATGGAGGTGACCGGAGCTGCAGAATACACCGCCGCTCCTGTCACCTCCACGCAGCAAATGAGGTGAGTAGCGTGATCAGCTGAGCTGTCACTGAGGTTACTGAGGTTACCCGCGGCCACCGCTGCATCCACCGCTGGATCCAGGTAACCTCAGTGACAGCTCAGCTGATCGCGCGGCTGTCTTCATTTGCTGCGTGGAGGTGACAGGAGCGGCGGTGTCTGCTGCAGCTCCGGTCACCTCCATGCAGCAGAGCTGGAAGCGACGCTGCAGCATCCTGGATTATGCCGGACATGGAGGGCTTTTTGGGGCTTATTAAATTGTTGAACCAGGGAATTTGTTAGTGTTTTTTATTTCTAATACATGAATTTTTCAGGTGTGTGTGTGTTTATTTACTGTAACTTACAGATTAATCATGGAAGGTATCTCGTGGAGACGCCTGACATGATTAATCTAGGACTTATTGGCAGCTATGGGCTGCCAATAACTCCTTATTACCCCGATTTGCCAACGCACCAGGGCAAATCGGGAAGAGCCGGGTACAGTTCCAGAACTGTCGCATCTAATGTATGCGGCAATTCTGGGCGGCTGCTGACTGATATTGTTAGGCTGGGGGGCTCCCCATAACGTGGGGCTCCCCATCCTGAGAATACCAGCCTGCAGCCGTATGGCTTTATCTGTCTCACTGCCACCAATCATATTTGCCGGTGGGTGGGGAAAGCAGGGAATACGAGATTGTTTAATGAGCGGCCGGCTTTTTCAAAAGAGGAAAAGCCGCCGGAGTTTAGTTAACAGCCAAGCAGTGCCGCGCTGGAGATCGGAGAACGGTGAGTATGAGAGGGGGGGAAACTGACCGACAGACAGCGAGAGGGACATATAAGACAGAGAGACCGACCGACAGACATAGAGAGAGACCAACCGACCGACGGACTGAGGGAGAGAATGAAACAGAAAAAGAAAAAGGACCGACATCAGATGAAAAAAGCAAAAAACGTACAGGGAGCAAACAGAGATGCGTCCGTGTCACTCAGACGTGCGCACAGACCCATTGACTTTCATTGGGTCCGTGCTGCGTGCTGAAAAAAGACATGCTTCCGTGCAAAATGGAGACACAAACATAGCACGCACACGGACCCACGGACCTTAATGAAAAACGCACATGTGTCCTCAAACATTAAATAACATTGGTGCACATTTGGCCGTGTCTCCGGTATATACGGAAACGGACCAAACACGCACGTGTATCACGGACGTGTGAAGGGGGCCTACAGCGGAGTGTAGTGTGATATACGCATCAGCGGACAATGAAAGAGACAGGGAGATTAGTTTCTCCTTCTCCGCAGCTGTGATCTGATCGCAGGATCGCATCACAGTGGCAAGACACTCGGCCTACACTCCAGCAGAGCGTCATGCGATGCACTTGCAGTAATGCTCGTGTGGCCCCAGCCTAACAGTGAAACTGGAGTGCCCAAAAAAGTGCCAGCAGGCTATACCTGCAATCACATTGTGGCAAAATTCAATCATTTCTGGCTGCAATCACACTCAACTAGGGGGAGCAAACAACATTCATCACAGATGCCAAGTGGAGACATAGGAGAACTCATGCAGCTCGCTTCTTCTAGTGGCTGCTGCCAGCAATATTATTAGGGATATTTTCTAGCAGTGTCTTTAGCAAGTTTCAGAGAGTAGATAGTATAGCCACCATGAGTCTCTACACAGCAGGGGGGATCAGATGGAATAAGGGACACATGAAAGTCAGTCCATCCTACAAGCACCACAAAGGCAGGTAAATATCAGAGTTATCAGCAGTCACAAATTTCCTGGATATTCTTCAGCAGAAACTGTGTCAGTAGGAATAAACCGCAAATGTAAGTGTGACGCCCTGGACTAGCCATGTAGTCACAAACAGGCCCTTGCACAAATACCAGTCCCCTAAAAAGGTAACAGCAGCCAACCTAAAAACCCTGAGTCACCCCTCTCACACTTTGACGTTCACACCCGGGGGCGGGGCCAGGTGGTTGGCCACGCCCACTGAGGAGTTTGGATAGCCTGAGGTAGGAAAAACAAGAAGTTGAAGTTAGGGAGGAGAGGGGAATAGTCGAGTAGGAGAAATGTCTGTCGGGAATCTGGGTCGTAGCCCGGATACCCTGTGGCCAGGAGGCAGACGGTGGTTGCCGCCTGCAGGAGCTGGGAAGATGGCTGGTGGAACCGTAAGGGACCGGGACAGGGTAGTGGCCCGCCGGTACCGAACCGGGGAACCAACTGGAAACCGGAGCACCAGGAGGCGTGCTCAGACCCAGAACGAGGCCCAGAAACCACTGGACCAAGTCAAATTCACTGATTGGGGTCTGGACTTAAGGTTCTTTCCCACCCAAGTCCCGACTGAAGACAACAGCCCAACGAGGGGGATAGAAAGCCACCGCTCAGGCAGAGAGATCCCATGGGCCAGCGTCTGTGGGCAAACGGGCTCTCTCGACACACACACAAAGCCGGGGAGCGGACTCCCGTCGCGGAAGCGCAGGCAGTCAAAATCTACAAAACGAGGTTCAGGAGAAAAGCGGGAACCACCAAACCGGGTGGGGGACCAGACGCAGCCGGCTACGGGCACCGACCACCTTTGGTTTACCAGAGAATCCGGTGTATCTGTCATAGTGAGTACAACAGTGCCCTTGGGCCGCGCACCGCCCCGCATCGCGCCAACGTGCCCGCACCCCCCCCACATCCTAATCCCCAACAACCGGGCCCTGGGACCATCAACCACCTACCCATGGAGGGGTCAACACCTAGCTGTGCAACACCGTCCCCGGGAGCCTAGTCAACGGCAGCGGTGGTATCCACACTCACCACGACCCTTGGGTGGCGTCACAAACTTAAACCCAAAACCTCCGCTCCAGCCGTGAACCTCCCCACCAAAACCCCTCATGTAGCGCCAGCCTCCCTTCAGAACGACGTGACCCCCGAGTCCGGAGGCGCTCGAGCCACCCACCGATGAACCCAGATCCGAGTGTCTTGGATGCGGCCGAGCCCCGGGACGGTACATAAGAAATGGATAAACAGCAGTCAGTTATCGGATCTGTTTTCCATAGACCCCCCCATGTTAAAAAAAACAAACAAACAAACAAACAAAAACCAGATCAGGTAAAAATCTATTTTTTCAAAACAGACAAGAAAGTCATGTTTACAAAATTTTTTTGCCATTGAATTGCTGCTGGGTCAGTTCTAGCGAATGATTACTGACTTCTGGAAATGTGAAGTAGTAAAAACATAGCTGCTTTCTTGCAGAAACAGTGCCCCACATGTATATAGGTTGTGCCCGATACTGCAGGTGAATGGGGCTGAGCTGCAATATCAGACACAACCTGCTCCTCTAAATCCCACTGTAAGGTAAAATGCCGGCTTTTCTTGGATAAACAAGGTCCCTTTTTTCTGAGCAATTTTCTTGGATCCTACAAAATGCATTAATTCATTACTTTTCCTCCAGAACGAAAGAGCTGTGGTTAAAGCCTGTGGCTTCTCTGTGCCACATCACAAGATACAGACTGTTTTACAACTATCGGTGTCTCCAGTGGTGTAGATAGACCACGCAGACCCAGAGCCTGGCCTCACCACTGAGACGCCCCCTAGTTGTTGGCGAGGAGCAGCGTTCTGCAAAGTCCTCTTTGTGGCTGCAGTAATCTCCAGTTTAGCAATATAAGTTAATATGGACGCCACAGGCAAAAAAAAAAAGTAAAGATGAGAAATATTTTTAATTTTGCACTTTGGTCCATCTTGTGAGTGAGGGGCATTATCTAAGTCAGTCTGGTCAGGCCCCAATAGAAAAAGTGGTATAACTAGAATACAGGTTACTAGTGTTGAGCGAGTATGCTTGTCACTACTCGGTACTCGCACGAGTATCACTGTACTCGGGCTACTCGGCGGGTACCGAGTAATCTCGCGATACTCGTGCTGTACTCGTGGTCTTCATGTTGGCGCTCTTTTGAGAGCCAGCCCTCATGCAGGGATTGGCTGGCAGACCGCAATGCCACAGCCCTGTTACTTGTGGAATTGCAGTGATTGGCCGGCCCTCACAGAATGACCGTGCCTTTAGCCCGACACTTCCCCGCTCAGCTACGGCCCCTCCCGCACTCCACTCCGCGTGTATATATATATGCACGCTTACACACACACGCACGTTTTTTTTTTTAATTTACAGTTTTATGGTTTCTACATGCTGCCGGTGGTCATTTCACAAAAATACTCGGGTCTCCCATAGGATAACATTGGGCTCGGTGCTCGGGCCGAGTACACGAGTATCTTGGGATGCTCGGCCCGAGCCTCGAGCACCCGAGCTTTTTAGTACTCGCTCATCACTACAGGTTACCTAAACGGGCAGCCAAGATCCCACTGACAGTGTCACAGGTCATTAGCCTTGCTCTACAAAAGGATTTTTCTTGTTCATAAGGGGATTAATTGTGATAATAAAAGTATATTGGAGAATTAGTGCAAATGTAACTCCTTTATAAAAATTCTCATATTGTATATATGTTACTGTAAAGTATCATACTGCATATTGATAAAAAAAACGAATGATGCTGAGAGATTTGTAAGAAAATAACGAGACAATTAGAACGTAACATGATGATAAAACCAAATGTATCCTCACTGGTGCCAAGAAAAATCCCCATTCATTTCCAATAAAAATAGCAGTGTTATCACAAGTGTGTATGAATTAAACATCTATGGTAACAGAGGAAACATCCAGCTCATCCACCACCTGCACGCCGAAAAACATCCTGTTTATAAGGACGCGCCGTGTGGAAGATTGCTAGCACTTCAGTCCGGTGGGAGGAAGTTATTGTATACGAGTGTCCAGGACATTTCCTACTTTAAATAAATATTTACACAAAAAAGCAATTTAAGAGTCTAAACAGGTTGTATCACAAATGGAATGGACACAGGTGACGGAATACATTGTACAGTCTCTTCTGTGCAGACATGTAAAGCCATAGCAATGGTTCTCTAAAATTACAGGATTTCCACTAAAGATGCAAAGGTTAACATTGCAAGTAAGGTACAATTTAGAGCTAAAATTTTGGTCTTTAAGCTTAATATACTTAGGGCTAGGACACACGGCGAGAAAAACGGGCCGAGTGGAGTGCAATAAAAAAATCGCATACCACTCTGACCCATGTTACTCTATGGGGCTGGTCCCATCTGCAATTTTTTTTCTCAGCCCTAATTGGACTGAGAAAACAATCGCAGCATGCCGCGGGTTGAATGTGACTCGCCCACCGCAGGGCTATGGGACACCCGGTGCCGGGCCGGACTAGTCCGGGAGTCGTCAGTGGTGACGGGGTCTGACTCCGTGACCCTGGCGGGAGTCAATTAATACGGCTTCAGTGGGGGTGATTATTGTTTATATTCGTGACGCCACCTGTGGTTTGCGGCTATTAAGCCACCGCTGCTGTATGAGGCCTCCAGGGCTGGTTGAATAGCAGCTTGGATGGTCCTGCTCCCCACAGGTGGAGCGGTGCCCCAGGGCAACAGTTGGTGCTTGTAAGTGTCGATGTAGTGATGGAAGTCTATGCAATGATGGAAGTCTATGCAGTGGTGATATAGTGCAGGCGAAATAACAGAGGCAACACCAGGGGGTGCAGTTTCAAGTTGTTTACTCACAGTTCCTGGGTTGAAGCACACTGGTGCCTTTAGACTGCTGGAACCCACTGTCAGGGACCTCTGCCGATCCCGGGTAGATCTGGGAACAAAAGCCGGTGCACCCCTCTATTGTGTTCCTCTCTTCAGCTGACTTCTGAGCCTTGCCTTTGCTGGATGAACCTGGCTTGGCCTCCACTACAGCCTCCGGAAAGGAGGGCTTGCCTAGCTGGAACTTTACCCTCTTCCCAGAGGTTCTGCAGTGGACTGTGGCCCTGGGGGCTTGCAACCACCCTGGGCCTCGGTTTTCACTTTTGGAATTGACTTCTCTTCCTCCAGTTTCCAGGGATCGTCCCCTGTGTGCATCTTGATCCCTCCACCGAATGACTTTGTGGAACAGGCCACCAGCTTGAAAGCTTTGCAGTGGCCCTGGAATCCCTTCTGTATTTCTCTGCTGTGGTGTCACCTGGGCCTAGCCGGGCCCCAGGGTCTTTACCAGGAACTCAACTCTCTTCAGACTTTTCTTGAGGTAACTACCTCCTTCTCTTTCTCCTCACCGTCTTCACTCTCTCACTCCCTGAGGTAAACTGAAACTAACTGATTCCTGCTTCTACTCTAACACTAGCTGTTGGCTCCTCCCACTTCCCTGTTGCTAAGCTCCCACCCTATGGGAGCAGGGATGGGTCTTACGGCCCCCCAGCATGCAGCCTGGGGGGGTTGCTGCCACTGTCCCTGGTCCCTGGGTGTGCCTAACAATGGGTGTAGTGCAAATTTGCCTGTGGACCGGCGTTTACTCCCTTCCTTACCCAGGATGGGACATTACGCCTCTGGCTGGGGTGCAATGTTCCTGTGGCGACGGAAGCCTCAGGGGCGCCACACTCCCCCACAGCGAATCCCAGCACGTCCGCGGGCTGAAACAACAAGAAAAGTGGAAGAAACTGAAAAAACATTTTTGTATGCATAAAATATTAAAACAGTAAAACTTTTTCTTCCCTTTATGGGAGGTGCATATACTTGAATGTTGCAGGAAATCAAAATAACTTTAAAGTCTTTTTGTGCACTTTACAGTCCAATGCACTGGTATAAATGCACACACGGACAGACTAGCCACTCAAAGTCCAATGGCATGGTTACACATTCTTGCAGGAGTGGGAAGGGGGCCAGGGAAGTGACATCTTCGAAAAGAACAAGGGTGAAAAGGGGGGACTTGGGGCAGGTAGGTGACATTCTTCGAACAGCAGAAGGGGGCAAACATACAGGGGCTATTTACAGTTCTTGTAATTCTTCTTCTTCTTTACATGTAGGGATTCTTCTCCGGCTCCCCACCTGGCAGCAGGTAGACAGCGGTCAGCACAGTCTGCGTCTGCTGGTCTCGGGAGCTGACTGTGGTGGGGCTGCTGCAGCAAGGCACCCCCGGGACTGCATCTTCACGGGGTGATGCGACCGGGGTTGCATCCCTCTCCAAGCAGGGCGATGCAGCACCAGGTGCTCGCGCAGGAGGGCTGGGAAGGGGCCCCACTAGGTGGTCCGGGCTCTGCTGGGTGGTGCCGACGTCTCCCTTACCGGACTCCGTGGCGGCTGAAGGCACTTCACTCTCCATGACGCTGGACACTGCCTGGTTCTCTGGCGCACGCCCCAGCTCGGTCACCTCCTCTTCAGCCGCTCGCTGCTCCAGCCGCTTCACCCACTCGGCCAGGAAGTCCAGGTAGGGTGCCTGCTGTGCCTCCAGGGCACCTCCCGATGGCATTCCTCCACCCACTACCAAGTACATGCTGGCAGTGTTCCTGTCTGGCATCTCAGGTCACTCGGCCAGACATTCAGTCTCTCTCTGCGCCATTTTTTCAATTCTTCCTCTGAGCAGCGAGGGGGCGGGGCTTAGCTTCGCACCCTTTTCTCTGGCACGCCACTTTTTTCCCGCGCTCAGCGTTCTCAATGGCGGCAGTTTTTACACAATAAAACACAGTTCTTTCAGTTCAGCAAGACGCACAGTACCCGGTGTGGCCGGGCACGTTGTCCTGTTCGTGACGCCAAAGTTGACTCGCCCACCCCAGGGCTATGGGAAACCCGGTGCCGGGCCGGACTAGTCCGGGGGTCGTCAGTGGTGACGGGGTCTGACTCCGTGACCCTGGCGGGAGTCAATTAATACGGCTTCAGTGGGGGTGATTATTGTTTATATTCGTGACGCCATCTGTGGTTTGCGGCTATTAAGCCATCGCTGCTGTATGAGGCCTCCAGGGCTGGTTGAATGGCAGCTTGGATGGTCCTGCTCCCCACAGGTGGAGCGGTGCCCCAGGGCAACAGTTGGTGCTTGTAAGTGTCGATGTAGTGATGGAAGTCTATGCAATGATGAAAGTCTATGCAGTGGTGATATAGTGCAGGCGAAATAACAGAGGCAACACCAGGGGGTGCAGTTTCAAGTTGTTTACTCACAGTTCCTGGGTTGAAGCACACTGGTGCCTTTAGACTGCTGGAACCCACTGTCAGGGACCTCTGCCGATCCCGGGTAGATCTGGGAACAAAAGCCGGTGCACCCCTCTATTGTGTTCCTCTCTTCAGCTGACTTCTGAGCCTTGCCTTTGCTGGATGAACCTGGCTTGGCCTCCACTACAGCCTCTGGAAAGGAGGGCTTGCCTAGCTGGAACTTTACCCTCTTCCCAGAGGTTCTGCAGTGGGCTGTGGCTCTGGGGGCTTGCAACCACCCTGGGCCTCGGTTTTCGTTTTTGGAATTGACTTCTCTTCCTCCAGTTTCCAGGGACTGTCCCCTGTGTGCAGCTTGATCCCTCCACCGAATGACTTTGTGGAACAGGCCACCAGCTTGAAAGCTTTGCAGTGGCCCTGGAATCCCTTCTGTATTTCTCTGCTGTGGTGTCACCTGGGCCTAGCCGGGCCCCAGGTTCTTCACCAGGAACTCAGCTCTCTTCAGACTTTTCTTGAGGTAACTACCTCCTTCTCCTTCTCCTCACCGTCTTCACTCTCTCACTCCCTGAGGTAAACTGAAACTAACTGATTCCTGCTTCTACTCTAACACTAGCTGTTGGCTCCTCCCACCTCCCTGTTGCTAAGCTCCCACCCTATGGGAGCAGGGATGGGTCTTACGGCCCCCCAGCATGCAGCCTGGGGGGGTTGCTGCCACTGTTCCTGGTCCCTGTGTGTGCCTAACAATGGGTGTAGTGCAAATTTGCCTGTGGACCGGCGTTTACTCCCTTCCTTACCCAGGATGGGACATTACGCCTCTGGCTGGGGTGCAATGTTCCTGTGGCGACGGAAGCTCCAGGGGCGCCACAAATGCGTTATGTTTCACTTGCACCCATTCAAGTCTATAGGGGTGAGAGAAACATCGCATTGCACTCGGATGACACCGGAGTGCAGTGCGATAATCACATCAGCTGATAATGGAGGAGCTGGGGAGATTAATCTTTCCCTCTCCTCCACAACTGTGATCCGATTGGATTGGATCACAGTTTAATGACACTCGGCTACGTTCGCAGCACAGCAAGAGCCGAGGGTCATTAGCATATCGCATCCGATCCTCTTGCATCGGATGCCATACGCTCGTGTGTCCCCAGCCTTACAGGGAAACTGACATTTTTCTGCTATGGTCTAGTGGCAATAGCTAAGGATGCAAAGCACAGTGGCTCAGTAGTTAGCACTGCAGTCTTGCAGCACTGAGGTCCTGGGTTCATATCCCCCCAAGGACAATATCTGTAAGGAGTTTGTATGTTCTCCCCATGTTTGCGTGGGTTTCCTTTGGGTACTCTGGTTTCCTCCCACACTTCAAAGACATCACTAATAGGGAACTTAGGGGTACTTTGCACATTGCGACATCGCTAGCATTGGCTAGCAATGCCGAGTGCGATAGTACCCGCCCCCGTCGCGCATGTGATATCTTGTGATAGCTGCCGTAGTGAACATTATCGCTACGGCAGCTTCACACGCACTTACCTGCCCTGCGACGTTGCTCTGGCCGGCGACCCGCCTCCTTCCTATGGGGGCGGATCATGCGGCGGCAGGCGGCCAATAGAAGCGGAGAGGCGGAGATGAGCGGGATGCAAACATCCTGCCCACCTCCTTCCTTCCGCATAGCCATTGGAGGCAGGTAAAGAGATGTTCCTCGCTCCTGCGGCTTCACACACAGCGATGTGTGCTGCCGCAGGAATGAGGCACAACATCGTATCTCCTACTGGTGCGACATTATGAAAATGACCGACGCTACACAGATCACTGATTTTCGACGTTTTTGCGATCGTTTATCGGCGCATCTAGGCTTTACACGTTGCGACGTCGTTACCGGCGCCGGATGTGAGTCACTTTCGATTTGACCCCGACGATATCGCAGTAGTGATGTTGCAGCGTGCAAAGTACCCCTTAGATTGTGAGCCCCAATGGGGACAGTGTGTGGAAAGGGCTGTGGCACTAACGGTGCTATGTAAGTGAATAAATATTATGATTGCTATTATTAAGAAGTGCAGTCATATTAGTTGCAAAAAATGTATTTAATTCTCAGACACGGACGTGCATACGTCATTATGTTAGAATCTTCACTGAATAAAACTGACATTGATGAGTTACTGGCAAATTGCATCACAAAGCGAATCTCAATTTTTTTATGAAGATAAAGAGCAAAAAACTCAGACTAGCCAAAATGTTACTGGCCAGATACCTCACTCTGTTATATAAATCATTCCATAAATGCACGATAGTAACTTTTACAGACCCTTGTCTGCACCAATAGCATTAAAGGGGATGTACTTAGACAACATTGTCTTAAATGCAACAACAGTGTCCCATGTAAAATAAAGACACCATATACTCACTTCCCAAACTGACGTCATTCCAGAGATGTCGCACTGTGTCTGCCAGCGCTCGTGTGTGAGCACTGCAGCCTACCAGTGGCTGATGATCTCCAGCATTCACACTTTTCTTGGATTAAACTATTTGGCTATGTTCACATGTGGCATCTTTTTGCCAGTGCATCTTGACTGCATCAAAAATACAGTAAAAACGCACCAAAACCGCACCGCGGCAAAAACGTGTAGCGCTTTTACAGTGTTTTTGCCCAATTCATTTTTAAGTCAAATCTGTTGCCTGGAAGGGCTCAAAAACGCTGCAAAAACGCAAAAAGAATTGCCATGCTGCATTTTCAAAAACGCAGCCGAGATGCAGCCAACAAAAGATGCCCAGTGTGGACAGCAAAATAGATATCTCCTAGACTTTGCTGGGGAAGGAAATGCATGTATTTTGGTGCATCTTTGTGATGTAAAAAATGCACCAAAAATGCATCAAAAGATGCCCTGTGTGAACTTTCTGGACAGCATTAAAGAGGGGGTTATTTGAAGTAGAGTAGACAAACTCTTGACTGCCCTACTGCAGAGGCTTCCCCCCACCATTGGCTCACACCGAACCATAACCAATTTATCCCACCCACTAATAAACACGCAACACCATTATTTTGGATAAATTGGCCAAATCGGCCCGGTTTATTAACAAACATCATAACACATAAATAACCATAAATAACCATTTATATCAATGCAAGGGCGGTTCTTGGAGCCCCAAAACCTAGCGGACACCAAGTATGTTACCAAAACCATCCGGCATATTTGCCCCCAGCCGCGACCACAAGCTCGGGGGCACCACCTTTTGCCGGAAAACCGTGTCCCTAACCGACTCTCAGGAGACCCCACTCCTGTAGAGCCCCCCAAGTCCGCCAGGCAATTACCATACCAGAATAAACAAGGGGGGTGGTCCCCCATCTATGCGATGTACCACCCCCCTCCCCGACATTTCCACTGACTCCAAGAACCCCCCTCGCCACCGCTCGCCGAAATGACCCGAACACACTATAAGAAGTTAAATTAAACGCAACTCCCCATCTACCCCTGACACAGATTAAACATAGGGTGGGAGGGCGGGACCTTTCTCTATAGGTGCCTCATGCCAAAGTGATGCCCCCCCCCGCTCTCACTGGACATATATATACAGCCCCCCCTATTCCCTCCCCTGGCCCTATAAGTCCACCCCTTAAAGTCCTGACCCTGCAGAAAAACCCCGCTCTTTTCCCAAACTGCAATTAACCCCTTGGTTGCCCTGCAAAGGTGAGTCATGGGTCACTACGCCCACGGCTCTGCCCTGGTTCCGTTCAGCCTTTAATTTTAAATTTTGGGAGGTTGGTCTTTAAATAGGATCTTCATTAAAAACATAAATTGACAGCAAAAATTAAAGGGAATCTGTCACCAGGTTTTTGCTCCCCCATCTGAGAGCAGCATAATGTAGAGACAGAGACCCTGATTTCAGTGATGTGTCACTTACTGAGCTGTCTGCTGTCATTTGATAAAATCACTGTTATTTCTGCTGAAGATCTTGTAGTTCTCTGATTGTTGAGCTTGGTATAACCCCACCCACACCACTGATTAACAGCTTTCTGCTATATATATATATGTATATATATATATATATATATATATATATATATATATATAGTGTACATAGAACTCTGAAAATCAGTATTGGGGGGGATTATACTGGGCTCATGAGTATGGAGCACTAAATAATAGCAGGTTTACTAAGCCTCTAATGATAATCTCCTACTGATAAAACAGTTATTTTATCAAAACTACACTAAGCAGCCCAGCAAGTGGCACATCGCTGGAATCAGGGTCTCTACATCATGCTTTTCTCTGATTAGGTGGCAGATTCCCTTTAAAGGAAGAAAATTACATTTGATATACTTAGGGGTACTTTACACGCTGCAACATCGCTAGCAATTGTTAGCAATGTCGAGCGCGATAGCACCTGCCCCCGTCGCTCGTGCGACATTTGGTGATCGCTGCCATAGCGAACATTATCGCTACGGCAGCGTCACACGCACATACCTGGTCAGCGACGTCGCTCTGACTGCCGAACATTCCCTCCTTCAAGGGGAGGGGCGTTCGGCGTCATAGCGAAGTCACTGCGGCGTCATTAAGCGGCCGCCCAATAGATGCGGAGGGTGGAGATGGGCGGGACGTAACATCCCGCCCACCTCCTTCCTCCGCATTGCCGTTGAAGGCAGGTAAGGAGATGTCCGTCGCTCCCGCGGTGCCACACATAACGATATGTGATGCCGCAGGAACGACAAACAACATCGTACCGGTGGCAGCAGCGATATTAAGGAAATGAACGTGTCAATGATCACCATTTTGGAACGATTTTGCGATCGTTGATCATCGCTCATTAGTGTTACATGCTACGATGTCGCTACCGGCGCCGGATGTGCGTCACTAACGACGTGACCCCGACGATATATCGGTAGCGATGTCGCAGCGTGTAAAGTACCCCTTACAGAAATATTGGCATTTATCGGTTTGATTTAGTTGCCGGCTTTTTTCATTTTTGCAGAAATAGCAATAAGATACAACCACGTTGGTGTCACTTCTGATCTAACTTCTCTGCTGCTCATGGTAAAATTATCATAAAGAAAATGCTGACAGAATGAGAGCTAATCATTCGTTTCTGATAAGCTGCAGGCAAAAGAATCACTAAAGCTTAATTATGGAGATAATTAGAGATAATCGGATCTTTTGAAAATCAAACTCGCCAGCTTTAGTGAATTTTTCCCTGTTGCTCTGTATAGGCACCTATAGCACTCTCAGGACGGTATCATACCCTTTTCAGGATCTTTTTGGCAAACACATCTTCTTTAGTAATGTTAAAGTGATCTCCATATATATGGCTATGAGTATAAGGCTATGTGCGCACGTTGCGTAATTACATGCAGTTACGCTGCGCTTTGTAGCGCAGCGTAACTGCATGCGTCCTGTGTCCCCTGCATAATCTATGGAGATTATGCAGGAGCCGTGCGCACGTGGCGTTTTAGAGCGCAGCGCTTCGGCTGCTGCCCGAAGCGCGCGTTCTAAGAAGTGACATGTCACTTCTTCCGTGCGCTTTGCCTGCAGCCCCTGCTCTGTCTATGGGAGGAGCTGCAGGCAGAGCGCATGGAATCGGCTTTTTTTTTTTCACTACGGACATTTTCTGCAGCGATTTGAAGCGCACGTGTGCTCTTCAGATCGCTGCAGAAATTTCTGCAGTGACAGTACGCAACATGCGCACATAGCCTTAGTGTGTCACCCAGAGAATGGGGTACTCTGTCCTGGGCAGTATATAAATGGAGAATGTCACTTTGGTGGCCGTTGCCCAGTCCCATGCCCTGGATGCTTTTTAATGGGGGGCATTAAAGTCATTTGTGTGACGCGAACTGCACCTGCGGGTTGCGGTTAAGATTGTGGAACCACCACTGCTGAATGCATTATCCCCCAGGGCTGGTGGTAATAGCATCTGTGGTGGTAGGCCCTCCGCAGGTAGGGCTGAGCCTGGGAGATGTATGATGGAGTAATAAAGGAGGCCACACCGTGGATTGTAGTTAACAGTCTCTACTCACTCTGGACCCTTGGATGGCTGTTCAGGTCCCTGTAGTTCCAGTGCCAATTGATGACTCGGTTGCTCTGTCCCCGGCATCCTCAGTGTGGTTGAGTCCCCATAGCATGGAGCGTTTGTGGCCCAACTGTCCCTTTTTGGTGGCAGCCTCCTTGTCCGTACAGCAGACAGTGTGGACCCTGTAGGGCTGGTCTGTGTTCCGAACCCTGATCCTTGCTTTACTTCTGGTGCCCCCGTATCTGTGGGTCAGTGAGGTCCATGAAGGTCCCCTCACTGTGCAGGTATTTGCCAGACCATATGAAACTGTCACCTGACCTAGGGCCTTGTGCCTTTTCTGTGCTCTGGTCCCAGCGGTACTCGGGTGTACCCGCCCTGGCGACCAGTCTCCTGTGCCCCCGGGTCACCGTTACACGACCCAGCTCTAGGCACGTCTTTCTACTTTCACTACTACTGCAGAACTGACTGCTGTCCCCTCCCACCAGGTTGTCTAGTCCCCTTGGTCTGGCTCCACCCTCTAGGTGGCCATCCACTTGTGTCCGAATAGCCAATTACCCCTGGTGTGGAGTGGTAACTAGGATTTTGGTGTGTCTAGGTGTTGCTGGCACTGGTGTTCCAGGTCCCTGGGGTAGGCCCTGCATCCCCGTGAGGATGCAGTTCCTAGTAGTGCACTGAGTGGCTCAGGGGCACTACATTCCCCCTTGGTGAAACACAGCACGTCCTCGGGCTGTAAAGAGAATAAAGTGGTTGATTAAACATTAGAAACACTTAACTTTGTTCCCGCACAGGGGAGGCTTTACTTTAACGTTGCATGAGCATCCCCCCATCAACCCACGACCCAAAGGTCCTGGTCCCAGAACCCTCTAAGGAGGCAGGTCACCAGTTACTGTGGTCACCAGGTCTGGGCCAGGTCTATCCCAGACCTTTCCTCCAACCTTCTTCTCCTTGGTCTCCTGATGGTGACGTTTACTCCGGGAGGCACACTTGATGCAACATATTTACACTTAAAGTTTTTGCTACCAGTTCTGCAGTCGAGGTCCATTTTTATAAAACCTGTAATGTAACCATTATGCAACACTTTTCAGAGATTATGCAAGCATTTTTAACTGTAAAATCAACATTTTCTGGAACAGTCCATTAAATCAGGAACAAAGAAAAACAAACTGGGGTAGCCTGGTTCAGCTACCGCAGTGCAGATGACCTGGGAAATGGCGGGGGAGTAGGAGGAGCAAGCAATGACAGGTCACGGATTTTCTGCATATCTAGAGCATACCAGCCCCGCTTTCCATGGTGTCTGGTGTACGTGACCATGTTACCCAGGTGCAGGTCATGGTCTGGATGGGACACAAAGATTCCTGCTTGCATGCCGGGCTCTTTAATAAAGCCCCAACCTTTTTGTTGGTCGAATCTGTCGACGGTGCCCTGGTACTGGACCCCACAGGCTCCCCAGCTGGCTTGGCGCAGGCTCTGTTTCTTGTACAGATCACGGGCTTTCACTTGCTTCCTTCTGGTTGCACGCTCATGCTGCTCCCGGGCCAGCTGCTGGATGGTGGCTTGGCAGGCTTTCTCGACCTCCTCATCCACGACAGCCCGCTGTGCAGCAGTACCCATGCCACACTCCGGCTCAAACCTCAGGCTCCCTGAACCCGAACAGTCCACATCCGGATCACCATCAGCGGATCTCTGCTCGGCCTGGTCACCGGCGACTCCTCTGTCGGTCGTCGGGTCTTCCAGGGCTCTATCTTGCAGCATGGCCTGGTCTGGTCTCACTGGAGGCGGAGGCATTGCGGCCTGGTCTGGCTGTGGACGGAGGCATTGCGGCCTGATCTGGTCTGGCAATAGATGGAGGCATTGCGGCCTGGCCTGGTCTGGCCGTGGTCGGAGGATGCAGTGGTAGCGGCGGATCAGCGGGCAGTGGTGGTACAGGTTCCACTGCCATGGGGACTAGCGGGGCTAAGAAGGTTCCCACTCTTACCGGCTCCCAGTGCCGCTCCTTGTGCAGAGCTGTGCATCCTTGGCTCGCACAGCCACCACCATCCCCATCATCTCTGAGCACCAGTCCTCAATTTGCTGGATCATTTGCTGCCACATTCAGAGGCACAGCTGTCCCAGCTCTTCTTCCAGCCAGGGTACGGTTCCATGGGCTGGAGGAGCAGACATTCTCTCCTCTGCAGGTTTGCTGGTCTTGTGCTGCAGAGCTGCAGTTGCTCCAGCATACCTGGGTGCATTCTGCGGGCGCCCCTTCTGGCTTCCAGTTGTTAGTTTCACTTTTGCATGCTGTACACTCCCAGGAGACAGAGTCTCTTTTTTGCACGCTTGCACCACAGTGATAGCACAGCCAGTTTTTCACAGGAATAAAGATGGCAGTAGTTTTTGCCCAAAACAGTCCATAAGGCGCACGTCACCCGGGTTAACGGGCCTAGTCCATATCCTGTTCGTGACGCCAGGAAAAAGGCTGTGTTGCCCAGGGAATGGGGTACTCGGTCCCGGGCACTGTATAACTGGGGAATGTCACTTTGGTGGCCGCTGCCCAGTCCCGTGCCTTGGGTGATTTTTAATGGGGGGTATTTATATTTACAGGGGAGATTAAAGTCATTTGTGTGATGCCACCTGCGGGTTGCGGTTAAAATTGTGGAACCGCTGCTTCTGAGTGGATTATTCCCCAGGGCTGGTGGTAATAGCAGCTGTGGTGGTAGGCCCTCCGCAGGTAGGGCTGAGCCTGGGAGATGTATGATGGAGTAATAAGGGAGGCCACACCGTGGTGTGGAGTGGTAACTAGGATTTTGGTGTGTCTAGGTGTTTCTGGAACTAGTGTTCCAGGTCCCTGGGGGTAGGCCCTGCATCCCCGTGAGGAAGCAGTTCCTAGTAGTGCCCTGAGTGGCTCAGGGGCACTACATAAAGACAGTAACAATTCTTCCCTGCTGTTTTGTCTCATACACTATCTCTACAGTATTTTTGGGCACTTTTCTGGTAATTGCAATGCGAAGTACCCAGCTGACAGTGATGTGCAGTATCAAACTGGGGTGCCAGGGGCCCACCAGTAACTGACTCTGGGGGCCACTGATCAACTACATACAAATATTACATTCACAAATTTACCTATGCTTCTATATAATTATATACTGGGTAGTTTGTAAAATGAATGATGAGATGCTTCCTTAGTCTGTCCATAGTGAAACAAGTGTATTGTGCCAACTACTGATCATGTTTAGGGGTAAGTGATATACCATTGCTAAGGGGCCCACCGGAGTTCTCCTGTGGGTCAGTCCAACCTGGTGATGTGCGACAATTTTTGATGTAGTATCATCTATTGGAGGCATTCTGCGCGAGCAATAAGGAGACTCTAATTAGCCTCTTTATGGCGTCCCTGTGATGACACTGTTATGGAGGTGGTTTAGTTGTTTTATGGTAATGACCTGTCCTGTAGCTCAGAATCTTGCTTCTGTCAGTTTCTGTGGGAAAGTCTTGAATACTGAGCCGTGTATCTTCATTGCCCTTGGTGTAAAATAAATGTTCTTCGGACTATGACATATTTGGAGGGAGCTGGTAGCAGACGGAGCCATCAGCAGGACGGATCGCCATGAACCTGCTGCAGCTACGGAAATGACATTTGAGACTGGCATATAAAGAAGCGTAGCGGGCAGTTGTTGGAATGCCTGACGTGCGTCTGAATTCCTCCACTTTATCCTGACAGACTGCCTAATTGTACAGCTTGAATTGGACAATGACATTAGTATCGTGTAGGAGAAAAACAACAGCTTAGCTTTGACTGCACCTGTTATAAGCAGCTAGGCATAACTCAGAGCGGGCAAGACGTGTCTGAAGACCACTGCAGCTGTCCAGTTACCATAGGAACAACTGTATATTCATGAGGAGAACGGCATGGCGAGGGCATATAAAGGAGTGGGCTGTAATGCCATGTCTGGTCAGAGATAATTATTGCACGACACCACAAACAGCAGTGCCTCTGCTTAGCAGGATAATCATTTATAAAGGTTAGTGTCTCTCTATGGGAGGAACTATGTAAATCTGTGGGCAGGAAATGTAAGCTATGAATAATTGTCAGGGTGAACCTTGTTTGACTAATAAGCAGCTTGGAAATCATCTGTGAATTGCTACATGCAGGAAATATGCCACATGGATCATTATTTTTAACCTTTACTGATGCTGAAAATATGCTTAGGAAATATGATTTACAAAACTCCCTGTGTTCATAAATGTAAGTGAGCAGTCACGTAGAAGAGGCTCCGAATCCTGCCGAGACCGTGTGCAGATGTGCCATTAAAGATAGCGAGGCAGACGCACTAACACAGGCGACTCGTGGGTTACCTTACTTAGTCCCGTGTCTAAATACTCAGGAAAAGGGAGAATGCCTTTTTGGTGCCCACCTGGCATGTAGCCCAGGATACAAGCCCAAAGCCTCCACATCACTGCATATATGATTTAGGGCTCAATCACACGAGCATATAAAACAGACGAGTGCTATCCGGTGTTTTGTCAGATACAGTGCCTACAAGTAGTCTTCAACCCCCTGCAGATTTAGCAGGTTTGATAAGATGCAAATAAGTTAGGATACCTTCACACTTAGCGATGCAGCAGCGATCCGACCAGCAATCTGACCTGGTCAGGATCGCTGCTGCATCGCTACATGGTCGCTGGTGAGCTGTCAAACAGGCAGATCTCACCAGCGACCAGTGAACAGCCCCCAGCCAGCAGCGACGTGCAAGCGACGCTGCGCTTGCACGGAGCCGCCGTCTGGAAGCTGCGGAGACTGGTAACTAAGGTAAACATCGGGTATGGTTACCCGATGTTTACATTAGTTACCAGTGTGAGCAGGGAGCAGGGAGCCGCGCACACTGAGCGCTGGCTCCTTGCTCTCCTAGCTACAGTACACATCGGGTTAATTAACCCGATGTGTAATGCAGCTACATGTGCAGAGAGCAGGGAGCCGCGCACACTGAGCGCTGGCTCCTTGCTCTCCTAGCTGCTGTACACATCGGGTTAATTAACCCGATGTGTACAGCAGCTACATGTGCAGAGAGCCGGAGCCGGCAGCACAGGCAGCGTGAGAGCTGCAGAGGCTGGTAACTAAGGTAAATATCGGGTAACCACCTTGGTTACCCGATGTTTATCTTGGATACAGCTTACCTCAGCTGTCAGACGCCGGCTCCTGCTCCCTGCTCGCTTCATTTGTCGCTCTCTTGCTGTCACACACAGCGATCTGTGTGTCACAGCAGGAGAGCGGCTTTGAAGAAAACGAACCAGGGCTGTGTGTAACGAGCAGCGATCGCGCAGCAGGGGCCAGATCGCTGCTCAGTGTCACACACAGCGAGATCGCTAATGAGGTCACTGCTGCGTCACAAAAAGCGTGACTCAGCAGCGATCTCGGCAGCGATCTCGCTGTGTGTGAAGCACCCCTTAGAGCCTGCAAACTTCAAACAAGAGCAGGATTTATTAACAGATGCATAAATCTTACAAACCAACAAGTTATGATTCTCAGTTAAATTTTAATAAATTTTCAACATAAAAGTGTGGGTCAATTATTATTCAACCCCTAGGTTTAATATTTTGTGGAATAACCCTTGTTTGCAATTACAGCTAATAATCGTCTTTTATAAGACCTGATCAGGCCGGCACAGGTCTCTGGAGTTATCTTGGCCCACTCCTCCATGCAGATCTTCTCCAAGTTATCTAGGTTCTTTGGGTGTCTCATGTGGACTTTAATCTTGAGCTCCTTCCACAAGTTTTCAATTGGGTTAAGGTCAGGAGACTGACTAGGCCACTGCAACACCTTGATTTTTTCCCTCTTGAACCAGGCCTTGGTTTTCTTGGCTGTGTGCTTTGGGTCGTTGTCTTGTTGGAAGATGAAATGACGACCCATTTTAAGATCCTTGATGGAGGAGCGGAGGTTCTTGGCCAAAGTCTCCAGGTAGGCCGTGCTATCCATCTTCCCATGGATGCGGACCAGATGGCCAGACCCCTTGGCTGAGAAACAGCCCCACAGCATGATGCTGCCACCACCATGCTTGACTGTAGGGATGGTATTCTTGGGGTCATATGCAGTGCCATCCAGTCTCCAAACGTCACGTGTGTGGTTGGCACCAAAGATCTCGATCTTGGTCTCATCAGACCAGAGAATCTTGAACCAGTCTGTCTCAGAGTCCTCCAAGTGATCATGAGCAAACTGTAGACGAGCCTTGACATGACGCTTTGAAAGTAAAGGTACCTTACTGGCTCGTCTGGAACGGAGACCATTGCGGTGGAGTACCTTACTTATGGTATTGACTGAAACCAATGTCCCCACTGCCATGAGATCTTCCCGGAGCTCCTTCCTTGTTGTCCTTGGGTTAGCCTTGACTCTTCGGACAAGCCTGGCCTCGGCACGGGTGGAAACTTTCAAAGGCTGTCCAGGCCGTGGAAGGCTAACAGTAGTTCCATAAGCCTTCCACTTCCGGATGATGCTCCCAACAGTGGAGACAGGTAGGCCCAACTCCTTGGAAAGGGTTTTGTACCCCTTGCCAGCCTTGTGACCCTCCATGATCTTGTCTCTGATGGCCTTGGAATGCTCCTTTGTCTTTCCCATGTTGACCAAGTATGAGTGCTGTTCACAAGTTTGGGGAGGGTCTTAATTAGTCAGAAAAGGCTGGAAAAAGAGATTATTAATCCAAACATGTGAAGCTCATTGTTCTTTGTGCCTGAAATACTTCTTAATACTTTAGGGGAACCAAACAGAATTCTTTTGGTTTGAGGGGTTGAATAATAAATGACCCTCTGAATAAACTTTTCACAATTTAAAAAAAAAAAAGAAATAACATTCTTTTTTGCTGCAGCGCATTTCACACTTCCAGGCTGATCTACAGTCCAAATGTCACAATGCCAAGTTAATTTCGAATGTGTAAACCTGCTAAATCTGCAGGGGTTGAATACTACTTGTAGGCACTGTAACACTCTACTCAGTGTTATACTAAGGGATAGTGCCGACCAGTGATTTTTAATCGGCATGAGTAAAAAGTCACAGCATGCTGAAGTGACGCCAAGGACTATTCAGGTCATCACAGGGTTCTCCACAATCTGCCCTTCCTGTGCAGGACTCAAACCTCCATGGTTCTGGGAACCTAACTTGCAGTACTGCCTCCACCAGCATTCGCAAATCCTAGATACATCTTGCACCACACCTGTCAGGCACATCAGGGGGCTGCTCAAGCAGGAATAGGGCCACCCACCTAGGGGTCAGACGGAGGTGGGAGGTGTTAAGTGAGTTGAGTATAAACCCTCAAGCTGTGAGGAGCTCTGAGGAAGCTGGTAGTTGTAGCTCCCAGGGGAGAAGCAGACTAGGTCGTAGACGGTGGTCTGGACCTAGAGGAGTCGGACCCCCGGTCGCAGGGGATTGAGGCTAGGTGCCTGGAACCCGTCAAGGAGGACGGTCAGCATCCTGGTCCTATCACCGGTCCGGGACCGAAGGCACGTCAGTGTACACGGACCCTAGGTCAGGGAGAAGCTTCAGGCGACCTGGCAATTAACCTGCGGAGGACAGGCCTTTATGGACTGTTCCCACGAAGCTCAGAGATCGGGTGCACTAGCACAGCGAGGGGGATAGGGCTTTCCTAGCAAGGGGCCCACTGAAATCCCAGGCGTGAACTCCTGAGAGCAGGCTCCTTCACTTAGCCAAAGTGGGGAGCGGGGACCGGCAAGCTCCAAGCTACTGAGCCACAACGGACAATCTAGGCAGGTTACGGACCACCAGGCAGTGCTGCAGGGGACGGGACCCGGACGATCTCTCCTCAAGAGGCAACGGCAGTCAGAGACTTGGTTTACCCTGTTGTCAGCGTCTGCTTCATTGCTGAGTGAGTACCTGATTAACCCCTGCACTGCAACCCCACATCACCATCCAGAGTCCCGGGGCCAAGCCCAACCCGTGGAGGGTAACGTCATCTTGCTGCCCCACTTCATCACCCCGAGTACTCTCAATGGCAGCGGCGGTACTCCCAATTACCGTACACTACGGGTGGCATCGCAAACTATACCAATTCCCCTGTAAATACCCCCTTTTCAATTTGAGTGTGGACCCTAGCTCCCGGGTCTGGAGACCCTCGAGCCACGAGCAATCACCACTCCCGGATCCGAACGGTTCGATCCGCTGCAGGGGCGGCACACTGAGATTGGCAGCGTACATTGGAAGGTAAAAATCCATACAGGTCAGTGAGTGTATGTGAGACATCGGTGTGTACTCAGATGTCATCTGAGTGCAGTCTATTATATGCCAACACAGAAGATGGAGGAGATGGAGAAATTAAGCTCTCTATCCTCTCCTTAGAATCCTCCGATTCTCACATGCCAGGGAATCGGATCTCAGTAGAATGACGCTTAGCTCACTCTCACAGCAGGGTCTCTTTCCCTAAGGTCCCTGCCAGTTTTTCAAACTATGTTTTCTTGGAAACACCAAGTCTGGCTGCAATCACACGATCAGACTCTGACAGGATCCATTTAAAGATAATCTCTTTATAAAATATCCTAGAGTTAGACTCCAAAAATGTTTAAAAGAAGAATTCTCATATTATTAAGTTACTATAAAATAAACAAGATTGAAAATAAGCATGTTTGCAATTGACTTGCCTTTCTATCTGCTGTCATTCTCCTATGAGAGCTTTTATCTTACATAGTGTGCAGTTTGCATTCAAGGAGATCAAACACCAGACCCTGGCCTAATGTGTGGAGTATTTATATTCCAGGAGAGGAGTTGACTCCTTAGATCCCAGTGACTTCTCTTTAGCCAAATGATTTTTAAACAGCGCTTAATTGTTCCCCACCCTGTCAGCTCCTTACTGATCTTCTCTTATCATTTCTGCATGATCACAATTCCCCAAGCCTGAGAAGTTTCTAGAACAACAGTCTCCTAATCACGACTCTCACTTTACTGAGCAGTGTTCTTGTTCAAATTCACAGGTTTTTTTTTTATATAATAGAGAGATAGTAAGAATACCTATAACAGTATAAACTTCAGAGCAATGACAGTAAAAAGAAGCAAACTAACCAGAAGTGTCACAGGTCCTGCTCCCCCAGCAATGAGGAAGCAAAGTGACTGCCTGCAGAGCTGTGAACTGGTCAAGAGACAATTTGATAATACCTCTATAAGCTAATTTTTGTTTTTGCAACTTCAATTTTTCCTCCCCTCTTCTAAAAGGTACAACTTTTAGATTTTCCATCCACCTAGCCATATTTGAACATGTCTTTGCAGGACAACTTGTAGTTTTGAGTGCCTCTGTTAAATTTCCAATATAATGCACTCAACAATGGAAAAGAAATACCAAGTGAGGTAAAATGGTGAAAAAAATGCCATGATAACTTTTCCCATCCACAGCTTGTCTATGCAGACTTTCTTCTTGCCCAGCCTTGTGTAATGCATCCTGACACTATAATGTAAAAATAAGAATGTTATTATTGTGTCCCCAAATAAAAATATTTGCCACGCTGTGTTTTGGAATAATTTCCCATCACTATACTCCATGTATAAAATCAGACCACACACTGTTCTTCTTATAGCACAATGCCTCCACACTGTCCTCTCTCACTCCCCTTTTGACCTATGACTACCAAACTATATCTTTATTAACTATCCGATTTTATGAACTAAGCTTCCACATTGTCTATTATCTCTGTGCTGCAGTAAAACACGTTAGCATGGTGAGGTGAAACTGTGTCGCCAGAACTATGGGGTACTCGGTCCCGGGCAGTGTACTGCTGGGGAGATGTCACTTGGTGGACGCTTTTTAAAAGGGGTATATTTACAGGGGAGATTAAATGAAAGTTTATTGCGTGACGCCACTTGTGGGTTGCGGCTATGTAGATGGAGCCGCCGCTGCACAGTTCTCACTACTGAGGCTGGTGTTGGTGGCAGCCTGGATGTTAGGCCCTCCGCAAGCAGGGCCAGGACCCAGAGGATAGGTGATGTTGATAGTTGCAGAAAGAAGGTAGGCCACACAAGAGGTTGCAGTAGAACTGGTGCCTTTACTCACAGTCTGTTTCAAACTGGTCACCCGAGGAAGGCTGGTCTTAACCGCTGGTCCCCTTAGGGGTACTTTACACGCTGCGATATCGGCACCGATATTGCTAGTGAGCGTACCCGCCCCTGTCGGTTGTGCGTCACGGGCAAATCGCTGCCCATGTCGCACAACCTCGCTTACACCCGTCACACGCACTTACCTGCCTAGCGACGTCGCTGTGACCGGCGAACCGCCTCCTTTCTAAGGGGGCAGTTCATGCGGCGTCACAGCGATGTAACACGGCAGCCGTCCAATAGCAGATGAAGGGCGGAGATAAGCGGCTGGAACATGCCGCCCACCTTCTTTCTTCCTCATTGCCGGTGGACAGCAGGTAAGGAGATGTTTGTCGCTCCTGCGGTGTCACACATAGCGATGTGTTATACCGCATGAACGAGGAACAATATCGCTACTTACCAGACAACGATATTTGGTGTTTGGATGACATCTCCAACACCAACGATTTTTACAACTTTTGCGATCGTTGTAAGTCGCTCATACGTGTCACATGCTGCGATGTCGCTAACGACGCTGGATGTGCGTCACAAACAACACTGTGACTCCGACAATAAATCATTAGCGATGTCACAGCATGTAAAGTACCCCTTAGTCCCAGCGCCAGTTTAGTGACCTGGTGGCTTCTTTCCCTTGCATCTGTCTTTGGTTGGTGGGTCCCCGTGGCTTGGAGCATCTGGGGGTCCCCTCCTGGTAGCTGTGGAGACACGGGGGTCGGTGGGTGATCTCGTCCGCTGGCCCGGCCGCCTTTAGAAAGATAGCATGGCCCAGGGCTCATCCCAATTGAATGCCCAAACTCCTTCACCATGGGCGGAACACTACTCAGACAACACAGGGTGAGGGAATCACAATATTAAGACTTTATTGGATCCCCAAACAATTAACGGCATATGGCACATAACGAGCAAATTCACAAAATGTAACTGACACCATTTTCTCACCCTTCCGCTGGTTCACCAGGGATTAGAATGTCCGTGCCTCAGAGCTTCCAGGCCTACTTACTCCAAACCAGCAGCACCCCGCTTTTGGCGGGCACCCACCGAGAATGTAATAACGCCAGATTTAGGAAGCTGGCTGAGGATCGCAAAGTCTTTAGTCATGTGACTGGATTGTCCCAAGCTGGATTCCTTCCTTAGGTAGTCTTTGATATCTCAGCCAAGTCCATATAGTATTATAATCCAGGTTCAGCTATGGCTTGCCAATCGGATCCGCAGAGCTTAGATTGGTATCATGTAGCAAGAGTCAACCCGGGCAATGGACAGTCCTTCTTCTTATACCCCTGAGCTCTCCATACAGACCACCGGGGTCTTCACGATTGGTGGATAAGACTGGGTTCTTATTGGCTAGATCTGAAGCCATATGCAAAACATCCCCAGCAGTAATGGTCTCTGACAGAGATGAGGGAGAAACAGCCAAGCCACATCGCATCCAGATACACATAGCAATACAATGGAGGTTCGCACAAGTAATTTGTCTGGGTAGCTTATCCTCTCTGGCCAAGGTAAATACACAAGTCAACAAGAAATTTAACAATAGACTCCTGAGTCATAAACAATGAGGACTTATCCCTAGTCCATAAAAAAAATATCTTCATGTCCGGCTGAATGTTAAGAAACTTAACTCATGCTAGGCACTCACAGAGTCCATGTCATCACAGTAGTCTCTCAACAGTAGTCTGTATGATGGTAGCGTGAACCCTGTGGGGTCAGAGTCTCTGGTCCTGTTCCCCGGTTTTCCCATTGCTACTGTGTCCCGAATTTCAAGGTCAGTGAGGTCCTTGATGGTCCCCTCACTGTGCAGATTTTATCAGGTCTGCCTGGAGCATTTGCCTGACCTAGGATTCTGTACTCTGTTGGTGCAATGGTTCCGGGAGTACTCCACCGGCAACCACACACCTGGGCCTTCAGGTCACCGTCACACTCCTGTCAGTGCTTCCACTCGCTCTCATTTTCCTCATCACCGACCAACTCTCCCTCTGTTCTGAGTCTGACTGTCCACTGTCTGCCCCTCCCGGACTGAATCGGCTCCACCTCTAGGTGGCCATGCATTAGGTCCAACCCTCGTCTGGCACCAGTCTTTGGGGAATTTGGGGAAAAACAGGGATTAACTAGAATGTTTTTGTTGTTACCGGCACTGGTCTTCTGGGTCCCTGGGGGTAGGCCCTGCATCCTGGTGGGGATGCAGTACCTTGTAGCTCCCTGATGGCTTCAGGGGTGCTACAAAACCATCAAGTTGCTACAAGTCAGAAGCAAATACAATTGAATCCAGTAAGCAGGGAACCAGCGGTACAGCCTTCATTCTACTCGTTTGGCAGAATTTAGAACTGAATGGCATTTTAATAACAAGTTGTGTAGACATGGCCAAATCTCATTCCTGCATCTGTTACGGCAATTTGTCAGTTACTTTCAGCAAATAGAGGGCAGCAGTTATAACCTGCCCAGGCTAAGGAACTAATGCACTAGCAGGATGCAGCAAGACCCCCATTAAGGTGGAGGCATCACAGGTGCAAAAGAAGTAAATCACTCACACACTTAAAATGCAAGGAGAGGGTGATTGCTGGATGATAAAATTGCACACAAGTGGCTTGTATAGGGTAGCTGGTTAGCAGCCTATTAGTCACGCCCATACTATTTGACTAGGCGGGCTGCGCCAGTACTATCCAAGTGCACCATACAGGGACGGGAACTCCAATATACAAGGCCTAACATTAAGGGGCCTGGCTGCATCCTGTATAAAGTGTTATATGCAAAAAACATATATAAAATATATATGAGGTATTGGTTGGTATTAGGGCCAGAATACGGTTGCCCACAACAATCTTCACAGGTCTTCATTCTTGTGGGTCCCTACACTGATATCTAAATAAAAAAGCAACAAAAAGAGAGATAAAATGTCCTCCAAAAATTCAGTAATTACTTACAGCAAATAGAGGGCAGCAGTTATAACCTGCCCAGGCCAAGGAACTAATGCACTAGCAGGATACTCTCTTTTAAAAGAAAATCCGGATCCGGTCTGGAATCCGCCCCCGTATAAGTCTATGGGTAGCAGAATCCAGAGATTAAAAATTTTGATAGAAGGGATAGAGGAATGGGAGCGCGAGCGGTGGACTTACTAAGGCTCCGGCATGGCTGTATGCTGCTCCCTGGCTTCGCATTCACTGCCTGGGCCGCTGATTACAGTCAGACACGTCCTGAGTGGCAGCATGTCAGTTGACTGCATCCAATCACAGGCGCCAGGACAGCCAGTGGGAGGGGAAAGCAGTGTAACTGAAGGAGCCCGTACATTCTAGCATCTACCGTGAGCCTAGAATATGATAAACAGGAGGACAAGAGTCAAAAGATGCCAAAAAGTGAATACAATTTTATTATTATAATCATAAATGTGCAACCAGCAAAAAAAGAGGTAAAAACACAGAGGGATGTGGAAAGACATAGACAGGACCGCTGAATAGATAATATTTTGGAGATGACCGATCACATGAATAAGGCATACAGGGGATATGTCAGAGCAAATATTGCAGGAACAATATATATATAAAGTGCATGTGCATAAATACATATAAATAACCCGCACAGACATACCCAATACATAAGAGAGATCTGGTCAAGTCACTTAGATGGACAGAGTAAAGTGGCCAGTGCATCAAAAGTGGCCAGTGCATAATCCCAAAGTCATAGTTCAAAGTTCATAGTCCTAAATATGCAGAAAAAGAGGCTCCCCCGTACCCCACCAACGTACGTTTCGCCTCTTTGAGCCTGTGCTCAAGTTCGGCTTCCTCAGGGAGGGAGAAGGCAGCGCCATGCTCTTTGTAACCTAGGGGTGTATATTGTAAAGCGCCCGCTTACTTCCGCGTACGTCACATCCTCAAGTGACGCGCACACGCGTCAGCGGCGTCACAATGGAGGCGGGCCAGCCGTCGGGCGGCAACGCGCACGCGCGAGAGAGGGGACGCGTCATCCCGCTCCCGTGAGAGCGCAGCTACCATGACGACGGCAAGCATGCCCACAGCAGGAGGACACGGGCGCGCCACGCATACAGAGGTATGTGACCATATAAATACAAAAGGACTGTGCTGCAGCTCTCCAAAGGAAAAATAACAAAGAGTACACAAGCCATGAGAAATGGTAGACATAACAAAAATGTGAATAGCAAATCCAAAATTCTCATGGCCTTGATTGTTGTCTTGGTACAATGTATCCAGAATGGCAAGAATCCAATTTCAAAACAGAAGAAGGGAGGGCAGCAGTCCACACACAGAATACTGAAAGCGTACATAAAAAATATACGGATTACTAAAGCTGAACGCAAGAGATGTATATACAGATTTACAGTATAACATGGTTAAACATGGCGTATAAGAGAGAGAAAGGGAAAGCACAACTAGGGTAAAAAAGTAATTAAAAACAATAAAATATAAAAACACACAAACCCTAGGAATAAAAATAGAATCAGTCCGGTGGTGAAAAAAAGTAAAATCATGCATGTCAGAGGAACGGGGTGAAACTCATTGTTTCGTTGAGTCCCTTTGGGACCAGCGTGTCCAGGCGGTGGAGCCAACGTGCCTCGCATTGGGCAAGCATCTTTTTGAGGTTACCACCCCTGGACCCACTGCTCACCATATCAATGCCCCGTACCTCCAACAATGCAGAGTTACAACTGTGATGGATCTTAAAGTGCCGAGGCAGCGTTTTAAGTAGCGTGTTATCCGTAATAGATTTAGCTGCCTCGATGTCACGGAAATGCTCCCTGACCCTAATGCAGAGCTCACGGGAGGTGAGCCCCACATAGATCAGGGAGCATGGGCACACATCAAAGTACACCACGTGTGTGGAGCCACACGTGATGTATTTTCTGATTTGAAATGTCTGAGCCCCATCAGGCGAGGAGAACGTCATATTACGAACTACGTTTCTGCAAGCCAAGCAGTGGCCACACTTATAACAGCCCACAGTTGGGCCTCGGGTACCAAATGGATTACGGGCAGGGGGGACATAGTGGCTTGCCACCAGAATGTCCCGCAAATTCTTCGCCCCCCTTGCACTTCCCCTATCTTGGGGTCTCACCCCCAGAACCCCGCTTCTATTATAAACAACTCGATGCCCACATGGTCTTAGAAAAAGAATGTTTATTTTGGCTGGAAACATCGGATGGCATTTTGAACACGCACCTATCATGTGATAGAATTGACATTCTAGCATCTACCGTCAGTATTGTGGTATAAAAGCAATAAATAAAACAATTGGTGCAGGGTCCCCCGGTATTCTAATACCCAGCACAGATAAAGCTCTAGCTACAGCCCCAAACCTGCGCTTATCTTGGCTGTGTATCGAAAGAGGAAGAACTGAATGCGGCTTTTTTTAATTTAAATAAATAATTTTAGAAAAATAATTTGCGGTCCCCCCCAATTTTGATATCCAGCCAAGATAAAGCTCCATAGCTTAGGGCTGGTATTCTCAATTCTCAGGCTGGAGAGACCTAGCCTAAAAATATAAGCCTCCAACCTCCCGGAATTGCCGCATCCATTAGATGTGACAAGCCCAGCGCTAAACCTGCTCTTCTCAAATGCCCTGGTGTGGTGGCAATCGAGGTAATGACGGGTTAATAACAGTGCACAGCTGTGACTAAGCTCTAGATTAATGATGGCAGTGTCTATGAGATACCCGCATCATGAATCTGTAAATGAAAGTAAACAAACACAAACACAGAAAAAATCCATTATTTGGAATAAAATACAAAAAGCATCCTCTTTCACCACTTTATTAACTCCAACACCCCTGCAGGTCCGACTTAATTCACACAAGGTCCCACGGTGATTCCAGCTCTGCTACATCTGAATATCATACCTCACAGCCATAGAACACGACTGTTTGCTGTGAGCTCCAGAGAATGAATGAGCCATGATGAGCGATGACTGCAGGCAGATGCCGTCACACAGGGTGGGGGCGCGTCTGACTGCAACCAATCACAGAGTGGCCGGTGGTCGGGTAAAGTCATGCATATGAAATGAAGCACTTGTTGATTCTTATTTTCTTTATTTTTCCTTTATTTTTTATTTTCTCGAGTGCCGGATCCAGATCAAACATCCGGAATCCCGGGCCTGGGTCCAGCACCCAAGCAACTTTGAAACCACGTGGATCTGGACTATTACAGTCTGGGTCCACCTAGCCCTAGTCCTAATGAATGCATAACTGTGATCATGCCAGAGATTGTCAACAGCAGTAATTATGCTATGTGCGCACGTTGCGTATTTGCATGCAGTTACGCTGCGATCTGCACCGCAGCGTAACTGCATGCGTCCTTCGTCCACAGCATAATCTATAAAGATTATGCAGGAGACGTGCGCACGTGGTGTCTTAGAGCGCAGCACTTCGGCTGCTGCCCGAAGCGCGCGTTCTAAGAAGTGACATGTCACTTCTTTCCTGCGCTCTGCCTGCAGTCCCCGCTCTGTCTATGGGAGGGGCTGCACTCAGAGCGCATGGAATCGTTTTTTTTTTTCACTACGGATTCTTTCTGCAGCGATTTGAAGCGCTCGTGTGCTGTTCAAATCGCTGCAGAAATTTCTGCGGGGCCAGTACGCAACGTGCGCACATAGGCTTAGAGCTAGTTCTGAATTCTACTGTGAGGGTACGGTTCCACTAGCGTATAGCTTCCGATGCAAATGTAGCACCCCTGAGACTGGTCGCTACAGGGTATTGTATTTTATGTATTTTATAATGTCCGTCCATCCTGGGCAGGAAGAGGTTAAGGTCTGGTAAGTTTCGTTTTCTGCATCACACAGCCTTTGATTGAAACACAGACAGCAGGTGCCTCACACAGAGACAGAGGGAACATTCCTCAGGTGGGGGCATGAGCAGAAGGGAGTTACAAAACTGAGAGCTTAGTTTCACTTTACCTCAGAACGGCTTGAGGGACCAGACAGAGTGGACACACAGTGACCAGCTTCCTGAGGGAGCTCTCTCAGGGAGGCAGTGCAGAGGAACAACCAGGTCCAGATCGGTTCATATACCCTTTCCTTACCTTGGACCGGGTGGGTGGATGGCTGAGGGCCCGTAAGCTGAGTGAGCGGATCCATGTGAGTACTGGATGCTGCTGGTTAGGAGGTTCCCGGTCCATTAGCTGGCAGAGACTTGGAATAGGAGAGGTGGCCAACCGGGAAGGAGTTGAGAGCCTGGGACCGGTAGTCGTGTGGCATGGAGGAGAAGAGGGTTACCAAGGGGAAGATTTTGTTGCCCCCTTGGAACCCGCGTAGCTTCGAGGGGCAGAGTAGTGGGTCCCAAGAGCTCCAGAAACCAGGAGGGGACCACGACACGAGTGCACAAAAAGGAAGAAGCCCACAAGCTACCCTACCAGACTTTGACCTCTGCCCTGCCTGGGAACAACCAGAGTCATCGCAGTAAAGACCAGCATCCTGGGTGCGACATAAAAACCTGTGAGTAAACAAATTTGAAACCTGCAACCCTGTGGCTCTGACTGTGTTTGTTGTCGCCTTGTGTTCTGGCGATTCCCAGTAACCCGTTCTCCCTCCCGGGGGCCGCTCCACCTGTGGGGAGTGATATCCCGGCTACACCCCCAACATGTTCCCCGGCGAGGTACCCTGCAGCGGTGGCTTTATCCCTGGCCGCATACCATAGATGGCATGGTCGACATCATCTATTCCACTCCTAGAGGGGGAAGGTCGGAGGAAGGGTCCGCAGTGGAGGAGGCCGGGACCCCAGTCACCACTGTAACTGATGACAACCTCTCCAGGAACAATCCTTGCTTGCCCCTTTTACTGTGCACCACGGGGCCACGGAACCGGGTCAGACCACAACCTCTGCAAACCACAGACCGGGTGACGGGTATATCAGGTTAGGATTGAAGCTCCTATCCTGGGCTCCGTGGGGTGTCACACAACAGCATCGAAAGCAATATGCTAATGACCCTCTCCTGCGAGCATCAGCTGAGGATCATACAACTGTGATCTGATCTTTCAATTACATCACAGCTGCGGGAAAGAGGGAAGTAGCACTTTCTCCCCCTCTCCATCCTGGCCTGTTTCTTCGTATGTCGCACTGCACTCGGATTACATGTGAGTGCAGTGTAATGTTTCACACTCTCCCATATACTTGCATAGGGGTGCATGAGCCGAGACTCGCTGCCAAACGCAACATGCTGCGATTCATTCCGCATTCCGCTACGGCATGAAAAATCAATCGCAGATGGACACTGCCCCATAGTTTTGCACTGGTGCGAGTGCAGTCTGATGTTTTATCGGATTGCACTCGTCCGTGCAAAACGCAAGTGAAACTGTATCCTGAAGCTCATGCAGACAATCATTTTTGATGCTATCCAACAAAACAATTCATTCCACTTAGACCAATGTTATTGAATGAGGCAGTGCATACATCTAAAGGCCCCGTCACACACAGAGATAAATCTTTGGCAGATCTGTGGTTGCAGTGAAATCATTGACATATTGTTCCTTTTGTACAGTCATGGCCAAAAGTTTTGAGAATGCTACAAATATTAATTTTTACAAAGTCTATTGCTTACGTTTTTCTAATGGCAATTTGCATATACTCCAGAATGTCATAAAGAGTGATCAGCTTAACAGCAATTACTTGCAAAGTCAATATTGGCTAAGAAAATGAACTATAACCCCCAAAGCACATTTCAACATCATTGCATTCCTGCCTTAAAAGGAGCAGCTAACATTGTTTTAGTGATTGTTCCATTAACACAGGTGTGGGTGTTGATGAGGACAGGGCTGGTGATCAATCAGTCATGATTAAGTAAGAATGACACCACTGGACACTTTAAAAGGAGGCTGGTGCTTGGTATCATTGTTTCTCTTCAGTTAACCATGGTTATCTCTAAAAATACACGTGCAGCCATCATTGCTCTGCACAAAAATGGCCTAACAGGGAAGAGTATCGCAGCTACAAAGATTGCACCTCAGTCAACAATCTATTGCATCGTCAAGAACTTCAAGGAGAGAGCTTCCATTGTTGCCAAAAAGGCTCCAGGGAGCACAAGAAGGACCAGCAAACACCAGGACCATATCTTAAAACTGTTACAGCTGCGGGATCGGACTACCAGCAGTGCCGAGCTAGTTCAGCAATGGCAGCAGGCTGGTGTGAGTGCTTCTGCACGCACTGTGAGGCGGAGACTCTTTGAGCAAGGCCTGGTTTCAAGGAGGGCAGCAAAGAAGCCACTTCTCTCAAGAAAAAACATCAGGGACCGACTGATATTCTGCAAAAGGTACAGGGAGTGGACTGCTGAGGACTGGGGTAAAGTCATTTTCTCAGATGAATCCCCTTTTCGATTGTTTGGGACATCTGGAAAACAGCTTATTAGGAGAAGAAGAGGTGAGCACTACCACCAGTCTTGTCTCATGCCAACTGTTAAGCATCCTGAAACGATTCATGTGTGGGGTTGCTTCTCAGCCAAGGGAATCGGCTCACTCACAGTCTTACCTAAAAACACAGCCATGAATAAAGAATGGTACCAGAATGTCCTCCAAGAGCAACTTCTCCCAACTGTCCAAGAGCAGTTTGGCGCCCAACAATGCCTTTTCCAGCATGATGGAGCACCTTGCCATAAAGCAAAGGTGATCACTAAATGGCTCATGGAACAAAACATAGAGATTTTGGGTCCATGGCCTGGAAACTCCCCAGATCTTAATCCCATTGAGAACTTGTGGGCAATCATTAAGAGACGGGTGGACAAACAAAAACCAACAAATTCTGGCAAAATGCAAGCATTGCTTATGCAAGAATGGACAGCTATCAGTCAGGATTTGGTCCAGAAGTTGATTGAGAGCATGCCAGGGAGAATTGCAGAGGTCCTGAAGAAGAAGAGTCAACACTGCAAATATTGACTTGCGGAATTAACTCATTATAACTGTCAATATATCCTTTTGGTACTCATAATATGATCGCAATTATATTTCTGTATGTGATGTAAACATCAGACAAACACAATTAAAAACCAGAGGGCAACAGATCATGTGAAAATATAATTTTGGTGTCATTCTCAAAACTTTTGGCCATGACTGTACACAGACACAAACCTGGCACTGATTGTCCACAATTTCACTGCAACCACACATCTGCCGCAGATTTATCTCTGTGTGTGACAGGGCCTTAATTTTGTTCCCTTGAACCGTGTGGGCCGAGGGAAAAAAAAAGCAGCATGCATGACTTTCCTCCAAGAATTGTAAGACACCCAGCCATTCAAGTCTATGGATCCATGAAAAAAATTATATAGCACTGGGATGACATCTGAGTTTGGTCTGATTTTCACAGACTGAGAGAATGGAGAAATTGGAGAAACTTTTTAATATTTTTCTTCACATCTGAGGAAAACGGATCCCACTCTGATCAAATTTGATTCAGACTCTGATCAGAATTGATTAGCATAATCGGAACGGTTTTCTTGGTAGACAAAATACGTCGTGTGACCCAAGCCTTAAAAGCAGTTGTCGACTGAATAGCCAGCAGATGCTCTGTGTGATGCATGCTTAGTTTCTGAGCTTAGTTTCTCCATGGCCTATTAGTAGTTTATGAAGCTGGAAGGGGTAATATCAGGACCAAAATCTTATTGGAAATCTTATGGGGGATGGCCTAAAGTGGCAGGAGGCAGACTAATGGACACCAGAGAGCCCGCCCCCGTGTACCATTATCAAGATTTGAATACAAAAAGGTACCATTTTATAAAGTCTTTATTTTGGTCAGAAAGGGGGCACAAGAACAACAGGAACCTTGCTAGAATGCAGCCCAGGAGCTGCAGAGGGGGAATCTTTTAGGTTTAGTGCAAAATTTCTGATGACAGGTTCCCTTTAAAGGCAATAACTGCAAACAAATCATTTCCATATCACTCAATGAGATGTCTGTACATGTCTACAGATATTTTGACCCACTCCTCAAAAGCAAACTGCTCTAGGTGTCTCATTTTTTAAGGGTGCCTTCTCCAGGTTGCATGTTTCAACTCCTTCCATAGATGCTCAATAGGATTTACCCCAGGGTTCATAAAATTACCACGTCCAAATAATACAATACTTTGCTCATTCCATTCTTGGATGTTTTAGCTGTGCTTTGGGTGAATTTCCTGTTGGAGGACCCATGACCTGTGATTCAGACCAAGCTTCTGACCATGGGTAGCACATTTTGCTCTGGAATGCTTTGATAATCTTGAGATTTTATTGTACCCTGCACGCATTCAAAACACCCTGTGCCAGATGCAGCACAGCAGGCCCAAAACATTACTGAGCCTCCTCCATGTTTCACAGCAGGTACAATGTTTTTTTCTTTGTATGCCTGATTTTTGCGTCTGTGAACATACAGCTGATGTGACTTACCAGAAGCTCTAGTTTTGTATCATCTGTCCAAAGGACATTTTATCAGCTCTGTAGCTTATTACTATGCATTTTGAGTATATCCAGTCTTGTATTTTATGATTTGCTTTTAACAGTGGGTTTCTTCTCAGTCTTGTTCCATGAAGCCCACTTTGGCCAAGTCGGTGATGGATGAAGCGATCTAACACTAATATACCTTGACCTTGGAGTTCACCACTAATCTCTTTGGAAGTTGTTCTGGGCCTTTTGGTTATTATTCGTATAATCGGTCTCCTTAGCTTTCTTTTGTCCATGTTAAGGGAGATACATACCAAGATACCAAACAGCCCAAGTACTATTTTTCACCCATTCGATAAGCAGGATGATTCGTTATAAGTTAATTAGAGGACACCTTAGTTTAACAATGGTCAAATCATTTTCAATCTTTTTTAGGGGTACCATCATTTTTTGCTCATCCATTTTTCCATTCTCATAAGTTTTTTTCTGATTTTTATTAGGTGATTTTCTGTCAATTAAAATAAAAGATTACTTTTGTCACGTTCAATTTATTTCAGACACCATTGTGGGTTTTTCTTACTTTACCATAAAGGTACCAACAATTATGTCTATGCGTGTATGTGTTCCTTTTCTCCTGTGCTCCAGCATTCCAATAGCAGAAACGAACATGGCAACTGTGGAATTTTCCATCTGCTCACAAGAGACAATTATTTTCCCAGGAGAACACTATAGTTGTGAGAGTGGCTGATTGCTTTTTCATTCTATGGGGTACTTTGCACGCTGCAATATCGCTAGCATCGGCTAACGATGCCGAGCGCGATAGTACCCGCCCCCGTCCACATGCGATATCTTGTGATAGCTGCTGTAGCGAACATTTTCGCTACGGCAGCTTCACACGCACTTACCTGCCCTGCGACGTCGCTCTGGCCGGCGACCCGCCTCCTTCCTAAGGGGGCGGGTCATGCGGAGTCACAGCGACATCACATGTCAGGCGGCCAATAGAAGCGGAGGGGCGGAGATGAGCGGGACGTAAGCATCCCGCCCACTTCCTTCCTTCCGCATAGACGGTACAGGCAGGTAAGGAGATGTTCCTCGCTCCTGCGGCTTCACACACAGCGATGTGTGCTGCCGCAGGAATGAGGAACAACATTGTATTTCCTATTGATGCGACATTATGAAAATGACCGACGCTACACAGATCACCAATTTTCGGCGCTTTTGCGATCGTTTATCATCACATCTAGGCTTTACACGTTGCAACGTCATTATCGGCGCCGGATGTGCGTCACTTTCGATTTGACCCCGACGATATCGCAGTAGCGATGTCGCAACGTGTAAAGTACCCCTATGACATGGCCATGTTTTGATAGGCCAGTATCATGGAATAGAAAAAGCAAATTTCCATAGGGAAATTCTGTTGTATACCCCCATTGGCTCAGTGGATTACGAATGCTCTTTAATACTGGGGAGCATAACTTTGGAATGGAGGGTGTAACATGGGTACTTGGGTAAGTATCATGAAGGTGCTGTAAACCTGGGTGTCTGCTCTGGTACTTGTAGTGCCATGAGGTTTATTATGGCATTCCAGGGACGGGTTTTATAGATAACTTGAGAGAAGAGATGGGCAGGTCTTGCAATCAACATACTTCCTCCCATGGGTGTGTCTCGCATCAAAATGGAGACTGATTGTTTGACACATGGTCACTGTGTGGAGGTTGTTACCCCTCAAGGAAGGAACCTCTGAGAGAGGAGTTGTGTATACTGGCCGGTGTCAGTGACTTGAGGCTGAGATACAGCCACTGGGATACTTCTACCAAGAAGTTGTATCCTAACCTGTGTGGGCGTACCACGTGTTCTGTTCCTTTAAGTTAGAAGAAGGCTTGTGTTATGTTGCTGGAGAGCAGCTTATGTGTGTTGAATAAACCTGCTGGAACTTTTTAAGCAAAGTTACCTCGAGAAGCAAGCGGAGAGTGTAACGTCATCACAAGGGGCACAGAAAAAAAAAAAATCTATTGCAGAATCAGTGGAACACTGACAATTGAAGGACGTACATAGTATAAAATGTAAAAATCCAGTAAAAGAGCCTCTCTAAATAGAAAACAGGTGTTACAGTAAAAGGAAGTGAAACTCAAAGCATTGATAAAAACTGACTGATACTTGTTCTTGTGTTGAGTCATGGCAATATTATGAGCATCATCATGTAAATACCATGTTTGTCTACCCCAAATAAAGATTAAATATGGAAAAAAACATTTCATGATAACAATAGGGGATGTGTAAAATGTTGAATGTATGTAACGGCTGTGTGACTCATGGAGTTGTTTGCATGCTGAAGCAGTTAATTAATGACAGTAGTGAGTATATGTAAATATCATGATAGTGAGACAATTCTTTAAATGTGTAGGATTCAAAAAATTCAAAATAATAATGTAACAAACTAAACCATTAATAGAACATTAATAACTGATTTGATAAACATGACTGGTATTGTAAATAGCTTATATGTGATAAATATAGCTGATACCATAAATAGTGGATATGAATAAGTATGGGTGAAATGGTAAATAACTAATGCGAAATTAAAGAGGACACGTCTGTTTTAGGAAATTAATGTGTTTCTCATGAAATTATTTTTTTCTATCTTTGTTTAAAATTCGAAGTTGTGTCATTCTTCTTATATTCCATCTTGAATTGTATAAATAAATTGACTTAGAGTTATTACCAGTTTGCCATGTGTTTTATCACACTTTCCAGTTATTGCTGCCTGGCAAGGTGGTTAGGAATACATTCCTTTCACATTAGTCACAGAAACACCCAAATGTCAATTTACTCATCCATTTCTAGGAGGAGTTATGGAGGAATAACAAAGCTCAGAATTCTAAGATGCTTTTAAATTTTTTGGGAATACAATACAAGAATTTTCTGAAACTGACATCAGAAAAGCAGAGAGGTCATCTCTTCTGTGGTGGATATAGTAAATAATAACAGTTAAATCGATATGACTGTTATTGTAAACTAGCTGTACTACCCGACTTCGCCCGGGTTAATAACTGTTGTTAACAAAATAGAATGTATTGACAAAAATGTATTCTGCACACAAAAACCACAAAACAAATAGATATAAATATAATTATTAAAAGGCAAAAACTAAGCTAATAGAAGCATTTCACAACATATATTTCAACACCACAGATGTTGTAGCACCCCAGGGTTGCCACAGTAACAACACAAAGGGTTAACTCCACACACAACACTAAGACCTCCAGGCCAGAAGGGGGAGACCAAGTGCTTCCCTGTATATTCTGGTGTGGAGAGGAAGTGGTCAGTTGAGTTTCAGTTTGTTTGTTCAGTCAGTGCAGAGGACTGAGGAAAGAGGATCTGCAGGTTGGAGCTGGGACAGCTCACCTCAGGATCCGCTGACCAATTCCAGGCCTAAGCTGAGGGTCTGAGGAAATGAGACAGATTAAACAGAGGAACATACCAGGGAGACAGAGTATTGCTGAACTCACCCCAGTGGAGTACACAGAACAGACGCTGGATCCAAGGCTGAGCAGATTACACACAGCACAGTTAACACCAGAGAAGTGAAGAATCCACATTCTTCACCTGTACCACAGACACAGCAACAAATGCAGAGTTCAGGAACACTACAAGGTTGCCTGTCAGGTCGGTACCTGGGAGCAGAACAGGACCGGCTGCCTAGTTCACACAGCAGCAGGCCACAGGCACACAGTGCAGATAAGGAAGCCAAAACGGCCCGGTTGGGTGGGAGAAACCCTGAAAACTTCACAGACTCTGTGGACAGTACTCTGCTGAATACCATCATCAATAAAGGACAAAGAAACTGCAAAACTGTGAGTCTGCTTGTTTATTGTGCTCGTGTCTTGCACCTCCCCATAGACTACTATCACACTGCCCCAGGGAGAAGGCTCTACCCGTGGGGAGCCGTTCCATCTCAAGCTGCTATCCATCACCCCAGAGGTTCTGCAGCAGCGGTGGTCATCTCTGATCACATTCCACGGGTGGCGTCACGAACATAACCCCCCTTTTTATTGTGGAACCAGGGATCACAGACTGGGTCAGGACACCGTGATCCCCTTTCCAGAAGTGACCCCTTGGCCCAGTTCTGAGTATCCCCTTAACCCCTGGCGACACAATATTCTACATAGATTTAACTAAATTGGCCAAGTAATGTGCTCCGTCTGTCTCTTTCCAGGTCTGTCTCTTTCCAGGTCTGTCTGTTTCCCCGTCTGTCTCTTTCCCCGTCTATCTCTTTCCCCGTCTGTCTGTCTCTGTATGTCTCTTTTTTAGTCTGTCTCTATCTCTCTGTTTCTTTCCCCATCTGTCTCTTTCTAGGTCTGTCTCTTTCCCAGGTCTGTCTCTTTCCCCATCTGTCTCCCTGTCTCTTTGTCTGTGTCTTTTCCTGTCTGTCTCTTTCCCTGTCTGTCTGTCTCTGTTTGTCTCTTTCCTTGTCTGTCTCTATTTCTCTGTCTCTTTCCCCGTCTGTCTCTATCAAGGTCTGTGTCTTTTCCCATCTATCTTTGTCTGTCTCTCTGGTTGTCTCCTCCTTCCCTGTCTGACTGTCTCTGTCTGCATGTCTGTCATTCTCTTTCCTCATCTGTCTCTTTCCCCGTCTGTCTCTTTCCAGGTCAGTCTCTTTCCAGGTCAGTCTCTTTCCAGGTCAGTCTCTTTCCAGGTCTGTCTTTCCAGGTCTGTCTCTGTCTGTCTCTTTCCCCATCTGTCTCTGTCTGTCTCTTTCACCGTCTGTCTCTGTCTGTCTCTTTCAAAGTCTGTCTCTGTCTGTCTCTTTCACCGTCTGTCTCTGTCTGTCTCTTTCACCATCTGTTTCTGTCTGTCTCTTTCACCGTTTGTCTCTGTCTGTCTCTTTCCCTGTCTGTCTCTATCTCTCTGTCTCTTTCCCTGTCTGTCTCTCTGTCTGTCTGTCTCTCTGTCTGTCTCTGTCTGTATCTCTCTATCCGTCTCCCCACCGACATCTTATTACCTCACATATAAGCTTCTTATACTATGAATGTCTTTTGTTCCTATAGAAACCAATCACAGCTCCTACTAATAACCTGTAGTTCCAGGCTCCATTTACTTTAATGGAGCCATGTTTTTTGGAGAGTAACTGTAAAGCACGGGGTTACATTTTCCTGTCAAAACATAGTCTATGACGTTCCCTGGGTCACATGAGGTGTCTGTGCAAAATTTCGTGATTGTAAATGCGACGGTGCGGATACACTTTTCGTTTCACTTTACCCCATTATGTAGATAGGGGCAAAATTGATTGGTAAATTGGAACGCGCGGGGTTAAAATTTTGTCTCACAACATAGCCTAAGACGCTCTCGGGGTCCAGACGCGTGAGTATGCAAAATTTTGTGGCTGTAAGCTGTGACGGTGCAGATGTCAATCCCGGACATACATACACACACATTCAGCTTTATATATTAGATGGCTAGTACGTAGAAATATGGCCGATATAGTAAATGTGTGATAAGTATTAAATATGACTAATATGGTAAATACGAGATACATATTATGAGTCTGACTGATTTAATAAATAGCTGCTGGATAGTGATAAGCTGATATATATTAATTATGGTCTTTATTAGAGTTTAGCCAATAGATACACAGGACTATTGTCCAAAAGCTACATTGGTAATCCACCTCTTCTAATTATTCCCTCGGTATGTATACTGTATATCATGCCTCAGCCTAATAATGTATCAGGGCCTACTAATTAGAGAAGGTGCAGGGGATGTCAGCAGGTAGCAGGTTTGTAGGGCTCTGATCCCGCCATCATTGACTTCTGATGTGGCTGCTAGACAAGCTCCTATGAATGTTTTTGTTCACATTTAGTCATTATAATAGCTAATCCAAAATGGCTATGGCTCTAAGGCCACATGCACACGTTGAGTATTTGGCGAGTTTTCCTTTATAGCTAGATCCTTTCTGACCAGACATGTAGGTTTTTAACCCAGATAGCGGCATTTCAAGTTAGGGTCCTGGTATGTATATATAAGAGATCACATTGTCATTGGTTACTGGGCTCACATGCATTGGCAAATACTAAGCCAAAAGCTAAGTATCTCTTTTTTCAAATATTCCTATAGCAGTAATGCAATACCGTAGTTCCTTTATTTAATGTTAGCATTCTAGATTGCAGCTGTATGTATTTTTGTAGTTGTATTGTGTTTTCAGCTAGCACCTGTTCACACCTATTGCATGTGCGGGTCAGTCTTTTTGATATATTTGTACTGCATTTCTTTCTAACTGAGCACTCCTCTCTATAACCAGGATGTGTCCACATTCCTTTATAGCTTGATCCTTTCTGCTCAGACATATAGTTTTTTAACCCAAGTAGAGGCATTTCAAGTCAGGGTCCCAGTATATAACAGATCACCTTTTCATTGGTTACTGGGCTCACATACATTGGCCAATACATAAACTAAAGGTGGCTTTACACACTGCAACATCGCAAACGACACTGCTGTAACGTCACCGGTTTTGTGACGTTATAGCGACCTCCCCAGCGACATTGCAGAGTGTGAAACACATCAGCGACCTGGCCCCTGCTGTGAAGTTGCTGATCGCTACAAATCGTTCAGGACCATTCTTTGGTCCTTTGTTTCCCGCTGTGCAGCAAAGTCTCAATGTGTAAAGGGGACTTTACAGCGACTTCGTTAGCGACTTCCCTTTCAAAAAGCTGCTTTAGGCCTGCAACACACATCCGTTTAAAATGTGCATGTTTGGTCCATTTCCGTACATACCGGAGATACGACCAAACGTGCACATATGTTTTTTTATGTTTAAAGGCACACGTGCGTGTTATTTGATCTTCCGAGAAATGTCCGTGTGTGATGCAAAATGTCGGTACTACATGTCGGAAGACAGAGTAGCGGGATGAGAATGAACTCGGGTGAACTTCACCCGACTTCATTGTCATGCCGCGGCTCTGTTTGTGTGACGTGTACTGATTAGCGGTCACCTGTGAAGGATTTACCGGTGACCTCTAATCCCCCGAGTGACTGAAGTGTCCCCCCCTCTCTCATACTCACCGATCCCCGATCACCGGCGCTGCACGGCGTTCACACTGCTCCGGCGGCTTTTTTTAATTTGAAAAAGCCGGCCACTCATTAAACAATCTCGTATTCCCTGCTTTCCCTGCCCACCGGCGCCTATGATTGGTTGCAGTGAGACACGCCCCCACGCTGAGTGACAAGTGTCTCACTGCACCCAATCACAGCAGCCGGTGGGCGTGTCACTATGGAGTATAGAAATAAATAAATAATTAAAAAAACCGGCGTGTGGTTCCCCCCAAATTTAATACCAGCTAGATAAAGCCATACGGCTGAAGGCTGGTATTCTCAGGATGGGGAGCTCCACGTTATGGGGAGACCCCCAGCCTAACAATATAAGTCAGCAGCCGCCCAGAATGGCCGCATACATTAGATGCGACTGTTCTGGGACAGTACCCGGCTCTTCCCGATTTGCCCTGGTGTGTTGGCAAATCGGGGTAATAAGGAGTTATTGGCAGCCCATAGCTGCCAATAAGTCCTAGATTAATCATGTCAGGCGTCTCCCGGAGAAACCTTCCATGATTAATCTGTAAATTACAGTAAATAAACACACACAACTGAAAAATCCTTTATTAGAAATAAAAAACACAAACACATTCCCTGGTTCACCACTTTAATCAGCCCCAAAAAGCCCTCCATGTCCGGCGTAATCCAGGATGGTCCAGCGTCGCATCCAGCTCTGCTGCATGGAGGTGACCGGAGCTGCAGAGGACACCGCTGCTCCTGTCACCTCCACGCAGCAAATGAAGAGAGCCGCGTGATCGGCTGAGCTGTCACTGAGGTTACCTGGATCCAGCGGTGGATGCAGCGGTGGCCGCGAGTAACCTCAGTGACAGCTCAGCTGATCGCGATACTAACCTCAGTTGCTGCATGGAGCTGCCCGGAGCGGCAGTGAGTAGCGCGATCAGCTGAGCTGTCACTGAGGTTACCCGCGGCCACCGCTGCATCCACCGCTGGATCCAGGTAACCTCAGTGACAGCTCAGCCGATCACGCAGCTCTCTTCATTTGCTGCGTGGAGGTAGCAGGAGCGGCGGTGTCTTCAGCAGCTCCGGTCACCTCCATGCAGCAGAGCTGGAAGCGACGCTGGACCATCCTGGATTACGCCGGGCATGGAGGGCTTTTTGGGGCTGATTAAAGTGGTGAACCAGGGAATGTGTTTGTGTTTTTTATTTCTAATAAAGGATTTTTCAGTTGTGTGTATTTACTGTAATTTACAGATTAATCATGGAAGGTATCTCGGGGAGACGCATGACATGATTAATCTAGGACTTATTGGCAGCTATGTGCTGCCAATAACTCCTTATTACCCCGATTTGCCAACGCACCAGGGCAAATCGGGAAGAGCCGGGTACTATCCCAGAACAGTCGCATCTAATGTATGCGGCCATTCTGGGCGGCTGCTGACTGATATTGTTAGGCTGGGGGGGCTCCCCATAACGTGGAGCTCCCCATCCTGAGAATACCAGCCTTCAGCCGTATGGCTTTATCTGGCTGGTATTAAATTTGGGGGCAACCGCACGACGTTTTTTTTATTTATTTATTTATTTATTTCTATACTCCATAGTGACACGCCCACCGGCTGCTGTCATTGGGTGCAGTGATACACCTGTCACTCAGCGTGGGGGCGTGTCTCACTGCAACCAATCATAGGCGCCGGTGGGCGGGGAAAGCAGAGAATACGAGATTGTTTAATGAGCGGCCGGCTTTTTCAAATTAGAAAAAGCCACCGGAGCAGTGTGAACGCCGTGCACCGCCGGTGATCGGGGATCAGTGAGTATGAGAGAGGGGGGGACACTTCAGTCACTCGGGGGATTAGCGGTCACTGGTGAATCCTTCACAGGTGACCGCTAATCAGTACACGGCACACAGACAGAGCCGCGGCATGACAATGAAGTCGGGTGAAGTTCACCCGAGTTCATTCTCATCACACTACTCTGTCTGCTGTCTTCCGACAGTTTTCACGGTGGTTTTTACGGTTTTCACAGATGTGTGTTTTAGGTCTGACAACGTCCCCAATGACTAGCTAGGTCATTCTGCAGGTCCGGATCGCTGTTGCGTCGTTGGCCAGGTCTGCCTGTTTGACAGCTCACCAGAGACTTTGTAGCGATCCCGGCCAGGTTGGGATCGCTGGTGGGATCGCTAAAAAGTCTCAGTGTGTAAAGGGGCCTTAAGTATCTCTTTTTCAAATATTCCCATAGCAGTAATGCTATACCAGAGTTCCCTTATTAAATGTTATCATTCTAGAGTGCAGCTGTATGTATTTTTGTACTCATTATCTCCTGCCTGGACTACTGTAACCTCCTGTTCTGTGGCCTCCCTTCTAACACAGTACTCCCCTCCAATCTATCCTAAATTCTGCTGCCCAATCAATCCACCTGTCCACCCCACTATTCCCTGGCCTCTCCACTCTGCCAATCTCTCCACTGACTTCCCATTGTGCAAAGACTCTGTTTCATAACACTAACCATGACATACAAAGCCATCCACAACCTGTCTCTTCCATACATCTGTGACCTAGTCTCGAGGTACTTAACTACACGCAACCTCCGATCTTCACAAGTTCTCCTTCTCTACTCCACTTTCCTCCTACCTCAATCGCATACAAGATTCTCCTGTGCCTCCTCCATACTCTGGAACCCAACACATCAGACTCTCGCCTACTGTGGAAACCTTCAAATTAAACCTGAAAACCCACCTCTTCCGACAAGTCTACATCCTGCAGTAACCCTCAGTCTACCATAGCATTGCACGACCCACCCTACCCTCACCTACTGTATCCTCAACCCCTTCCCTATAGACTGTGAGCCCTCGTGGGCAGGGTTCTCTCTCCTCCTGTACCACTCTGTGCCTTGAAATGTTCATGATTATTGTACTTGTCTGTATATGCCCCTTTTTCACATGTAAAGCGCCATGAAAGAAATAACGCTATAATAATAAATATGTGTATCACTACTTCAATACCTCAGGTAGGTAGCAGCTGCCAAAACCACAATTACACACTACCTTCTGAAAACATTTAATTTTTATTAACAAATATGTCACAATACATTACACACAACACAATAAAATTAAATTATAGGAAAATCAAGGGGAGAAATTTTAGATACTATCCCTAACCTTTCCCTTCCTGACATAAGGAGGTCGGCGTTGTACTAGTGGTGATTCCCCTTATTCCACAATGGTTAGTGCCTGTCTGCTCCCTACCTACTCTTTAGAATCCAGTGCTCCTACCTTATAGTATGAGTTGTGTTACACCAAAAGGAACCCGAAGAGTTTATGTGCACTGACCAGTGAACATATGTCTCTATAAGTTTGTCTCATATATTTTTCTGAGGAATAGGGACAAACTCCTTAATATATGTCGGTCCGTTTGTCCGTGTGATAGAAATATTTCAGGATAAGCAAAACAAATATTCAAGAATTTCCCTACGCGTTTCGCCCTCTTCCAACAATAGAAGGACTCATCAGGGGCGTCTCAGCTGGATTCTTGAAAACTACTTTAAGAATAGCTTAAGGATCACAAGGGGCCAATATCATTGGTCAATAGTGTCCACTCCATGTAGAACTGCTTCAATGCAGAAGATCATATACTTCAGTCGCAATAGATGATTTTCCTTTTGTCCTTGTTTCTTGTACTTATTGACACTGATTCTTTCAGTTGTTAGGAATCCATAGTCGATGATACTAGATATCATGTAGTCTCTGCATAGATAGAGATCTAGGTATCAGTAGATAGAGTTAATAAATAATAAAAAGCCTATACAATAGCCCATATAATAAATATGATTTCCATAGTGAGACCTCCTTCTCACTGCTGTTCTTTTTCAGTAGTTCCCTCAGCATGTTCATAAAACAGCTCTTTGACCTCAGAGAAATAGATGCAACTTCACCTCTATCTTTATACCTTTTGTTGTCATAGATGATGCTATCAATTGGACAGGCTCCTATTCTTGAATTTTAGGTGCTTAATTTATTACAACTATTTAAATTGTATTCTGGATGTATTTGGTCACTTTTTTGCCTTTTCTGTTAATATTAGCCTTTTGAATGTGTTTGTCTGGTGTTTGTAATATGTCAACATAATAAAATGGTCTTTACTTAGCATTTGTACCACCATATTTTCCAACTCTGAAACTGCAGAGTATTTAGTGAAAACAGATTTTCCCATTTCTGAAATTGGAGATGACTGTTGGTGCTTATAACATTCTATGGAGAAGAGAGAAGAGACATAAGAGGGAGGAGCAGGAGGTAGACACAATTATTCTGTTAAAAGTTCTCCTGAAATGACAGTTACTTTTCTCCATAGAACTTTGTAAGCACCAACAGTCATCTTTTATCTCAGTAATGGGAAAATTTGTATTCACTGAAGGCAGAATTTAACCATGAATTGAGAATGACGGGCCAGATCAGGGGAGACAAGATGCAGGTTTCTCTAATGAGATATATCGGAAACATTCTTGTTTTCATGTATATTATTAATTTATGAAAACCTGTTTAGGTGAAGGTAGAAATGCTGGTACAGACCAGTCCCAAGCAGCCATGTTGCTTAGTTGGCCTAATTGTAGTTTGTGCCAATTGTTGCCACTTTTCCTGTTATGTAACCTTATTTTTTGTAAATGTGGAGACTCCAAGTAGGGTCTCCCAAGTTGGCTTGGTCTGTAGTGCCAGTGTTCTGTGAGCATGAAGCCTATGCCTGTGTGTCATCTTGCTTTCTCTGATTAAGGTAGAAGTCCTAGTTCAGGCCTTGTACCTGGGCTTGTCCCATGCTGCCATGTTGCTTTGTTGGGTTATTTGTAGTGTGTGCCAATTGTTGCCACTTTTGCCTGACCTTTATTTTTGGAAATGTGGAGTCTCCAAGTTGCCTTATGTCTGTAGTGCCAGAGGTATTGGAGCACCAGCCCTATGCCTGTCACTCACACATCTCTTTATTTTTAAAATGAAAATGTCAGGTCACATCCTGTGTGTAAGTCAACACTATCAGGCAGTGCTTAAATTAATATGCATTGGAGAATGCAGTCACACAGCTGCAGTGTTGTAGACCACTATACAGGCCCAGATTTTCAATAGTTGTCTCCAATGAACATGGAGCCAGGGAAGGCAATGTGTGATAATAGTGGAAACCTGGTGGTGGCATTATGCCTGGGTGACATCACATGTGCATTGCATGGCTCACGTGGTCAACTTAGTTGTCCAGAAATTTCTTGGGCACTATTCCGGCCTGGATGCACTGATGCAAAACACATGGTCGCTGTGTGCTCACTTTTTAAAATGGAAATGCTGGGCCACATCCTGTGTGTTGCATGGACCATATCTCCCTGCTGTGCAAAGACATAATGGGGAAATGGGGGAGGGGGGAGCAATTGATACTACTGTGCTGCTGTCTACCTGTAATGTTTTTAGATCTCTAGACTCCAAGACGGGTCTCCAAGCTACGTCTTGTCTGTACTGGCAGGGGTATGGGAGCACCAGCCCTAAACCTGTCTCTCATCCACCACTATATTTCTTCTCTCAATCGCCTAGAAAGCTAATGACTATGCCAAAACAATAGTGCTGTACTCTAAAACGTATTGTTGCTGTTTTGGAAGCTATTGGACCCCCCCAATGGTGTTTTTTCTGCCTTACATTTGGCCTTCCATTGAGTTCAATGGGGTTCGGAAAGGTTTGAAGTTTGTTTCAATAAAGGTTCGACGAACGTACCCCTTGTTCGATTGGGCTTGGCGAACCATACCTCCAATTATTTGCTCATCTCCAGTCATCACCATCCAGTCATCATCTTTAGTCATCACCAACAAAGGCTTATGTATGAAGTATTAAATAAATTTTAATAAGCGTGTTCAATATATTTTTCCAGTGTGATTTCTCATTGTTATACATCACTAAATTTATGGAGATCTATGGTTTGATTTCCAACATCTGGTGGGAAATTTATGTCAATAGAACATTTGAAATATATTTAGTTAGAAAAATGGTGATATGTTCACTATTTTTTTTACCCACTGTATGTGAAACTGGCCTTCCACATGACACTGACATTTACCACATGAAATGTGTAAAATCAATAAAGAGAATCCGTCACCTCTCCTGACTTGTCTGTTTCAGTAAACAAATAATTCTCGAGCTTTCCCTACAAGTCAACATTGTGCCGTTACTATGTTTTGGTCTGGTTTGTCCAATCAGAGTTGACAGTGTCAAGCAGTGTAGGGACACACAACTGTGAAAAGGGGAAAGGTAACACAACTTGACAGTTTATTCAGTTATTTGTAGGAGTAATAGAGGATTAGCACAAAGCAGAATTCTAAGAAAATATATCTTGTATTTATTTCATGTGGAATACAAGTGATTGCTAAAAAAAAAGCTAGTTATGATATGTGTCAGGTTCCCTTTATTAAGTAATTTAAAGGGAACCAATCACCAGGATTTTTGCATATAATCTAAAGCCAGTGCTATACTGGCACTATCAGGCTGATTCTATACATACCTGTAGTGGTCAGCTCAGATGTTTAGGTTTTGAAATCTAAGAAAGTGAAGTTTGCAAAATGAGCTGCTTGTTGAGTGACAGTTGCACTGGAGCAGATCATATAACATAGTTAGCCCCTCCCCCTGTTAGAATTAGCATAAGCATTATACAAACGACTCACTTTGTCTAGCAGGACCTGTGGTGAGGTCATAACCAAGTGATGAGAAGGGGCGGGGCCTCAGCCACCAAAGCTGGATATCAGGTCACATGGTTATGACCTCACCACAGGTCCTGCTAGACAAAGTGAGTCGTTTGTATAATGCTTATGCTAATTCTAACAGGGGGAGGGGATAACTATGAATATATGATCTGCTCCAGTGCAACTGTCACTCAACAAGCTGCTCATTTTACAAACTTCTCTTTATTGGATTTCAAAACCTAAACATCTGAGCTGCCCACTACAGGTCTGTAGAGAATCTGCCTGATAGTGCCAGTATAGCACTGGCTTTAGGTTATATGCGAAAATCCTGGTGATTGGTTCCCTTTAAGAAAATGTTTATATTAGCCAAATGTTTATATCAGCCAGCATTTTCAATATTGGTGGAAAAGTGCAAGATGGTAGTGCAATGAGAAAGTAACTGTTTTCATGTACAGGAGCCTTAACCCTGTCATAAACTATTTCCATTTATAACTTTTTATAAACAGTAAATTTAGTGTATTACATCCAATTAACCTGGGCTCACATCACCGTATTTTCTCTATTCATGAAAATGGTCCAATTATGCTAATCACACTCTGTTCAGACACTGATCCATGTTTCTTCGGAGTTTGATCAAAGTGAGAATCATTTTTCTCGAATGTGGAGAAGGATATAAAAAGGTTTCTCTATTTTCTCCACTCTGTCAGTCTGTGAAGATCAGACTGCTCTCACGCTATGTGCCCACGTTGCATCGAGGTAGTTTCAGTTCTAAACGCACCCTTTGTCAGAAATGGTATTTGCCAAAGTTGCTATTGACCACAAAAACGCTATAAATACTCGTGCGTTTTTACCGCGATTTACATGCTTTTTCATTGCTTAAAGTCAGATGCGTTTTGAAGACAAATACACTGCTAAATAAAGTTTTAACATTCAAACACTATGAAAAAATGGAAAAAAAAATGATAACAAATATCAAGATTATAATCATAAACTTAATAGCTTATTTTATTAAAATGATAAATGTTTGTTAATATTTATGTATAAAATAACGTTAAATTAATGTTTTTCTTAATTTTAATTGTCGGTCTACGTGTGTGTAAAGGGACATATCATGCCTTTAATATAATGTCAAAAACACAGGCAATTAAATTGTCAAAAACGCTTGTTTTCTGCATCCAAAAAGCATGTAAAACGCTAGGATTTTGATGTAGAATGCGTTTTGCATCTTCTCATTGACTCTAATGTTATCAAAACGCAGCTCAACTGGCAAAAACAATTGACATGCTGCTTCTTTAAACGCTGAGTTTTTGCCCAAAAATATGCAAATTAAAAGCAGCGTTTTGAACAGCATGGTGTGCACAAGAAATCCCTATTTCTCATAGACTTTGCTTGGAAATCAAAGCGCATTCATTTTGGCATTAAAACGCTGCAGTTGAAAACGCTGCGGAAAAGCATGAAAAAACGCAACGTGGGCAGATAGCCTCAGATGTCACAAAAGTGCAGTCCAATTTTTTCACAGACCCATAGACTTATATTGATGTGTGCCATCCAATTCACAGAGGCAAATTTTCCATGCTGGAAAAAAAGGAGGACATGTGCTGCGTCATTGAGTAACATTGTTCCGAGTGCAATCTGATATTTTGATGGATCGCACTTGGACCGAAAGTACGATAATTTGCACGAGCCCTTAGATGATTGAAAGTAGAAGTATTGTCCCCCCACGGATGACATTAGTCTTAAGACTCATAACATATTGTAATATAGGATTCTGTACATATCATTAGAAAGACTTTTCCAATCATTTAGGACAAACTGTAATCTTGTTCTAGGGACTAGATGGGTAACTACTCTATAGAAACCATTTTACAACCATGTGCACAAGCCTATATGGTCTGGACTGTCGCCATTCAAGTTTTGTTTACTGCCTGTGAGTTCTCAGTAAGTTTGAGAATTCCTGAGATTGACTCTTTCAATTACTCATAACAAAACATGAAAAAAGGCTTTTGTGTAAGCTGAAACGGGGTTTATTTGATTACTGCGTTGGACTAACAAACATCATAATGTTTAGAATTTTGATTAGTGATTAGAGAGCACTACCATGCTTGAGTGCTCGGTACTCGTAACCAGTAGGTGCTTGGATGGGCACGACTCGATTACCGAGTACAGTGAAAGTCAATGGGAGACTTGAGCATTTTTAGAAAAATATTCCGGAAAAATGCTCGAGTCCCCCATTGACTTTTATTTTACTCGGGTACTCGAGTCGTGCCCATCCGAGCACCAACTGCTCGTTATGAGTACTGAAAATCTGTACTTGGTAATGCTTTCTCATCACTAATTTTGAAATCTTCAATAATTTATTTGTGGTATTTATTTTTGGAGTATAGAATCACTCTTTTAAATTTGCATACTTAAAGGGAAACTGTTTTTCTTATTTAATCTGAATTTAGCATGATGTAGGGGCTGAGACCCTGATTCCAGTGATGTGTCACTTACTGCGCAGAGATTATCTTTAGAGGACTAATTGTCTTGTGCTATGTAGTCCACCCTACCCCACCGCTGATTGTCATATTTCTGACTCTGCACAGTGCACAGAGAAAGCTGCCAATCAGGATGTGGGTGGGGCTATACAGAGCTCAGCATTCAGAGAACTTCTAGATATGCAGCACAGGAAACCGTGATTTTATGTGATTCCATAAAAAAATGCAGCAGGCAGCCTAGAAAGTGACATACTGCTGTATTCAGGATCTCAGCCCCTACATTATGCTCCTTTCAGGTTACATAGCAAAACTCTGGTGACACACTGGCGGACATATAGCCGGGGCAGCCGCACAGGAGCCCAGAGGGGTGAGGGGCCTCCCTCCCAACCAGGGTCTGACTGACCTGGCTAGACAAGGTGGGCTCCAGGTCCTCGGCGAGCCCCCTGTGCTCAATATAGAGGGGACCTGCCGCCGATAACTGCGGTTGTTTGAACGGGCCATCAAACGTCACTGCTATGCACCGAGCACTGTCGTCAGCATGTAGCGCATAGCGGGGATGTTTAATGGCTGCTGGCCTATCAAAGGTCACACATGTTTGCGAGCGGCCTCTGATAGACTGGCGGCCATTAAACTTCACTGCTATGTGCCTGGAACTGCTATCAGCACGCGGTGCATGGCAGTGACATTTAATGGCCATCCCTGCTTACCACTGTGCTGCGGAGGCTGCAATGACTCGGCGTCAGACTACAGAAACTAAAGACCCCGTTACATGCAACAACATCGCTAACGAGATATCGCTGGGGTCACGAAATTCGTGACGCACATCCGGCGTCGTTAGAGACGTTGTTGCGTGTGACACCTACGAACGACTGCTAACAATCCAAAAAGCGGCAAAAATCGTTGATTGTTGACACGTCGTTCCTTTCCAAAAAATCGTTGATCTTTTAGGATGCAGGTTGTTCGCCGTTCCTCAGGCAGCACACATCGCTACGTGTGACACCCCGGGAACGACAAACAACAGCGTACCTGCGTCCTCTAGCAACGAGATGGGAGTGACGTTCATGCGGCTGCTCTCTGCCCCTCCGCTTCTATTGGTGGCCCGCTGTGTAACGTCGCTGTGACACCACACAAACCGCCCCCTTAAAAAAGAGTTTGTTCGGCGGCTACAGCGACGCCGTTAGGAAGGTATGTGCGTGTGACACGTACTAGCGATAGTGTTTGCCACCGGCAGTGATTTGCCCATGATGCACGCACGACGGGGGCGGGTGCGATCGCTAGCGACATCGCTAGCGATGTCGCAGCATGTAAAGTGGCCTTAAGAGTCGAGAGAGAGCATTGTAGGGTGGGTGGACCACATGTAAAATGGGAGGCACTGTATTTAGAAGTGAAGGAACAGTACACAATTCTTGCACATAGACCCTTTGCTCTCAGTGTCCGCCCCTGTGGTGACAGATTCCCTTTAAGAAGCTTTGTTCTGTTTTTATGTGTGTACATTTTTTTTTTTTTTTACAAAATCTAATCATTTTATTTGAAATCTCCTTTAATTTAAACTTTGAACCAAACGTGAAATTGTGTAAAATCTATTCTCCAAAAACTCTGTTTGAACACATCCTTGAAATAACCTTGTTCTGGAAACTCATCTTCTTCCCCTGACCCAATTCCATGATCTACGGCGGTGTAACAACAGTGATGTCTTTATGTTTTATGTCTGTGGCCGGCACTGAATAACTTGGTAAATTGTTTTACCTGTTCCTGACATAATTAGATTTCAGTGGATACAGCTTTGTATTTCTAGCCTGATAGCAGCCTGTGTTTTATGGAGTAGCTGGGCTTGGGCCGGAAACTGCAAATTGTACCCGACTAAAGGGCCTGCGTTTGTGAATAATGAATGGTAATCCAATAATTCCCTAATGTAATGTCAATGTCGTTTGTGTAATTCCTGATTGTTACAATGTATATAAATATACAATGCACCGAGCAGCCAATCAAAAGCAGAAATCATTTTGTTGTAAAAATTTAAGAGGTGAGATGCAATTGCAAACAGTGAGAAAGTATTAGAAAATGGTGGCTAGCGAGGAACACACAGTTCTACTTAAAGTTTACTGATTGTTTAAGACTTGCCTAAACACAGAGCTTTATTTATTTTCCTGGAAAGCCACCTGTATATTTCTCCAATAAAATCTTTTACGTGTCTAATTATGTGCCAAAGCAAAAAAACGGGCAAAAATTACTTCTAAACTAATAAAGTCTTTTTTTTCTCATTTTCACTTTCATTCCCCACCTTTGGTGGGCTGTATTAAACACAATACAGTCTACACCTTGGGTAGAGTATCTTAAGTTTCATAAGTCAGTATACTAATAGGTTGGGAGCTACTTAGGCATATTTCCAGCCTCACAGTCGTTTTCTCAATGAAAGAAGCTTTGAAAACTTAGCGAAATGTGAACATAAAAAGGAAAGTGAATTTTTCCAACGCCGGTGAAATTTTTGCACACAGGGCTCTTATTGATTGGTTCAGGAAGAAAGTACTTATACACTAGACTTAAGCCAGCATGTTTACAAAACACAAGGTTGTCCTATTAATGTGCCTGTGAGGCAATAATTTTGAAGAGGTTTCCTGTCATGTGAGGAAGCATATGTAAATGCTCATTTAGCTCAATATACATATTGTACAGATTTATAAATGCTTCCAAGCAACCGTACCTGGGTTTATAAAGGTCGTCATCTATGAGGAACCTGGAATGTTATAAAAAAGCAGAAACTCATGGTGAAATTTAAAGGTGAGCTATAAAATAACTGAGCGCTCACTGATAGAAGAATTGAGTAACAAAATCCTAGTGTAGCATCTGGATGTAGGTACAATGAGCTATTGAGTACAGGACTAAATAGGAACTGCTGCTTAACTAAAGTCATATGAAATCTAGAAGGAAATAGGAAGATATCCAGTATCCAGTTGTCTAAATGCCCCATACATATCAGATAAGAGTCAGCACAACTCACCATTTCGGTGGAATCAGCCAACCATCTAGGGCCTCTCGACTATTTCCTGACATATTCTGTTGGTGGACATGAATTTGGCAGATACAGTTTAATTATCTGATCCTTCTGCTTGGTCAGGAGAAAAGCTACTGCCAGATGATTCTAAAGAAGTCATGGAAAATTAATTTTCCCAAGAGGCCACAAGACACAATTACTGTTGTGTAGCGCCAAACCAAAAGGCCAAATTTAATTCTGCTTAGTGTTATTACTATTTTTTTTCAATTAATTTTTATCCCTTAAAGGGATTGTCTGATAATTTTATATTGATGTCCTACCTTTAAAAAAAGTCATAAATACCTGATAGGTGGTATAGTGCACCTGCCATCTCCACTAATCAGTTGTTCCTAATGCAGATGCCGGACAGATGTGCTAACTCAGTTGTGGAGCTGCACAGCAAAGCTCTGTCACATGTTCAGTGGACACAGCTGGGTACTGTCCACCCACTCCCTATTTGAATGACTAGAGAACGGATGTGCAGTACCCAGGCTTGGCCACTATGGAGTTCACAGAGTTGTGTAGTTTTGCTCCCCAACTGAGTATGTTTGACCACCACTGACACCAGGAACAGCTGATTGGTGGGAGTGCTGGGCATTTCATACCCACCAGTCATATATAAAACAAAAAACACAAAAACCTGAGCTGAAACAATGTTCAGTAAACATTGTTTCAGCTCAGGTTTTTGTGTTTTTTGTATGTTTTCTTGCTTGGTTGCAAGTTGGGGGTGCAGCCCTCCTATTACTGAGACTGAACAGCTGATTGCGTCTCACTTTGCTGTGTATTTTATCTGGGACACAGCTAACCACTTGCCACCATCCATATTGGAGTTCTGACATGACACAAGTCAGGTATTGATAATGTTTTTAACTCAGTAGGTTAGGGACTGTCTCAGATGGGTACACCGTGACGAGGTGAGACAGCTTTTTACCTTTTTGCAAAAATGTATACACTAAGTACCCTGTTATTAAGCACTTGCAATTTATTTATTTATATTCAGGGTATTTTTCATACAATTTTTCTCCTTGGTTTTTTCTAGTCTTAAGGCTGCAATTCACATGCTTAATGTTGCATGTTTACTGAACATTGTTTCAGCTCAGGTTTTTGTGTTTTTTGTATGTTTTCTTGCTTGGTTGCAAGTTGGGGGTGCAGCCCTCCTATTACTGAGACTGAACAGCTGATTGCGTCTCACTTTGCTGTGTATTTTATCTGGGACACAGCTAACCACTTGCCACCATCCATATTGGAGTTCTGACATGACACAAGTCAGGTATTGATAATGTTTTTAACTTCAGTAGGTTAGGGACTGTCTCAGATGGGTACACCGTGACGAGGTGAGACAGCTTTTTACCTTTTTGCAAAAATGTATACACTAAGTACCCTGTTATTAAGCACTTGCAATTTATTTATTTATATTCAGGGTATTTTTCATACAATTTTTCTCCTTGGTTTTTTCTAGTCTTAAGGCTGCAATTCACATGCTTAATGTTGCATGTTTACTGAACATTGTTTCAGCTCAGGTTTTTGTGTTTTTTGTATGTTTTCTTGCTTGGTTGCAAGTTGGGGGTGCAGCCCTCCTATTACTGAGACTGAACAGCTGATTGCGTCTCACTTTGCTGTGTATTTTATCTGGGACACAGCTAACCACTTGCCACCATCCATATTGGAGTTCTGACATGACACAAGTCAGGTATTGATAATGTTTTTAACTTCAGTAGGTTAGGGACTGTCTCAGATGGGTACACCGTGACGAGGTGAGACAGCTTTTTACCTTTTTGCAAAAATGTATACACTAAGTACCCTGTTATTAAGCACTTGCAATTTATTTATTTATATTCAGGGTATTTTTCATACAATTTTTCTCCTTGGTTTTTTCTAGTCTTAAGGCTGCAATTCACATGCTTAATGTTGCATGTTTACTGAACATTGTTTCAGCTCAGGTTTTTGTGTTTTTTGTATGTTTTCTTGCTTGGTTGCAAGTTGGGGGTGCAGCCCTCCTATTACTGAGACTGAACAGCTGATTGCGTCTCACTTTGCTGTGTATTTTATCTGGGACACAGCTAACCACTTGCCACCATCCATATTGGAGTTCTGACATGACACAAGTCAGGTATTGATAATGTTTTTAACTTCAGTAGGTTAGGGACTGTCTCAGATGGGTACACCGTGACGAGGTGAGACAGCTTTTTACCTTTTTGCAAAAATGTATACACTAAGTACCCTGTTATTAAGCACTTGCAATTTATTTATTTATATTCAGGGTATTTTTCATACAATTTTTCTCCTTGGTTTTTTCTAGTCTTAAGGCTGCAATTCACATGCTTAATGTTGCATGTTTACTGAACATTGTTTCAGCTCAGGTTTTTGTGTTTTTTGTATGTTTTCTTGCTTGGTTGCAAGTTGGGGGTGCAGCCCTCCTATTACTGAGACTGAACAGCTGATTGCGTCTCACTTTGCTGTGTATTTTATCTGGGACACAGCTAACCACTTGCCACCATCCATATTGGAGTTCTGACATGACACAAGTCAGGTATTGATAATGTTTTTAACTTCAGTAGGTTAGGGACTGTCTCAGATGGGTACACCGTGACGAGGTGAGACAGCTTTTTACCTTTTTGCAAAAATGTATACACTAAGTACCCTGTTATTAAGCACTTGCAATTTATTTATTTATATTCAGGGTATTTTTCATACAATTTTTCTCCTTGGTTTTTTCTAGTCTTAAGGCTGCAATTCACATGCTTAATGTTGCATGTTTACTGAACATTGTTTCAGCTCAGGTTTTTGTGTTTTTTGTATGTTTTCTTGCTTGGTTGCAAGTTGGGGGTGCAGCCCTCCTATTACTGAGACTGAACAGCTGATTGCGTCTCACTTTGCTGTGTATTTTATCTGGGACACAGCTAACCACTTGCCACCATCCATATTGGAGTTCTGACATGACACAAGTCAGGTATTGATAATGTTTTTAACTTCAGTAGGTTAGGGACTGTCTCAGATGGGTACACCGTGACGAGGTGAGACAGCTTTTTACCTTTTTGCAAAAATGTATACACTAAGTACCCTGTTATTAAGCACTTGCAATTTATTTATTTATATTCAGGGTATTTTTCATACAATTTTTCTCCTTGGTTTTTTCTAGTCTTAAGGCTGCAATTCACATGCTTAATGTTGCATGTTTACTGAACATTGTTTCAGCTCAGGTTTTTGTGTTTTTTGTATGTTTTCTTGCTTGGTTGCAAGTTGGGGGTGCAGCCCTCCTATTACTGAGACTGAACAGCTGATTGCGTCTCACTTTGCTGTGTATTTTATCTGGGACACAGCTAACCACTTGCCACCATCCATATTGGAGTTCTGACATGACACAAGTCAGGTATTGATAATGTTTTTAACTTCAGTAGGTTAGGGACTGTCTCAGATGGGTACACCGTGACGAGGTGAGACAGCTTTTTACCTTTTTGCAAAAATGTATACACTAAGTACCCTGTTATTAAGCACTTGCAATTTATTTATTTATATTCAGGGTATTTTTCATACAATTTTTCTCCTTGGTTTTTTCTAGTCTTAAGGCTGCAATTCACATGCTTAATGTTGCATGTTTACTGAACATTGTTTCAGCTCAGGTTTTTGTGTTTTTTGTATGTTTTCTTGCTTGGTTGCAAGTTGGGGTGCAGCCCTCCTATTACTGAGACTGAACAGCTGATTGCGTCTCACTTTGCTGTGTATTTTATCTGGGACACAGCTAACCACTTGCCACCATCCATATTGGAGTTCTGACATGACACAAGTCAGGTATTGATAATGTTTTTAACTTCAGTAGGTTAGGGACTGTCTCAGATGGGTACACCGTGACGAGGTGAGACAGCTTTTTACCTTTTTGCAAAAATGTATACACTAAGTACCCTGTTATTAAGCACTTGCAATTTATTTATTTATATTCAGGGTATTTTTCATACAATTTTTCTCCTTGGTTTTTTCTAGTCTTAAGGCTGCAATTCACATGCTTAATGTTGCATGTTTACTGAACATTGTTTCAGCTCAGGTTTTTGTGTTTTTTGTATGTTTTCTTGCTTGGTTGCAAGTTGGGGGTGCAGCCCTCCTATTACTGAGACTGAACAGCTGATTGCGTCTCACTTTGCTGTGTATTTTATCTGGGACACAGCTAACCACTTGCCACCATCCATATTGGAGTTCTGACATGACACAAGTCAGGTATTGATAATGTTTTTAACTTCAGTAGGTTAGGGACTGTCTCAGATGGGTACAACGTGACGAGGTGAGACAGCTTTTTACCTTTTTGCAAAAATGTATACACTAAGTACCCTGTTATTAAGCACTTGCAATTTATTTATTTATATTCAGGGTATTTTTCATACAATTTTTCTCCTTGGTTTTTTCTAGTCTTAAGGCTGCAATTCACATGCTTAATGTTGCATGTTTACTGAACATTGTTTCAGCTCAGGTTTTTGTGTTTTTTGTATGTTTTCTTGCTTGGTTGCAAGTTGGGGGTGCAGCCCTCCTATTACTGAGACTGAACAGCTGATTGCGTCTCACTTTGCTGTGTATTTTATCTGGGACACAGCTAACCACTTGCCACCATCCATATTGGAGTTCTGACATGACACAAGTCAGGTATTGATAATGTTTTTAACTTCAGTAGGTTAGGGACTGTCTCAGATGGGTACACCGTGACGAGGTGAGACAGCTTTTTACCTTTTTGCAAAAATGTATACACTAAGTACCCTGTTATTAAGCACTTGCAATTTATTTATTTATATTCAGGGTATTTTTCATACAATTTTTCTCCTTGGTTTTTTCTAGTCTTAAGGCTGCAATTCACATGCTTAATGTTGCATGTTTACTGAACATTGTTTCAGCTCAGGTTTTTGTGTTTTTTGTATGTTTTCTTGCTTGGTTGCAAGTTGGGGGTGCAGCCCTCCTATTACTGAGACTGAACAGCTGATTGCGTCTCACTTTGCTGTGTATTTTATCTGGGACACAGCTAACCACTTGCCACCATCCATATTGGAGTTCTGACATGACACAAGTCAGGTATTGATAATGTTTTTAACTTCAGTAGGTTAGGGACTGTCTCAGATGGGTACACCGTGACGAGGTGAGACAGCTTTTTACCTTTTTGCAAAAATGTATACACTAAGTACCCTGTTATTAAGCACTTGCAATTTATTTATTTATATTCAGGGTATTTTTCATACAATTTTTCTCCTTGGTTTTTTCTAGTCTTAAGGCTGCAATTCACATGCTTAATGTTGCATGTTTACTGAACATTGTTTCAGCTCAGGTTTTTGTGTTTTTTGTATGTTTTCTTGCTTGGTTGCAAGTTGGGGGTGCAGCCCTCCTATTACTGAGACTGAACAGCTGATTGCGTCTCACTTTGCTGTGTATTTTATCTGGGACACAGCTAACCACTTGCCACCATCCATATTGGAGTTCTGACATGACACAAGTCAGGTATTGATAATGTTTTTAACTTCAGTAGGTTAGGGACTGTCTCAGATGGGTACACCGTGACGAGGTGAGACAGCTTTTTACCTTTTTGCAAAAATGTATACACTAAGTACCCTGTTATTAAGCACTTGCAATTTATTTATTTATATTCAGGGTATTTTTCATACAATTTTTCTCCTTGGTTTTTTCTAGTCTTAAGGCTGCAATTCACATGCTTAATGTTGCATGTTTACTGAACATTGTTTCAGCTCAGGTTTTTGTGTTTTTTGTATGTTTTCTTGCTTGGTTGCAAGTTGGGGGTGCAGCCCTCCTATTACTGAGACTGAACAGCTGATTGCGTCTCACTTTGCTGTGTATTTTATCTGGGACACAGCTAACCACTTGCCACCATCCATATTGGAGTTCTGACATGACACAAGTCAGGTATTGATAATGTTTTTAACTTCAGTAGGTTAGGGACTGTCTCAGATGGGTACACCGTGACGAGGTGAGACAGCTTTTTACCTTTTTGCAAAAATGTATACACTAAGTACCCTGTTATTAAGCACTTGCAATTTATTTATTTATATTCAGGGTATTTTTCATACAATTTTTCTCCTTGGTTTTTTCCAGTCATATATTGATGATCTACCACAAAGATAGGCCATCAATATAAAAGTCCCAGACAACCATTTTAATATTGAACAGAATTAAGTCTGTTTACTAGCTGCTACTGCTAACATTTGCAAATCATTGTAGGAGTTGACATGCCACAGATTTAAATAAATAGTTTGTTAAAATCTGTTAGAAGACATAGGCAACTTGTGCAGTAGATTTCAGAAATCTTCATTTTGCTGTTATGTGAAAAGTTGGCAAATATTAGCCTTGAAAAACTTGCTGGAAATAAAAACCATGACAGAAACACAGCATGTGAACAAGCCTTAATAGATATCTTTCTTGTAGTAAAGGCCTAATCAAATAAAAAAATTTACTCAATTAAAAAGAAGAAATGTCCTGACCTCTTGTCAAAGATCTCTTATCACATGGATGTGGTACAAAGTATAGCTTTAGGACAAGTGCTTAAAGGAGTTGTCTGGTTGCTCTATGTGGCTGCACACTTGTGTTTCCACGTGCTGTGGAGATCTCCAGTGTCAGCATTGGGAGTGGTGCCTGCTTCTGGCCATGGTCCGGCTGGACTGTTTCCATCATGCTCAATACAAGTGTATTGATCAAGGCAGGAGGCATATTCTGGCCAGTGGTGTGTGTCACTGATGCCGAGGAGTCCATGCGGTGCACAGTGTGTGCATTGAGATGATTCATCAGGTCGGCAAACTCATGAATGTAGACCGAACACTCTCACTCTCTTTCTCCAATTTATTAACCCACAAAACACCTAGGTGACGTTGCAGCATGGGGGCACATTAAAGAGCATGACCGATCACTGCGACTTTAGGCAAACACTGGCTGAGATGCAGCTGTGAGCAGTGATATCACTGAGTTTACCTGCAGTCAAAATATACGGGGGACAGTACATCATTTTTTAAAAGTATTTATTTATTTGTACACTCCATTCGGGGACCCCGACAGCCTCTGCTAGGGCAACCAATCATTTATATATTTTTAACAATATAACAATAATAAAAATAATAAAGTTTATTTTATAGTGCCAAAATATTCTGCAGCACTTTACACTTAAGTGGGGACTTGTATAGACAAAAAACAAAACAAAGTAGCACATAGTTCAGCAGCTACTGTAGGAATGAGGCCCTGATCGAAAGCTTACAATTTATGGGGAAATAGGGGGAACAAATACTTTCGTAGAAGCACCATCTTTTGGCGCTATATCCAACTCTTGCAGCTGCCCTGGTGACCTGTGGTTCGCTGGATAATAATGGGGTTAGGGCTAGCTGTATATTATCAACTTGCCCTAAGCCCGAAATTCATGGTGTGACGCCAATATTAGCCATGGCCACCATGAATTTCTAGTACAGATAAAAAAAAACACAACACAGAAAAATATTTTTATTAGAAATAAAACACAAGAGTGACTCCATCTTTATTGAAATAAAGAACCCACCTCCGCAGTAATCCTTGGTCAAGGATCCTGCGCCGTCCAATCTGGATCCAATATCATCTGATCGGTTTGCTGGAAGGTAAAGTGATCAGATGGTGTGTCAGGTTCAAGGGCCTGAATCACATGACACAGCAGCTGATTGTATAAATGGCTTTTATACAATCAGCTGATGCATCAGTGCAAACCCCCCCCCCCCCCCCCAAAAAACAACAAACTACACACTTCTGTGCAGACTCCTGTCCGACAGCAGCAGTTGATAGTTTAGCCGGGAGGGCGGTAAAAAGCCGGCCTCACCGCTCGACTTATCGTGTCAGCTGATTCCGTCAGGTGACCACATCAGCTGATCATCTCCAGGTCTGAGAGAGAGAAAAGAGAGAGAAAAGAGGGAGAAAAGAGAAGAGAGAGAGAGAGAAAAGAGAGAGAAAAGAAAAGAGAGAGAGGGAGAGAGGGAGACAGAAGAGAGAGAGAAGAGAGGAGAGAGAGAAGAGGAGAGAAGAGAGAGAGAGAAAAGAGAGGGAGAAGAGAGAGAGGAGAGAGAGAGGAGAGAGAGGAGAGAGAGAGGAGAGAGAGAAGAGAGAGAGGAGAGAGCAATACAGCCTCATTCCATGAACTGCTTCGATTTTAGAGGTGTGTCCCGTGGCTCACAGCTGATGTCCGGCTCCTCCCCTCAGTGCATAATTAAATGAAATTAAATTATAAATATATATAAATAATAATTATAATTTAAAATTAAAAATAAATTAAATTAAATTCTTTACCGGGGCGGCCGGGACTTGAATTTGTGAACTAATGCTCCTTAGGCCCCCTTCACACGTCCGTGAAAAACACGCACGTGTGTTACGGGCCGTTTTTCGGGTCCGTGTCCCGTTTTTGTGTCCGTTTTATGGTCCGTGTGGCATCTGTGTGAATTGCGTATGCTAGCCGTGTTTGTGTGTAGAACGTCCGTGTGTGCGTGTGGAATTAACGTGTATGTGTACGTAGAATGTACGTGGAATGTACGTGTGGAATGTCCGTGTGTGTGATGCACAATGTCGTTTATAAATGTCGGCTGACAGCAGACAGAGTTGCGCGATGAGAATGAACTCGGGTGAACTTCACCCGACTTCATCCTCATACCGCGGTTCTGTCTGTGTCGAGTACTGATTAGCGGTCACCTGTGAAGGATTCACCGGTGACCGCTAATCCCCCGAGTGACTGAAGTTTCCCCTCCTCTCTCATACTCACCGTTCTCTATCCCCGGCGCGGCGCTGCACGGCATTCACACTGCTGCTGCGGCTTTTACTATTTTGAAAAATCCGGCCGCTCATTAAACAATCTCCTATTCCCTGCTTTCCCCGCCCACCGGCGCCTATGATTGGTTGCAGTGAGACACGCCCCCACACTGAGTGACAGGTGCCTCACTGCACCCAATCACAGCAGCCGGTGGGCGTGTCTATACTGTGCAGTAAAATAAATAAATAAAAAAAAAAACGGCATGCGGTCCCCCTCAATTTTAATGCCAGCCAGATAAAGCCATACGGCTGAAGGCTGGTATTCTCAGGATGGGGAGCTCCACGTTATGGGGAGCCCCCCACCCTAACAATATCAGTCAGCAGCCGCCCAGAATTGCCGCATACATTATATGCGACAGTTCTGGGACTGTACCCGGCTCTTCCCGATTTGCCCTGGTGCTTTGGCAAATCGGGGTAATAAGGAGTTAATGGCAGCCCATAGCTGCCACTAAATCCTAGATTAATCATGTCAGGCGTCTCCCCGAGACACCTTCCATGATTAATCTGTAAATTACAGTAAATAAACACACACACCAGAAAAAAATCCTTTATTAGAAATAAAAAACACACACATATACCCTGGTTCACCACTTTAATCAGTCCCAAAAAGCCTTCCATGTCCGCCGGAATCCAGGATGCTCCAGCGTCGCATCCAGCGCTGCTGCATGGAGGTGACCGGAGCTGCAGAAGACACCGCCGCTCCGGTCACTTCCACGCAGTAAATGAGGTGAGTAGCGCGATCAGCTGAGCTGTCACTGAGGTTACCCGCTGTCACTGGATCCAGTAACAGCGGGTAACCTCAATGACAGCTCAGCTGATCACGCAGCTGTCTTCATTAGCTGCGTGGAGGTGACAGGAGCGGCTGTGTCTGCGGCAGCTCCGGTCACCTCCATGCAGCAGAGCTGGATGCGACGCTGGACCATCCTGGATGACGCCGGACATGGAGGGCTTTTTCGGGCTGATTAAAGTGGTTAACCAGGGTATATGTGTGTGTTTTTTTATTTCTAATAAAGGATTTTTTCTGGTGTGTGTGTTTATTTACTGTAATTTACAGATTAATCATGGAGGGTATCTCGGTGAGACGCCTGACATGATTAATCTAGGATTTAGTGGCAGCTATGGGCTGCCATTAACTCCTTATTACCCCGATTTGCCAAAGCACCAGGGCAAATCGGGAAGAGCCGGGTACAGTCCCAGAACTGTCGCATATAATGTATGCGGCAATTCTGGGCAGCTGCTGACTGATATTGTTAGGGTGGGGGGCTCCCCATAACGTGGAGCTCCCCATCCTGAGAATACCAGCCTTCAGCCGTATGGCTTTATCTGGCTGGCATTAAAATTGGGGGGGGCCGCAAGCGGGTTTTTTTAATTATTTATTTATTTATTTTACTGCACAGTATAGACACGCCCACCGGCTGCTGTGATTGGGTGCAGTGAGGCACCTGTCACTCAGTGTGGGGGCGTGTCTCACTGTAACCAATCATAGCCGCCGGTGGGCGGGGAAAGCAGGGAATAGGAGATTGTTTAATGAGCGGCCGGCTTTTTCAAAATAGTAAAAGCCGCCGCAGCAGTGTGACTGCCGTGCAGCGCCGTGCCGGTGATCGGGGAACGGTAAGTATGAGAGAGGGGGGGAAACTGACCGACAGACTGTGAGAGAGGGACAGACAGACAGAGAGACCGACAGAGAGACAGAGAGACCGACCGACGGACTCAGGGAGATTGACCGACATACACAGAAATAGAAAGAATAGCCGACATCACTAGAAATAAAAACACCAAACGGACACGGACTATAGGTAGATGCATACGTGTTTACTAACGTGTGTGCACATACCCATAGACTTTCATTGTGTCCACGTGTGCGTGCTCCGTGCAGATAACGGACATGCATCCGTGCAAAACGCAAACACATACGGATCACGGACACGCACACACGGACATAATGAAATAACGCACGTGTGACCACAATCATAGATTAACATTGGTGCACGTTTGGCCGTGTCTCCGGTATATACGGAAACGGACCAAACACGCACGTGTATCACGGACGTGTGAAGGGGGCCTAAGGCAGTATCTCTAACCATTGAGCCACTGCCTCTAAAGAGAAGCATACGAAGATTTGGTAATCTTGACCTCTGCATTGCATATTGACATCTCTGGTGACAGCGCGGCTCACTTCAGGTGCTGCGTGGAGGGGACACAGAGCTCTCGTGTTCTACGGCGCTCCCTGTCATCTTCATGTTGCAGAGCTGACAGTGTCGTGTGGATTACTTCGGACCTGGATTGTTGTTTGAGGATTAATAAAGAGGTAAATGAGGGTTTTTTTTGTCTTTTATTCCAAATAAAGGATTTTTCGTTGTGTGTGTTTATTTACTTTCACTTACAGGTTAATCATGGAAGGTATCTTGGGAAGATGCCTGCCATGATTAACCCTGTTATTACCCCGATTGCCACCACACCAGGGCAATTCGGGATGAGCTGGGTAGAGTCCCAGGACTGTCGCATCTAATGGATGCGGCAATTCCGGGAGGCTGCTGGCTGATATTGTTAGGATGCTGGGCTCCCCATAATGTGGCGCTCCCCATCCTGACAATACCAGCCTCCAGCTGTGTGGTTTTATCCTGGCTGGTATCAAAATTGGGGGGGAACCGCAGTTTTTTTTTTAATTATTTATTTATTTTACTGCACGATATAGATCCACCTGCCGGCGGCAGTGATTGGCTGCAGTGAGACAGCTGTCATTCATCGTGGGGGTGTGTCTGACTGCAACCAATCATGGGCGCCGGTGGGTGGAGAAAGCAGGGAATACCTGATTGAATAATGAAGCGGCAGCCATTTTCAAAAGAGCAAAAGCCGCCGGAGATTTGTGACAGCCGTACAGCAAGGCGCCCGTGATCGGTGAGTAGGAAAGAGAGTGGGATTGTGCTGGGGGCGCAGGACACATGCAAATACACAACGTGTGCACATAGCCTTACTTTGAAAAGCCACGCTTTTGGTGATCGAACCGTTATCTAACGGTAACTCGAACTGTCGAACTTCTAGCAAATCATTCGAGTTTGTCGAACCACTCGAACATCGCTCAAAATCACTCAAATTTGAAATTGGCGAACCCTTCGACTCGAATATCGCTCAACTCTAATGATAAGTGACATAGTGAATCATTTTTTTTTTACTTTTGGGTCCACGGCCAGGAAACACCCCATATCCCAATCCCATTGTTATTCCTCCGAATTAAATCTGGCAATCCTTTGTTCTGTGATCAGCTTCCTTCTCAACTGAGCCACAGCCTGGTTATGTTTCTGTTAGGTGTTGTTCATCTTTTTTCTGTTTTTCATTCTTTTTCTATGAACAGGTGTTTTCATTCTTTTGTTTAGTCTGACCTATCACCTTGTTGGTCCCGCCATTTAAACCTTCCCCTGGCTTATCTTTCCTGCTGCTGGTTTTCTGAAGGGGACCTTGCTTTGATTTCCAGCCTACTGCCAAGTGTTATTACCAGGCAGTTTGACACCTACAGTTGAAACCAGAAGTTTATATACACTATCTAAAAACACACATATGCATGTTTTTCTCACTACCAGACATGAACTCAGAATAAACATTTCCCATTTTAGGTCAATTAGGATTACCAAAATTATGTGTATTTGCCAAATGCCAAAATAATGAGAGAGAGAGAATATTTTACATCATTTTTATTACTACTTTCTGCAAAATCAAAAGTTTACAAGCATGTTATTAACATTTTGTACCATCGCCCATAAACTGTATGACTTAGGTCAGACATTCTGGGTATCCTTCCACAAGCTTCTCACAATAGTTGGTAGGAATTTAGGCCCATTCCTCCTGACAGAACTGGTGTAACTAAGCCATGTTTGTAGGTTGCCTTGCTCGCACTTGACTTTTCAACTTTCAATCGGATTGAGATCAGGGATTTGCAATGGCCACTCCAAAGCATTGACTTTGTTATCCTTAAGCCACTTTGTAACCAATTTAGTAGTATGCTTTGGGTCATTATCCATTTAGAAGACCCGTTGCCGCCCAAGCTTTAAGTTCTTGGCTCATGTCTTGAAATGTTACTTCAGTATTGCTACATAATCTTTTTTACTCATGATGCCATCTATTTTTTGAAGTGCACAAGACCCTCCTGCAGCTAAACAACCACACAACATGATGCTGCCACCCCCGTGTTTCACAGTTAGGATGGTGTCATTAGGCTTCAAAGCTTCTCCTTTTTCCCTTCAAATGCAATGATGGTCATTATGGCCAAACACTTCAATTTTAGTTTAGTGAGACCACAGGACATGTCTCCAAATTTTAAGGCTTTAGTTCCTGTGTGCATTTACAAACATTAATCTGGCTTTATATGTGTTTTTTTGTAGCAATGGCTTCTTCCTGCGCAGAGTGGCCTTTCAGCCTATGTTGATGCAGTACTTGTTTCACTGTGGATAATGACACAATTTTACCAACTTCCACAAGATCTTTTGCTTATGGTCTTGGGTTGATATGCACATGTCTGACCAAGGCAAATTCATTTCTGGTACACAGAACCCTTCTCCTTCCTGAGTGGTAAGATGACTGGACAGTCCCATATTGTTTGTACTTGCACATAATTGTTTGTAAAGATGAACGAGACACCTTCCAGTATCTGGAAATTGCACCCAAGGATGAAGAAGACTTGTGCAAGTCCACAATTCTCTTCCTGAGAACTTGGTTAATTTCTTTTTCACTTTCCCATGATACTACAAAAAAAAGCAGCATGTTTCAGATGTGCATTAAAAAACATCTACTGGTGTGTTTCTAATTAACTCAGATGTTGCCAATAAACCTCTCAGTAGCTTCCATAGAAATGACATCATCATATAGGCTGTCCCATATTGTTTAAAGACAAAGTGATCTTAGTGTATGTCAAGTTTTGAGTTTGCCAAAAAGTAATAAAATGCCTTAAAACATTCTCTCTCTCTCTGTATTCTGGAATTTGGCAAATACAGTGGAACCTCGCTTAACGAGTAACCCAGTTAGTGAGTATTTCGCCTAACGAGCAAGGCTTTCTGTAAATTTGTAACTCTGTTTGCGAGAAATTCTTGCTGTATGAGCAAAATACTCACTGCATACACTTCCGGTTCCGTACATCCACCGCGCTCTAACCCACTCCTGCAGTCCACAGAAACACATACAAGCACGCACAAAAACACACAAACAAACATGCACGCACACTCACACACATATATGCTCACCTTACCTTCCGTTCCCTCGCCGGCTTCCTGGAACTTGCATGTATCGGGTAACCAAGGCGACCTATGCCGAACCTTCAGCTGCCTTTGAGCAGCGGCTGACAGAGGAAGGTCCTCCTTCCACAGGATGTGTATCCGGTAACCATCGCGTCGAGGGAGGAACTTCCCCTGTCAGGCGCTACTCAAAGGCAGCGCGCTGGCTAATCAGAGGCAAGCGACTCCTGCCTTTGACGTCAGCGCGCAGAATGCGGAAGGTCCGGCATCGGTCGCCTTGGTTACCCGATACACGCCTTCTACGGGCGAACTGCAAGTTCCCGGAGACCGGCGAGTTAACAGAAGGTAAGGTGAACATAATCTGTGTTTGTGCGTGTATGTTTGTGTGTGTTTATGCGTGTGTGTTTGTGCGTGTTTGTGCGTGTTTGTACGTGCGTGGAATGGCACAATAGTGCACCAGGATGGGACATTTATCAAGTTGTGGAACGAATTGAATGCATTGCAATGATTTCCTATGGGAAATCTTGCTTTGCTGAACGAGTAACTTGGTTAAAAAGCACACTCCCAGAACGGATTGTTCTCGTTAACCAAGGTTCCACTGTATAAATAACTAGCTGTAGTACCCAGCGTTGCCCGTGATAGTAACTAAGTGTCTTTGTGTCTCTCTGTCTCCCTCTTTGTCCCCCTCTCTGATTGCCTGTCTCCCTCTCTGTCAATCTTTCTTCCTCTCTCTGTCTCCCTCTCTGTGTATCTCTGTGTATCTGTCTCTGTGTGTCTCTGTATGTGTATGTCTGTCTCTGTGACTGTCTGTCTCTGTGTTTGTGCGTGTGTCTATGTCTGTGTTTCTGTGTTTGTCTATGTGTCTGTGTGTGTCTGTGTGTCTCTGTCTCCGTGTGTCTCTGTCTCTGTGTGTGTTTCTGTAGTTTATTCTGATTTCATGTCAGATAGCGAGAATAACATGCACATGTGTGTTTTTAGATAGTGTATGTAAACGTCTGGTTTCAACTGTACAGGGTGCATCTTTTACATCTATGCTGTAGCTTCCCCTAGTTCCTAAGGAGGTATGCAAAACACTCAATGTCAATTAGTGAGCTGGTCGAAGTTATGAACTCCTAGTCCTCCAGTCAGGGTTTTCCTAGTCTGCAGAGGGGCCTCTAGGAACTGAGCAGCTGGGAACTTTCGTTTGTAAAAGATCAAGGTGGGTCAGGTGTAACTGTTTTGAGATTAACCTCATTTCCATGTACGCATTACTATGAGCACAACACCCATTGAGAACCTGTTGCCTATCCTTTGAATAAATAAATCACAGTAATTGTTATACATGACAAACACTGAGTAGGTAAACATGGATTGCCATAATTGAGGGATTGGCTCAGAAGCTTATATCCAGCATGCCAAATAAACTGCACATTTCTTGAAAAATAAGGATCAACACTGTAAATATTGAGTCTCTGCATCAACCTGATGCATTTGTCAATAACAGTTTAAAAACTTATGAAATGATTAGAATTATACTTTAGTTACCATGGAAACTTCTGACTAGAAGATCGAAAAATGCTAAACCAGAAAGCATTGTGAAAACTAAAATTTGTGTCAGCATCAAAACTTTTGGCCACAACTGTATGATCATCATTCCATTAAAGGACAATGATTTCCTCCATGATTTTCTTTTCACATAATATGCTGGCTGAGCTATAGGGACAGAGGTCATGTTTCTAGCACGAGTCTTCATTTAGCAGCAGATAACAATAGATTATCTTTCGATATGTAATGTGCAGATGTTAATGAATCAGGGTGAAAGTGTGCTATTAATAATTTCCACAAAGTTCTTGTCACAAAGACTCTAAAGTACATGTTGTGTAATAATTAATGTTGCATTATGTCGTGGATCATTCTGCACTTTGTATCTTGCTGAAAATGTCACATTTAGTTTAGATGTTTGTACTATTCTTAGCTTGATACCTATGCATTATTTATTAGATGAATGGAGGATGAGTCGAGAGAGAGCCCAAGGAGAATGTATTGTCAAACAGACCTATGCAGTCTATGAATATATTGTTTGCACATCAGCACTGCTGGGAACCATAAACCATACTACATCAGATAATAATCAATATGGTATATCAAATTATCCTCATATAACTTCTTACTGGCTTTAAACATTTGTGGGAAATCTAGTGAAACTGTTTTAGGTAACCTTGAAAAATTCTGAATTCCTACAAAGTATAGCAACAAAATGATATAGCCACGTTAGACCTCAATTCACACTTTTTCCCTAATTCCTTGTTTTTGTCTTTATTACACCATGACTCCAAACTGATTGCCATGAATTTCTCTGTAGGATACTTTATTCATGACCCTCGTCGTCTTTTGGTGACCACCAAGCCTTTCTGCTGTCTGCATTGTCATTGTGTCTAAACAGTAGATTAGAAGTTGTGTCAAGCAGCAGCTAGCCTATCTGAAGTTATATTATTTATGTGTATCTTATATTTTATTTTGTGCACTTGGTATATTTTCTACTAAGCTCAGGTTATGTGTATTTCATCATGATTTATAATTTTGAAACATTATGGATGCATTAATAAACATTCCTTTTCCTATTTTCTGCTTTATGTATTTCCAACATATTTCGCAGAGCTGTCAACTGTGTGTAGCCTCTCATATCAATCCGAGTCTACAATGGTTGATGCAATCTAATTTCCCCATTTGAGAGACACATTTTCTCTGTGTTCACTTATAAAGAGCTCTTTGATCTGATCGGCTAATGGCTTCAGGTCCAGCTTCAAAAAGCAACGCTTTTAACAGGGTCAAGCTGCAGTTGGCCGTACCATGATGGTTGCGGTGTCACATGGTGCTATGTACGCATGTAATACATGATGTCTTTGAGTCTAGGGAGAGAGAGACGCTCTTTACAATGACTCCTTGCTCTGGCTGATAAGGAGGACTTTACTCAATGATATTAATATGGATTTATAAGGTATGTAGAGGGGATCAGAGGTTAACCCCTTTAACCTGCTGAGGATCGGACAATTTTCTGTTTTTATGATTTCATTTTTTCCTCCCCTTCTTCCAAGAGCCATAACTTTCAGCTGACATAGCCATGTGTGGTCTTGTTTTTTGTGGGATGATTTGTACTTTGGAATATCATCATCCATTTTACCATATAATGCGCTGGAAAACAGGAAAAAAAATTAAAGCTTTGTGAAACTGCGAAAACTCCCGCAATTCTGCAATTGATTTTTGAGATTTGTTTTTATGGTGTTCATTATGCAATAAAAAATACTTCGCAGCATGATTCTTCAGGTCAGTATGACTATGGAGATACCAATCTTGCATATTTTTTATTTATATTTAAAGAAGCACTCCTGTTCATTTTTAAATTCCTTAAATGTGTGTATGTACATGTAATGCAGCATGAGTGTATTGATATACTCTCCTCCCACCTCTCTCTTCAGCATCCAGTGCCATTCTTCTCAGTTTCTGAGTGTCATCTTTCCTCTGCAGACTCTGCGTCACGCTGCGCTCTGTGTGACCTAGAAGCAACTTTTACAATATGAAAAACACTTTGTCCCCTTTGTATTTATTTTTTTTTTTGCGGATCTGCAGCTACCCAAAAAAAAATAAATTCTGGTGTTTTATTATTCTAATATAAGAAAAATAGAAACCACTATCTAGCCCCATTTCCGTGAGATGGCTGGATTGTCATTGTAAATAAGCACTTGAACCTTGCCTCCCCCCCCCCATCTCATTGTAAATTGTAAGCTCTCACGATCAGAGTTGTGGTTTGTTTTTTTTTTTTCCCTCCTCTAAATATTGTATTTCTATAACTGTTACTTGTGTGTATATGATCCTCCTGAATTGTAAAGCGCTGCGGAATATGTTGGCACTATAGAAATAAAGATTATTATTATTATTATTATTATTATTATTATTATTATTATTATTATTATTATTATTATAGAAAAATCCAGTAGAAAAAAAGTATTGGAAAAGTTTTTCTTCAATTAAAAATTAGTCTTTATTATACAAATTTTAAAATCCAATGTTCCACAGTCTGGGGCAGATAAAGAGGTAGTAGTCACACACGGCTACACTTTTCAGCATTGTCTCACACCTTCTTCAAGGTCTAACATCATTGATTGTTGGGTCTTGAAGAAAGTGTGAAACAACGCTGAATTGCGTAGCCCTATGTGACCACTACCTCTTTATCTGCCCCAGACTGTGGATCATTGGATTTAAAAATTTCTATAATTAAGACTATTTATTAATAGAAGAAAAACTTTTCTGTTGGATTTTTCTATTTTTCTAGTTTCTGAATTAAGTGGCTGGCTTCCACCCCTCTGCTTGCATTTGTAAATTCTTTGGAAGTGTTCCACAGACATCTACAGATACTGGTAAGCTGGCAAACGTTTGTATATCATTTTTCTAATATGCTTTCCAATAATAAGCAGCACATTGTAGCGCTTATCAGCTGAAGGGATAGCATTCCAAAGCATAGGCAGGATAGAAGGTGAGGAGAGTTAAATTTGATCAGAGCATGCGTGCTCAGACTGCTGTCATTCATCGAGAGACAGCCCTTCCCCCACCAATAATGTGCGCTGTTCAGTTCCTCCAATTCTGGTCCCCAGGTCGGAAGTAGCCTTGCTGCATGACAAGGGAGTAATTAAACAGCCACACAGGCATAGACTTACAGGAACAGGGCACGTAATGAAAGTGTAATCGGAAACTGATTATTAGGAAGAGTTAGGTCATATGAGAAGGGGTTAAATTAGTATTTTAAAACCTCTTTAACGTTACTTTCATATTATGGAGTAATAAAGTGGTGTATGAAACCTAGTTTTCTTACAATTTTGGAAACTGTTCTTATGTTCCATGACATATTGATTAAAACGTAACATTTTAAAAGGTATGTATTCATTTATGCTGAATACTGTAGGTGCAATCATCCTACGGATGGAAATGTGTATCTCTACAATGATGATATCCATGTCATTCTATAAAAACTGATAGAACCGATGAACAGATTGTTCATCTACATCTTATTAAGCCTTTTTGTTCTATAAATAATAGAGTTACATGAATGAGACTATGACAGAATGTGTTGCGTACCCGTTTTGTCCACTTTGGACTGTTCTATTTTGTTAGCAGTTTTCCCAAATATACACTGATGATCAGTGTATCCTGCTTTTATTACCCTTAAGAATGAGCTGTAATTTGAGGAGGAACTTGGCGGCAAGCTTGTCTCTCCACAACACCCCTGAAGGTTAAAGGGAGCGTTCTACAGTGCTTGTATGATATTTATGTAAAGCATTGACCTGCCAGCTCCTCTAGGGCTGAGAGATGCTCTTCGAAGCAACTCTCCCATTAGAAAATTACATAAATGTTCTGAGCTAGTGTCTTTCCCTCACTTAACTTTAGAGTTTTTCTTTATTTTAATTATTTTAATTAGAATTTCCCTATTTTTCTAAATCCTTATTTTTAATTTAATTTCTAAATCAGACAACTCCTTTAAGGAAAAGTAAGCAAACATGCTGTCCTTAAAAATCATAGGGTTTTTTCAACATACTAGATGTAGTAGTTTTTGATGTGGGGTGTATTCATTTTTGATTCAACAAATTTGAGTAGAACTAAAGATTTTGAAATTAAAGTTGTATTATTAACCATATTTTCATACTACGTGTTAAAAAAATGTTCTGTAAAACTCAGTCATGTCAAAAGTCCCCTTGTGTTCAGTGAGATATTGATTAGCATGTTACTTTTAAAAGAGGGTGTACTCATTGCAAATTTTCCCACCTACAAAAAATGAAAGAATGGAGAGGTCTGTAATTTTTATCGTAGGTACACTTCAACTGGGACACACAAAATTTTCCCAAAAATCGTGAAAATCAAATTGTATGATTTGTAAATAATGAATTTGCATTTTATTGCATGAAATAAGTATGTGATCACCTACCAACGAGCAAGATTTCTGGGTCTCACAGACCTGTTATTTTTTCTTTAAGGAGCCCGAATACTCTATAATCATTACCTGTATTCATTGCACCTGTTTGAACCCATTACCTGTGTAAAAGACACCTGTCCACACACTCAAACCTCTCCACCATGGCCAAGACCAAAGAGCTGTCTAAGGACACAATTGTAGACCTGCACAAGGCTGGTGTGGGCTACAAGATAATAAGCAAGCAGCTTAGTGAGAAGGCAACAACTGTCGGCCCAATTATTAGAAAACGGAAGAAACACAAGATGACTGTCAATCTTACTCGGACTGGGGCATCATGCAAGATCTTAACTCGTGGGGTAAAGATGATTCTGAGAAAGGTCAGTAATCAGTAATCAGCAAAAAAACCCCACAAAAAAACATGTTGTCCAATGTTCCCCCCCCTCCATTGGACAACACGTTTTTTTTTTTAATTTATATCACTTCAGTGTATTATGACCATGTGTATGTTTTGAAGACATTTCTCAACACTGTAGTGTGTTTTAGATTGTAATACTCACAATCTGGCGTACACACTATTGTAGAGATCAGTTGGATACAATTGATGTGATATTGGGTAAATAACACCTGTGTACATAGTGAGGGAAATTTTCAGACCAGGTTCTCTTACTGTTATTTTCTTTTGTATATACAGTGGGAGCTTTGCATAACATCAGCTCCTCGTGCTGTATTTATTGGTTGGTTCTACAACCGTTCAAGTTGTGTGTGCAAAACATTTTAATTCGTAATTATTAAAAGTTATATTTTATATTTGTTTTCACACATTTTTGGTTACACCAGTTGCTTGGCTTATGTCATATCTGACCAAAATAGAACTTTTTGGTATCAACTCCACTCCCCATATTTGGAGGAATGTATTGTATATTGTATCTTCCCCTGTGGTACCCACATAGCTTCTCATACAACCAGATCAGATACGCACACTTTGCACTGACGAGGGGCAATCACCCCGAAACACCGTGTCTGCAAATTGGGATTCTCATCTGGCATATATCCTAGGTCATATGAAAAGGCTTGTTAAAAGGCCAATTTTGACTTTTAGGATTGCTGCTTCCAATAGATAGCGCTAGAGTTTGTCTCCAGTCCTGGAGAGACGGTTTGTATTGTATCAAAAACTTATTTTATGCAATAAAGTATAAAGTAAAATAAGTAATTATTTAAAAATCATACAATGTGATTTTCTGGAGTTTTTTTTGTGATTTGGTCTGCCAAAGTTGAAGTGTACCTATGATAAAAATTGCAGACCTCTCTGTTCTTTGTAGGTGGAAAAAATGGCTAAATTGGCAGTGTATCAAACACTTCTTTTCCCAACTATATACAGTATATATATATATATATATATATATATATATATATATATATATGAAAAAAAAATAATCTATCTATTTATCTATCTATCGTGCCTGCAGCCTGCAAACACTATACAAAATTGTATGTGTAAAATAAAACATTTAAGAGCATCGGCACAATTTATGTGTCACTTCTATCTGATGTTTACAATTTCAGGATAAAGCCTCCGCATTGAATTTTTTACTTTGTGGAAAAAGCACAATGCATCAAGAATACTTCAGTGACAGAGGTGTAATGTCAATCTTCAAAAGAGCACTCTTAACAAATAGATTGATGCTATTCAGTAGCCTGAAAGAGACCCATGTACCAAAGGGGACAGTAAATTTGTTACAAGTTGTATCTAAATGTGTAGTCTTTGTGCCTGCATTATTTGTACTTCTCCTTCTAGATGTTTATAGTAATGGTTCACCTGAAATACAGTGATAACATCGGACAAGATATGGATTCATGTCATGACTTATAACATACACTGAAACTAAGCAAAGTAAAAGCCCATAAATCCTTTCTTCAGTGCTCGGAAAATACTGCCAGTCTACCTTTCATTAAAATGAATTGCAATCTTAATACTAATCTTTAATCTTATGATCATAATACTTAAAGGGATTGTCCAGGTTTTTCATGAAAATCTGCAGTCACTCTAGGTGACTGCAGACTTGTGAATCCTCACATTGAGCGCAGTGCGAACCATGAAGATTCTCTTATGCTGGCAGACCTGAATGAATTGTCATGTGACCGCAAGTATGTAATGTACATACTTTCAGCCACACACTGCCGAGATGTGCATTGTTTTGCTAATCTAGTTGCACATAACTGGTCTGTATCGCCGCTGGCACTGGAGAATTCTCACAGTGTGTGCTGTGCGCGATGTGAGGATTCACAAGTCTACAGTCACATAAATTCACTACAGACTTGTTTGATAAACCTGGACAACCCCTTTATGTTTCTGCATTGGGAAGAAAAGCTCAGAAACAAAGAAGAGGTGAGGACTGGAAAGAATTGGCAATAAATCTGTAATTTTAACAGAGTTGCACAACCCTGATAAAACATGGCTGCTGTTTTATTTTCACCAATACAGCATTATTCTCATCTATATATTGTGCTTGGTATTCCTGCTTAGATCTATTTTAGGGAATAGGGCTGCATTGCAGTAGCGCAATGGACAGAACTTACACTATTTTTAAAAGAATTTTTGAAAGAAAAGAGTCACATTATTTCTAATTCAATATAACAGTTTATTCACCAGGACCATAAGAGGAACCTGTCACCACGTTTTTCCCCATACTAATTAAGGCCAGCATCTGTAAGTCCTCTGTTACAGCATTCCAAACTGCTGTATATATGTCCCGAATCCGCTCTGCAAGGCACGAAAAAATAGCTTTTATTATACTCATCTATGGGGCAGTCCAGTCTAATGGGTGTTGCCTATCTTTATCTGGCGCCTCCTCTCTTCTTGCATTTGCCGTCCTCCTTCCCTGTTTGCTGTGGTTGATGCATCATATGTCATGCACACTGTCTTCTCCGTCACGCTCCAGCACAGGTGCACATCTTTCTGTCCTGCTGAGGGCAGAGCAAAGTACCATCGTGCGCATGCACTGGCGCTCTTTGGCCTTTCCTCGTGCATGCACACTACAAGACGTTGCTCTGCTCATAGTAGGGAAGAGACATGCGTGTCTGTACAGGACCATGATGAGGGACACTGTGTGGATGAGGTAGGATGTATCATTCACAGGAAGCAGGATGGCGCCAGAAGAGAGGAAGAGCCGGATCAAGACCAGAGACGCCCATCAGACAGGACTGGTCTGTAGTTAAGTATAATGAAAGCTATTTTTTTTGCCTTGAAGAGCAGATTGGGGACATATGTACAGCATACCAGAATGCTTTAACAGAAGGCTGAAAGATTCTGACTGTACTTTATATGGGATAAACCTGATGGCAGGTTCCCTTTAAATTCTTTAGATTAGAAAATAGACTGTTCCATCACTACGTTGACCCCTAGTGTGATAGGTAATTGGGTTTCAATTATGTAATTTATTTTAAAATAAGGTATTTGTAAACAGCCAGCAGTATTGTAAAAGTGAAATATTACACCTAGGAATTCTAAAAGAGGTCTCAGGTCTGCAAACCAACCATATATTTAGAGCTGCTGACTTATTAGCCTGGATGCAGCATGAGATGCAGAACTATCCATATATCTTGCTGGCAGTCAGATTTAATTATGGTAGATTTCTTCAGTACTGTACACTATGCACCAATCAGTCATGAATTTCGTTACCTCTGCCCTGCAGCCATGTGGTCAAATAGTATATTACATTTGGACTCTTTCTACTAGCTATCATTTGTAATATTCTACATTATGAACAGAAACTATCAGACTACTGTATATAGTTATATAGTATAACTGAGTCTATATATATATATATATATATATATATATATATATATATATATATATATATATATGAAAATATATATATTCTCATACAGTGGAGATCAAAATTAGAAAACAATGTATGATCTATTGCTTTTTTCCTAAATAGTGTAATCTACATTGATCAACATTCGAAGGCTTTTTGTAAGGGGTGCACCATACCACTAGAACAGTGTTTTACAAAAGATCCAAAGTTTATCTCCATAAACCCATTATTTTGCCTAAAACATGACGATCATAATTAGAGAAAAGCAATGACTGTAGCACAGAGAAAAATTATAACTACATTTTCTGAAGGTAACAACAGTCACCTTTGCTTTGTAGGACTTCAGAACATCTGCAGCCACAGAACATCACAAGTCTCTCACACTGCTCTGGTGGGATTTTGTTCCACTCTACTTCCAGTCACTTCCACAGTCTTTGACTGTCGTGGGTTTCATGGCCATAACTTTGTCACCAAGGATTTTCTAGAGGTTTTCTTTTGGGTTTAGATCAGAACTCTGAGCAGCCTTTTCATTGTTTCAATGTTTTCAGTTTCAAGGCAATTCTTTACTCGTTTTGTTGTGTGATTGTCCTGCATGAAAATTGCTGGCTGATTGAGTGATGAATGCAAGTAAGGAACTACGTGTTGTTAAAGAAGGTTTTGATACACACTTGCATTCACTCTGCCATGTAGTTGTATGAGAGGTCCAACTCCTGCTGCATAAAACATTCCCCAAACCATGACACTTCCTCCTACACCTTTTACTGACTTCTTTACTAGAGTTGAGCGCAGTTCGCGGTTCGAGGTTCTCCAGTTCTAGGCTCGAGTGATTTTGGGGCCTGTTCTAGATCGAACTAGAACTCGAGCTTTTTGCAAAAGCTCGATAGTTCTAGAAACGTTCGAGAACGGTTCTAGCAGCAAAAAAAAGCTAATTCCTAGCTGGCTTTCCGCTGTAATAGTGTAAGTCACTCTGTGACTCACACTATTATGACATTTCAGTGTATAGTGTGCGTGAACAGCGCCTTCAGATCACTGCTGTTTGTATAATGGCGATCGCCATTTTTTTTTTTTTCCTTGTCTTCCTTCCCTAAGCGCGCGCGTCTTGTGGGGCGGGACAGCATGTCAGCCAATCCCAGACACACACACAGCTAAGTGGAATTTTAGCCAGAGAAGCAACGGCATGTGTGATAGGTTGTCCATGTCACATGTCCCTGCATTATAAAAACGAGTATCTGCCCGTCCGGACGCCATTATCTCTTCTGCGTCCTTGGTGTCAGACATCACTGGCGCAGCTCCGTCCTTTGTCCTATCGCCGATACTGGATACGCTGGACAGCATAGGGATAGCACTATCTATCAGTCCTTTTAAGGGCTCGTACCGGCAGGGTCAGAGCCATAGGTGACAGGTCCTGAAAACAGAGACAGCGTCTGTGTAGCTAAGGTCAGGGATTTTGTCGCTGCATTTCCCCATTAGGAGGGAATAGAAAGGCAGGCTTCCATTCCTCTACCCAGAGCCCCACAATCCTGGCACTGTACCCTCCTGTCCTCTGCACACTCCAACTCATTATAACTAAGCCATTATAATAGCAAACAGTCAGTGTACCTAGTGGCATCCTAAACGTGGCTATTGGACTTTTGTCTAGTCACACTAGTGCAAAGATATTTGCAGCACGTCTGCCTGCATTGCACACTCAAACTCTTTTTAACTAAGCCATTATACTAGCAAACAGTCAGTGTACCTAGTGGCATCTTAACGTGGCTATTGTACTTTTGTCTAGTCACACTAGTGCAAAGATATTTGCAGCACGTCTGCCTGCATTGCACACTCAAACTCTTTTTAACTAAGCCATTATACTAGCAAACAGTCAGTGTACCTAGTGGCATCCTAAACGTGGCTATTGGACTTTTGTGTAGTCACACTAGTGGAAAGATATTTGCAGCACGTCTGCCTGCATTGCACACTCAAACTCTTTTTAACTAAGCCATTATACTAGCAAACAGTCAGTGTACCTAGTGGCATCCTAAACGTGGTATTGTACTTTTGTCTAGTCACACTAGTGCAAAGATATTTGCAGCACGTCTGCCTGCATTGCACACTCAAACTCTTTTTAACTAAGCCATTATACTAGCAAACAGTCAGTGTACCTAGTGGCATCCTAAACATGGCTATTGGACTTTTGTGTAGTCACACTAGTGGAAAGATATTTGCAGCACGTCTGCCTGCATTGCACACTCAAACTCTTTTTAACTAAGCCATTATACTAGCAAACAGTCAGTGTACCTAGTGGCATCCTAAACGTGGCTATTGTACTTTTGTCTAGTCACACTAGTGCAAAGATATTTGCAGCACGTCTGCCTGCATTGCACACTCAAACTCTTTTTAACTAAGCCATTATACTAGCAAACAGTCAGTGTACCTAGTGGCATCCTAAACGTGGCTATTGGACTTTTGTGTAGTCACACTAGTGGAAAGATATTTGCAGCACGTCTGCCTGCATTGCACACTCAAACTCTTTTTAACTAAGCCATTATACTAGCAAACAGTCAGTGTACCTAGTGGCATCCTAAACGTGGCTATTGTACTTTTGTCTAGTCACACTAGTGCAAAGATATTTGCAGCACGTCTGCCTGCATTGCACACTCAAACTCTTTTTAACTAAGCCATTATACTAGCAAACAGTCAGTGTACCTAGTGGCATCCTAAACGTGGCTATTGGACTTTTGTGTAGTCACACTAGTGGAAAGATATTTGCAGCACGTCTGCCTGCATTGCACACTCAAACTCTTTTTAACTAAGCCATTATACTAGCAAACAGTCAGTGTACCTAGTGGCATCCTAAACGTGGCTCTTGTACTTTTGTCTAGTCACACTAGTGCAAAGATATTTGCAGCACGTCTGCCTGCATTGCACACTCAAACTCTTTTTAACTAAGCCATTATACTAGCAAACAGTCAGTGTACCTAGTGGCATCCTAAACGTGGCTATTGTACTTTTGTGTAGTCACACTAGTGGAAAGATATTTGCAGCACGTCTGCCTGCATTGCACACTCAAACTCTTTTTAACTAAGCCATTATACTAGCAAACAGTCAGTGTACCTAGTGGCATCCTAAACGTGGCTATTGTACTTTTGTCTAGTCACACTAGTGCAAAGATATTTGCAGCACGTCTGCCTGCATTGCACACTCAAACTCTTTTTAACTAAGCCATTATACTAGCAAACAGTCAGTGTACCTAGTGGCATCCTAAACGTGGCTATTGGACTTTTGTGTAGTCACACTAGTGGAAAGATATGTGCAGCACGTCTGCCTGCATTGCACACTCAAACTCTTTTTAACTAAGCCATTATACTAGCAAACAGTCAGTGTACCTAGTGGCATCCTAAACGTGGCCATTGGACTTTTGTGTAGTCACACTAGTGGAAAGATATTTGCAGCACGTCTGCCTGCATTGCACACTCAAACTCTTTTTAACTAAGCCATTATACTAGCAAACAGTCAGTGTACCTAGTGGCATCCTAAACGTGGCTATTGTACTTTTGTCTAGTCACACTAGTGCAAAGATATTTGCAGCACGTCTGCCTGCATTGCACACTCAAACTCTTTTTAACTAAGCCATTATACTAGCAAACAGTCAGTGTACCTAGTGGCATCCTAAACGTGGCTATTGGACTTTTGTGTAGTCACCCTAGTGGAAAGATATTTGCAGCACGTCTACCTGCATTGCACACTCAAACTCTTTTTAACTAAGCCATTATACTAGCAAACAGTCAGTGTACCTAATGGCATCCTAAACGTGGCTATTGTACTTTTGTGTAGTCACACTAGTGGAAAGATATTTGCAGCACGTCTGCCTGCATTGCACACTCAACCTCTTTTTAACTAAGCCATTATACTAGCAAACAGTCAGTGTACCTAGTGGCATCCTAAACGTGGCTATTGTACTTTTGTCTAGTCACACTAGTGCAAAGATATTTGCAGCACGTCTGCCTTCATTGCACACTCAAACTCTTTTTAACTAAGCCATTATACTAGCAAACAGTCAGTGTACCTAGTGGCATCCTAAACGTGGCTATTGGACTTTTGTGTAGTCACACTAGTGGAAAGATATTTGCAGCACGTCTGCATGCATTGCACACTCAAACTCTTTTTAACTAAGCCATTATACTAGCAAACAGTCAGTGTACCTAGTGGCATCCTAAACGTGGCTATTGTACTTTTGTCTAGTCACACTAGTGCAAAGATATTTGCAGCACGTCTGCCTGCATTGCACACTCAAACTCTTTTTAACTAAGCCATTATACTAGCAAACAGTCAGTGTACCTAGTGGCATCCTAAACGTGGCTATTGGACTTTTGTGTAGTCACACTAGTGGAAAGATATTTGCAGCACGTCTGCCTGCATTGCACACTCAAACTCTTTTTAACTAAGCCTTTATACTAGCAAACAGTCAGTGTACCTAGTGGCATCCTAAACGTGGCTATTGTACTTTTGTCTAGTCACACTAGTGCAAAGATATTTGCAGCACGTCTGCCTGCATTGCACACTCAAACTCTTTTTAACTAAGCCATTATACTAGGAAACAGTCAGTGTACCTAGTGGCATCCTAAACGTGGCTATTGGACTTTCTTGTAGTCACACTAGTGGAAAGATATTTGCAGCACGTCTGCCTGCATTGCACACTCAAACTCTTTTTAACTAAGCCATTATACTAGCAAACAGTCAGTGTACCTAGTGGCATCCTAAACGTGGCTATTGTACTTTTGTGTAGTCACACTAGTGGAAAGATATTTGCAGCACGTCTGCCTGCATTGCACACTCAAACTCTTTTTAACTAATCCATTATACTAGCAAACAGTCAGTGTACCTAGTGGCATCCTAAACGTGGCTATTGTACTTTTGTCTAGTCACACTAGTGCAAAGATATTTGCAGCACGTCTGCCTGCATTGCACACTCAAACTCTTTTTAACTAAGCCATTATACTAGCAAACAGTCAGTGTACCTAGTGGCATCCTAAACGTGGCTATTGGACTTTTGTGTAGTCACACTAGTGGAAAGATATTTGCAGCACGTCTGCCTGCATTGCACACTCAAACTCTTTTTAACTAAGCCATTATACTAGCAAACAGTCAGTGTACCTAGTGGCATCCTAAACGTGGCTATTGGACTTTTGTGTAGTCACACTAGTGGAAAGATATTTGCAGCACGTCTGCCTGCATTGCACACTCAAACTCTTTTTAACTAAGCCATTATACTAGCAAACAGTCAGTGTACCTAGTGGCATCCTAAACGTGGCTATTGTACTTTTGTGTAGTCACACTAGTGCAAAGATATTTGCAGCACGTCTGCCTGCATTGCACACTCAAACTCATTGTTACTAATACATTATAATACCAAAAATTGAGTAAACTTAGTGGCATACAAGAAGTGGCTGTTGTACTCCATTAATGCCCCACTGGTGCAAATCTATGTGCAGCACCTCTGCATGACACCCTCCTGCTCTGTTTTTAATAAGCTATAATGATAGCAAAAAATACTGCCATTTAGTGGCATCATAGAACTGGCTGTTGTATTCCATTAGTGCCCCACTGGTGCCAAGCTATTTCTAGCACCTCTGCATGACACCTTCCTGCTCTGTTTTTAATAAGCTATAATTATAGCACAAAATACTGCCATTTAGTGGCATCATAGAACTGGCTGTTGTATTCCATTAGTGCCCCACTGGTGCCAAGCTATTTCTAGCACCTCTGCATGACACCCTCCTGCTCTGTTTTTAATAAGCTATAATTATAGCAAAAAATACTGCCACTTAGTGGTATACAAAAAATGCCTGTAGGACTCCTTTATTGTGCCACTGGTGCCAAGCAATCTCAAGCACCTCTGCATTCTACACTCATGCCCATTTTGCTATGCTAATTTTATAGCAAACTCAGGGAATTCCTTGCTGCATTTGATCATTACGAGGGATAGAAAGTGAAGCTTCTTTTACTGTCCTGGTACCCACAGAACACGGCCACTGTACCCATCTGTCCACTTTTGCCACGCTATTTAATTTGCACAAAGAGCTGACTCTTTTTCTGCCTTCCTAAAATTGTCTGGAATACTAAGTTAGTGTTCCTTTGCTGCCAAGCAAGGTACAACACATGTGCATTCTACACTCCTTTCCATTTCTGGAATGCAATTATTAACTGCAGGTAGTCCAGGCAATCTGTGACGAAGGTGCAGGCGTGGATATAATGTAGCCTGCATCCAATGATGGTTCTCTCGATGTCTGACAGCTCAACAATACCTTCTGTTTCCACTTCCAAAACAAGTGATGACCTGCCAATCACACTCCCTGTTGCGGGTTAAGGAGTGGAAGTTCAGTGTGAAAAACCATGTGCGACTGCTGTCCCCACAGTCACAGAGGATGAAGAGCACGCAGATGCACTTGATGGGGCAGGCGGTGGTTGCACAGGCACGCTAATCCGCATTGTAGCACAGTGAAATTCACATTGCGACTTATGCTTCATTTTAAGTCGTGTACAGGGTGGGCTCCCCAGTATGCAGCAAAACCAGGCAAAAGGAAAAGGACTCTAGCCAGTTGGGTTGATAAATGATTGTTTAACTTTACCAAAACAAACAATAAGAACCATGCATACAATTAAAATAATTGAACAATCTATTCTGTTGCCTACTACCTGCTAATCCCTCTGTGTAGCAGTAATTGTGTGTTTGTGCGTGTGTGTGTGCGAACACGACTTACCAGTGGCGCATCACAAGACCTTCCAAGTTATCTACCTAAACATAGACAAAACACATGACCCCCCCTGAATACCCTTGTTAGCTGAAGCCTCACAGATATTGCAGATGATAACAGTGTGAATGCAAACCACACAGCTCTGCAACACAGTCATGGAAATCTTGAAAAGTAACAGTCAATGCAAACATGTGTTGCTGTCCCTCTATGATTTAAACTGTACGTGACAATTTGACAGTGCAGAGGCAGCAAGTCTTATTGTCTATATAGTCGGCCTACCCAGAACAGATATGTGTTTTGCTAATAAAACAAAGTGTTTTGTGCCCGCATTATTGTCTGGGCACAGCCTACCGTACCCGGGTACTGTGATGTCCAGTTGCCAGAAATACAGACTTTACGCTCCTCTCACGGTAAACAGTATAGACAGCACTGTAAGAATGTTGGTCTGTGGCACAGGATGCTGCTCACTGACGTTACAGTGCTCATCATCAAAGTACAACACAACTCCCCTCACAATTGAACAAAGTGTTTCCGCGGTGGCTCCTTGCTGTAACAGACACCTTTAGCTTTTCATTCTGTTCATAGACAGCATCTCCAAGTCCACCCCCGAAGAGCAATTTTCTATTGCTATAGTGACCAAAGGCAGATCCAAAAAAACAGCAGCCCCTTGTGTGTAGTCTGCAACAATGCATGCAATGAACGGCAAATAAGCATATTGCGTTGACAGTTGCTAAAGCTGAGCAATACACCTTCACGCTGTCAATTCATATCCATGTGATACTTCATGGAGGAAGTACTCAAAAGTGTGAGTTTTTGCCTTCTACTTACAGATTGTTGACAAATCTTACAGATTCCATGACTTGGGTGATCCTTTGCGATGTCCAAAAATTCACAGGCTAGGAAAGGCTTACAGCCCATGCGACCTGCATAGCCAACACGACATCTGCTCAGAGTCAAAGTTGTGGTCCAGGATTCAGTTTTGTTGACGTGCTCCAGTACTTTGTCTCTGGCCAGGAAGATGCAACATAACCTCGTCGTCAGTAGCATCCTCCTACACCTCCTCTGCTGACCTCATCGACTGGCTGACTTTGGTTTGACAGTAAGTGTTGTCTCCAACCTCATCAATAACCCTGTGTGTTTTCATTCCCCTCGTCCTGAGTCCTCCGAGACAACCTCTTCCTGCCCTGACCGAATAGTAAAGTTGTCCTTCCAATCAGGTATCTGTGCTCCTCATCATGTTCCCCATTGTCTCCACCAGGAGGATTTACTATTTGGAAATGAGGGTGTAGATTAGGCTCAGCACCTTCTTCATCGGGGTCTGGATCCCAGTCACAAAGCTTCAGGCTATCTGCACAGATCATTTCCCCTGTCTCATGGAACTCGCTACCTCAACACGTTAGATTATCTGCTACACACGCAAGCTTCAAACTGAATCTGAAAACTCATCTGTTCAGAAATGACTATAACCTTCAATGACACCACCACCATACGTACTTGACGCTCAACCTAAACAACTCCTACTGTCTCCTCCCAAAAATCCTTTAGAATGTAATCCCGCAAGGGCAGGGCCCTCTTCCCTCTGTACCAGTCTGTCTATAGTTACTTGTATATGTATTCTGTATGTAACCCCCTTCTCATGTACAGCACCATGGAATCAATGGTGCTCTATAAATCAATAATGATAAAAATAATAATAACTTCCTTGTCTGTACTCATTGCAGCTTTGGAGCAGACCTCTGATTCCCAGGCTATAGTGCGACTGAACAGCTATGCAAACTCAACCATCTCTGTCACCCCATACTCAGCAGGGCTGGTGGAAACTTGAGAGCTGTTAGGAAGCAAGTGCGATTGGATTGACACCACAGAGGAATGGAGTATTTGGGATCTTGAAATTGGGGTGGAGGAGAGGCAATTCAGATCCATTGAAGCAGCTGCTGATTTGGCCTCATCTACATTTGTTAGCGATGGTCGTGTCCATGAAAAAAGGGATCATATCAGATTATCCATGGGAAGAAGTACACCTGTTCTTTTGGATGTTATTTGTTGTTACAAAACGGTGACGCCTTAAACGCAAGCAGCCTGCTGCGGTTTCAGTTGCGCCCAGGCATCAGCTGCCATTTAGGCCTGTGCCTCGGGTTGTCCAGCTGGCTGCTTTCTCCTCCACGTGTAAGTGTGGAGAGGCAGCTAGTGCGCATGCGTGTGACGAATTACCCCAGCCGCAGCCTAAGTCCAGTGTTTCGCCTAGTGAGTATGCTCAGCCTGACTGTGCCATTCCTGAGGCTAAGTCTTCATTTCGGGCTACAGCGCATGCTCCCACACTTAGTGCGAAAAGCCTCTTTGCACAGGTACTTGCACTCTGTGACGGGTCTAAGTCCTGTGTTGTGCATAGACACCATGCTAAAGCTGATAGTCTTTTTTCAGAGACTGTATTTCATGCAACTGACTATGGTCAGGCACTTACTGCATCAGAAACTAGGTCCGGTAATGAACTCTTTGGCCCTGCCCGTGATGTGGGGGGCCCATTTAGACCACAGGGCATCAGGTGTCCTGACGATGTGGCCAGGCCACTCCCAAATGGCTTGCAGAGGCCCGCCCCTATGACTTGTCACCTCATTATTGATGGTCAGACGATGACTGGTGAGGTGTTTGGGTCATGACAGCCATGAGGTCATCATTGAAGTTGCGGTTCCAAATAGGACGCTAGTTATGCCACTCAAGACGTGTCACTCTGCTTTTGTCTCCAGGAGGTGCATTGTGGTCCACCCTGGTTTGGGGCGGACCCAGGTTATAGAAGGTGCTGGAGACAATAAGGAGGTGCGCAGTCTTCTATTATGCTCCGAAAGAGCACACCTCCATGTGTTGAACCCATTGTGGCTTTAGGCCAGAGGTAGGCAGGGATAGGGCATTGATGCAGGCCGCCACCACAGTTGGTAACGCAGAACGGTTAAGACCAGCTCCTGTCCTACAAGTCCTGCTTGTGCAGCCCAGTGGCATTAACAGGCCTGCTGCTGCTGATGCGCCTGTTGTTCACAGGTGTGGCCCCAATGCACACGGTCAGCGTACTGAATGGCCCCTGTGATGTTAACAGGGAGTTCCTGGGCTGGGTGGGCGTGTGGACCCTGTGACGCTAACAGGGCTCCCAGTCTCAAGATCCGAGTGGCGTCTAACTTGGTTCAGGCTACTATTAGTTTCATAGCCACACAGCTCTGAATCCTCCACCGAACCTTCCAGTTGCCAACCTCTCCTTTTCCATCTGGGAGCACGGTGGACACTGACTGCTGATGGGGATATATACCTTTATCTTTCTTTTCCTATTAATTTTCGTTATATAGCGGTAACATAGTATATACCACCTTATCCAAATCTGCCAGTCCCACCGTAACAGATGGTGTTTCTTCATCAAATGTTACTTTTGCTTAACCACCAAACCCACGGACCAAAACTTTTTTCCCCTTTCCAACACACCTGTTCCCCTTTTCACCCACATCTGTCCTTTTTCAACTCATTTTGTATATGACCAAAAGTGCAACTCTGCAGGGACACCGTACTCAATGGCATCTCAGCACAACAGCCACCCCTCGGTCCCTCAGATGTGGACAAGTAAAAGACCATTTCCTCCTATCCATGACAAACCGTTGAGATTCACTCTGTGCAGCACTGGTGTTTAGTGGAAAAGCAGATCGAAGATTGCGTAACACCTTCTGAAGATACTCCTGTACACGTGCGTCCCTTTATATGGCAGGAATTATTTCGCCAAATTTTGTCTTGTACCGGGGATCTAACAGTGTGGCAACCCAGTAGTTAGTATTACTTCGAATTCGTACAATCCGAGGGTCATGTTGTAGGTAGTGCAGCAAGAAGACGCTCATGTGTCTTGTGCATCCAGGAGGACCAAGTCCTTGGTGTGTTGGTGGCAGAGAAGTGAGAATCGTGCCTCCTTCCTCTGCCCTCTCCCCCCAACCTCGCACAACCGAAATGTGAGCAAGCTCTCACTCATCTGCTGAGTCTTCCATGCCCATCGCAAGTTCGTCCTCCATTTCTTCATGGCTCCTGCACCTTCCTCAACAATTTTTGCTGATACTATGCGCCCTTGTTAATCCCTATCCCCCACCATAACTGCTGCCTAGGTGCCGCTTACCGTATGGACCTTGTAGATCTTATTATCCCTTCTGCATATGACTCCTCCTGTACTTCCTCACCTTCCTCTTGGACCAATACCTGACTCCGAATAATGCTTACAGTGTGCTCCATCATGTAGGTGACCAGAATTGTCACGCTGAGAATGGCATTGCCAGTGCTAAACATCTTCGTCGACATTTGGAAACTGTGTAGAAGGGTGCATAGGTCCTTGATCTGACACCACTCCAGCAGCGTGATCTGCACCACCTCTGGATCAAGTTAGCCCAGGGTATACGTCATACCGTATTTCAGCAGGGCTCTGCGGTGCTGCCACACACGCTGCAACATGTGCAGATTCCAATTCCTGCGTGTCGGAACATCGCATTTCCGACGTTTAACTGCCAGACCCTAAGACTTCCGGAGCGATGAAAGTTGTTGAGCTGCTGGGTGCGAAGGATGAAAGTGACCACATAGCAGCGTGCCCGCTGCACAAGGCCATGTAGGCCGGGATGGTATTTTAAAAATTGCTGGAGAATCAAATTCAACACGTGAGCCATACAAGGCCCGTGTGTCACATTGCCCTGACGAAGGGCCGCAGACAGGTTTGCATCATTGCCGCACACGGCTTTTAAGTCACCAACGTAGTCCACTCAATCAATTTGTACTCTGGTCCCAATGGGAAGACACCACGCCCTTTTTTAGGCCCCTCCTGTCTGCAGACCACTGCCAGACAAAGCTATGAACCTCTTGTTACTGTTACCCCCAGTTCAGTTTTATGAGTTTGTGTGCTTGTTACCTGACTACGTTTCCTGCTTGCTGTTTATGTACCTCGTTGGCCGATCCGCATTTCACCTCTGCTTGTTTTCTGATTAAGTCCTGGCCATCCCATTCTGTTCCTCTTCCTCAAATAATGTTTTTGAACCTGCATGACTACTATTCTCTGGAACTGCAGCCTTCCACAGGTATTGATCAACGTGGGCCCTGTGTAATTCCAAATCACTGTATAGGGGTTAAAGGGTTTCAGGGTTCTGGGTGTCCAGCTTGGTGAGTGGCTTGCCTCTAGCCTATCCTTTACAGCCCATCTGAGTGTGTCGATCCAGGCAGGCGTTACACCGTGCCCTCTGCAGAAGGCCATGTAGGCAGGGATAGTGTTTTAAAAATTGCTGGACAACCAGGTTCAACACGTGAGCCATACAAGGCACGTGTGTCACATTGCCCTGAAGAAGGGTCGCAGACATTGGTTTGCATCATTGTCGCACCCGACCTTCCCTGACTGCTGGTTGATTGTAGACAACCATTGATGAAACTCGGTCTCACTCTCCAGAGCTAACCGTCCACAATTCCTCAGCGGTGTCTCACATTTCCCCTACATTTCAAAGTAAACATTTGACCGCATGATGGCCTTGAGCTCTGCTGCCAGCATAGTAAGGAGGTGTGTGGGATTCCTTGGGCGCAGTTACAAGGAATGGTGGCCTGACCACACAGGGTTTGGGCCGAGGTGGAGAACCCACACGAGGGTGAGGAGGCAGAAGCAGTGGAGGAACTTGTACATACAGAGGAAGGATTGACACACAAGTCGTGGGGACGGCAAGACTTGTACAGCAAACCCTTCTCCATCTCTCACCATAGTTACCCAGTGCCCAGTCAGCAACATGTAACTCCCCTGTCCATGCTTACTGGGCCAAGTATCTGTGTTGAAATGCACCCTGTCACACACAGAGTTTCTCAAGGAATCGGTGAGGTTGTGTGGGACCTACTGTGGTAGCGCCTTTCTTGGAGAAGGAGTGACGACTGGCCATCGGCTCTTGGGGCACTGCAATGGGCATAAGGTCTCGAAAATCCTCGGTCTCAAAAGGGTGTAAAGGCAGACTTTCTGTTGCCAACAAGTTGCAGATGATGAAACTCAACCTCTTAGGCATGTCATGCCCTTCGAAAATCATGTAAAACATAGCGAGGGGACTCCAACCACAGTCTCCCTCGTTTCCACTAATTGGGCCACACACACCCCACTTGACTGGCATCAGTTGACCCCCATTTTCAAGATGAAAAAGATGCTTTGCATGAAGCACTCTCAAAAATACGCGTGCCTTTCCCGTCCCCTGGCTGACCCAGGGGAAGAAAAGTCCTCTGAGAGCCATGACTTGTTCATCTTGGTTCTTTTAGAAACACAGCGAGGGGACTCCAACCACAGTCTCCCTCGTTTCCACTAATTGGGCCACACACACCCCACTTGACTGGCATCAGTTGACCCCCATTTTCAAGATGAAAAAGATGCTTTGCCTGAAGCACTCTCAAAAATACGCGTGCCTTTCCCGTCCCCTGGCTGACCCAGGGGAAGAAAAGTCCTCTGAGAGCCATGACTTGTTCATCTTGGTTCTTTTAGAAACACAGCGAGGGGACTCCAACCACAGTCTCCCTCGTTTCCACTAATTGGGCCACACACACCCCACTTGACTGGCATCAGTTGACCCCCATTTTCAAGATGAAAAAGATGCTTTGCATGAAGCACTCTCAAAAATACGCGTGCCTTTGCCGTCCCCTAGCTGACCCAGGGGAAGAAAAGTCCTCTGAGAGCCATGACTTTTTCATCTTGGTTCTTTTAGAAACACAGCGAGGGGACTCCAACCACAGTCTCCCTCGTTTCCACTAATTGGGCCACACACACCCCACTTGACTGGCATCAGTTGACCCCCATTTTCAAGATGAAAAAGATGCTTTGCATGAAGCACTCTCAAAAATACGCGTGCCTTTCCCGTCCCCTGGCTGACCCAGGGGAAGAAAAGTCCTCTGAGAGCCATGACTTGTTCATCTTGGTTCTTTTAGAAACACAGCGAGGGGACTCCAACCACAGTCTCCCTCGTTTCCACTAATTGGGCCACACACACCCCACTTGACTGGCATCAGTTGACCCCCATTTTCAAGATGAAAAAGATGGTTTGCATGAAGCACTCTCAAAAATACGCGTGCCTTTGCCGTCCCCTGGCTGACCCAGGGGAAGAAAAGTCCTCTGAGAGCCATGACTTGTTCATCTTGGTTCTTTTAGAAACACAGCGAGGGGACTCCAACCACAGTCTCCCTCGTTTCCACTAATTGGGCCACACACACCCCACTTGACTGGCATCAGTTGACCCCCATTTTCAAGATGAAAAAGATGCTTTGCATGAAGAACTCTCAAAAATACGCGTGCCTTTGCCGTCCCCTGGCTGACCCAGGGGAAGAAAAGTCCTCTGAGAGCCATGACTTGTTCATCTTGGTTCTTTTAGAAACACAGCGAGGGGACTCCAACCACAGTCTCCCTCGTTTCCACTAATTGGGCCACACACACCCCACTTGACTGGCATCAGTTGACCCCCATTTTCAAGATGAAAAAGATGCTTTGCATGAAGCACTCTCAAAAATACGCGTGCCTTTCCCGTCCCCTGGCTGACCCAGGGGAAGAAAAGTCCTCTGAGAGCCATGACTTGTTCATCTTGGTTCTTTTAGAAACACAGCGAGGGGACTCCAACCACAGTCTCCCTCATTTCCACTAATTGGACCACACACACCCCACTTGACTGGCATCAGTTGACCCCCATTTTCAAGATGAAAAAGATGCTTTGCATGAAGCACTCTCAAAAATACGCGTGCCTTTGCCGTCCCCTGGCTGACCCAGGGGAAGAAAAGTCCTCTGAGAGCCATGACTTGTTCATCTTGGTTCTTTTAGAAACACAGCGAGGGGACTCCAACCACAGTCTCCCTCGTTTCCACTAATTGGGCCACACACACCCCACTTGACTGGCATCAGTTGACCCCCATTTTCAAGATGAAAAAGATGCTTTGCATGAAGCACTCTCAAAAATACGCGTGCCTTTCCCGTCCCCTGGCTGACCCAGGGGAAGAAAAGTCCTCTGAGAGCCATGACTTGTTCATCTTGGTTCTTTTAGAAACACAGCGAGGGGACTCCAACCACAGTCTCCCTCGTTTCCACTAATTGGGCCACACACACCCCACTTGACTGGCATCAGTTGACCCCCATTTTCAAGATGAAAAAGATGCTTTGCATGAAGCACTCTCAAAAATACGCGTGCCTTTGCCGTCCCCTGGCTGACCCAGGGGAAGAAAAGTCCTCTGAGAGCCATGACTTGTTCATCTTGGTTCTTTTAGAAACACAGCGAGGGGACTCCAACCACAGTCTCCCTCGTTTCCACTAATTGGGCCACACACACCCCACTTGACTGGCATCAGTTGACCCCCATTTTCAAGATGAAAAAGATGCTTTGCATGAAGCACTCTCAAAAATACGCGTGCCTTTGCCGTCCCCTGGCTGACCCAGGGGAAGAAAAGTCCTCTGAGAGCCATGACTTGTTCATCTTGGTTCTTTTAGAAACACAGCGAGGGGACTCCAACCACAGTCTCCCTCGTTTCCACTAATTGGGCCACACACACCCCACTTGACTGGCATCAGTTGACCCCCATTTTCAAGATGAAAAAGATGCTTTGCATGAAGCACTCTCAAAAATACGCGTGCCTTTCCCGTCCCCTGGCTGACCCAGGGGAAGAAAAGTCCTCTGAGAGCCATGACTTGTTCATCTTGGTTCTTTTAGAAACACAGCGAGGGGACTCCAACCACAGTCTCCCTCATTTCCACTAATTGGACCACACACACCCCACTTGACTGGCATCAGTTGACCCCCATTTTCAAGATGAAAAAGATGCTTTGCATGAAGCACTCTCAAAAATACGCGTGCCTTTGCCGTCCCCTGGCTGACCCAGGGGAAGAAAAGTCTTCTGAGAGCCATGACTTGTTCATCTTGGTTCTTTTAGAAACACAGCGAGGGGACTCCAACCACAGTCTCCCTCGTTTCCACTAATTGGGCCACACACACCCCACTTGACTGGCATCAGTTGACCCCCATTTTCAAGATGAAAAAGATGCTTTGCATGAAGCACTCTCAAAAATAAGCGTGCCTTTGCCGTCCCCTGGCTGACCCAGGGGAAGAAAAGTCCTCTGAGAGCCATGACTTGTTCATCTTGGTTCTTTTAGAAACACAGCGAGGGGACTCCAACCACAGTCTCCCTCGTTTCCACTAATTGGGCCACACACACCCCACTTGACTGGCATCAGTTGACCCCCATTTTCAAGATGAAAAAGATGCTTTGCATGAAGCACTCTCAAAAATACGCGTGCCTTTCGCCTCCCCTGGCTGACCCAGGGGAAGAAAAGTCCTCTGAGAGCCATGACTTGTTCATCTTGGTTCTTTTAGAAACACAGCGAGGGGACTCCAACCACAGTCTCCCTCGTTTCCACTAATTGGGCCACACACACCTGGCATCAGTTGACCCCCATTTTCAAGATGAAAAAGATGCTTTGCATGAAGCACTCTCAAAAATACGCGTGCCTTTGCCGTCCCCTGGCTGACCCAGGGGAAGAAAAGTCCTCTGAGAGCCATGACTTGTTCATCTTGGTTCTTTTAGAAACACAGCGAGGGGACTCCAACCACAGTCTCCCTCGTTTCCACTAATTGGGCCACACACACCCCACTTGACTGGCATCAGTTGACCCCCATTTTCAAGATGAAAAAGATGCTTTGCATGAAGCACTCTCAAAAATAAGCGTGCCTTTGCCGTCCCCTGGCTGACCCAGGGGAAGAAAAGTCCTCTGAGAGCCATGACTTGTTCATCTTGGTTCTTTTAGAAACACAGCGAGGGGACTCCAACCACAGTCTCCCTCGTTTCCACTAATTGGGCCACACACACCCCACTTGACTGGCATCAGTTGACCCCCATTTTCAAGATGAAAAAGATGCTTTGCATGAAGCACTCTCAAAAATACGCGTGCCTTTCGCCTCCCCTGGCTGACCCAGGGGAAGAAAAGTCCTCTGAGAGCCATGACTTGTTCATCTTGGTTCTTTTAGAAACACAGCGAGGGGACTCCAACCACAGTCTCCCTCGTTTCCACTAATTGGGCCACACACACCTGGCATCAGTTGACCCCCATTTTCAAGATGAAAAAGATGCTTTGCATGAAGCACTCTCAAAAATACGCGTGCCTTTGCCGTCCCCTGGCTGACCCAGGGGAAGAAAAGTCCTCTGAGAGCCATGACTTGTTCATCTTGGTTCTTTTAGAAACACAGCGAGGGGACTCCAACCACAGTCTCTCTCGTTTCCACTAATTGGGCCACACACACCCCACTTGACTGGCATCAGTTGACCCCCATTTTCAAGATGAAAAAGATGCTTTGCATGAAGCACTCTCAAAAATACGCGTGCCTTTCGCCTCCCCTGGCTGACCCAGGGGAAGAAAAGTCCTCTGAGAGCCATGTCCACATTGTCAGTGGACAGACGCGTGTGCTTATCTGCCAGCAGACCCCCAGCAGCACTGAAGACAGGTTCCGAGAGAACGCTGGCTGCAGGACACGACAAGATCCCCAAGGCGTACGTGGCGAGCTCAGGCAATTTATCCAGATTGGAAGCCTAAAATGAGCAGGGCTCAAGTTGCACAATAATGGAATCGATGTTTCCTTGCATATACTCATATATCTGTGTGTCCTCCTCTTTTTCCTTGTCCAGCTGTTTTGTTTTCGCATGAGTATATGTCCTTGTCACTTTCCCATGTGTTTGTGTTGTGTTGTGAGTTGTTTGTCACCTTTTAGACACCTTTGAGGGTGTTTTCTAGGTGTTTTTATGTGTTTGTGATTGCCTGCCATTGTTTCCTATGCAGTTCGAGTTCGGTTCGTCGAACGTTCGACGAGCCGAACTCGAACGGGACCTCCGTTCGGCGAACCGACCTCGAGCCGAACCGGGACCGGTTCGCTTATCTCTATTCTTTACACACTTTGGATTCAGTCTTTCCCAAGTTTGTTGATGAACATTTTTCTTATTAGAATCAAATAAATTAAACTTGCTTTCATCATAAAATTAACTGTGGAGCCCTTCTCCTCTGTCCACACAACATGCTCCTCACCAAAGGTGAGTCTAGCCTTTTGATTCTTTCTGGTAATAAGAAGTTTGGTCACGGCAGAGTGGGCTTTCAGTCCAAATGCTCTTAAACATTACACTGTATGACAAGACAGATCGTTACCTTGTTCAGTGCTGAATTGGTGAACAATTCCAGCTGCTGTGTTGAAATGATTACCCATAGAGATTCTTTGCATTATCCTGTCCTCTCTTGTATTTGTCTTTCAAGGGCAACCAGCCTTCTTGGGGGACTTGAAAGAGTTTGTGATGTTGTAAAGAGGCAATATTCTCAATATCACAAACTTGGAACAATCAACTTCTTTTGCTATGGCTGATAGGTTCACTCCTTTGACCTTCATCTGGACAACCTGATACCGCAGGGTTTCAGTCACTTTGGATCGGCACACCATTTTTGCAAAGTCATTGAAAACTGGAAAGTTAGGCTGCCAGTTATATAGGGTTTGCAAGGTAATTAAAGAAATTAGCACCAGGTGCCAGATTAACACCAATAACTTATCTGAAAGTGTCCTCTAATTTTGATCAGTGCTCTTTTTCATTTATATCATTTACATTTTTATTATGTGCTTTACAATAAATTCAATTTATGAGATAAGCTTAAAATACTGCTAAGTTACTGATGATAGGATATAATCACATAGGACGACACAATGATCTTAACATTTAGGAAATTGTGTGTTGTTCTCTAATTTTCATCTCCAGTATATATATATATATATATATATATATACCGTATTTTTCGGACCATAAGACGCACTTTTTTCCCTCCAAATTTGGGAGGAAAGTGTGGGGTGCGTCTTATGGTCTGAAGCTGCGGGGTAGCGAGCTGTGGGGAGTCAGCGCTATGCAGTGGGATACCAGGAGGCAGGGAGGGTCGCTGCTGCAGGATGCCGGCTGCTGGAGAAACCATGTGTACCCGCTGCTTAAAGTCAGTGAATATTCATTAGCTGCTCCCCGCCCACCTCTCTCTGCAGTCAGCGGGTGTGAGAAGCAGCTGATGAATACTTGTTTAATGTAAACAGCGGTCACACGTGGGAGTTCCAGACGCCGGCTTCCTGCAGCGGCTGGGGAGACTGTGTGTCCGCTGTGTAGGAGGCAGGAGCAGGGTGCCGCTGCAGTTATGTCTGGCCCGGGGAAAGTGAAGATCACTGCAATGTCCGGGGCCAGAGCACGGCATACCTTCACAGCACAGCCGCAGTCTCTGTGCTGAGGGCTCAAATTACTTTCACTTTGCTCCTGCTGCCTCTGCAATAGAAACAGTCTCCCGTAGCTGACAAGGACCTACAGTGATGTAATGCAGAGGGGTGGCCAGAGCAGCACAGTGCCCGGCCTTGCCATTACATCACTGCAGGTCCTTGAGATACGAGAGACTTTGTCTGTAATGTCAGGACCAAACTGAAGCATAGCATCACAACAGTAAAAGTAAGGCAATAAATAATATAGTATGTAAAGGCATTACTGTACACCTGGATGGGGTTGGATCATATATATATATATATATATATATATATATATGTATATATATATATATATATATATATATATATATATACATATATATATATATATATACACACACATACATACACACACTATATAACTATATACACACAGACACACACACACTATATACACACACACACACACTCTATAACTATATACACACACAATCCAGATTGGAGGATCACACACATAATGATGGGGAACATACATATTCCACGATGGGGGCCATATATACCTGGAAGGTACCCAGAATGGAGGATATGAGGACAGAATTTGGGGATATTATTACCTCAGTAACACTGTCAGCAGTAAAATAACAGTGTGTCATGACCACATTCTTTTACTTTAATTTTCTTTTCTTCTATTTTTTCCTCCTCTAAAACAAGGGTGCGTCTTATAGTCCGGTGCGTCTTATAGTCCGAAAAATACGGTATATATATATATATATATATATATATATGTATATATATATGTATATATATTATATATATATGTATATATATATATATATATATATATATATATACAGTGCCTTGCAAAAGTATTCTTTGCATGTATGAGTATTTCTCAAGGCAAAAGTGGTCCAGATCCTTCAAATTAGATGGTTTCCTCTGATGAACAGCAATCTTAAAGTCTGACCATAGATTCTCAATTCAATTGAGGTCTGAGCTTTGACTGGGCCGCTCCAATACATTTCCATGTTTCCCCTTATACCATTTAAGTGTTGCTTCTACAGTATGCTTTGGGTCATTCCCTTGTTGAAAGGTGAACCTCCGTCCTAGTTTCAGATCACTGACAGACTGAAACAGGTTTTGCTCAAGAATATCCCTGTATTATACACCATACATCTTCCCCTCAGCTCAGATTGTTTTTCCTGTTCCTGCTGCCAAAAAATATTCTAACATCCTAACAGCATGAAACTGCCACCACCATGTTTCTCTGTGGGAATAGGGTTCTTGGGGTAATGAACGGTATTGGTATATGTCACATTTACCTTGGTGGTCAAAAAGTTACATTTTGGCCTCATCTGACCATAGCCCCTTTCTCCATAGTTTTGGGGAGTCTGTCACTGTTCTTTTGGAAAAATCAAAACAAGCATTCAAATTGTTTACTGTAAGTAAAGACTTTTTTTTTTAGATCACTTTTCCATAATGGCCAGCTCTGTGGGGTGTACGGCTTATTATGGTGGTATGGATAGTTACTCCACTCCTTGCTTGGGAGCTATGCAGCTCCTTCAGGGTTACCTTGGGTCTCTGTACTACCTCTTTGATTAATGCCCTCCTTGCCTGTGTTGAGAGTTTTTATGGGTGGCCTTCTCCTGGGAGGTTTGTTGTGGTTCCATGTTCTTTCCATTTGATGATAATGGATTTGATGGGGCTCTGGGGGATCTCAGAGATTGAGATATTTTTTAGAACCCACCCTTGAACTCTCAAGAACTTTGCCTATGACTGGTTTAGATATCTCCTTGCTGTTCATGGTTTTGTTTGGTTAGTGGTGCCTCTTGCTTAATGGTGTTGCAGACTCTGTGGCCTTTCAGAAAAGTTGTGTATAAACTGACAAACCATGTGAAACTTAAGCTGGGTTTACACACTGCAACATCGCAAACGACATCGCTGTAACGTCACCGGTTTTGTGACGTTACAGCGACCTCCCCAGCGACATTGCAGTGTGTGAAACCTATCAGCGACCTGGCCCCTGCTGTGAAGTTGTGATCGCTACAAATCGTTCAGGACCATTCCTAGGTACTCTGTTTCCCGCTGTGCAGCATGCATCGCTAGAAAGTTTCAGCGTGTAAAGGGGACTTTACAGCGACTTCCCTTTCAAATAGCAGCTTTACAACGTCCCCAACAACCAGCTAGGTCGCTCTGCAGGTCCGGATCGCTGTTGCGTCGTTGGCCAGGTCTGCCTGTTTGACAGCTCACCAGCGACTCAACAGAGACTTGGGGAGGTCGCTATAATGTCACAAAACCGGTGACGTTACAGCGATGTCCTTTGCGATGTTGCAGTGTGTAAACCCAGCTTTAGATCGCACACAGGTGGGCTTCCTTTCAATAAGCATGTTACTTATGAAGGTATATATTTTTGGGAGCTTTATAGCAAAAGGGGGAATTCATGTGCACATGGCAATTTTTACTTATTCTATCCCATAAATTTAATATGTGTTTATATTTTTCTCACTTTGTTTTAACAACTTAGATATTAAGTGCTGATACATCACCTAGAAATCAAATTACAAAAATATTTAAACACAGGTTGCAATGCAACAAAATAGGTAAAATTCTAAGAGGGGTGAATACTTTCCCTACCACAAGAGAGTTCAAAGTAGTGATTCTTTTTAATCGCTTTATAAATGACCTTGTAGATGAGATTGAGAGTAAAGTGTCAGTCATTGCTGATGACACCAAACTATGTAGAATATTAAAAACAGACTTTGATAGTGCAATATTACAAAATGATCTGGATAAGATGGCAGATTGGGCAGACACTTGGCAAATGAGATTTAATGTTGATAAATGTAAAGTAAAGCACCTAAAACAGAGTAATCCTATAGCTGCATATACATTAAATGGAACTAAACTCGGGACTACAGAACAGGAGAAAGACTTGGGTATTCTGGTTACAAGTAAGATAGAAGCAGCACTCAAGGTCAAGCAGCATCTGCGAAAGCAAACAAAATTTTAGGGTGTATAAAAAGAGAGATTAGATCCCGTGATACCAACATATTTTTATCCCTCTATAAATCCCATGTAAGGCGACATCTAGAATATGGGATCCAGCTTTAGGCTCCACATTTTAAAAAGGACATTCAGAAGATAGAGTCAGTTCAAAGGCGGGCAACTAGATTATTGCAAGGAATGGAAGGCCTCCCATATGATGGGAGGGGAGAAAAGTTGGATTTGTTTAGCTTAGAAAAAAATACATCTCAGAGGAGATTTCATTTATATGTATAAATATATGTGTGGTCTATATAAAGGACTGACACATGACTTATTCCTTCCAAAGACATTACTAAGGACCAAGGGCCACTCACTGTAAGAAAAGTGATTCCATGAGCTAAATAGGAAATGATTTTTGACAGTTAGAGTAGTCAGATTGTGAAATGCCCTACCAAAAGAGGTAGTAATGGTTGACAGTATATCAACTTTTAAAAAAGGGCTGGATGATTTCCTCAGTACACACAACATTGTCGGTTATGAATTACACAATGACAAAATGTAGAATTGGTGGAGGAAGTAGATGGACCTAGGTCTTTTTTCAACCTATGTAACTATGTAACTGACGGACCAGTTGATTTTCTGAACTGAGGTATTTATGGTCCATATGACGTTTCATTACTTTAACATGTTATGTATACAGTGCTGTGGAAATGTTTTAGGCAAGTGTGGAAGAAGTGCTGCAAATTAAGAATACTTTAAAAAATAGAGCTGTTAATTGTTTATTTTTTTATCAATTAACAAAATTTAAAGTGAGTGACTATAAACTTTATAAAAATAAACTAACAGCTTCTAAGTATCAATTCTTCAAGATACATTTGCACAGTATCCGCTCCGATATTTTCAGTTTCATTTCTGACTTCCTGGCACCTGTTTTTCCAGCCAATGAACACATTTGATGTTGCTTGCCCTCACAATAACGCCGCAACCATCTTTGTTGTGGTGTTCCTGTGATTGTCTTGGCCGCACAGCGTCATAGGAGCTATATAAGCCAGCGACCATTTTGTGAACACGCAGTCATAGGCGGGCTTTGCACGTTGCGACATTGCAAGCCGATGCTGCGATGTCGCACGCGATAGTCCCAGCCCCTGTCGCAGGTATGATATCTTGTGATAGCTGGCGTAGCGATAATTATCGCTACGCCAGCTTCACATGCACTCACCTGCCCTGCGACCGTCGCTCTGGCCGGCGACCCGCCTCCTTCCTAAGGGGCGGGTCGTGCGGCGTCACAGCGACGTCACATGGCAGGCGGCCAATGGCGGCGGAGGGGCGGAGATGAGCAGGATGTAAACATCCCGCCCACCTCCTTCCTTCCGCATAGCCGCTGGCGGCAGATAAGGAGATGTTCCTCGTTCCTGCGGCTTCACACACAGCGATGTGTGCTGCCGCAGGAACGAGGAACTACATCGTACCTGTCACGGCACCGGCATTATGGAAATGTCGGAGCCTGCACCGATGATACGATAACGACGCTTTTGCGCTCGTTCATCGTATCATCTAGGATTTACACACTACGACATCGCAAGTGACGCCGGATGTGCATCACTTTCGATTTGACCCCACCGACATTGCACCTGCGATGTCGTAGTGTGCAAAGCTGCCCTCATAGGGACCTGGCGGGGTACATAGACTGTAGTGTGTGCGGGAGAGCGTTCATAGATCCTGCTAATAAAGGGTATGTGCGCACGTTGCGTTCTGGCGTGACAAATAAAAAGAAACGTTTTGTCACTGCATGTGCTTTTCAAAAAGCATCCAAAATGCTGCATTTTGGATGCATTTTGAATGCATTTTTGACAGTGTGGTCCCACTCGGCTATGCTACATCCCCATAGAGCAGTGTTTCTCAACTCCAGTCCTCAAGACCTACCAACAGATCATGTTTTTAGGATTTCCTTAGCATTGCATAGGGAATAAGTCCATCACCTGTGCAATACTAAGGAAATCCAGAAAACCTGACCTGTTGGTGGGTCTTGAGGACTGGAGTTGAGAAACGCTGCCATAGAGCATGGGTGGCTGCGAGACAAAGCCGTGCGATCAGAATGAACTTGGATGAACTTCACCCGACTTCATTGTCATCGCGCAGCTCTGTCTGTGTGCTGCATCCTGATTTGCGATTACAGGTGAAGGACTCACCAGTGACCGCATATCCCCTGAGTGACTGAAGTGAGCCGCGCAATCAGCGGTGCCATCACTCAGGTTACCAGGGGCCAGCTGGAGTCCTCCACCTGAGAGCGGTGGCCGCGGGTAACCTGAGTGACGACATCGCTGATAGCGCGACTCACTTCAGTTGCTGCGTGAAGCTCACAGAGAGCGGCAGTGCTCTAAGGCCGCTCCTGTCAGCTTCATGTAGCAGAGATGGATGCGTCGTGGGACCTCGTGTGGATTGCACCGGGCCTGGAGGGGTATTTGGGGATTTTAATAAAGTCGTGAAAGAGGGTGTTTTTTTTTTCTTTTACTCCAAATAAAGGATTTTCTCGGGTGTATGTGTTTATTTACTTTCACTTACAGGTTAATCATGTAGGATGCCTCATAGACACCTGTCATGATTAACCTAGGACTTAGCGGCAGCTATGGGCTGCCATTAATTCCTTATTATCCCAATTGCCACTGCACCAGGGCAATTCGGGTTGAGCCAGGTAGAGTCCCGGAACTGTCGCATCTAATGGATGCGGCAATTCCGGGCGGCTGCTGGCTGATATTTTTAGGATGGGGGGCTCCCCATAACGTGGGACTCCCTATCCTGAGAATACTAGCCTTCGACTGTGTGGCTTTACCTTGGCTGGTATCAATATTGGGGGGACCGCACGACTTTTTTTAAAATTATTTATTTATTTATTGTACGGCACTACATAGACACGCTCTCTGGCGGTTGTGATTGGTTGCAGTGAGAGAGTTGTCACTCAGTATGGGCGCTAGTTTGAATGCAACAAATCATAGGCGCCGGTGGGCGGGAGAAGCAGTGAATAAGAGATGGAATAATGAGCGTCCGGCATTTTCAAAAGCAGGAGAAGCCACCGAAGCAGTGTAACAGCTGTGCAGCGCCACTCCGGTGATTGGTCAGTGATCGGTGAGTATGAGAGAGGGGGCGAGAGGGAGAGACAGACAGACAGAGAGAGAGACAGAGAGAGAGAGACTGACCGACCAACCGACAGAGAGAAAGACCAACGGACAGACATAAAGAGATGCTAAAGTGTTTTTTTTAGGTCGGGGCTTGATTTTACATTTTATTAGTAATTAGGCACTACAAACTGTTTCTTAACAATTTCCCTTCTTTTACTTTGGTTTGAGAGTTGTTCTGGCGACTACGTAAAAGCCATGTGCTGCTCTGAGCACGTTATTCGAAGACACCAGAAGTGCAGTCACGCACCTTCCGCAGTCTGTGCCCATACTGTTTCTGCCTTTTCCCATCCATTGCAGCCTTTTCCTCAGTCACCACAGCTCGCCGTTAGGTCCAACGTGAAATTATTCGGGTTTCCCATAGACTTACATTGCGCATCGAATATTTGCGAATAGTCGAATAGCGGCAACCTATTTGTCGGATATTCACGAAGTCGAATATTTTGGTATTCGATCATCCCTATTGCTATTCTAAAAGTTTTCACATTAAATATTAATTGATTGAGATTTCTCTTTGGTTCATTCACTTTGCATTTTGTTAATTCTTAAAAAATAAACTTTTATATATTTTAAATATTAACATTTATTAAATAGTTTTGAAAACATTACTACTTTATACCATTTTTTCCACACCTGCCTACAAGTTTTATGGAGTACATATTAAGCAGAGCAAATGTATAGACAGATGTGTACAAACAAATATTAAGATATAACTTTTAATCTCATGGCTAAAAAATTAAAACACACACAACATGTATAATTGGTTACATAGCACCAATACAAAGAACAGTACAATATAGCGAGGCACCTGCTAGATGAATATCAAGGTAACCTCTTCAGTAATTCCACAATTTAGAAAAAGACATATGTTTACCGGATTGTCCACAATTAGTGGTACAAAATACCAAAGAATTCTAATCAAGAAAAAATACCAATAATAGTGTTGTCCAATGTGGGGGGGGGGGGCAATTTTTCAGCTTCACAGTACCCCTTAATAGCAACACTCTGACCTTATAGGTTACAGATGCTCCTAGACATCCCAATGTGTTTCATAAATTCATTAATCAGGGGAGAATGGCCAAAAGCGGAGAAACTCAGTATTCATTAGTAACGGGCCTCCATAAGGTGGTGTCCGGGCATATCAAAGCTGTACTTTTGTGGAGTACAGCACAAAATGTATTAGTCATGTCGCTGAACCAGAGATTTTTGCGGCCAGAGAGAAAAAATGGGCATCTTATAACTTCTGTAAAACTATCAATAGAGCTATGCCTCACTAGAGGCTCCACGGATCTTTTTTGATTTGCATACTTCCCAGGGGGCAATGCACCTAGGATTTCACAGTGTTGAGCGCCTTTGTTGGCTGACGGCAGTGTTTTCTCTAGCTGGTCTCCCCGAGATCAGTGATTGTTTTGTCTTGCTGGTCCACTAGGCTTTGCTCCCATCTAGCCAGAATTCTACTCCACACTGATGAGGGGCAACAACCCAAAACAGCTGTCTGTGGATGGATACCTGGCCTTGGTATTTCCTTTGCCATATCTTTAAACTCATCAAAGGGTTTGATATTGACAAAAAGGGCCACTTAATATGGTGATTATGGTGGTCTCCTAAAAAGAGCCACTCATTGGCTAGGTCCTTCCCTGAGGGATATCTGGCTATTTTCTATGCCGAGACTCCTAACAGAGGCTTCATGGACCTTTTTTTATTTTCACCAGTAATAATGGGATGCCTCATTAGTAAGATCTGCCTCATTTGGAAATACCCAACAATCTGTGAGAATTTTTTTTACATTATGAATGTTTCCAGAAAATAATTGTCCTTTCCCTTATATCATTGAATATGTATGGCTGTACACACACACACACACACACACACACACACACACACACACACACACACACACACACACAATGTACATATTCCTTTTTGGGAGATTTTATATCAATCCATCCTAAGTCCATAGAAGATGGTCCATATGGAGCTGGTCCTTACTTTGCAGCTTTTATCAGCTTCCATTTTTCAAGATTGTCTTTTTACAAAATTTTGAATTTTTGCTCATTTATCCAAAGGGGCATTTGTGTGGTTACAATCTGATGTTGGATGAGAGGATCTATGTCCGCATATACATTCTAGTTTATCTCAAAAGTGTTAATTGGGGTTGAGGTCAGGTCTCTGTGTGGCCAAGCTTTTCCACATTAAACTCACCCAAGCATTCTTTTATTGTCCTAGCTTTGCGCACTGAGGCTGAGTCATGCTGGAATAGAGAAGGGCCTTCTTCAAGTTGTTCCCTAAAAATTGTTGTTTAAAATGTCTTGGTATGCTGAAGATTTAAGATTTCCCTTCACCAGAACGAAGGGGCCTAGCCCAAATACCAAAAAATAACCTCATAAAATAACCAGTCTCCCACCAAACTTTACAATTGGCCCAAAAGCAGTAAAGTAGATATCTTTCTCCTGCCATTAACCAAACTCAGACTCGTTTTATCTATATGAACCCTGTTTTTCCATTTGGGCTTGTGTGCAATGTTATACCACTATAATCATGTATATGATGTGCCTCACTTAATTAATTAATCAATCCTGTTTTTCTATTGGGCCAGTGTGCAATGATATATTGTGATAATCATACATATGATGTGCTCTATTTAATGCTATTACACACAACATCTTGATTGGTGGGTTATTTGTTAGCCCTGCTTTTCACAGGGCCAGTGTGCAATAATTGAGGATTAGTGTGACACCTGAGACCTCGATCTTGTAGTGAGCCATCTATTGAACATATTGCACATGACACTTTATAGGGAATTTAATTACCTGGTGGGTATAACTTTATTGTATTGTAGATACGTGTATTACAATATATATGATTTTCTTGACATACATTGAAGTGTGTGTGTACTAGTGACCCAAATTTTTCCCTCATCTCTGTGTATTTGCTATGTTCTACTTTTTGTCAAGCACTTGCTAATTAAATAAAGAATGTACTTTGTTTCTCCTAAGCCACTTTTTTGTTTCATTTGTTCACATATTTGGTTAGTGGCGTGAATATGTTAAATAATTACGGTATGGTATGCCTCTGTGTGGTTGGTTTTTGGACCAATCTTTTGCTAATCATATGTTCACATTTAACTTTCTTTTAATAATGCAGCAGCTTTCCATTTCAGTCAGGAAAAAAAACAATTGTGTGCATTAGATTTATGAAATCTCACAGCTTTTGTTAATACTGTAAAAATCTGCTTTTAATTTTGCATGAAACGCATGAAAATTGCTGCAAAAAAACACAGCAAAAAAACCTCAACAAAAATTCAACGTGTGAACAAAGGCATAATAACCTGGCGAGCAGATCACATCAGCGGAATATAAAGCCAAATCAAATGTTCATTTTTTTCTGGTGTATTTCCATGTACACCTTCAAACACAAAAAAATGTATGCTGTTTATTGTTTCTTCTTTTCCTTCTCCTCTTCTTCCACCATATGATCATCAAGCAGCCCTCTTTCCAAATTTTTAGAGAACCATCAGACAGCCCTCACTCAAACATTTTAGAGGGCCATCAGGCTGCCCTCACTCATAATTTGCATCGTCCAAAGAGTTAAGCCAAATCTGAGGCTCACTGGCTGCAGTCACTGTTCCCTCCCAGCTTCAGTTGATTCTGTGGGTTTTTAGTGCTGCTGGGGACATAATAACTGATAGGAGCATCCACTTATCAAATGAAAGAGTTGACAGGCTGACTGTTCTTAAAATAAACAATGCCTGGATGGGACCAGACTTCTCAACTCCTCTAGATGACAGCAGCAGAACATAAAGCCAAATCAAATGTTCCTTTTTTTCCGGTGTATTCCCATGTACTCCTTCACATCCCAGCAAAGTTCATGGGTTCATTTTTTTCTTGTCCTTCTCTACTATATCAATAGCGTTATCATGTGGACCTCGATCCAAATTTTTAGAGGGCCAGCAGGCTGACCTCTTTCATAAATTTCATACATTTTGGAGGGCTATCAGGCAGCTCTCATGCATACAATCGAAAGGACCATCATCCGACCCTCACTCAAACATTTTGGAGGGTCATCAGGCGGCCTTCACTCATAAACCCCCAATTTCTTTTCAGGGCTTTATATTTTGTTTTAAAAAATAAAATAATTAAGTTTGCAGGCTGGAACAACACAAACATGATCATCCATGAGTCCCACTCCCTGTCCCACTTTGCAGGGGAGCGCACCCAACACTCTTGAAGCCAGAATAGTTCAAACGGGTGGTTACAATTCCATCTCCAGAGATCTTGATGTTCCTTTGTCCATGGTGTGCAACATGATAAAGAAGTTTACATCACTTGACACTGAAGCTAATCACTCTCACAGGATTGTCCGAATGGATGAGCAGCCTCAATCAAATTCCAAATAAATTGAAACTGCCCTTCAGGATCTGAGCACAGCAGTGTCTATCTGACAAAATTTGAAAGAAATGATATGCTATTCAAGGAGACCCAGGAGGACTCTACTGCTGGCGCAGAGGCATAGAAAGCAATTTGCCAAAATCTATGTGAGTAAGCCAAAATCCTTCTGGCAAAGCTTCATGTGGACAGATGAGACCAAGACAGATCTTTTTGGTATATCACATCATTGTACTGTTTACTGAAAACAGAATGAGGCCTACAAAAAAAGAAGATAGTACCTACAGTCAAATATAGTACAGAATCAAAGATATTTTGGGGTTATTTTGCTGCCCCTGGCACTGGGGGCCTTAACTGTATGCAAAGCTTCATGAAATAAGAAAATTACCATAGAAATTTGGGTTGCAATGTGGTCCCATGTCAGAAAGCTTGGTTTGTGTAATAGGTATTTCAGCAGGACAATGACCTCAAATATATTTCAAGAAGCCCCCAGAAATAGATGAAAACAAAGTGCTGGAAAGTTCTTAAGTGGCCAGCAATGAGTCCTGACCTAAATACCATTGCATACTTGTGGAGAGATCTTAAAATTGCTCTAGGGAGAAGGCAGTCTTCACATATGAGAGACCTGAAGCAGTTTGAAAAAAAAGAGGCGTCCATAATTCTAGATGAAAAGTGTAAGAAGCTTGCTAATGATTATAGGCAGCGATTGATTGCAATTATTTATTCCAAAGCGTGTGCACGAAATATTAACTTGATGGTGCCAACAATTTTGTGCTGTCCATTTTTGGAGTTTTGTCTGAAATTGTGTCCAATTTGCTTTTTTTTTGTTATTTCAAAACACATAAAGGAAATAAACATATGTATAACAAAACAGGTGAAATTGCAAACATTTTGTGGGGGAAATATTTCATTTTCTGTAACAATTTATACAACTGTATACTCACCAAAAGGGCGCTTTACACGCTACAATAAATCTGACGATGTGTCGGTGGGGTCACTTCATAAGTGACGCACATCCGGCATCGTAAGTATGATTGTAGCGTGTAAAACCTCCGTGCAATTGCGATTGAACGAAAATCCATTCATCGCATGCACGTCGTTCATTTCTCAAAGATTGAACATGCGGTTGTGCAATGTTCCCGAGGCAGCACACATCGCAGTGTGTGACACCATGGGAACATTGAATGACAGCTTACCTCTGTCCGCGGCTTCCGTCGACAATGCGGAAGGAAGGAGGTGGGCGGGATGTTTACGTCCCACTCATCTCCGCCCCTCTGCTTCTATTGGCCGGCTGCCGCGTGACGTCGCTGTGACGCCGAACGTCCCTCCCACTCCAGGAAGTGGATGTTCGCCGCCCACAGCGAGGTCGTATGGACGGGTAAGTACGTGTGACAGCTTTTAATCGATTGTGCGGCATGGTCAAAAAGTTGAACGTGGCGCACATACGATGGGGGCGGGTCATTGAAAGGTGAAAGTTGTAAAGCAGGCTTAAATCTGGTTCCTGACAAGTCCTCCAACACACATCGTAAAGTAGCGGGAAGACCAATGCAGCAATATCATTGCACTGGGGTACACAAAGGAAGTCAGTGCCCAAGTGCATTGATGTCATTACATCACTACTTCCCACTCAGGACTTGTCAGATGCATCACATTCCGGTTAAGTAGACTGCACTCTTAAAGTGTCCTGCAGCCTTCACAGAGAGAGGTATCATCAGTGGACATATCATTGGTGCAATGTGTGCAATCGAAAAGGGGCCCAAAAAATAAGGTGGCCAAATATCACTTCATAATCTGGTGGAATTTTGCATTATGATGAGCTATTGTACTGCAAAGGATCCCATACATTGTTTTTGCACAGAGGCCCTTTTCTGTCTGTGTCTGCCAGTGAGATGTAGTGTAGAGAGGTCTTGTTTACCTGCAGTAACATAGAGTTTCACTGTATCAGTGTGCTGTACCCACAGATACAGGTAAGAGTGGCGATCACTTCAGGTGTACCCTTCCACACAAGAGGCTGAGGTCACCACACTCTCTGCCCACCTGGTAGGTATGCTACTGATTACTACATAAGGGATTCAGTTACAGCACCTTGCTTATAATTTTGTAAGGTATATCATAAACATCCCTTTGCTAGCTACAGGTTTCCCATTCCCACATATATGCCCGGAATAACTACAAAGACTATTGCGGAAACCGTCAAATTGTATGAAATGATCAATGTACAGCGGCAATAATTTTTCACTGTTTCTGGTTTGTGCTTTTTATCCACGTAGCACTCCAACTAAAAGGAGTCCATGTGATAGAAAACCAACAATTCCCTTTGGAAATATGGCAAGTCACACAGCATAAACAGCTGCTAAAGTTCGGAGCTCAGGCAGTATTTATATTTATGGCATAGAAATGTAATTAAGCATAGCCTGGAAATCTTGGAGCTATATCACCATATAGAAAATTGACCTACAAGTAACACTTTGTTTTCTTTGCTGCCATAATATATGTATTTTCTCATTTCCATTAAGAAATGACTAGTTCAGGATATCGAATTTCTTCTTGCGGCAGTGATCTGTCATGTTCTTGCTTTAATTTTAGAATTAATGCAGTTGCTCTTGAAGGAAATAGTTCAGCTAATGCCACAGGGACAAATAATTCTTCCAAACGTACAAATTGCAACATAACATATCGCTTATGGCCAGTGCGAGCCAATCTCCAGCTTGCACACACCATTAGGGAATATTTTCACATCCTGAGTCCATCTTGACATTCTCTTACACTTAACAGCATGTGAAATTAAATACAATTACATCCACATTTCTGTAAGACCTTACAGAATTGCATAAGGCTGTTGGAAATCTGTAGCAGATTCTTCATGTTCAAAATAATGAAATTCAGCTAAGGGGATGTTTAAATAAATAACTATTCCTAAGCCAATCCAAGAATGTTTAATTAAAATGCTGTGCTAATGTAATTTGAAATCTCTGCAATAAGCTATAATATCCAGTAAAGAATTATTGCATTTCTAGCTTGGATGAATACATGTATAATGTATTCATAGTCTATTGGCAGCTTGAAAAAAATACATTTAGATCTATGACATATTGGCAAATCTTGGCATTTGATTCCTGATGACGAAGACATTTGATGCTGCTGTGGATTCAATTCTATAACATATCACTGTATAGGTGAGATTTCATGTTCATGTCAACCATGGCACAAGACATACATTTAAAGGGAATCTGTCAATATTATCAACCCTCTTCAGCTGTCTACATGGGCATGAGGTTATAGAAAGTTGAATAAAATCATATCATAAAATCTGCAATTTGATGTCTTATTCCAGAGAAGTCTATGTTAACCTGTTAAGATCTCTGGGCTGAACACAGATCTGCCTAAGAATATACAAAATTTTAAATGAATGAGGGCGTTACTAGTGTGAGACATGTAAATAAGGAGAGCAGACTGTCAGTCATTACATGACTAACGTTCATTTCAAATAAGCTCAGAAGCCAGATTATCAGGAAGATGCATGTCTCACCCATAGATCTTAACAACTCATTTACATGTTATTCCCTTCACCTTTGGCCAATTTTTCATTTTTATTTTTTTGGTTTTCTTTACTCCCCTCCGAGAGCAGTAACTTTTTTTATTTTTCTGTCAATCTTGCCATAGAAGGGCTTGTTTTTTTCTTGAAAAATTGTACTTTTAAATGAAACCATAAGTTTTACCATATAGTGTACTGGAAAACAGCAAACAAATTGCTGGAAAAATTGCAAAAAAAATGTGCGATTGCATGGTTGTTTTTTGGATATTTTATTTACCATGTTCACTATTTGGTAAAACTGATATGTTGGTGTGATGCCTCAGGTCGGTACGAGTTTGTAGACACCAAACATGTGTAGGTTAACTTTTATCTAAGGGGGTAAAAAAATCAAAAGTTTGTCCTAAAAAAGGATGCACTTTTTGTGCCATTTTCCGCAACATGTAGCGTTCTCATTTTTCGGGATCTATGGCTCAGTTATGGCTTATTTTTTGCGTCACGTGCTGCCATTTTTAATGGTACCATTCTTGTGCAAATGCTACGTTTTGATCGCCTGTTATTGCATTTTACGTAAAATTTGCGGTGACCAAAAAACATAATTTTGGTATTTGGAATTTTTTTTCCGCTATACCGTTTACCAATCAGATTCATTGCTTTTATATTTGGATAGATCAGGCATTTCTGAACGTGGCGATACACACATATTTCTGTATTTTTAATCCTTTAATTTTCAATTGGGAAAAAGGGGGGTGATTTAAGCCTTTAGGTTTTTTTTTAAGTTTTTAAAACTTTTTTTTACTTTTTTTTTATTTTATTAGTCCTCCTAGAGCATTATAAGAATCAGCAGTTTGATCTCTCATTCATTTCTGTTGTTCACAGCTACACAGCTGTGTTCACCAGAAATACTCATCTCTTGTTGAAAGCAGCACTTGGCTGGTTGAAACAGAAAGTGAGTCATGATAGCTACAGGAGTCATCACATGACCCTGTGCTACCATGGTAACCATCGGCTCACAGTGATCACATGACGACACTGTTGATGGAGTCGGGTGAGTGAATATTTACCGTGATGGGCATTTAAATCACGCTTTAACATTTTGACAGCGTGATTTAAGGAGTTAATAGGCACAAGTGAATCGCAGATCCACCTGTGTCTGTGAGGCACACATGTCTGCTGCACAAATCAGCAAACATCAGAAAACATGTGCACGGATCACCACCGGCTGCCTGAAGCAGCCGCAGCTGATTGCACTATGGTGGCTTAGGATGTAATGTTATGACCCGTGGTCTTTAAGAGGTTAAGAAAAACTTGGATTTGTCTGGAATAAAATATTGGATTACTTATACCAAAATTTAATTTTATTCAACTCTCTATGTCAACTCTCCTAGTACCATTTGTTTTACTATAATTGTGCTATCCAAGCAGGCTGCCAATCACTGATATACGAGCAAAATGCTCATTCATCAGATGAAATTATCTTTTTGTTAGCACAAAAATCAGAGCTCTTGGCAGCATAGCGCTCTGTGTAAAAAAGACCTGCGCAGCCAAGAACAATGTATTTTGACCGATCCATTACAGATCATTCAGTGTACACTTTAAGTGGGGCCAGACTGTGTATACAAACTATTAAGCAACCTTTGACCAGCAAACATGTTGATGGTTGACGGCCGTGTACCGCTGTGTATCACTCAGTGTCAATGAACTTTAGCAATGACTGATAACTCCTTAATGCACAGATAATAACACAAGATCCAATAATCACAGTAGGTAGTATAATAAATAACCCTTTTCTCCATCCTTTCACAAGGCCCTTTGCACACTCTCATTAAAGGCGTTGATACAAAATATACGTTCATAGTCTGTTCATTGTGTTTAATGAATATGTGGATTTCCTGCAAGAAGAAGTTAACCCCTTCACAACATATGAGGTATTTTTTACGTCATGTCTCTTGCTATAATGCAGGCTCTCACACTGAGCCCACATCTTTCCCCACACATGACAGCTGATTGAATCAGCTGTCATGTTCCTCTAACAACCGCAGATGGATAGGAGATCCACCCATGGCTGTTAATCAGTTTAATCCTGCTGTCAATCTCTGACAGCGGGATTTAACATGCATCGGGAGGAGGCGCAGCATTCCCGGTTTCTATCGGCGCACCCATGATGGGATTGTGGGGTGCCAGCTGTCTGTCATTAGGATCTTCTTGTCATTAGGATCTTCTTGTGAACACCAGCTGCGAGCCGGCATTCATAAGAGACTGTGATTTCTACAATACAATGCAATGCTGATGTATTGCTCTGTACAACACAAGTGATCAGACAATCACAGCTTCAAGTCCTTTAGATGAAAACCATGACAGTATGACAAATGTAGAGGATTACACCACATTCAGAAAAGACAGAAAAGACAAAAAAGATGGAGGAGGTCTGTACTGTAAATTTATCAAATGTAACTTAAGACCTATGCTCAATGACAACATTTAGGGGAGCTGCAACAATGTAGAATCAGTATTGGTAAATGTACATGGGAAGGGGAATAATGGAAAGCTGCTAACTGGAGTTTGCCATAAGCCTCCTAACATAGCTGAACAGGTAGCGGATGAAGTAGTGCAACAAACTGAAAAGGCAGCAAATAATAATAATTATTATGGGGGATTTAAACTATCCAGACATTCAGTGGGACATAGAATCTTCGTCTTGAGCTAAAAGCTGCAAGTTATATCTACAATTCAAGACAATTACCTCCCTGAGATGGTAGATGAACCAACCAGGAGAGACAATTTTCTGGATTTGGTCCTGTCAAACAGATATAATTTCAAATACACAGATCCGGGAGCACTTGGGCAGCAGTGACAATAATATGGTGAGTTTCAATGTAATATTCTATAGAACATTTGAAAGGGGTAATGCTAAAACCTGGAATTTAAGGAGAGTTGATTCCAACAAATTAAGGGAAGAGCTTAATTGTGTAGATTGGGACAATGTCATGCTAACTGGGAATACTTAACATAAATGGGACAGGTTTAAGGATATACTTCTGTAAAAAGCTTATACCCTCTGGTTATAATATGTCCAGGAATAAAAAAAACCCACTGTGAATAAATAAGACAGTACAACGTATAATAAAACAAAGGTCATCCAAAATTTTGAAGGCTGAGAATACAGAAATAGCGTTTCAGGAGTATAAAATTCTTAATAGGAAATCAAGCTAGCAAAATTAGCTATTGAAACAAAAATCTCCAAAGACATTAAAATAAACAAAACAAAATTGTATAACTATATCAATGCTAAAAAGGAAATAAAAATATGGTATTGGCCCCAAAATAGATTATAACAGAATATTTATGAAGGACAAAGGAAAGGCTGAGATATTAAACAGGCTCTTTTCATCTGTGATAACCAGCATGGATTCATGAAAGATAAGTTGTGTCTAACCAACATGTTGGGTTTTCATGAGAAGGTAAGTGCAAATCTGGATGTTGGTGATGCAGCTGATGTGATTTATTTGGACTTTGCAAAGCCATTTGATACTATACCACATAACAGTCTTATAATGAAGCTAGAGAAGCAAAGACTACAGTAAACTATAAGCAGATGGGTAAGGAATTGGCTAAAATATAGGAAACAAAGAGTTGTAATTCTCTAATTGGGCTAAAGTCAGCAGTGGAGTACCAAAGGGATCTGTGCTCGGACCAATTCTTTTTCATTTCTTTATTAATGACTGTGGATGGGATTGAGAGTAAATTATCAGTATTTGCTGATGGTACCAAACTATCTATGATATTAAATACTGACCTTGATAGGATAATATTACAAAATGATTTGGATAAGATGTCAGAATGGGCAGATACTGGGCAAGTGAGATTTAATGTTGATAAATGTAAAGTAAAGCACATAGGAGGGAGTAATGCTATTGCTGCATATACATTAAATTAAAGTAAACTCAAGACTACAGAACAAGAGAAAGACTTGGGAATTCTGGTTGCAAGTAAGCTGAGCAGCAGTACTCAATTTCAGACAGCAGCTCCAAAAGCCAACAAGATTTTAGGGTGTATAAAAATAGAGATTAGATCCTTTGATTCCAACATATTGTTACCCCTCTATAAGTGACTTTTAAGGCCACATCTAGAATATGGGATCCAGTTTTGGACTCCACATTTTAAAAAAGAAGTTAGAGTCAGTTCAAAGGTGGCAACTAGATTATTGCAAGGAATGGTAGTCCTTCCCTATGGTGAGAGGTTGGAAAAGTTGAGTTTGTTTAGCTTAGAAAAAAGACATCTCGGATAATATGGGGTTGTACTAGTACCTATGGCACTGGTGGCTTACACATCTTGAATGGTACTTTGTTTGCTGAGCATTACCGTATTTTTCGCTTTATAAGACGCACCTGATTATAAGACGCACCCCCAAATTTGGTGAAGGAAAAGAGAATTATTTTTTTTTAATGTTAAATGGGGTCCATCTTATAATGCCAGTGTCCCTCAACAAATCATATAGGATATATGTCCCTCATAGCCCCCCATTTTAAAAGTAGCCCCCTTAATCTGGATATGGCCCCCTTATATTGAATATAGCCCCCTTGTGATGGCACACGTTCCCCTGTGCTGCCTATGGCCCCCTATGGATTGCATACATTCCCCTGTGCTGCCTATGGCCCCCTATGGATTGCATATATTCCCCTGTGCTGCCTATGGTCCCCTATGGATTGCACACGTTCCCCTGTGCTGCCTATGGCCCCCTATGGATTGCATACGTTCCCCTGTGCTGCCTATGGCCCCCTATGGATTGCATACATTCCCCTGTGCTGCCTATGGCCCCCTATGGATTGCATACATTCCACTGTGCTGCCTATGGTCCCTTATGGATTGCACACGTTCCCCTGTGTTAGATATCGCCCCCATAGTGCTGCCCATGGCCCCTATATAGATCGCACAAGTCCCCCTGTGTTAGATATCGCCCCCATAGTGCTGCCCATGGCCCCTATATAGACCGCACAAGTCCCCCTGTGTTAGATATCGCCCCCATAGTGCTGTTCATGGCCCCTATAGATCGCACAAGTCCCCCTGTGTTAGATATCGCCCCCATAGTGCTGCCCATGGCCCCTATATAGATCGCACAAGTCCCCCTGTGTTAGATATCGCCCCCATAGTGCTGCCCAAGGCCCCTATATAGATCGCACAAGTCCCCCTGTGTTAGATATCGCCCCCATAGTGCTGCCCATGGCCCCTATATAGACCGCACAAGTCCCCCTGTGTTAGATATCGCCCCCATAGTGCTGCCCATGGCTCCTATAGATCGCACAAGTCCCCCTGTGTTAGATATCGCCCCCATAGTGCTGCCCATGGCCCCTATATAGATCGCACAAGTCCCCCTGTGTTAGATATCGCCCCCATAGTGCTGCCCATGGCCCCTATAGATCGCACAAGTCCCCCTGTGTTAGATATCGCCCCCATAGTGCTGCCCATGGCCCCTATAGATTGCACAAGTCCCCCTGTGTTAGATATCGCCCCCATAGTGCTGCCCATGGCCCCTATAGATCGCACAAGTCCCCCTGTGTTAGATATTGCCCCCAGGCTGCTGCCCATAGTAAAATAAAACCCTCTTTCCTTACCTCCTCCAGCGCTGAGCTCCCTCCTGTTGTCCCTCCGTGCTTCTCTTCCTTACTTCCTGGTTCTCAGTGCGGTCATGTGATCGGCACAGCAGCCTGAGATCTCTGCCTGCCTGATCACAGTGGAAGCAGGGACACGGGGAGAAACGCTGGAGGGGGTAAGTAAAGCTTTTTTATTTTAGAATGAGCAGCAGCCTGGGGGCCAAATCTAACACAGGGGGGTGCATATGCGATCACAGGGGGGCGCAGGCTCATATAATATGCACCGCTCCCTCAGCCCATCACTGCGTGCGATTTCAGCACCATTGGAGATGGACAGCGGCTGTGCATATTATATGAGCGGGAGCAGGAGATCAAAGGCTGCAGCCCGCAGCGTTCCCCTGCACTCCAGAGCTTCTGCCCCCACCTCCCCTGGACCCTGCAGTGTACATATATATACCCCCCCGTATATTCAGCTTATAAGACGCACCCCCTACTGTCCCCCAAAATTTGGGAGAACAAAAGTGCGTCTTATAAAGCGAAAAATACGGTATATAGAGGTTTTAGAAGAACAGATGCTCCCATTCTGAGAATGTCTTTTTTAGCAAGACTTTTCCAAAAACACTGCATCCATCACAACAACATGGCTTTGCAGATGTAGAGATTGGGTGAAAAGTTGCCCTGCCTGCTGTCTAGACGTTTCACCAACTATAATGATTTGGAAAATTGTACATTTACAAAAGATAACTATAACTTAAATGGGGAATGGGAGTCTTAAAAAGACCAGTGACATTTATTAAGAAACAGATGAGTTTCATAAATATTTAAAAATCCACCGTCATTGATTTACACAATTAAATACCTTTCCTTTTCAGAATTCTTTTAGTTTGTTGCCTCCTGTTCTGTGACTCCAGGTGAACTGTGATAGCTTGATGCTTTCATTTTCTAGCAACTTTATTAGAATTTTAATGCAAATAGGGCAATATCTGATTCAGCCGCACATCTCTCCTGTGACAATGCCTTGCCAATTTCAAGTCTAGGAGTAAACTGCTTATACGACTTTAATGAAGCTCACTTATCAAGCTAGCAGATTAAGAAACAACGGGTTTTATCCTAAGAAATCTGAAAAAGAAACTTTTTTTTTCCTGGAAGAAAGCCACTTACTCTGTTCTATAAAATGAATTCTAATAATGACTTGAAATATAGAAACTTAGCAGTCGCATTAGCCTGTTTAGATTTTTTATGGTATGTATTCCATTGAAATAGCATTTTATTTATAGAACTGTATAAAAACATATTTTACGGGCATGTTCACACAGAATCTTAGGGACATGTTTTCACTGAAATGTCTTCTTTGTCTCCTCTTGCAGTAGTAGTTTTTGCGGTGGCTTCACTGCCTGCGGTTCTCTTTTTATATTACTTGTAAAATAGTGGTAGCTTCTTTTAGTTGCTTCATGGGTTTTGAAGGTACAAAAGACTGAGCATATGTACATGAAGTCATTTTTACAATGATATACAGTGAGGAAAATAAGTACTTGATACACTGACGATTTTGCAAGTTTTCCCACCTACAAACAATGTAGAGGTCTAAAATTTTTATCATAGGTACACTTCGACTAGGACAGATAGAATCCCCCCAAAAATCACATTGTATGATTAATTTACATTTTACTTCATGAAATAAGTATTTGATCATCTACCAACCAGCAAGAATCCTGGCTCTCATGTCGCGGGCAGCGGGGCGCTGCGCTCGCCAACGCTCGGGTCCGGCGCTGCTGCTGCTGCTGCTCGGTGGATCGAGCGGTGGGCCAGATCCGGGAACTCGAGCTGCGCTCCTCGCCTATGAGTGAAAAGGGGATGGTTTGGGTTTGGGGATGTTGTCCGTGGCGCCACCCACGGTTGTGGTGAGGTTGGGACATCACCGCTGCTCTGGACGGGGATCCCGGGAGCGATGACAGGGAGCAGTCGAGATGTTTTCTTTCCCCTCCGTGGGTAGGGGGATTTAGTGGTCCCGGGGCCCGATGATGGTGACTGGAAGGTGGATAGCGGGGTTTGGCGAGGTGCAGGGTCGTGGGGGGGCAGCGCGGTGCCACACGGCACGATGGTACTCACTCAGCCAATGACGTAGATGGAGTCTCTGGCAAAACAAATGGCTGGATGGACAGACCCCGCAGCCAGCCGCGATGGTCACTCCCGGTAAGTTGGAGGTGACTGCCTCCGCCCGCACCCGTGCTGTGCTGTCGGCCCCGATGGCTTCCCACCGGTAACCCGCTCCCCAGCGGTGTATTTGCCAGATGAGCCCCCTTATGCCCGCAGGCTCTGGCTCCGGGAACTCTAGCTGTGGCGGTAGCTGTATTTCTCTTCACGGTTGAGCGGCTGCCTTCAGTCAGGTCTTTGCTGCTGGCAAACCCCGGAGGTTCCCATCGCTGACGGATTTGACCGGTTTAACGGTGACTCCAAGCCCGGTCGGGGTCCGCAGGCCCTGCCGAATGGTGCTGGCTTCTCTTCGCCCCCCGGTCCGGCACCGGCGGGCCACCGCCCGTCCCCGGTCCTTACAGTTGTGCGTCAATCGGCCTCGCCTGCAGATGGTCACCACCGTCTGCCAACCTTGCTGTTTGTGAATGGGCCACGTACCCGGACACGGTCAGTCTGCTCCACTACCACTTCCCTCAACTCTCAAAACTGTTCTCTTTTCTTTTCCCGTCTCCAGGACTGTGAACTCCTCGGTGGGTGGGGCCAACCACCTGGCTCCACCCCACCTGGTGTGGACATCAGCCCCTGGAGGGAGGCAACAAGGATGTGTGTGTGACTGATGTGCCTAACCGGGGTGTGGGGTGTGTTGTTGCAGTACCTGTGACGACCTGGCTTGTCCAGGGTGCCACACTCACAGATAGAGATGACTGAATGTTTGGAAGTTCAGTTTGCAGGGCACATTTGAACCTTAAAAAAGGTTGGTTTTTGACTTCAACTTGATCCAAATCTCAATGGAAGTCAGTAATTGGGCAGTTTGTGGCTACAACCACATTCTGACAGCTGTAAGCAGAACACTTCCGAGAGAGTGTGGGTGGAGTTTTTCAATTTTCTTGTTTTGTTTGTGTCTGCACATTACATCTGATCATTCCGATTTTGCACTAGTAAATCACTCGAACTTCGAACCCAAAATTTGTTTTTTGTAAGTTGGTTTCCGAAGCCGAACATCAAACCTCAGGTTCGCTCATCTCTACTCACAGACCTGTTATTTTTTCGTTAAGAATCCCTCCTACTCTGGGCTCATTACTTGTATTAATTGCAGCTGTATTAACTCGTTACCTGAAAAAAAGACACCTGTCCACACACTCAGTCAATCACACTCCAACCTCTCCACCATGACCAAGACCAAAGCCCTTATTTCTGTCACCTGTCTGACCACAACTGTTGACAACTTAAAGACGATATGATAATGAATCCCCCACTCATCGTCGACTGACCCTGATAACACCTAGTTCAACCCTTAGTAATCACAGTTTACAGAAACCCATATCAGATGAACACAGTAAATAACTAATAGTTTGTAGGCTAATCCGCCATAAGTATACTAAAACCTGTGTGCCGAAATGTATACTCATCCATCTCTCGACATGTTTCCCCTCTCACTAAGAAAGGCTCCTCAAGATGGAAAAAGGTTCATGAAAGAACACCCCCTATTACAGAGCGCTACATTCAGCTGCATGCATAGGCACCTAGCATGGTCCCCTTGGATGCGGAATGGTAAAGGACAACCACATTACCCAGAAATAAGTGACTATTGAGGCTACTTTATTTGTTAAAATAAAAAATATCTTATGGACTAAACTAGAGGTGAGGAAAGGAGGAAAGAAATATAAAAATCTCTTACCTTTTTAAATATATCCTTTGGTCCACAGTTAGAATCATAATCAGAATTGCTTCACCATAGATGATGCTGGTAAGTGTAACATTTTCTGTTTGCTGATAATTATTATCATATCAGTTACAGGCTTTCTCTTCCATTGGAGTGGGATTAAACAATGACTTTTTGGAGCAAGAAATATGATAAGTAATTGTCACTTCACTTCCCACACTCTTAGTGACATGTCATAAAAAATCCATTATTCATGAGCAAGGCAGGAAGTGGTGTAAAGCCATTACATAAACACCTGGGTGAGCCATTATCCCTAATTTAAGTTGTCTTTACAGGCAATACCTACAAATTGTAGTAAAAGCCTATTTATCACTGATCTATTATAGCTGTATGACAATGCTCACAGTCTGCAGGACCTTTTCACTATGGGGTGACTCAGTGTGTTACCAAATCTTTGCTATTACCGAGTCTATATCGTTTTTCTTATAAGTATCTTATATACTTATAATTACATAGTGTCATGAAATAAAGGGCAATGGGGAAGAAGGCATGCAGCATAAACAACCCACCAGAATAAAATTAAGACAGTTTAATGTATAGGAAAGATGTGAAAACCATTTTTATGACTTACTACTAGAGATATGATTGTCTAGTGTTACAGAACCATTACTGTACCTTCACTACTGGAAATATTCTGTTGGGCACAATGTTGTGAATTACATCTTGTGTGGGTTAATATTACTATTCCCATTAATACTTACATATACAAGTATTCACATATTTATATGTTTCTGAATTATATTTCTGAGCTAGGCTGCATTCAGATGTCCATTTTTCACATACTTCACATATGTGTCCTTTATGTGGTTTGTACTTAGAACATGTACCCATTGTAACCTATGGAGCTGATCAAAAGTTTGTGTTCTTTTGTGCACCATTTCTGATCAGCATCTTCATACAAGTCAAAATACAAGAAAAATGGACCAATTTTTTTCATCAGACTTTGATCGGATTTTGATCAGAGTCTGTTCCAAGCAGGCCCGGACTGACCATAGGGCAATTCTGGAAAATGCCAGATGGGACAGTCCCTGTAGTGGGCCAGTGCCTGTAGTGGGCCGCTGTATCTGCAGTCACCGTGTACCCGGCCTGCACACACTGCAGAGGAGCGCCCGATGGTGGTACCGGTGACCGCAGCTTCCTCCTTCCTATTCAAATGTATTTGTGTCTTTCAGACGTAAATACATTTGAACAGTGCGCCGGGACTGGGCCCCGCCCCCAACGTGGAGCAACATGATGAGATCAGCACCTTGCTGACGTCTTCACAGTGCTGCGGGCGCCACACTGGATGCATCAGGCATCGGTAAGCGCTCCATGGAGAAGCCGAAGAGACAGGTTTAATTAATGGGGATGATTGGGGAGGGGCTGAGGACACATAATGGGAAACATTTGTAAAGGAACACAACTTTGTGACAGGCAGAGGGGGAGTACTGTATTCCGAGGGAGGGGGGGAGGCAGGAGTGTGTAGTGATGGGGTAGTGTAATTTGTGTGTGTAGGGGGTGATGGAGGGTGCATTTTATTATGTCTGAGGAGGGGGTAATGTAGGGTGCATTGTATTGAGTGTGGGGAGAGGGGTAATGGGGGCTGCATTGTATTGTGTGTGGGGAGGGGGTAATGGGTAGAGTTGAGCGCGGTTCGCGGTTCGTGGTTCTCCAGTTCTAGGCTCGAGTGATTTTGGGGGTTGTTTGAGATCGAACTAGAACTCGAGCTTTTTGCAAAAGCTCGATAGTTCTAGATACGTTCGAGAACGGTTCTAGCAGCAAAAAGCAGGGCTTTTTACAGCTACAGTGTGCAGGGAGCAATCCTGGCAGCCTGCCACAAGCTGGTAACCAAGATAAACATCGGGTATCCAAGCAAAGCGCTTTGGTTAGTAACCCGATGTTTATCCTAGTTACGTGCAGGAAGCAGACACTTCCCCGCTCAGCTCACTCCGCCCCCTCCTGCCCGCGGCATGTACACACGTACACACACACACACACTCACATACACACACACACACACACACACACACACACACACACACACACACACATGGTCCCGCTCGGCTTACCTGCGGTGATGAAGTCCCGCCATCCCGACCTCAGCGCTGTCACTGTCCTCCATGGCCGCCGCTTGTCACATCACCTCTCGCTTCCGACCCGAGACTGACTAGCGGTGACTAGAGTTGAGCGCGGTTCGCGGTTCGAGGTTCTCCAGTTCGGGGCTCGAGTGATTTTGGGGGCTGTTCTAGATCGAACTAGAACTCGCTGTTTCTATAATAGCGATCGCCATTTTTTTTTTTTTTTTTTTTTCCTTGTCCTCCTTTCCTAAGCGCGCGCGTGTAGTGGGGCAGGCCAGCATGTCAGCCAATCCCAGACACACACACAGCTAAGTGGACTTTTAGCCAGAGAAGCAACGGCATGTGTGATAGGATGTCCATGTCACATGTCCCTGCATTATAAAACCGGACATTTTCCTCCAGGACGCCATTATCTCTTCTGCGTCTTTGGTGTCAGACATCACTGTCGCAGCTCCGTCCTCCTGAGTCCTATCGCCGATACAGCTGTATGCGCTCCATACACAGCGTTAGACAGCTTAGGGAGAGCACTTTCTATCAGTCCTTTTAAGGGCTCAAACCGGCAGGGTCAGAGAGCCATAGGTGACAGGTCCTGAAAACAGAGACAGCGTCTGTGTAGCCAAGGTCAGGGATTTCGTCGCTGCATTTCACCATTAGGAGGGAATAGAAAGGCAGGCTTCCATTCCTCTACCCAGAGCCCCACAATCCTGGCACTGTACCCTCCTGTCCTTTGCACACTCCAACTCATTATAACTAAGCCATTATGCTAGCAAACAGTCAGTGTACCTAGTAGCATCCTAAACGTGGCTATTGGACTTTGCTATAGTCCCACTAGTGCAAAGACATTTGCAGAGCACGTCTGCCTGCATTGCACACTCCAACTCTTTTTAACTAAGCCATTATACTAGCAAACAGTCAGTGTACCTAGTGGCATCCTAAACGTGGCTATTGGACTTTTGTCTATTCACAGTATTGTAAAGATATTTGCAGCACGTCTGCCTGCATTGCACACTCCAACTTTTTTTAACTAAGCCATTATACTAGCAAACAGTCAGTGTACCTAGTGGCATCCTAAACGTGGCTATTGGACTTTTGTCTACTCAAACTAGTGGAAAGATATTTGCAGCATGTCTGCCTGCATTGCACACTCCAACTTTTTTAACTAAGCCATTATACTAGCAAACAGTCAGTGTACCTAGTGGCATCCTAAACGTGGCTATTGTACTTTTGTGTAGTCACACTAGTGGAAAGATATTTGCAGCATGTCTGCCTGCATTGCACACTCCAACCTTTTTTAACTAAGCCATTATACTAGCAAACAGTCAGTGTACCTAGTGGCATCCTAAACGTGGCTATTGGACTTTTGTGTAGTCACACTAGTGGAAAGATATTTGCAGCATGTCTGCCTGCATTGCACACTCCAACTTTTTTTAACTAAGCCATTATACTAGCAAACAGTCAGTGTACCTAGTGGCATCCTAAACGTGGCTATTGGACTTTTGTCTATTCACACTATTGTAAAGATATTTGCAGCACGTCTGCCTGCATTGCACACTCCAACTTTTTTTAACTAAGCCATTATACTAGCAAACAGTCAGTGTACCTAGTGGCATCCTAAACGTGGCTATTGTACTTTTGTCTACTCAAACTAGTGGAAAGATATTTGCAGCATGTCTGCCTGCATTGCACACTCCAACTTTTTTTAACTAAGCCATTATACTAGCAAACAGTCAGTGTACCTAGTGGCATCCTAAACGTGGCTATTGTACTTTTGTCTACTCAAACTAGTGGAAAGATATTTGCAGCATGTCTGCCTGCATTGCACACTCCAACTTTTTTTAACTAAGCCATTATACTAGCAAACAGTCAGTGTACCTAGTGGCATCCTAAACGTGGCTATTGTACTTTTGTCTACAAAACTAGTGGAAAGATATTTGCAGCATGTCTGCCTGCATTGCACACTCCAACTTTTTTTAACTAAGCCATTATACTAGCAAACAGTCAGTGTACCTAGTGGCATCCTAAACGTGGCTATTGGACTTTTGTCTATTCACACTATTGTAAAGAAATTTGCAGCAAGTCTGCCTGCATTGCACACTCCAACTTTTTTTAACTAAGCCATTATACTAGCAAATAGTCAGTGTACCTAGTGGCATCCTAAACGTGGCTATTGTACTTTTGTCTACTCAAACTAGTGGAAAGATATTTGCAGCATGTCTGCCTGCATTGCACACTCCAACTTTTTTTAACTAAGCCATTATACTAGCAAACAGTCAGTGTACCTAGTGGCATCCTAAACGTGGCTATTGGACTTTTGTCTATTCACACTATTGTGAAGATATTTGCAGCAAGTCTGCCTGCATTGCACACTCCAACTTTTTTTAACTAAGCCATTATACTAGCAAACAGTCAGTGTACCTAGTGGCATCCTAAACGTGGCTATTGTACTTTTGTCTACTCAAACTAGTGGAAAGATATTTGCAGCATGTCTGCCTGCATTGCACACTCCAACTTTATTTTAACTAAGCCATTATACTAGCAAACAGTCAGTGTACCTAGTGGCATCCTAAACGTGGCTATTGTACTTTTGTGTAGTCACACTAGTGGAAAGATATTTGCAGCATGTCTGCCTGCATTGCACACTCCAACTTTTTTTAACTAAGCCATTATACTAGCAAACAGTCAGTGTACCTAGTGGCATCCTAAACGTGGCTATTGGACTTTTGTCTAGTCACACTACTGCAAATCTATGTGCAGCACCTCTGCATGACACCCTCCTGCTCTGTTTTTAATAAGCTATAATGATAGCAAAAAATACTGCCATTTAGTGGCATCATAGAACTGGCTGTTGTATTCCATTAGTGCCCCACTGGTGACAAGCTATTTATAGCACCTCTACATGACACCCTCCTGCTCTGTTTTTAATAAGCTATAATGATAGCAAAAAATACTGCCATTTAGTGGCATCATAGAACTGGCTGTTGTATTCCATTAGTGCCCCACTGGTGACAAGTAGTGATGAGCGAGCATGCTTGTAACTACTCGGTACTCGCACGAGTATCGCTGTACTCGGGCTGCTCGGCGGGGACCGAGTAATCTCGCGATACTCGTGCTGTACTCGTGGTCTTCATCCCTGCATGTTGGCGCTCTTTTGAGAGCCAGCCCTCATGCAGGGATTGGCTGGCAGACCACTGCAATGCCACAGCCCTGTTAGTTGTGGAATTGCAGTGATTGGCTGGCCTGCACAGCGTGACCGAGCCTTTATACCGGCCGGCGCGCTGTGCTCTGCTCACAGCTATCCAGACAGTGAGTGCAGGGAGAGTGTCGCTGATTCAGGGAAAGCTTTGCGGCCCTTTATAGCTTTTTCAGTTGCAGGGCTGCAAACAGTGTGACCAAAAGTCCTTCTCAGGACTATTCTAGTTGTATACAGGCAGGCAGGGTATAGCCAGGTCGGAGTACAGTAGCAGAGTCCTTCTCAGGACTATTGTTGCTATATACAGGCAGGGTATAGCCAGGTCTGAATACAGGCTAGTGACCAGAAGAGTCCTTGTCAGGACTATTGTACCAGTATACAGGCAGGCAGGCAGGCACGGTATATATAGCCATTGCTAGTGGTGACCGTATACCAGCCTTCATCATATCTGGGGCTGGTGTACACAGTCTAAAACAGTCCAGATAGTGTCTGACTTGTCTGTAATTGTCGCTCCCCAAAAAAACCTGTTAGGTTCTTATTGCGTCCGTGCTTGGTTTTTAAAACCGCACGTGTGTGCCTGTCGGTGGCAGCGTACAGGTGCACTTGTGTGCAATTTCCACAAACTTTGATATAACGCACAAGTAGTGAATACACGTCAGCACAGCATTGCAAAATGCGCAAGGGCATTGGCAAGGAACAAGGAAGTGGACGTGATGGTGGTGCAGGCAGAGGCCGAGGTCGTGGGCAAGCTCTAATTTCGCCACAACAAAGGGCCACATCTAGTCGCTCGCACGTCCTGTCCCAAATTCTTGGGGACCGCAGCAGTACACCGCTCTTGAACCAAGACCAGTGTCAACAGGTTGTTAGTTGGATAGCAGATAATGCTTCCAGTCAGATTGGCACCACCACAAACACTCTGTCTTCCACACGGTCAAGTGTCAGTAGCCGTGATACTGCACCGCACATTTCTGAACCTGATCCTCCTTCCTACCACCAGGCTGAGTACACGTCCTCCTCGGACATTAATGATCCCACACTTGGACACTCGGAAGAGCTGTTCACGTTTCCATTCACACATTCTGGCCTCTCGCCAGCTCATATTGAAGTGGGTCATGAGGAGATCGTCTGTACAGATGGCCAAATATTTGAGCAGCCACGTTCTCACGAAGTTGGCAACGTGTCTCAACAAGTGGTGGACGATGATGAGACACAATTGTCAGGAAGTCAGGAGGAGGAGCAGGGTGCGGAAGAGGAAGACGACGTGGTGGATGATCCAGTAACTGACCCAACCTGGCAGGAGGATATGCAGAGCGAGGACAGCAGTGCACAGGGGGAGGGAGGCGTAGCATCACAACAGGCAGTAAGAAGCAGGGTGGTGGCCCCAGGCAGAAGTCAGGCAACCGTTCCCCGGAACAACACGACGACACAAGGTGCCTGTACAAATGTTAGGTCTTCCCGAGTCTGGCAGTTTTTTAAGTTGGATCCAGATGATTCTAAAAAGGCCATTTTCAACACCTGCCGTGCCAGCATCAGCAGGGGTACCAAAACTAGCAGCCTGACCACCACCAGCATGATCAGGCACATGTCAGCCAAGCACCCGACTTTGTGGGAAGTACAACAGAGTCGAGGAGCAGTGCTTGCTGATGTCACTGCTACGTCTTCGCTGGTTGTGCATGCGAGCCAATCCCCTGGCCATGCTGCCTGCGAACAAGCCTCCTCCACTCCTGCACCTGCAGTTGCCTACGCAGAAAGAACACCATCATCAAGCACGTCCTTGTCCCAGCGCAGCGTTCAGTTATCCATTCAGCAAACCTTTGAACGCAGGCGCAAATACACTGCCAACACCCCACATGCCACAGTTCTAAATGCTAACATTTCGCGACTGCTTGCGCTGGAAATGTTGCCTTTTAGGCTGGTGGAGACAGAAGCATTCCGTGACCTGATGGCGGCAGCTGTCCCACGTTACTCGGTCCCCAGCCGCCACTATTTCTCCCGGTGTGCCGTCCCCGCGTTGCATAACCACGTGTCACAAAACATCACACGTGCCCTGAACAACGCTGTTTCACCCAAGGTCCACCTAACCACAGACACGTGGACAAGTGCTTGTGGGCAAGGCCGCTACATCTCGTTGACGGCACACTGGGTTAATATTGTGGAAGCTGGGACCCAGTCTGAGCAAGGGACGGAACACGTCCTTCCCACACCAAGGTTTGCAGGCCCTACCTCAGTCAGTGTTTCACCCACACTCTACAGCTCCGGAATGTCATGCTCTTCAGCCTCCTCCTCCTCCTGCGCATCCTCATCCACTGTACCCTCCACACCAGTCACAAGCTGGAAGCACTGCAGCACTGCCTCGGCGAAGCGGCAACAGGCTGTGCTGAAGCTAATCTGCATAGGTGACAAACCCCACAATGCAGAAGAGCTGTGGACAGCTCTGAAACAGCAGGCAGATCACTGGCTCACACCTCTGAACCTAAAGCCAGGAAAGGTCGTGTGTGACAATGGCCGGAACCTGGTAGCGGCTTTGAGGCGAGGCCAGCTGACACATGTTCCATGCGTGGCCCATGTGCTCAACCTCGTGGTTCAGCGGTTTCTAAAGTCATACCCAGAGCTGTCTGATCTGCTGGTAAAAGTTCGCCGCCTGTCTGCACATTTTCGAAAGTCACCTACTGCTTCAGCCGGCCTTGCCGGCTTTCAGCGCAGTTTGCATCTTCCGGCTCACAGACTGGTGTGTGATGTCCCCACGCGTTGGAATTCAACTCTGCACATGTTGGTCAGGATATGTGAGCAGAAGAGGGCAGTTGTTGAGTACCTGCATCACCTAAGCCGTCGGGAAATGGTTCAAATTCCACACATAACACCTGAGGAGTGGAGATGGATGTCAGACCTATGTACCATCCTCCAAAACTTTGAGGACTCCACCAAGATGGTGAGTGGTGATGACGCCATTATTAGCGTCACCATACCGCTACTCTGCCTTCTAAAACGGTCTCTGCTGAAAAACAAACATGATGCATTGCAGGCGGAGCGCGATGAGTTGCAGCAAGAAACAGTAGTGGGTGTGGGTGATAACACACAGCCCAGCCTCGTCTCATCACAACGTGCAGTGGAGGACTATGACGAGGAGGAGGATGAAGACATGGAGCAACTCTCCGGCCAAATTGAGGATATGACATGCACACCAGTCATATCCTCGGTTCAGCGTGGCTGGCCAGAGGACAGGGTAGATGAGGAGGAGGAGGAGGAGGAGGAGGAGGACAGCATGTTCAGTCATCTTGTTGGTCAGGCTACTGAAGTCCTGGCTGTTAAGAGTCTGGCGCACATGGCTGACTTTATGGTAAGCTGCCTGTCTCGTGACCCTCGCGTTAAGAACATCTTGGCCGACAATCATTACTGGTTGGTAACACTGTTAGACCCACGCTACAAGGTGAACTTTTTGTCTCTTATTCCCGTGGAGGAGAGGTCAACCAAAATGCAGCAGTTCCGGAAGGCCATAGTCACGGAAGTAGGCAAAGCATTCCCCTCACAAAACGCTAGCGGCATAGGTCAGGAATCATTGGACAACCGAGGCGTACAGCCGAGAGAGGCACAAGTCCAATCCGCCAGAGGTAGGGGAACAGTCTTTAAGATGTGGGACAGTTTTCTCAGCCCCTCACGTACCACAGCCCCTGAGGTGCAGGGTAGTGCCACAAGAAATCCTAAGTTTGCCCAGATGCTGAAGGAGTACCTTGCAGATCGAACAACTGTACTCCGACATTCCTCTGTGCCTTACAATTATTGGGTATCCAAGCTGGACACGTGGCATGAATTGGCTCTCTACGCCTTGGAAGTCCTGGCCTGCCCTGCCGCTAGCGTTTTGTCAGAGCGTGTTTTTAGTGCCGCAGGTGGAATCATTACAGATAAACGCACCCGCCTGTCAACTGAAAATGCTGACAGGCTGACTCTGATCAAGATGAACAAGGGTTGGATTGGGCCAGACTTCACCACACCACCAGCAAATGAGAGCGGAATTTAAAGTTTGCCATGTACCTCCACTCACCCATGGGTACACACTTCTGGACTTTGGATAATCGCTGGACTGCTCCTCCTTCTCCTCATGCGCCACCATGATGACCGTTACAAATTGCAATACTTAGGCCTTTGTTTCAGGTATACCCCCAGTGGTAAATTTTTTCGCCCATTCTTTGCAGAATGGACATTACAACGACAGGAGACCCGCTCCTTTGCAATGGGAACAATGTTTTGAGGCCTTCATGCACGTCTCTACCCAGGGACAACGTGGAGCCTCCCAATTTTTGGCTGCCCTGCCAAAGGGCTATACTACAATAGACCCACTTCCTTCCAATGGGCACTTCAGGTTTACAGGCCCTCATGCATGTCTCTACCCAGGGACAACGTGGAGCCTCCCAATTTTTGGCTGCCCTGCCTAAGGGCTATACTATAATACACCCACTTCCTGACAATGGACACTTAATGTTTTGAGGCCCTCATGCACGTCTCTATCCAGGGACAACGTGGAGCCTCCCAATTTTTGGCTGCCCTGCCAAAGGGCTATACTACAATAGACCCACTTCCTTCCAATGGGCACTTCAGGTTTACAGGCCCTCATGCACGTCTCTACCCAGGGACAACGTGGAGCCTCCCAATTTTTGGCTGCCCTGCCTAAGGGCTATACTACAATAGACCCACTTCCTTACAATGGGCACTTCAGGTTTACAGGCCCTCATGCACTTCTGTATGCAGGGGCATTGGTGAACCTCACAATTTTGGACTGCCCTGGCAAAGGGAAATACTACAAAGACTCACTTCCTCAAAATGGGCACATTAGACTCAAGAGGCCTTCATGTACGTCTTTTCTCAGGGACATCGGAGTGCCACACAATGTTTTCACGTAAAATCTTTCATGTATTAATCTCAAAAAGTAACATACACCAGCTCTATCTCACTATTGGATATGTGCCCTTAACATTTCCGCCATGAAAAATCATTTTGGGGTCATTTTGGAAGGTTTTCTGGTGAGTCCGTAAAAATGGCGTAAAACGCGGACAAAATTGTTCACAGCTGTGACTTTTGAGTGATAAATGCTTCAAGGGGTCTTCCCCATGCTGTTGCCATGTCATTTGAGCACTCTTCTGAGACTTTTGTGACATTTTTAGGGTTTCTCCATGCTGCCGGGGGGTCATTTCACAAAAATACTCGGGTCTCCCATAGGATAACATTGGGCTCGTTGCTCGGGCCGAGTACACGAGTATCTTGGGAGGCTCGGCCCGAGCTTCGAGCACCCGAGCTTTTTAGTACTCGCTCATCACTAGTGACAAGCTATTTATAGCACCTCTACATGACACCCTCCTGCTCTGTTTTTAATAAGCTATAATGATAGCAAAAAATACTGCCATTTAGTGGCATCATAGAACTGGCTGTTGTATTCCATTAGTGCCCCACTGGTGACAAGCTATTTATAGCACCTCTACATGACACCCTCCTGCTCTGTTTTTAATAAGCTATAATGATAGCAAAAAATACTGCCATTTAGTGGCATCATAGAACTGGCTGTTGTATTCCATTAGTGCCCCACTGGTGACAAGCTATTTATAGCACCTCTACATGACACCCTCCTGCTCTGTTTTTAATAAGCTATAATGATAGCAAAAAATACTGCCATTTAGTGGCATCATAGAACTGGCTGTTGTATTGCATTAGTGCCCCACTGGTGACAAGCTATTTATAGCACCTCTACATGACACCCTCCTGCTCTGTTTTTAATAAGCTATAATGATAGCAAAAAATACTGCCATTTAGTGGCATCATAGAACTGGCTGTTGTATTCCATTAGTGCCCCACTGGTGACAAGCTATTTATAGCACCTCTACATGACACCCTCCTGCTCTGTTTTTAATAAGCTATAATGATAGCAAAAAATACTGCCATTTAGTGGCATCATAGAACTGGCTGTTGTATTCCATTAGTGCCCCACTGGTGACAAGCTATTTATAGCACCTCTACATGACACCCTCCTGCTCTGTTTTTAATAAGCTATAATGATAGCAAAAAATACTGCCATTTAGTGGCATCATAGAACTGGCTGTTGTATTCCATTAGTGCCCCACTGGTGACAAGCTATTTATAGCACCTCTACATGACACCCTCCTGCTCTGTTTTTAATAAGCTATAATTATAGCACAAAATACTGCCATTTAGTGGCATCATAGAACTGGCTGTTGTATTCCATTAGTGCCCCACTGGTGACAAGCTATTTCTAGCACCTCTACATGACACCCTCCTGCTCTGTTTTTAATAAGCTATAATGATAGCAAAAAATACTGCCATTTAGTGGCATCATAGAACTGGCTGTTGTATTCCATTAGTGCCCCACTGGTGACAAGCTATTTATAGCCCCTCTACATGACACCCTCCTGCTCTGTTTTTAATAAGCTATAATGATAGCAAAAAATACTGCCATTTAGTGGCATCATAGAACTGGCTGTTGTATTCCATTAGTGCCCCACTGGTGACAAGCTATTTATAGCACCTCTACATGACACCCTCCTGCTCTGTTTTTAATAAGCTATAATGATAGCAAAAAATACTGCCATTTAGTGGCATCATAGAACTGGCTGTTGTATTCCATTAGTGCCCCACTGGTGACAAGCTATTTATAGCACCTCTACATGACACCCTCCTGCTCTGTTTTTAATAAGCTATAATGATAGCAAAAAATATTGCCATTTAGTGGCATCATAGAACTGGCTGTTGTATTCCATTAGTGCCCCACTGGTGACAAGCTATTTATAGCACCTCTACATGACACCCTCCTGCTCTGTTTTTAATAAGCTATAATGATAGCAAAAAATACTGCCATTTAGTGGCATCATAGAACTGGCTGTTGTATTCCATTAGTGCCCCACTGGTGACAAGCTATTTATAGCACCTCTACATGACACCCTCATGCACATTTTGCTATGCTAATGTTATAGCAAACTCATGGAATTCATTGCTGCATTTCATAATTCGGAGGGATAGAAAGTCAGGCTTCCTTTAGCTTTTCCTTCTGTTCATAGACAGCATCTCCAAGAGCAATTTCCCCTCCACGTCTAAGTGTGGAGAGGCAGCTAGTGCGCATGCGTATGCCGATTTACCCCAGCTGCAGCCTAATTACAGTGTTTCGCCTAGTGAGTATGCTCAGCCTGACTGTGTTATTCCTGACGCTAAGTCTTCATTTCGGGATACAGCGCATGCTCCCACACTAAGTGTGAAAAGCCTCTTTGCACAGGTGCTTGCATTCCGTGCCGGGTCTAAGTCCTGTTTTGTGCCTAGACACCATGCTAAAGCTGATAGTCTTTTTTCAGAGACTGTATTTCATGCTACTGAGCATGCTCAGGCACTTACTGCATCAGAGACTAGGTCCGGTAATGAACTCTTTGGCCCTGCCCCTGATGTGGGGGTCCCATATAGACCACAGGGCATCAGGTGTCCTTCCAAATGGCTTGCAGAGGCCCACCCCTATGACTTGTCACCGCATTATTGATGGTCAGACGATGACTGGTGAGGTGTTTGGGTCATGGCAGCCATGAGGTCATCATTGAAGTTGCGGTTCCAAATAGGACGCTAGTTATGCCACTCATGACGTGTCACTCTACTTTTGTCTCCAGGAGGTGCATTGTGGTTCACCCTGGTTTGGGGCGGACCCAGGTTATAAAAGGGGCTGGAGCCAACAAGGAGGTGCGCAGTCTTCTATTATGCTACGAAAGAGTACACCTCCATGTGTTGAACCCATTGCGGCTTTAGGCCAGAGGTAGGCAGGGATAGGGTGTCGATGCAGGCCACCACCACAGTTGGTAACGCAGAACGGTTAAGACCAGCTCCTGTCCTACCAGTCCTGCTTGTGCAGCCCAGTGGCATTAACAGGCCTGCTGCTGCTGATGCGCCTGCTGTCCACAGGTGTGCCCCTACGCACACGGTCAGCGTACTCAATGGCCCCTGTGTTGTTAACAGGGAGTTCCTGGGCTGGGTGGGCATGTGGACCCTGTGACGCTAACAGGGCTCACAGTCTCCAGATCCGAATGGCGTCTAACTCGGTTCAGGCTACTATTAGTTTCATAGCCACACAGCTCTGTATCCTCCACCAAACTTTCCAGTTGCCAACCTCTCCTTTTCCAACTGGGAGCACGGTGGACACTGACTGCTGATGGGGATATATACCTTTCTCTTTCTTTTCTTATTAATTTTCGTTATATAGCGGTAACATAGTATATACCACTTTATCCAAATCTGCCAGTCCCACTGTAACAGATGGTGTTTCTTCAGCAAATGTTACTGTTGCTTAACCACCAAATCCACGGACCAAAACTTTTTTCCCCTTTCCAACACACCTGTTCCCCTTTCCACCAGCATCTGTCCTTTTTCAACTCATTTTGGTATATGACCAAAAGTGCAACTCTGCAGGGACACCGTACTCAACGCCATCTCAGCACAGCAGCCATCCCTCGGTCCCTCCGATGTGGACAAGTAAAAGACCATTTCCTCCTATCCATGACAAAGCGTTGAGATTCACTCTGTGCAGCACTGGTGTTTAGTGGAAAAGTAGATCTAAGATTGCGTACCACATTCTGCAGATACTCCTGTATACGTGCGTCCATTTCTATGGCAGGAATTATTTTGCCAAATTTTGTCTTGTACCGGGGATGTAACAGTGTGGCAACCCAGTATTCTGGATTACTTTGAATTCGTACAATCCGAGGGTCATGTTGTAGGTAGTGCAGCAAGAAGCCGCTGATGTGTCTTGTGCATCCAGGAGGACCAAGTCCTTGGTGTGTTGGTGGCAGAGAGGTGAGAATCGTGCCTCCTTCCTCTGCCCTCTCACCACAACCTCGCACAACCGAAATGTGAGCAAGCTCTCACTCATCTGCTGAGTCTTCCATGCCCATCGCCAGTTCGTCCTCCATTTCTTCATGGGCTCCTGCACCTTCCTCAACACTTTTTGCTGATACTATGCGCCCTTGTTAATCCCTCTCCCTCACCATGACTGCCGCATAGGTGCCGCTGACCATCTGGACCTCGTAGATCTTGTTATCCCTTCCGCATATGACTCCTCCTGTATTTCCTCCCCTTCCTCTTGTCCCAACACCTGACTCCGAATAATAATTACAGTGCGCTCCATCATGTAGATGACCAGAATTGTCACGCTGAGAATGACATTGCCAGTGCTAAACATCTTCGTCAACATTTGTAAACTGTGTAGCTGGGTGCATAGGTCCTTGATCTGACACCACTCCAGCAGCGTGATCTGCACCACCTCTGTATCAAGTTATCCCAGGCTATATGTCATAACGTATTGCAGCAGGGTTCGGCGGTGCTGCCACAAACGCTGCAACATGTGCAGATTCAAATTCCTGCGTGTGGGCACATCGCATTTCAGGCGTTTAACCACCAGACCTAAAGACTTCTGTAGCGACGAAAGTTGTTGAGCTGCTGTGTGCGCACGATGGAAGTGAGCACATAGCGAGCGTGCACGCTGCACAAGGCCATGTAGGCCGTGATGGTGTTTTAAAAATTGCTGGAGAATTAGGTTCAACACGTGAGCCATACAAGGCACGTGTGTCACATTGCCCTGACGATGGTCCGCAGCCAGGTTTGCATCATTGCCGCACACGGCTGTTAAGTCACCAACGGAGTCCGCTCCGTCAATTTGTACTCCGGTCGCCAGGTGACAACGTGTTCCTTTCATGAATAGTGCTGATGATGGGAGAGGAGTCGATGCCAGCGGCGCATGTGGACGCAGGTTATGCTCACCCACTGGGCTGCATTACCTTGACAGATGCAGAATCTCTGGCTGAATGTAGCTGGTGGGTATCTCACAGATGAAATACCATCATTCAGCTACAACCAATGGGAAGACACCACACCCTTTTTTATGCCCATCCTGTCTGCAGACCACTGCCAGACATAGCTATGACCTCTGGTTACTTTTACCCCCAGTTCAGTTTTATGATTTTGTGTGCTTGTTACCTGACTACTTTTCCTGCTTGCTGTTTATGTACCTTGTTGGCCGATCCGCATTTCACCTCTGCTTGTTTTCTGATTAAGTCCTGGCCGTCCCATTCTGTTCCTGTTCCTCAATTAATGTTTTGACCCTGCCTGACTACTATTCTCTGGAACTGCAGCCTTCCACAGGTATTAATCACCTTGGGCCCTGTGCAATTCCTAATCCCTGTATAGGGGTTAAAGGGTTTCAGGGTTCTAGGGGTCCTGCTTGGTGAGTGGCTTCCCTCTAGCCTATCATTAACAGCCCATCTGAGTGTGTGGATCAAGGAAGGCGTTACACCGTGCTCTCTGCAGAAGGCCATGTGGTCCAGGATAGTGCTTTAAAAATTGCTGGACAACCAGGTTCAACACGTGAACCACACAAGCCATGTGTGTCACATTGTCACAGCGAAGGGCCGCACCCATGTTTGCATCATTGTCGCACCCGGCCTTCCCTGGCTGCTGGTTGAGTGGAGACAACCATTGATAAAACTCGGTATCCAGAGCTAACCGTCCACAACTTCTCAGCGGTGTGACTCACATTTCCCATACATTTCAAAGTAAAACTTTGACCGCCTGATGGCATTGAGCTCTGCTGCCAGCATAGTAAGGAGGTGTGTGGTAGTCCTTGTGCGCAGTTGCAAGGAAGGGTGGCCTGACCACACAGGGTTTGCGCCAAGGTGGAGGACCCACACGAGGTTGAAGAGGCAGAAGCAGTGTATTAACTTCTACATACAGAAGGATTGAAACAACTCGTGGGGACGGCAAGACTTGGACAGCAGACCCTTCTCCATCTCTCACCATAGTTTGCCAGTGCCCAGTCAGTGACATGTAATGACCCTGTCTATGCTTACTGGTCCAAGTATCTGTGTTGAAATGCACCCTGTCGCACACAGAGTTTCTCAAGGAAGTGGTGATGTTGTGTGCGACATGCTGGTGTAGCGCGGGCATGCTTTTCTTGGAGAAGCAGTGGTGATTGGGCATCTTGTACTGGATCACAGCGACAGACATAAGGTCTCTAAAATCCTGTGTGTCCACTATGCGGAAAGGCAGCATTTTGGTAGCCAACAGCTTACAGAGGGATAGAGTCAACCTCTTCGCTTTGTCATGGGTCGCAGGAAGTGGCCTTTTATTTGACCACATCTGAGGGACAGAGATCTGGCTGCTGTGTGTAGACGGTGTTGAGTAGGGTGTCCCTGGAAAAATGCAGGTTTGTGAGGAAAGTGCAGGCGGAGACATGATGTTGCCTTCATCCAACGTTGGTGCTATCGATGTCTGAGAGAGCTGTACACACTCACTTGTTTCCCCTTCCAAACCAACTGACGACCTACCAAGCAAACTGCCTGTTGCGGTTACAGTGGTGGAAGTTGTGGGTGGAAAAACAGGTGTGACAGCTGTCCCCACAGTCCTAGAAGATGACGAGCGCGCGGATGCACTGGAAGGGGCAGGCGGTGGATGGTTCGCTCCGCTAGGCCGCATTGCAGCACGGTGAGCTTCCCACCGGGCCATATGATATTTATTCATGTGACGATTCATGGAAGAAGTTGTCAAACTGCTGAGGTTTTGACCTCTACTAAGAGAACCATGACAAATTTTACAGATCACATAATTTGGGCGATCTTTTTCTATGTCAAAAAAGGACCAGGCTAGGCAAGGCTTAGAGGCCATGCGACCTGTTGATCCACCCCGAATAATGCTCAGAGGCAGAGTGGTGGCTGAGGATGCAGTTGTAGACGTGCTACCAGTGCTCCGACTCTGTCCAGGAAGGCGCAAGGTAACTTCGTCGTCGGTTGCATCCTCCTCCACCGCCTCTGTTGACCTCCTCGAGTGTCTGACTGTGGGTTGACAGTAGGTGGGATCTAGAACTTCATCATCAATTGTTGTGTTTGCACTCCCCTCCCCCTCAGAACGAGCCTCTTCTTGCCCTGACCGAATATTTAAGTTGTCATCTCAATCGGGTATCTGCGTCTCATCTTCATCAGTATGTTCCTCATTGTCTATAACCACAGGTGTTGAAAAGGCAGCATTTTGGTAGCCAACAGTTTGCAGATGCTGAAAGTCAACCTCCAAGCCATGTCATGCCCTTCTAAAAGCATGTAAAACACAGCGAGGGGACTCCAACCACAGTCTCCCTCGTTGCCACTAATTGGGCCACACACACCCCACTTGACTGACATCGGTTGACGCCCCTTTTCAAAATGAAAAAGATGCTTTGCATGAAGCACTCTCAAAAATACGCGTGCCTTTCCCGTCCCCTGGCTGACCCAGGGGAAGAAAAGTCCTCTGAGAGCCATGACTTGTTCATCTTGGTTCTTTTAGAAACACAGCGAGGGGACTCCAACCACAGTCTCCCTCGTTGCCACTAATTGGGCCACACACACCCCACTTGACTGACATCGGTTGATGCCCCTTTTCAAAATGAAAAAGATGCTTTGCATGAAGCACTCTCAAAAATACGCGTGCCTTTCCCGTCCCCTGGCTGACCCAGGGGAAGAAAAGTCCTCTGAGAGCCATGACTTGTTGATCTTGGTTCTTTTAGAAACACAGCGAGGGGACTCCAACCACAGTCTCCCTCGTTGCCACTAATTGGGCCACACACACCCCACTTGACTGACATCGGTTGACGCCCCTTTTCAAAATGAAAAAGATGCTTTGCATGAAGCACTCTCAAAAATACGCGTGCCTTTCCCGTCCCCTGGCTGACCCAGGGGAAGAAAAGTCCTCTGAGAGCCATGACTTGTTCATCTTGGTTCTTTTAGAAACACAGCGAGGGGACTCCAACCACAGTCTCCCTCGTTGCCACTAATTGGGCCACACACACCCCACTTGACTGACATCGGTTGATGCCCCTTTTCAAAATGAAAAAGATGCTTTGCATGAAGCACTCTCAAAAATACGCGTGCCTTTCCCGTCCCCTGGCTGACCCAGGGGAAGAAAAGTCCTCTGAGAGCCATGACTTGTTCATCTTGGTTCTTTTAGAAACACAGCGAGGGGACTCCAACCACAGTCTCCCTCGTTGCCACTAATTGGGCCACACACACCCCACTTGACTGACATCGGTTGACGCCCCTTTTCAAAATGAAAAAGATGCTTTGCATGAAGCACTCTCAAAAATACGCGTGCCTTTCCCGTCCCCTGGCTGACCCAGGGGAAGAAAAGTCCTCTGAGAGCCATGACTTGTTCATCTTGGTTCTTTTAGAAACACAGCGAGGGGACTCCAACCACAGTCTCCCTCGTTGCCACTAATTGGGCAACACTCACCCCACTTGACTGACATCGGTTGATGCCCCTTTTCAAAATGAAAAAGATGCTTTGCATGAAGCACTCTCAAAAATACGCGTGCCTTTCCCGTCCCCTGGCTGACCCAGGGGAAGAAAAGTCCTCTGAGAGCCATGTCCACATTGTCAGTGGACAGACACGTGTGCTTATCTGCCAGCAGACCCCCAGCAGCACTGAAGACAGGTTCAGAGAGAACGCTGGCTGCAGGACACGACAAGATCCCCAAGGCATATGTGGCGAGCTCAGGCAATTTATCCAGATTGGAAGCCTAAAATGAGCAGGGCTCAAGTTGCACAATAATGGAATCGATGTTTCCTTGCATATACTCATATATCTGTGTGTCCGCCTCTTTTTCCTTGTCCAGCTGTTTTGTTTTGGCATGAGTATATGTCCTTGTCACTTTCCCATGTGTTTGTGTTGTGTTGTGAGTTGTTTGTCACCTTTTGGACACCTTTGAGGGTGTTTTCTAGGTGTTTTTCTGTGTTTGTGATTGCCTGCCATTGTTTCCTATGCAGTTCGAGTTCGGTTCGTCGAACGTTCGACGAGCCGAACTCGAACGGGACCTCCGTTCGGCGAACCGACCTCGAGCCGAACCGGACCGGTTCGCTCATCTCTAGCGGTGACGTCACGGGCCTCTCGCGATACTTGGTGTGAAGATGCCGGTCATTGACCTCAGTGACAGGGGCTGTCAGTGTGCTGGAGATCAGCGCAGGTAATGTACCTCGCTGACAGCAGCACTTGTCATCCCCTGCAGTGACCTGGGCTGACCCATTGATGTTAGCTCAGGTCACTGCATTGCTCTCCCAGCCAATGGGGAACATTCTGCTCTTCATTGACTGGGACAGTGTGGATCGTCATGGCAACCCCTTGGATTACAGCAGACCTGGATTTGTTTTTCATTCTAATAAATTGGTTAAAGAGGGAATGTTTTGGGGAGTGTTTTTTCAAATAAAAATGTGTTTGTCGTCTATTTTTTTTATTACTGACTGGGTTGGTGATGTCGGGTATCTGATAGACGCCTGACCTCACCAACCCCAGGGCTTGATGCCAGGTGACATTACACATCTGGTATTAACCCCATATATTACCCCGTTTGCCACCGCACCAGGGCGCGGGATGAGCTGGGGCAAAGCACCAGGATTGGCGCATCTAATGGATGTGCCACTTCTGGGGCGGCTGCGGCCTGCTATTTTTAGGCTGGGGAGAGTCCAATAACCATGGACCTCCCTAGTCTGAGAATATCAGGCCCCAGCTGTCTGCTTTACATTGGCTGGTGATCCAATTTTGGGGGACCCCTACGTGTTTTTTTTTTAAAATTATTTATTTAATTTAAAATAACAGCGTGGGGTGCCCTCAGTTTTGGATTACCAGCCAAGGTGAGGTTGCCAGCTGTGGTCTGCAGGCTGCAGCCGTATGCTTTACCCTAGCTGGCTACAAAACTAGGGGGAACCCTACGTCATTTTTTTTTTCATTTTTTTGGCTAAATACAAAGCTAAGCACCCCTTAGTGCCACATGATAGGCACCAAAGGATGCTCCACTTTTTCTCCACTTTTTCTCCACTTTTTCTACATTTTGTCTCCACTTTTTCTACATTTTTTTCTACATTTTTTTCTCCACTTTTTCTCCACTTTTTCCTCCACTTTTTCTCCACTTTTTCTCCATTTTTTTTCTCCACTTTTTCTCCACTTTTTCTCCATTTTTTCTCCACTTTTTCTCCACTTTTTCTCCACTTTTTCTCCACTTTTTCTCCATTTTTTTCTCCACTTTTTCTCCATTTTTTTCTCCACTTTTTCTCCACTTTTTCTCCATTTTTTCTCCACTTTTTCTCCACTTTTTCTCCACTTTTTCTCCACTTTTTCTCCACTTTTTCTCCACTTTTTCTCCACTTTTTCTCCATTTTTTTTCTCCACTTTTTCTCCACTTTTTCTCCATTTTTTCTCCACTTTTTCTCCACTTTTTCTCCACTTTTTCTCCATTTTTACTCCACTTTTTCTCCACTTTTTCTCCACTTTTTCTCCACTTTTTCTCCACTTTTTCTCCACTTTTTCTCCACTTTTTCTCCATTTTTTCTCCACTTTTTCTCCACTTTTTCTCCACTTTTTCTCCATTTTTTTTCTCCACTTTTTCTCCACTTTTTCTCCACTTTTTCTCCACTTTTTCTCCATTTTTTCTCCACTTTTTCTCCACTTTTTCTCCATTTTTACTCCACTTTTTCTCCACTTTTTCTCCATTTTTTTTCTCCACTTTTTCTCCACTTTTTCTCCATTTTTTCTCCACTTTTTCTCCACTTTTTCTCCACTTTTTCTCCACTTTTTCTCCACTTTTTCTCCACTTTTTCTCCACTTTTTCTCCATTTTTTCTCCACTTTTTCTCCACTTTTTCTCCACTTTTTCTCCATTTTTTTTCTCCACTTTTTCTCCACTTTTTTCTCCACTTTTTCTCCATTTTTTCTCCACTTTTTCTCCACTTTTTCTCCATTTTTACTCCACTTTTTCTCCACTTTTTCTCCATTTTTTTTCTCCACTTTTTCTCCATTTTTTCTCCACTTTTTCTCCACTTTTTCTCCACTTTTTCTCCATTTTTTTTCTCCACTTTTTCTCCACTTTTTCTCCACTTTTTCTCCATTTTTTCTCCACTTTTTCTCCATTTTTACTCCACTTTTTCTCCACTTTTTCTCCATTTTTTTTCTCCATTTTTTCTCCACTTTTTCTCCACTTTTTCTCTACTTTTTCTCTACTTTTTCTCCACTTTTTCTCCACTTTTTTCTCCACTTTTTCTACATTTTTTTCTCCATTTTTTCTCCGTTTTTTCTCCACTTTTTCTCCACTTTTTATCCATTTTTTCTCCACTTTTTCTCCACTTTTTCTCCACTTTTTCTCCACTTTTTCTCCACTTTTTCTCCACTTTTTCTCCATTTTTTCTCCACTTTTTCTCCACTTTTTCTCCACTTTTTCTCCATTTTTTCTCCATTTTTTGTCCACTTTTTCTCCACTTTTTATCCACTTTTTCTCCACTTTTTCTCCACTTTTTCTCCACTTTTTCTCCATTTTTGCTCCACTTTTTCTCCACTTTTTTCTCCACTTTTTCCCCACTTTTTCTCCACATTTTCTCCATTTTTTCTCCACAGTGTGGATCGTCATGGCAACCCCTTGGATTACAGCAGACCTGGATTTGTTTTTCATTCTAATAAATTGGTTAAAGAGGGAATGTTTTGGGGAGTGTTTTTTCAAATAAAAATGTGTTTGTCGTCTATTTTTTTTATTACTGACTGGGTTGGTGATGTCGGGTATCTGATAGACGCCTGACCTCACCAACCCCAGGGCTTGATGCCAGGTGACATTACACATCTGGTATTAACCCCATATATTACCCCGTTTGCCACCGCACCAGGGCGCGGGATGAGCTGGGGCAAAGCACCAGGATTGGCGCATCTAATGGATGTGCCACTTCTGGGGCGGCTGCGGCCTGCTATTTTTAGGCTGGGGAGAGTCCAATAACCATGGACCTCCCTAGTCTGAGAATATCAGGCCCCAGCTGTCTGCTTTACATTGGCTGGTGATCCAATTTTGGGGGACCCCTACGTGTTTTTTTTTTTAAATTATTTATTTAATTTAAAATAACAGCGTGGGGTGCCCTCAGTTTTGGATTACCAGCCAAGGTGAGGTTGCCAGCTGTGGTCTGCAGGCTGCAGCCGTATGCTTTACCCTAGCTGGCTACAAAACTAGGGGGAACCCTACGTCATTTTTTTTTTCATTTTTTTGGCTAAATACAAAGCTAAGCACCCCTTAGTGCCACATGATAGGCACCAAAGGGTGCTCCACTTTTTCTCCACTTTTTCTCCACTTTTTCTACATTTTGTCTCCACTTTTTCTACATTTTTTTCTACATTTTGTCTCCACTTTTTCTCCACTTTTTCTTCACTTTTTCTCCATTTTTTTCTCCACTTTTTCTCCACTTTTTCTTCACTTTTTCTCCATTTTTTTCTCCACTTTTTCTCCACTTTTTCTCCACTTTTTCCTCCACTTTTTCCTCCACTTTTCCTCCACTTTTCCTCCACTTTTTCTCCACTTTTTCTCCACTTTTTCTCCACTTTTTCTCCATTTTTTCTCCACTTTTTCTCCACTTTTTCTCCATTTTTACTCCACTTTTTCTCCACTTTTTCTCCATTTTTTTTCTCCACTTTTTCTCCACTTTTTCTCCACTTTTTCTCCATTTTTTCTCCACTTTTTCTCCACTTTTTCTCCATTTTTTCTCCACTTTTTCTCCACTTTTTTTTCTCCACTTTTTCTCCACTTTTTTTTCTCCACTTTTTCTCCACTTTTTCTCCACTTTTTCTCCACTTTTTCTCCATTTTTTCTCCACTTTTTCTCCACTTTTTCTCCATTTTTACTCCACTTTTTCTCCACTTTTTCTCCATTTTTTTTCTCCACTTTTTCTCCACTTTTTCTCCACTTTTTCTCCATTTTTTCTCCACTTTTTCTCCACTTTTTCTCCATTTTTACTCCACTTTTTCTCCACTTTTTCTCCATTTTTTTTCTCCACTTTTTCTCCACTTTTTCTCCACTTTTTCTCCACTTTTACTCCACTTTTACTCCACTTTTACTCCACTTTTTCTCCATTTTTGCTCCACTTTTTCTCCATTTTTTTCTCCACTTTTTCTCCACTTTTTCTCCACTTTTTCTCCACTTTTTCTCCATTTTTTCTCCACTTTTTCTCCACTTTTTCTCCATTTTTTTTCTCCACTTTTTCTCCACTTTTTCTCCATTTTTTCTCCACTTTTTCTCCACTTTTTCTCCATTTTTACTCCACTTTTTCTCCACTTTTTCTCCATTTTTTTTCTCCACTTTTTCTCCACTTTTTCTCCACTTTTTGTCCACTTTTTCTCCACTTTTACTCCACTTTTACTCCACTTTTACTCCACTTTTTCTCCATTTTTGCTCCACTTTTTCTCCATTTTTTTCTCCACTTTTTCTCCACTTTTTCTCCACTTTTTCTCCACTTTTTCTCCACTTTTTCTCCACTTTTTCTTCACTTTTTCTCCATTTTTTTCTCCACTTTTTCTCCACTTTTTCCTCCACTTTTCCTCCACTTTTTCTCCACTTTTTCTCCACTTTTTCTCCACTTTTTCTCCACTTTTTCTCCACTTTTTCTCCATTTTTTCTCCACTTTTTCTCCACTTTTTCTCCATTTTTACTCCACTTTTTCTCCACTTTTTCTCCATTTTTTTTCTCCACTTTTTCTCCACTTTTTCTCCACTTTTTCTCCATTTTTTCTCCACTTTTTCTCCACTTTTTCTCCATTTTTTCTCCACTTTTTCTCCACTTTTTCTCCACTTTTTCTCCACTTTTTTTTCTCCACTTTTTCTCCATTTTTTCTCCACTTTTTCTCCACTTTTTCTCCACTTTTTCTCCACTTTTTCTCCATTTTTTCTCCACTTTTTCTCCACTTTTTCTCCATTTTTTTTCTCCACTTTTTCTCCACTTTTTCTCCACTTTTTCTCCATTTTTTTTCTCCACTTTTTCTCCACTTTTTCTCCACTTTTTCTCCACTTTTTCTCCATTTTTGCTCCACTTTTTCTCCATTTTTTTCTCCACTTTTTCTCCACTTTTTCTCCACTTTTTCTCCACTTTTACTCCACTTTTTCTCCACTTTTTCTCCACTTTTTCTCCACTTTTTCTCCACTTTTTCTCTACTTTTTCTCTACTTTTTCTCTACTTTTTCTACATTTTTTTCTCCATTTTTTCTCCACTTTTTCTCCATTTTTACTCCAATTTTTCTCCATTTTTTTCTCCACTTTTTCTCCACTTTTTCTCCACTTTTTCTCCATTTTTTCTCCACTTTTTCTCCACTTTTTCTCCATTTTTACTCCACTTTTTCTCCACTTTTTCTCCATTTTTTTCTCCACTTTTTCTCCACTTTTTCTCCACTTTTTCTCCACTTTTTCTCCACTTTTTCTCCACTTTTTGCTCCACTTTTTCTCCATTTTTTTCTCCACTTTTTCTCCACTTTTTCTCCACTTTTTCTCCATTTTTTCTCCACTTTTTCTCCACTTTTTCTCCATTTTTACTCCACTTTTTCTCCACTTTTTCTCCATTTTTTTTCTCCACTTTTTCTCCACTTTTTCTCCACTTTTTCTCCACTTTTTCTCCACTTTTTCTCCACTTTTTCTCCACTTTTTGCTCCACTTTTTCTCCATTTTTTTCTCCACTTTTTCTCCACTTTTTCTCCACTTTTTCTCCATTTTTGCTCCACTTTTTCTCCATTTTTTTCTCCACTTTTTCTCCACTTTTTCTCCACTTTTTCTCCACTTTTACTCCACTTTTTCTCCACTTTTTCTCCACTTTTTCTCCACTTTTTCTCCACTTTTTCTCTACTTTTTCTCTACTTTTTCTCTACTTTTTCTACATTTTTTTCTCCATTTTTTCTCCACTTTTTCTCCATTTTTACTCCAATTTTTCTCCATTTTTTTCTCCACTTTTTCTCCACTTTTTCTCCACTTTTTCTCCATTTTTTCTCCACTTTTTCTCCACTTTTTCTCCATTTTTACTCCACTTTTTCTCCACTTTTTCTCCATTTTTTTCTCCACTTTTTCTCCACTTTTTCTCCACTTTTTCTCCACTTTTTCTCCACTTTTTCTCCACTTTTTGCTCCACTTTTTCTCCATTTTTTTCTCCACTTTTTCTCCACTTTTTCTCCACTTTTTCTCCATTTTTTCTCCACTTTTTCTCCACTTTTTCTCCATTTTTACTCCACTTTTTCTCCACTTTTTCTCCATTTTTTTTCTCCACTTTTTCTCCACTTTTTCTCCACTTTTTCTCCACTTTTTCTCCACTTTTTCTCCACTTTTTGCTCCACTTTTTCTCCATTTTTTTCTCCACTTTTTCTCCACTTTTTCTCCACTTTTTCTCCACTTTTTCTCCACTTTTTCTCCACTTTTTCTCCATTTTTTCTCCACTTTTTCTCCACTTTTTCTCCACTTTTTCTCCATTTTTTCTCCATTTTTTGTCCACTTTTTCTCCACTTTTTATCCACTTTTTCTCCACTTTTTCTCCACTTTTTCTCCACTTTTTCTCCATTTTTGCTCCACTTTTTCTCCACTTTTTTCTCCACTTTTTCCCCACTTTTTCTCCACATTTTCTCCATTTTTTCTCCACAGTGTGGATCGTCATGGCAACCCCTTGGATTACAGCAGACCTGGATTTGTTTTTCATTCTAATAAATTGGTTAAAGAGGGAATGTTTTGGGGAGTGTTTTTTCAAATAAAAATGTGTTTGTCGTCTATTTTTTTTATTACTGACTGGGTTGGTGATGTCGGGTATCTGATAGACGCCTGACCTCACCAACCCCAGGGCTTGATGCCAGGTGACATTACACATCTGGTATTAACCCCATATATTACCCCGTTTGCCACCGCACCAGGGCGCGGGATGAGCTGGGGCAAAGCACCAGGATTGGCGCATCTAATGGATGTGCCACTTCTGGGGCGGCTGCGGCCTGCTATTTTTAGGCTGGGGAGAGTCCAATAACCATGGACCTCCCTAGTCTGAGAATATCAGGCCCCAGCTGTCTGCTTTACATTGGCTGGTGATCCAATTTTGGGGGACCCCTACGTGTTTTTTTTTTTAAATTATTTATTTAATTTAAAATAACAGCGTGGGGTGCCCTCAGTTTTGGATTACCAGCCAAGGTGAGGTTGCCAGCTGTGGTCTGCAGGCTGCAGCCGTATGCTTTACCCTAGCTGGCTACAAAACTAGGGGGAACCCTACGTCATTTTTTTTTTCATTTTTTTGGCTAAATACAAAGCTAAGCACCCCTTAGTGCCACATGATAGGCACCAAAGGGTGCTCCACTTTTTCTCCACTTTTTCTCCACTTTTTCTACATTTTGTCTCCACTTTTTCTACATTTTTTTCTACATTTTGTCTCCACTTTTTCTCCACTTTTTCTTCACTTTTTCTCCATTTTTTTCTCCACTTTTTCTCCACTTTTTCTTCACTTTTTCTCCATTTTTTTCTCCACTTTTTCTCCACTTTTTCTCCACTTTTTCCTCCACTTTTTCCTCCACTTTTCCTCCACTTTTTCTCCACTTTTTCTCCACTTTTTCTCCACTTTTTCTCCATTTTTTCTCCACTTTTTCTCCACTTTTTCTCCATTTTTACTCCACTTTTTCTCCACTTTTTCTCCATTTTTTTTCTCCACTTTTTCTCCACTTTTTCTCCACTTTTTCTCCATTTTTTCTCCACTTTTTCTCCACTTTTTCTCCATTTTTTCTCCACTTTTTCTCCACTTTTTTTTCTCCACTTTTTCTCCACTTTTTTTTCTCCACTTTTTCTCCACTTTTTCTCCACTTTTTCTCCACTTTTTCTCCATTTTTTCTCCACTTTTTCTCCACTTTTTCTCCATTTTTACTCCACTTTTTCTCCACTTTTTCTCCATTTTTTTTCTCCACTTTTTCTCCACTTTTTCTCCACTTTTTCTCCATTTTTTCTCCACTTTTTCTCCACTTTTTCTCCATTTTTACTCCACTTTTTCTCCACTTTTTCTCCATTTTTTTTCTCCACTTTTTCTCCACTTTTTCTCCACTTTTTCTCCACTTTTACTCCACTTTTACTCCACTTTTACTCCACTTTTTCTCCATTTTTGCTCCACTTTTTCTCCATTTTTTTCTCCACTTTTTCTCCACTTTTTCTCCACTTTTTCTCCACTTTTTCTCCATTTTTTCTCCACTTTTTCTCCACTTTTTCTCCATTTTTTTTCTCCACTTTTTCTCCACTTTTTCTCCATTTTTTCTCCACTTTTTCTCCACTTTTTCTCCATTTTTACTCCACTTTTTCTCCACTTTTTCTCCATTTTTTTTCTCCACTTTTTCTCCACTTTTTCTCCACTTTTTGTCCACTTTTTCTCCACTTTTACTCCACTTTTACTCCACTTTTACTCCACTTTTTCTCCATTTTTGCTCCACTTTTTCTCCATTTTTTTCTCCACTTTTTCTCCACTTTTTCTCCACTTTTTCTCCACTTTTTCTCCACTTTTTCTCCACTTTTTCTTCACTTTTTCTCCATTTTTTTCTCCACTTTTTCTCCACTTTTTCCTCCACTTTTCCTCCACTTTTTCTCCACTTTTTCTCCACTTTTTCTCCACTTTTTCTCCACTTTTTCTCCACTTTTTCTCCACTTTTTCTCCATTTTTTCTCCACTTTTTCTCCACTTTTTCTCCATTTTTACTCCACTTTTTCTCCACTTTTTCTCCATTTTTTTTCTCCACTTTTTCTCCACTTTTTCTCCACTTTTTCTCCATTTTTTCTCCACTTTTTCTCCACTTTTTCTCCATTTTTTCTCCACTTTTTCTCCACTTTTTCTCCACTTTTTCTCCACTTTTTTTTCTCCACTTTTTCTCCATTTTTTCTCCACTTTTTCTCCACTTTTTCTCCACTTTTTCTCCACTTTTTCTCCATTTTTTCTCCACTTTTTCTCCACTTTTTCTCCATTTTTTTTCTCCACTTTTTCTCCACTTTTTCTCCACTTTTTCTCCATTTTTTTTCTCCACTTTTTCTCCACTTTTTCTCCACTTTTTCTCCACTTTTTCTCCATTTTTGCTCCACTTTTTCTCCATTTTTTTCTCCACTTTTTCTCCACTTTTTCTCCACTTTTTCTCCACTTTTACTCCACTTTTTCTCCACTTTTTCTCCACTTTTTCTCCACTTTTTCTCCACTTTTTCTCTACTTTTTCTCTACTTTTTCTCTACTTTTTCTACATTTTTTTCTCCATTTTTTCTCCACTTTTTCTCCATTTTTACTCCAATTTTTCTCCATTTTTTTCTCCACTTTTTCTCCACTTTTTCTCCACTTTTTCTCCATTTTTTCTCCACTTTTTCTCCACTTTTTCTCCATTTTTACTCCACTTTTTCTCCACTTTTTCTCCATTTTTTTCTCCACTTTTTCTCCACTTTTTCTCCACTTTTTCTCCACTTTTTCTCCACTTTTTCTCCACTTTTTGCTCCACTTTTTCTCCATTTTTTTCTCCACTTTTTCTCCACTTTTTCTCCACTTTTTCTCCATTTTTTCTCCACTTTTTCTCCACTTTTTCTCCATTTTTACTCCACTTTTTCTCCACTTTTTCTCCATTTTTTTTCTCCACTTTTTCTCCACTTTTTCTCCACTTTTTCTCCACTTTTTCTCCACTTTTTCTCCACTTTTTCTCCACTTTTTGCTCCACTTTTTCTCCATTTTTTTCTCCACTTTTTCTCCACTTTTTCTCCACTTTTTCTCCACTTTTACTCCACTTTTTCTCCACTTTTTCTCTACTTTTTCTCTACTTTTTCTTTACTTTTTCTCTACTTTTTCTCCACTTTTTCTACATTTTTTTCTCCACTTTTTCTCCACTTTTTCTCCATTTTTACTCCAATTTTTCTCCATTTTTTTCTCCACTTTTACTCCACTTTTTCTCCACTTTTTTCTCCATTTTTTCTCCACTTTTTCTCCACTTTTTCTCCACTTTTTCTCCACTTTTTCTCCATTTTTTCTCCACTTTTTCTCCATTTTTTTCTCCACTTTTTTCTCCACTTTTTTTTTCCACTTTTTCTCCACTTTTTTTCCCACTTTTTCTCCATTTTTTTCTCCATTTTTTCTCCACTTTTTCTCCACTTTTTTTTCTCCACATTTTCTCCACTTTTCTCCATCTTTTTCTCCACTTTTTCTCCACTTTTTCTACATTTTTTTCTCCATTTTTTCTCCATTTTTTCTCCACTTTTTCTCCACTTTTACTCCACTTTTTCTCCATCTTTTTCTCCACTTTTTCTACATTTTTTTCTCCATTTTTTCTCCACTTTTTCTCCACTTTTACTCCACTTTTTCTCCATTTTTTTCTCCACTTTTACTCCACTTTTTCTCCACATTTTCTCCACTTTTTCTCCACTCTTTCTACATTTTTTTCTCCATTTTTTCTCCACTTTTTCTCCACTGTTTCTCCACTGTTTCTCCATTTTTTCTCCACTTTTTCTCCACTTTTTCTCCACTTTTTCTCCATCTTTTTCTCCACCTTTTCTCCACTTTTTCTCCATTTTTTTCTCCACTTTTTCTCCAATTTTTCTCCACTTTTTCTACATTTTTTTCTCCATTTTTTCTCCACTTTTTCTACATTTTTACTCCACTTTTTCTCCATTTTTTTCTCCACTTTTACTCCACTTTTTCTCCACTTTTTTCTCCACTTTTTCTCCATTTTTTTCTTCACTTTTTCTCCACTTTTTCTACATTTTTTTCTCCATTTTTCTCCACTTTTTCTCCACTTTTTCTCCACTTTTTCTCCACTTTTTCTCCACTTTTTCTCCGTTCTTTTTCTATGGTCAGTCTACCCATTAGCTCTGCCATGCATACTGTAGCTCTACACCTACTGCACATGTTACTTTATGATTGACATCTCTTTCGTACCAGAGCTGTCTAAGCCTACTCTGACCCCTTATTTGTCATTACTATATTGTCCTTGTACTGTATTATGACATTTGTATCATGTGTTTCATTCCTTGCTGTGTTGCAATTTTTTTGCTGCATCCCAATTGTACCTCTACATTGTTCGAGTTTATGTTATTGTTCTCTCACTCTTATGTGATACTGATTATTGTCATTTTTCATGATTACATGCAGATAAGTCCAATCTGACGAAGGCTCAGGCCGAAACGTCATTTGTAACTTGTTTTGGACAAAAACATATATGCTTATGAAAAATTTTTTTTCTTTATACGGACCAATAAAGAGTGATTTTGCATTACTATCCGTTGTGACTTACTGACTTAGTCTGGGAGATTTAGAGTGCCGAGGTTACTCACTAATTTTATCTATTATTACCTCTGAGCACCTATATACCAGTGAGCAGAGCTTCCTCTACAGTAGTTCTCCTGATTAGGCATGCCCTTACCTCATGAGCAGGGCATTGAAGCTGTGGTAGCAACCATTACGACATGGACTCTGCTGCTGTGGACCCGGGGAGAGTGAGTGCAGATTCATTGCACCCACACTCCTCACATGAAGGGTCCGCACTCCTAGAAAATGGGGGATACGTTCCCTGAATGTCTCCCCCCCATATTCTAGACGGTCCAGAGTCGTCGTGGGACCCCTTTATTTTTTTTTCTTACAATAAATTGGTGAAAGAGAAAATGTTTTGGGGACTGTTTTTTTCAAATAAATTTCTTTTGTCGATTTTTTTTTTTTTTGTTAGTACTGACAGTTTATGATGTTGGGTATCTAATAGACGCCATGACATCACAAACTGCTGGGCTTGATCTCAGGTGACTTTACAGCTAGTATCAACCCGATTTATTACCCCGTTTGCCACTGCACCAGGGCACGGGATGAGCTGGGGTGAAGCGCCAGGATTGGCGCATCTAGTGGATGCGCCACGTCTGGGGTGCCTGCGGCCTGCTATTTTTAGGCTGTGAAGGCCCAATAACTATGGACCTTCCCACCCTGAGAATACCAGACCACAGCTGTCCGCTTTACCTTGGCTGGTGATCCAATTTGGAGGGGACCCTACTTTTTTTGTGTAATTATTAATATTTATAAAATAATTATAAAAAAAGAGCCTGGGGGGACCTCCACACTGGATCCCCAACCACGGTAACGCTGCCAGCTGTGGTTTTCAGGCTACAGACGTCTGCTTTACCCTAGCTGGCTATCAAAAATGGGGGGACCCAACGTCATTTTTTTTTAACTATTTTTTAAATAGAAAAAATTAATGGGCTTCCCTGTATTTTGATTGCCAACCAAGGTTACGGCAGGCAGATGGGGGTGGAAACCCATAGCTGTCTGCTTTATCTGCTGAGAATCAAAAATACCGCGGAGCGCTACGTCATTTTTTTAAAGATTTATTTTTACAGCACTGTGATGTCCAGCAATCAAAATACAGGGAAGCCCATTTTATTTTTAGTTATTTAAATAAATAATTAAAAAAAATATATATGGGCTCCCGCTGCATTTTTTGTATTGCTAGCTAAGGGTAATCCAAGCAGCTACTGGCTGCTAACCCCCACTGCTTGGTGTTACCTTCACTGGCAATGGAAAATCCAGGGAAGCATTTTTTATTTTTTTTGCCAAAAAACTACAAAAAAAGGATGTGAGCTTCGCCATATTTTTGTATGCTAGCCAGGTACAGCAGGCAGGTGCTGGAAGAGTTGGATACAGCGCCAGAAGATGGCGCTTCTATGAAAGTGCCATTTTCTGAGGCGGCTGCAGACTGCAATTCGCAGCAGTGGGGCCCAGAAAGCTCAGGCCAACCTGTGCTGCGGATTCCAATCCCCAGCTGCCTAGTTGTACCTGGCTGGACACAAAAATGGGGCGAAGCCTACGTCATTTGTTTTCTAATTATTTCATGAAATTCATGAAATAATAAAAAAAGGGCTTCCCTTTAGTTTTGATTCCCAGCCGGGTACAAATAGGCAACTGGGGGTTGGGGGCAGCCGTACCTGCCTGCTGTACCTGGCTAGCATACAAAAATATGGCGAAGCCCACATAATCTTTTCAGGGGGCAAAAAACTTCTGCATACAGTCCTGGATGGAGTATGCTGAGCCTTGTAGTTCTGCAGCTGCTGTCTGTCTGTATGGAGAAGAGCAGACAGCAGCTGCATAACTACAAGGCTCAGCATACTCCATCCAGGACTGTATGCAGAAGTTTTTTGCCCACCAAAAAAATGACGTGGGCTTCGCCATATTTTTGTATGCTAGCCAGGTACAGCAGGCAGCCACGGGCTGCCTCAAACCCCCAGTTGCCTATTTGTACCCGGCTGGGAACCAAAAATATAGGGAAGCCCATTTTTTTTTAATTATTTCACTTATTTCATAAAATAATTAAAAAACAAATGACGTGGGCTTCGCCCCATTTTTGTGTCCAGCCGGGTACAACTAGGCAGCTGGGGATTGGAATCCGCAGCACAGGTTAGCCCGAGGTTTCTGGGCGCCTCTGCTGCGGATTTCAGTCCGCAGCCGTCCCAGAAAATGGCGCTCTCATAGAAGCGCCATCATCTGGCGCTGTATCCAACTCTTCCAACAGCCCTGGAGCCGGGTGGCTTGTTGGGTAATCATGAGTTAATACTGGCTTTGTTTTACTAGCCAGTATTAAGCCAGAGATTCTTAATGTCAGGCACGTTTGACCCGGCCATTAAGAATCTCCAATAAAGGGTTAAAAAAAAGACACCACACAGAGAAAAAATACTTTAATAGAAATAAATACACAGACACATTAGAGACTCCATCTTTATTACTCCCTGTCAGCCCTCCACGATCCTGCTCTTCTGTCTTCTTTCTTTCTAGTGTAGTAGTAGTGACGATTGTAGTGAGGATGAGGTTCACCAGCCCATCACTTGGGGCTGGGGAACCTCATCCTCAGTACAATCCTCACTAGTGTAGTAGTAGTGACGATTGTAGTGAGGATGAGGTTCACCAGCCCATCACTTGAGGCTGGGGAACCTCATCCTCAGTACAATCCTCACTACAATCGGGAAGCAGCGTGCAGCAGTGCTGGCTGTCAGCGGTAACAGCGGTAACGCTGACAGACGCGTTACCATAGCAACGGTGCTCTCGGAGCTGCGGTTAGCGGTGACGTCACCGCTAACTGCGTTGCTATGGCAACGGTGATCTCCGTTAATGACCGGCTGTGTCAGCCTGTCCCTAACGGAACGGGGAGTCGACCGTGTGCTAGAGCATGTCGCCGGTACACGGCGATACACATATGTGCACCGTGTACCGGAGAGATGCACTCGCAGGTCCTACATGACGCGTCATAGTCATGTGACCAGTCTGTAGCCAATGAGATAATAGCCACGTGACTGGTCACATGGCTATTCTGACGTCACGACAGGTCCTGCATCTCTGCTGACAGTGCCGGTCACGGGAGGATTCAGCGATCATCGGATGGAATAGCGGCAGGAGACAGAGTGCAGAAGGGATCGCGAGGACCGGTAAGTGTTATGGCAATGTTTATTAACTGTTTGTGTACATTTATCATGCATTTTTATGTGTTTGTGATTGCCTCCCATTATAGCCTATTGGCTCGAGTTCAGTTCGTCGAACGTTCGACGAACCGAACTCGAATGGGACCCCCGTTCGGCGAGCCGACCTCGAGCTGAACCGCGACCGGTTCGCTCATCTCTAGTAATGGGGCAGTGCATTGTATTTGTGTGTGTGTAGGGGGTGATGGGGGGTTGCCTTGTATTGTGTGTGTGTATGTGTGTGTGTGTGTGTGTGTGTGTGGAGGGGTAATGGAGGGTGCATTGTATTATGTGTGTGCTTGTGGGGGAAGGGGTAATGGAGAGTGCATTTTATTGTGTGTGCGTGTGTGTGTGTGTGTGGAGGGGTAATGGGGGTGCATTGTATTGTGTGTGTGGGGGAGGGGTAATGGAGGGTGCATTCTATTGTGTGTGTGTGTGTGTGTGTAGGGGTAATGGGGGTGCATTGTATTGTGTGTGTGTGTGTAGGGGTAATCTGAGTGCATTGTATTGTGTGTTTAGGGGTAATGGGGGTGCATTGTATTATGTGTGTGTGTGGGGGGTAATGGAGGGTGAATTGTATTTGTGTGTGTGTGTGTGTGTGTGTGTAGGGGTAATGGGGGTACATAGTATTGTGTGTGTGTGGGGGGAAGGGTAATGGAGGGTGCATTGTATTGTGTGTGTGTGTGGGGGGTCATAAAAGAGCAGTTTGGGGGGAATATAAAAATAAATAATAATCATAATAATAAAGGGGCAATATGGGGTATATTATGGAGATATGCAGTGTGGGGCTATATTATAAAGAGAGGAGTGTGGAGAGGACATTATGGAGAGAAGCTGTGTATTAGGACATTATGGAAAGAGGCAGCGTGGGGGTATATTAAGGCGAGAGGCAGTGTGGGAGGTATTTTGGATAAGGGCAGTGTGGGGGATATTTTGTGAAGGAAGCACAGCAATTTGTTTAGGGGCACAGCATCGGAGATATTTATATTTATGGGGCAGTATAATGATACTTTTATTTTTAAAGGTGCTGTGTGGGGAAGTGCTGCTGAAGAATAAAGAGGGAGGTCTTCAGAGACGAGCAGTGGGCACGAAACCTCATCATGGCGTCTGTACTGCATGGAGACAAAAAGGATGGGATAGACTCAGAGGATGTCACCTATAAAGGTACCTGGATGTAAATGATTATTTGTGATATTACCTGCGTCTTAAGGTGGTGTCACACACAGCGACGACGACAACGACGACGCTCCTACGTCACCATTTTCTGTGACGTTGCAGCGACGTCCCGTCGCTGTCGCTGTGTGTGACTTTCAGCAACGAGCTGGCCCCTGCTGTGAGGTTGTTGCTCATTGCTGAATGTCCTGCTTCATTTTTTCGTCGTCGCTCTCCCGCTGTGACGCACACATCGCTGTGTGTGACAGCGAGAGAGCGACAAAATGAAGCGAGCAGGGAGCAGGAGCCGGCGTCTGGCAGCTGCGGAAAGCTGTAACCACTGTAAACATCGGGTAACCAAGGGAAGACCTTTCCCTGGTTACCAGATATTTACCTTCGTTACCAGCCTCCGCCGCTCTTGCTGCTAGTGCCGGCTCCTGCTCTGTGCACATGTAGCTGCAGTACACATCGGGTTAATTAACCCGATGTGTACTGTAGCTAGGAGAGCAAGGAGCCAGCGCTAAGCAGTGTGCGCGGCTCCCTGCTCTCTGCACTGTGACATGTAGCTGCAGTACACATCGGGTTAATTAACCCGATGTGTACTGTAGCTAGGAGAGCAAGGAGCCAGCGCTAAGCAGTGTGCGCGGCTCCCTGCTCTCTGCACTGTGACATGTAGCTGCAGTACAAATCGGGTTAATTAACCCGATGTGTACTGTAGCTAGGAGAGCAAGGAGCCAGCGCTAAGCAGTGTGCGCGGCTCCCTGCTCTCTGCACTGTGACATGTAGCTGCAGTACACATCGGGTTAATTAACCCGATGTGTACTGTAGCTAGGAGAGCAAGGAGCCAGCGCTAAGCAGTGCGCGCGGCTCCCTGCTCTCTGCACTGTGACATGTAGCTGCAGTACACATCGGGTTAATTAACCCGATGTGTACTGTAGCTAGGAGAGCAAGGAGCCAGCGCTAAGCAGTGTGCGCGGCTCCCTGCTCTCTGCACTGTGACATGTAGCTGCAGTACACATCGGGTTAATTAACCCGATGTGTACTGTAGCTAGGAGAGCAAGGAGCCAGCGCTAAGCAGTGTGCGCGGCTCCCTGCTCTCTGCACTGTGACATGTAGCTGCAGTACACATCGGGTTAATTAACCCGATGTGTACTGTAGCTAGGAGAGCAAGGAGCCAGCGCTAAGCAGTGCGTGCGGCTCCCTGCTCTCTGCACTGTGACATGTAGCTGCAGTACACATCGCGTTAATTAACCCGATGTGTACTGTAGCTAGGAGAGCAAGGAGCCAGCGCTAAGCAGTGTGCGCGGCTCCCTGCTCTCTGCACTGTGACATGTAGCTGCAGTACACATCGGGTTAATTAACCCTATGTGTACTGTAGCTAGGAGAGCAAGGAGCCAGCGCTAAGCAGTGGGCGCGGCTCCCTGCTCTCTGCACATGTAGCGACTTACAAGGTCGCTGTTACGTCACAGAAAATGGTGACGTAACAGCGATGTCATTGTCGTTGTCGTTATGTGTGACACCAGCTTTACAGTATTGTGGTTCCTGTATGGTCCGCAGTCTGATGACAACAACTCCCAGAATCTCCTTACCATTGTTAAGGACAAGCTGAGAGTTGTAGATCCCGGCATCTTCAGTGACTTCCCATTGATTTGCATTGTAAAATACAGAGTGTTTTCCCGAGTGGAAAACACCAGAAGAATGGAGCGGTCACTTCTTTTAATCACTTGGTGGTTTTAGAAACCTGAAGTGGGTAAAAGATGCTCAAAAGCCTGAACCTGTGCACAGCGAGTAGAGGCATATGGTCATTTGAGGATTTTTCATAGCAGTTTCCATGGTGGGATCTGCCCCCAAAAAATGTCATTTCACATACCCTAAGTGGTATGTGTCAAAAATTATCACCAGTGACAACAGCTTCCCTGATCACCTATCTGTAGAATAGGTCATCAATATTAGTTCAGGGGGATCTGATTTTGTATCCCTGCCCATCAGCTATGTGACCGCAGCATTATGTGGAGAGCAGCATCCTCTTCATTATCTGCAAGACCCAGCTCTGTAGGAAAATAGCGGCTTCACCTGATCCTGCAATAAATAAGAGCAATAAATAGGCCTGAGCTGTAATACTGGATGCAGCCGTGACTACATGTTATATGGTTGTGTTATACAATCTACAAGTGCACAAAGATATTACACATTCAACACGTGAAAAGTGGGCCTGTTTACCCCCAAATGCCAGGGCTGAATTTTAGTCCCAGTTCTTCCCTGGATTCCAAGTGTCATCAATTTTTCTTTTACGTGGAAAAAAACATAAATAAAAATTCTCCACCATTTTCCTTTCTGACAGTCCGTGAAAATCTGACAGCATTCGGATGTCATCCAAGTGCTGTCCGATTTTTCATGGATTCAAACACGTGCATAAAAACATGGATCAAAACCAGTAATGTCTCCACAATTTTCAACGGAATGCTTGGTCCACGAAAAATTATGGACATGTTAATGACCCCATAGACTATCACAGGTACTAGGTGCTATCCTTGAAAACCAGTAGGAGTAGATAGCAGTCGTACGAGAACATTAGACATTTGAATGAGCCCTAAGTCTGTGACAAGAACAAGGGGAAATTCTCTTCGTTTGGAGGAAAGAATATTTCTGCACCAGCATAAAAGAGGGTTCTTCAAGGTAAGAGCAGTAAGGCTCTGGAACTCTCATCCTGAGGAAGTGGTGATGGCCAACTCACCGAATGAATTTAAGAGAGGAATGGATGCTTTTCTTGTTAGTAACAGTATATAAAGTTATAAATAACATAATACTACAGGTATATAGTTGACCCAGCTTTAGGAGTTGGTAAGGAATATTTTTTCCCTACGGGTAAAATTGTCTTCTACTCTGTGGGTTTTTGCCGTCCTCTGGTTCAACACTGAACAGCGACACTAAAAATAGGCTGAACTAGATGGACATTAGGTCTTCCTTCAGCCTTAGAAATTATTGTCACCCAGAGAGCAAACATTCTCTCTCTTTTGCTGCGGGTTTACTGGTCTCTCGATCCAGAACTGCCGTCCCTCCAGTGCACCAGGGTGCCTTCTGCCGGCGCCGCTTCGAGCTTCCCGTAGTTAGTTTCGCTTTTGCATGCAGTACATTCCCAGGGGTGGAGTCGGCTTTCTGCACGCCTTAGCTACAATGATGTGGCAGCCAGTTTTTCACAGGAATAAAGATGGCGGTTGTTTTTGCACAAAACAGTCCATAAGGCGCACGTCACCCGGGTTAGCGGGCCTAGTCCATATCCTGTTAGTGATGCCAGGAGAAAGGGGTACTCGGTCCCAGGCAGTTTACTACTGGGGAATCCGTGCCCTGGGTGCTTTTTAATGGGAAGTATTTACAGGGGAGAGTAAAGTCATTTGTGTGACGCCACCTGTGGGTTGCAGTTAAGATGGTGAAACCGCCGCTGCTGAGTTGATTATCTCTAGGGCTGGTGGTAATGGTAGCTGTGGTGGAAGGCCCTCCGCAGGCAGGGCTGAGCACAGGAGATGTATGATGGAGTCCCCAATACCCTTAGTGTGGTTGGGTCCCCGTAGCAAGGAGCGGTTGGAGCCCGACTGTCCTTTTTTGTGTCAGTCTCCTTGTCCATACGGCGGGCAGTGTGGACCCTGTAGGGCTGGTCTGTGTCCCGAACCGTGATCCTTGCTTTACTGCTGGTGCCCCCGTATCTGTGGGTCAGTGAGGTTCGTGGAGGTCCCCTCACTGTGCAGGTATTTGCCAGACTATATGAAACTGGTGTCTGACTTAGGGCCCTGTGCCCCATCGGTGCTCTGGTCCCAGCGGTACTCGGGTGTATGTGACCTGGCGACCACTTTCCTGTGCCCCCGGGTCACCGTGACACGACCCAGCTCTCAGGCACCTCTCCTCACTTTCCCTTCCTACTTCTTACTGTCTGCTGTCCCCTCCCACCAGGTTGTCTAGTACTTCTGATCTGGCTCTTCCCTCTAGGTGGCCATCCCCTTGTGTCCGACTAGCCAATTACCCCTGGAGTGGAGTAGAAACTAGGATTTTGGTGTGTGTGGGTGTTTCTGGCACTGGTGTTCCAGGTCCCAGGGGATAGGCCCTGCATCTTGGTGGGGATGCAGTTCCTAGTAGTGCCCTGAGTGGCTCAGGGGTGCTACATTACTATGTTACTATGTTATGTTACTAAGTTACTATGTTAAGGGTCTGTCAAAATCATTGATTAAACCCTGATGGTAAAAATTTAAACACTGAGCAAATACTGATAAAAAACACAGATGACAATTTTTTTGCATACATGAAAAGTCACTCAAGTTTGATTCAGGCAGATATGGATCTAAGTTTTCCAGAATTCAGTTCAGTGCTTCAGCCCTTTCATGCGGTTTGAGTAGTCATCATGCGACTGCTCTTCCTAATTCTTTCAATATTCAGTGGAAAACTAAAGCCCTGCATCATTGAGAGAAGCAGAAAGAACAGGTAGATGTTACGTAACTTTAAGTATGAAAAACACATATGGGTGGACAGGTCATGTGATGACTGCAGGAATCAGCAAGCAGAGCTGAATACTTACAGTGAGTATACTACACATTTTTAGAATTTGGCATGCCACAGTGCTTCATTTTATAATTAAAGTACTTGTCTAGGTTTGTGAGGAAAGTCTGCAGTTCCTCTATGTGACTACATAATTCTGAGTTCTCACAGCGCAGCTATTCGAATTCTCCCATGCTGGCAGCAAGAGTGGACGGTCATGTGAACACAAGTATGCAATTTGTATACTTCAGGCCACATTCCTACTAAACGTGTCCGGCCTCACGCTATTCATTTGCATTGAGCAAGGCCATGCATGTCTATTTGGCACATAACCACATGTATTTTAATCGCATAGGTGTAGCTCCTTTACTTCTCTCTCTTACCACTGGCATCAGAGAACCCTGACAGTGTGCAGTGTGCAAGCTGTGAGAATTCAGATGTCTGCAGTTACATAGCGTGTCTGCAGGCTTTCATAACAAGCTTGGGCAGCCTCTTTAATTCTTCTACCATAAATAAAAACATAGTAACCCTTAACTTGTTAGAAGAAAAAATACTTTATTAACACAGCTATGTAATTCTACAAGTTACAGATTGTTACATATGTACAGGATGAGAACTAATAAAAGCACAATAATACATCACAGGAACCACCAGCAGTGTCAAAATTCATCATTAGAACCACCAGAATCACTAGAAGTACAGAAATACAAAATGCATCACCAGGAACACCATCAGTACATGGCACATCAATTGTAATGTCAGGTCATACTCATATACTATACATTTGCTTCACATGAACCTACAACTGCCAGTATGTCTTTATCAATGATAAAGAGATACTGGGAGTTGTTATCAGTCATCATCAGACTGCAGACCATACATGAACCACAGTACTGATGAAAATTAGTCAGTATAACACAATTAACAGATACATCCATGTACCACATAGATGACGTTGTCTCTGAGCAAAATCCTTTTCTTTCTTTTCTTCAACTTGTCCAGATGCAATGAAGAATTTTCACATCCACAGCTCAACTTTGCAGACTTCCATCTTCTCCGTTCTTCTGCAGCACATCCCGACATGGTCAGGGCTTCTACTGTTTTCTCAGGTGAAAGCCATGCATGCAATTGATCATTTGCAGCTGGCACACTGAACTTTCCCTGAGACAGACAGCTCAGAGAAAGGCAAAATCCCAGTCCGGGGGATGGCAAAATGCAGCTGCCAAGAATACACCTCAGACTTCTGCATCAGGGGGCCCAAAGGCACCACTCTGATGGCTGGTCCTGGGGCAAATGCCCACTCTCCCACACTGGATATGCTTCTTGATTGAGATCTTATATGTAGATTTATTCCTATGAAAATTTACTCCAAAAAAAGAAATGCTACTGATATAAACAATGAACGTATCAGGAGTGTGTTGCATTCAGCTGAGACCTTTCCAGCATCTGTGATTAAAATGGCCATTAGCAGATCCTAGGTTGTTTTTAATATTAGTAAAGTGGATTTAACTTCATTTGGTACTGAAGGAGTTAAGAGTTCCTTTTTGATTCTGCTGAGATTACATTTAGCTCTAATCTCAGCTGCTGCACACCACTCCCCTTCATTATTTAAACTTACCCCTGGCTTTTTCATATACCAGTGATAGTTCTCCTATAGTGACCTCCCTGGAGAAGTTGTCTTTGTGGAAAACTGTGGAAATGCATTTGTGATTTTGATCCCTTGTCTTTGGCTCTCTCCCCATGTAGTCTTTGTGTAGTAGTAAGACTAGTGTTTTGCTGCCCAGCTCACTAGCCAGAGCTAGCCCATGGTCAGCTAGGGCTAAGGCACGTGATCACACACAGGGGGAAGGACCCTTCTAGGGACGATAGATAGTGCAGGATTCAGCCTCAGGTGAGTATTTAGACATCAGCCCTAACCCCTCTCCCTATCGCCAATGCCACCTTATGCCTGTTTCCCTTCCCTTGTTGCCACATGCTGGGTCTCATCCCAAACTGGAATTACAGAAGGTAAATTTTTGTTTAGATACTACTACTTTAGATACTACTACATAATATTAGTTTAGGTCTTTGCTTTCTATTACTTTTAAACACTGCAACTTTTCCAGCCAAAAAATCCAGACGTAAAATCTGCAGATTTTTCACCCCAAATGAATATAAATTTAAAGGGTTCTTCCGATTTATCAATACTGGTAGTTTGAATACCAATCTTGATGAACAGTGTGCTTGTGTAGGAAGAGCCAAATTCATTAGGAGGTCTGTGCCTTTTTATTAATTTTGAGCATAGTTAAACTGTTATGTGCCAGTATAAGAAATGTACTCCATACTTCAGTACATTTCTGTTGAACTGTATGGGACTTTGTGTCATACAGTTTGATAAATTTGACAAGCCATGAGCAGCCATGCCCTTTTTTAATAAGTTCCACCCACCAACTTAAGTTGTCCCAGCTGATGTAAAAAATGCAAAACAACAAAATGTTGCAGCAACTATGCTCAATGATGAATTGCTCATAGTTGATGAGTTAGGTCTGAAGAGTTATCCCCAATAATCAAAGAATAAGTGGGCTTCTTAGGAATAACCATTTTAGGAGTAACCTTAGGAATAACTCAGAATAACCTTTTTAGTTTTTAACAAGGGATTTTTTTGTGCTTTTATTAATTGAATATCATTCGGTTAACCCATAGTAGGAGACAGCATCTAATATTTACCCTAATATTTTCCTCTGCTAAAATAGATTCCTCTGTCCATCAAGTTAAACCTTTCTCCACCAGTCATACATTCTCTATTAGTAGATTATTAATAACCCATAATGTAATTAAAAGCATCCAGACTTATGCACCCTAAAATCTAATGTGCCTTTGCGGCTGCTGCCTGACATGGAGTACTGCTGCTCAGCTTACTTGTAACCAGAATACCCAAGTCATTTAGTCCTTAATATTTAGTTTGCAAATTCAGTGTGGAGGATGTAATATTAATAATATGATTTGTCCGCAAAATCATTGTAGAAACACATGGAGTATTTAAGGCAGAATAATATACAGTATAGTAGTAAGTAATACATGTAACGAAAAAAACATTCAAATATTTTCTTTGCATATTCGATTTTTCAAAAAAGCAGAAGTAAAATCAATAAATGAGCTGTTAAGATGAGGCCAAAAGATTGTAATGGGTTTCTCTTGAGAACAATATTCTATGTAAGCAAATGCTTAAGTCATTTTATGAAAATTAATTCTGGTAAAATGAGGGGCTAACAGGACAACCATGTAAATTTCTACACAGGTGCCTTATTTGTATATAATGCTGTGAATCATTAACAGCAGGGTGTTATGCCTTTAGGATATTTGTGTTCAGATTCCTGTGAGATATATACAACCTTTCTGTACTGAAAGTCATGATCAGCACATTTAACATAGACTTATTCCCTACGTGTAATTAAAATGCCGAAAAATTGCTTCTTATGTAATCATGAATGCCCTGATTGTGATCAACATAATGGTGATATATTCTAGGAAACTGCTGACAGCCTCATACAGCTTATCGACTCTTGTATGACAGGGATATTCATTTGCATTGCCTGCTATGTGCAGAAAACAGAAAATTACCAACATATCAATGCTACAAAGAAGTCTTTAAATTTGAAGGTTCAGACTCCTGTTTGTAACGGAAAAAGAACATTTTATCATTTTGATTCCCTGAATCGATAGATTAACCTTACATGCAGATGAATGCTATGCCCTGCCAACAGTTATACCACCCGATCCCTTTACCCCTATACACATGAAGCAAATTTAAGGTTTTTCCCATTTATGTAACTAGCGCTTAAGCATTGTGTAATGAAAAGATAAGCAACTTTCTTACAATCTTCGAGGCACATTTATTTAAAAAAAAAAAAAATTAAACAAAAATTTGTCTTCTTTGCCCATAGCAACCAATCACAGCACATATTTAATTTTTCCAATGCAGTGTAAGACAAGAAAACTTCACTGTGATTGGTTACTATGGTAAACACCAGTTTCATAAATCTGCTCCTTTATCATTTAATCCCCACCATTTTCATGATTTCTGCTTCTAATAAAACGACGGAACCTGTCAGGTCCAATTTGCACCTAGAACTACGAGCAGTTCTGGGTGCATATTGCTAATCCCTGCCTAACCATCCCTGTATACACTAGCATAGATAAAGGGATCTTTAGGAAAAGTATTTCTAAAGATCTTTTATTGTATGCTAATGAAGCCAGGGACTAGTCGTGAGGGCGTTAGGTCCCCTGGCTAGTCGGCCCCCTTAGCATGTTAGTACACCCCTGTGGGTGTTCTAAAATGCTAATGAATGCACAGCATCAGAGGATGGTCGTGCTCACCTCTCTGGTACCATTGTGTCCGAGTCCTGGATTTCAGCTTAAGGTAAATCTTTGGCAGATCTGTGGTTGCAGTGAAATCATGGACATATTGTTCCTTTTGTACACAGACACAAACCTGGCACTGATTGTCCACAATTTCACTGCAACCACAGATCTGCCGCAGATTTATCTCTGTGTGTGACAGGGCCTTTAGTGTGCATGATCCCAGACTTTTGGTCATGCACACTATGAAACCGGGTGTACGAGTCCTGGCTTCAAACTCATGTAGTGCACATGACCTAAAGTCCGGGATCATGTGCACTGAACCGAAGTCCAGGACTCGGGCGCGATGGCTGCAGAGAGATGAGTGATTATCCTGCGACTCTGTGCAGTCATTAGTATGTTATCATGCCCAAAGGGACAAACTAAAGGCCACTTTACACGCAGTGACATCGCTAAAGCGACATCGTTGGGGTCACGAAATTCGTGACGCACATCCGGCCACGTTAGCGATGTCGTTGCGTGTGACACCTACGTGTGATCAGAAAAGGTCGCAAAATCGTTAAAAATCGCAAATCGCTGACATGCTCCCCTATTCCCAAATATCGTTGTTACTGTAGGTATGATGTTGTTCGTCGTTCCTGCGGCAGCACACATCGCTATGTGTGACACCACAGGAACGAGTAACCTCACCTTAGCTGCGTCCCGCCGGCAATGAGGAAGGAAGGAGGTGGGTGGGATGTTCGCCCCGCCCATCTCCGCTCCTCCGCTTTGATTGGGCGGCCGTTTAGTGACGTTGCTGTGACGCCGAACGAACTGCCCCCTTAGAAAAGAGGTGGTTCGCCGGTCACAGCGACGTAGCTATGCAGGTATGTATGTGTGACGGGTACGCGCGATGTTGTGCACCACGGGCAGTGATTTGCCCGTGACGCAAAACCGATGGGGGCAGGTACGCACGCTGGCGATCTCGCTAGCGAGATTGCAGCATATAAAGCGGCCTTAACATGCTAAGGAGGCCGATGAGCAAGGGGAAATAACGCCTTCACGACTAGTCGCTGGCCTCATTAGCATATTATATGGGATCTTTACAAATACTTTTTCTAAAGATCTCTTTATCTTTGCTACTATTGGCTGGGATAGTTAGGCAGGTATTAGCAATATGTACCCAGAACTGCTCATGGTTCTAAGTGCGTATTACACCTGAGAGGTGCCCTTTAAGTCAGTGGATGTTTTGAATGTCCTGTACTATAGTAGGTTGTAAAACAACATTCTGTTATATTTTTTTTACATAAACCTGGAAAACTGCTTTAAACCCTTTGTGAAATCTACCATACATGCACGTTGGATGTATTATGCATGCTCAAGAATTGGGCCTGTACAATACAGTCATATGAATTGGGCACCCCTGTTAATGTTAACCTTTTTTCTTTATAGCAATTTGGGTTTTTGCAACAGCTATTTCAGTTTCATATATCTAATAACTGATGGACTGAGTAATATTTCTGGATTGAAATGAGGTTTATTGTACTAACAGAAAATGTGCAATCCGTATTTAAACAAAATTTGATTGGTGCCAAAGTATGGGCACCCTTATCAATTTCTTGATTTGAACACTCCTAACTACTTTTTACTGACTTACTAAACCACCAAATTGGTTTTGTAACCTCATTGAGCTTTGAACTTCATAGGCAGGTGTATCCAATCATGAGAAAAGGTATTTAAGGTGGCCACTTGCAAGTTGTTCTCCTATTTGAATCTCCTATGAAGAGTGGCATCATGGGCTCCTCAAAACAACTCTCAAATGATCTGAAAACAAAGATTATTCAACATAGTTGTTCTGGGGAAGGATACAAAAAAATGTCTCAGAGATTTAAACTGTCAGTTTCCACTGTGAGGAACATAGTAAGGAAATGGAAGAACACAGGTACAGTTCTTGTTAAGCCCAGAAGTGGCAGGCCAAGAAAAATATCAGAAAGGCAGAGAAGAAGAATGGTGAGAACAGTCAAGGACAATCCACAGACCACCTCCAAAGACCTACAGCATCATCTTGCTGCAGATGGTAACAATGTGCATCAGTCAACAATACAGCGCACATTGCACAAGGAGAAGCTGTATTGGAGAGTGATGCGAAAGAAGCCGTTTCACGCCACAAACAGAGTCGCCTGAGGTATGCAAAAGCACATTTGGACAAGCCAGTTACATTTTGGAAGAAGGTCCTGTGGACTGATGAAACAAAGATTGAGTTGTTTGGTCATACAAAAAGGCGTTATGCATGGAGGCAAAAAACATGGCATTCCAAGAAAAGCACTTGCTACCTACAGTAAAATTTGGTGGAGGTTCCATCATGCTTTGGGGCTGTGTGGCCAATGCCGACACCGGGAATCTTGTTAAAGTTGAGGGTCGCATGGATTCAACTCAGTATCAGCAGATTCTTGGCAATAATGTGCAAGAATCAGTGACGAAGTTGAAGTTACGCAGGGGATGGATATTTTAGCAAGACAATGATCCAAAACACCACTCCAAATCTACTCAGGCATTCATGCAGAGGAACAATTACAATGTTCTGGAATGGCCATCCCAGTCCCCAGACCTGAATATCATTGAAAATTTGTGGGATGATTTGAAGCGGGCTGTCCATGCTCGGCGACTATCAAACTTAACTGAACTGGAATTGTTTTGTAAACAGGAATGGTCAAATATACCTTCATCCAGGATCCAGGAACTAATTAAAAGCTACAGGAAGCGACTTGAGGCTGTTGTTTTTGCAAAAGGAGGATCTACAAAATATTAATGTCACTTTTATGTTGAGGTGCCCATACTTTTGCACTGGTCAAATTTTGTTTAAATGCGGATTGCACATTTTCTGTTAGTACAATAAAACACATTTCAATCCAGAAATATTACTCAGTCCATCAGTTATTAGATATATGAAACTGAAATAGCTGTTGCAAAAACCCAAATTGTTATAAAGAAAAAAGGTTAACATTAATAGGGGTGCCTAAACTTTTTCATATAACTGTACATGGCAGATTTCGCAATTATCCTACAATGTAAACAGGCTGCCAAAAACCTGACAAACAAGCAAAATAATTATTCTGTAGGGAAAATTATCATTTGGATTGCTTAAAAGATCATTGTTCATCAATGCCAGCTTATGCCCACTAAACGTTCTATGACTGATCATTTTGGGTGCATATAAACTTTGGGCTGCTTGTGTAAGAAGTCTATAAATGACCATCAATAAGCAAATAAGGATCTGGTCAGGAGTTATTTAGTGCCATAAATCTGTTGTTGTATAAAATGAAAAAATAAAATTATAGACCAGTGAGACCTTTGTAATGGTGAATTGATGGTGGTTAAATACATGGACAAAAAATGATGCCCTTTTATTAACTCCCAACCTTTCAGATAACAGAAAAGTTATATACATACATTGGACTGGACTAATGCCACCATATCCAAGGCAAACTGAGTATTTATGCGATACATGCCCCAATAAGCCATTGTTGGGCATCCTGAAAGATTTTGAAGCATACCATATTTCCCAAGGCTATTCAATTATGTTATTTGTACTTCTGTTTTGGCCCTTTACAGTGACATACTGCCAATGTTGGTAGACAATGTGACCAGTATATGGCTCTTCAGCCCTCACCACTCTCCCCCAGGATTTTACTTTCAACTGTATCAGCATTACAGTTGAAAGCAATGATGAAAGAGGGATTTATGCCCATTTACACGCTGCGACATCGCTAACGATATATCGTCGGGGGTCACGGTCTTTGTGACGCACATCCGGCATCGTTAGCGACATCGCAGCATGTGACAGGCTGGAGCGACCTTAAACGATCACAAAAGAGGCAAAAATCATTTGTCTGTGAGAGGTTATTTATTTATGAAAAATCGTTGTCTGGTCAGTAGCGATGTTGTTCCTCGTTCCTGCGGCATCACACATCACTATGTGTGACACCGCAGGAACGACGAACATCTCCTTACCTCCATCCACCGGCAATGAGGAAGGAAGGAGGTGGGCGGAATGTTCCAGCCACTCATCTCCGTCTCTCCTCTGCTATTGGACGGCCGCCGTGTGACGTCGCCGTGACGCCGTACGAACCGCCCCCTTAGAAAGGAGGCGGATCGCCGGCAACAGCGACGTAGCAGGGAAGGTAAGTCCGTGTGACGGGTGTTAGCGATGTTGTGCGCCACGGGCAGTGATTTGCCCGTGACGCACAACCGTCAGGGGCGGGTATGTTCGCTAGCGATATCGGTACCAATCAACTCTCCTAAGCAGCTCACTGTCCCTAGCCAATGTAAATAGAGAACCTGTTGTGGATGGGGGCAGCTTTCATAGCTCTGCTTCATGATAAATCTAAAAAATCTGTGTCAGAACTGCTCCACCAGTAAACTAAGTGATATTTTGTTGGATTCCTACATAATACTGCTCTCAGATAAGGAAGCAAAAACCTGCTGAAAGATTACCTTTTAAAGTGAACCTGTCAGATGCAATATGCACCCAGAATCATGTACAGTTATGGTTGCATATTGCTAATTCCTGCCTAACTGTCTCTGTATCTAGTAGCATAGATAAAGAGATCTTTAGAAAAAGTCTTTCTAAAGATCCTTTATAATATGCTAATGAAGCTAGCAACTAGTCACAAGGGTGTTACTTCCCTCGGCTAGTTGGCCCCCTTAGCATGTAATCACACCCCTGTGGGCGTACTATCTAGAGATGAGCGATGTCGAGGTTCTCCAATTTCATGTTCGAGTGATTTTGTGGGGTGTTCGAGTCGTTCAAAGAACTCGAACGATTTGGTAAAAGTTCGGTAGTTCGAGTTACGTTCGAGAACGGTTCGATCAACAAAAAGCATAGCTAGTTACTAGCTGGCTTCTGACTGTAATAGTGTGAGTCACTGTGAATCATGATATTATCAAAATTCAGCGTATAGTGTGCGGGGGAGACGGGGTTTAGATCAGTGTTGCTGCTGAGTGCTGAAAGAATGCCGATCGCCATTTTTTTTTTCTAACCGCGCGTACAGTGGGGCGGGACAGGCTGTCAGCCAATCACAGACACACACACAGCAAAGTGGATTTTTGCTAGACAAGCAAGGGCATGTGTCATAGGCTGTGCATGTCACATGTCTTTGCTCTATAAGATCTGGCCATTTTCCCCGTCGCCGCCATTATCTCTCTGGTGCGGGTGGGTGACAGTCACCGCTCCCGCACCCGCTGCTGCTGCTGCTGTGTGCGCTATAGAGATACAGTGCAATCTACACAGCACTTTAGGGATTAGTGACTAATTATAATTTCATCCCTTTTCAGGGCTGCATTACAGCCGTTCATAGGCATTGTTGCTAGGCGGGTCCGTGACAACGCTGTGCAGGGCTTTAAATAACAGCGTCTGGCTACATCAGCTCAGGCAATTCCTTGCTGCATTTTTTCATTGGCAGGGATAGAAACTGAGGCTTCCTTTGCTGTCCAGCTACCTACAGCACCTGTGCATTCTACACACCTGCCCATTTTTGCTACGCTATTTTAATAGCAAACAGTGCTGACACTTAGTGGCATACTAAAAGTGTCTGGGATACTAACTTAGTGTTCCTCTGGTGCTATGCAAGTTTCACCATCTCTGCATTCTACACACCTGTCCATTTTTGCTACGCAATTTTTATAGCAAACAGTGCTCACACTTAGTGGCATACTAAAAGTGTCTGGGATACTAACTTAGTGTTCCTCTGGTGCCAAGCAAGGTACACCACCTCTGCATTCTACACACCTGTCCATTTTTGCTATGCAATTTTTATAGCAAACAGTGCTCACACTTAGTGGTATACTAAAAGTGCTGGGATACTAACTTAGTGTTCCTCTAGTGCCAAGCAAGGTACACCACCTCTGCATTCTACACACCTGCTTATTTTTGCTATGCAATTTTTATAGCAAACAGTCCTGACACTTAGTGGCATACTAAAAGTGTCTGGGATACTAACTTAGTGTTCCTCTGGTGCCAAGCAAGGTACACCACCTCTGCATTCTACACACCTGCCCATTTTTGCTACGCAATTTTAATAGCAAACAGTGCTGCCAGTTTTAGGGCCATAGTTGCATTGTCAGGGATAGTTAGTGTTGGTTCCTCAGCTGTCAATAAAGCTAGACCACCTCTGCATTGTACACCACCTCAAGATATTTTTGGTACGACATTTTAAGTGTCCAATCTGGTCACAAACAAAATGAGTGGCAAAAGGACAGATGCTGGTGGAAAGGGGAACAGGCGTGTTGGAAAGGGAAAAAAAGTTTGTGTCCGTGGGGGAGGTGGTAAAGCTACAGTAACATCTGCTGAAGAAAGGCCATCTTCAAGCAAAAGTAAGATGTCTACTACTTTCCGTGGACAATCTGATGTGCTCCCTTTTTTACGGAAACGAACTACTGTAACAAAGGTAGATGATGCACAAAAAAAAACATGCTTGAATGGATCTCAAGTGCTCCAACAAGTGGCCTCTCCTCCACCTCAACTTCAACATCCAAAAAACAACAGTCCTCTAAGTTGTCACCCCAATCGCACTTGCTTTCTCCCAGCTCTCAAGTCTCCACCCGACCTGCAGAGTATGTTGTAACAGAGATGGGTGAGTCTGCAGGGCTGTTCAGTCACACTATAGCCTGGGAATCAGAGGTCTGCTAACAAGCTACAGTGAGTACAGACCAGGAAATGGTCTGCAGTGATGCCCAGAAGCTTTGTGAGTCTGATTCAGGCCCTGATGACCAAGTTTCTGAGCATAATGTAGACCCTCATTCACAAATTGTAACACCTCTTGGTGGAGACAATGAGGAACATACTGATGACGATGAGACTCAGGTACCTGATTTGAATGACAACTTAACTATTCAGTCAGGGCAGGAAGAGATTAGGTCTGAGGGTGAGGGGAGTGCAAACACAACAGTTGTTGATGAAGTTCTAGATCCCACTTACTGTCAACCCACAGTCAGGCGCTCGAGGAGGTCAGCAAAGGCGGTGGAGGAGGATAAGATTGACGACGAGGTTAGCTTGCGCCTTCCTGGACAACAACTGCATCCTCAGCCACAACTCTGCCTCTGAGCACAAGTCGGGGTGGCTCTGCAGGTTGCATGGGCTCTAATAGTTGCATTGCCTGGTCCTTTTTTGACATCGCAAAGGATCACCCAACTCATGTGATCTGTAGGCTTTGTCGCCAATCTGTAAGTAGAGGCCAAAAACTCACTAGTTTGACTACTTCGTCCATGAACCGTCACATGAATAACAAGCATAAGTCCCAGGGAAGCTCACTGTACTACAATGTGGCCTAGCGGAGCGGGCCGACCACCGTCTGCCCCTTCAAGTGCATCCGCACGCTCTTCATCCTCTATGACTGTGGGGACAGCTGTAACACATGTTTTTCTACAAAGACCTTCCACCTCTTTAAACGTATCAGGCAGTTTGCTTGGCAGGTCATCAGTTGTTTTGGGAGGGGAAACAGGTACTGTTATAGAGCTCTCTCAGACATCGAGAGCACCAACTGTGGATGAAGGCAATATCATGTCTCCGCCTGCACTTTCCTCACAGACCAGCAGTTTTCCAGGGACACCCTACTCAACACTGTCTCCGCACAGCAGCCAGATCTCGGTCCCTCAGATGTGGACAATTAAAAGGCTATTTCCTCCAAGCCATGATAAAGCTAAGAGGCTGACTTTCACACTTTGCAAGCTGTTGGCTACAGAAATGCTGCCTTTCTGCTTGGTGAACACAGAGGATTTTCGAGACCTTATGTCCGTCGCAGTGCCCCAGTACCAGATGCCCAGTTGCCACTACTTCTCCAAGAAAGGTGTGCCTGTGCTACACCAGCATATCGCACACAACATCACCGCTTCCTTGAGAAACTCGGTGTGTGACAGAGTGCATTTCACCACCGATACTTGGACCAGTAAGCATGGACAGGGGCGTTACATGTCGCTGACTGGGCACTGGGTAACTATGGTGCGAAATGGAGAAGGGTCTGCTGTACAAGTCTTGCCATCCCCACGACTTGTGTGTCAATCCTCTGTATGTCAAAGTTCCTCCACTGCTTCTGTCTCCTCAACCTCATCTGGGTCCCTCACCTCCGCCCTAAGCCTGCCTGGTCAGGCTACCTATGTTTTAACTGCGCACAAGGAATCCCGCACACCTCCTTACTATGCTAGCAGCAGAGCTCAATGGCATAAGCCGGTTTTTACGTTGAAATGTCTGGGAAATAAGAGTTACACAGCTGAGGAGTTGTGGTCAGCTCTGGAGAGCGAGTTTAGTAAATGATTGTCTCCACTCAACCTGCAGCCAGGGAAGGCCGTGTGCGACAATGCTGCAAACCTGGGTGCGGCCCTTTGCCGGGGCAAGGTGACACACGTGACTTGTATGGCTCACGTGTTCAACCTTGTTGTCCAGCAATTTTAACCCATTATCCCGGCCTAGATGGGCTTCTGCACAGGGCACGGTCACTCTCTGCTCACTTCCGCCATTCAACCGGCGCAGCTGACCGACTTGCATCGCTCCAGAGGTCTTTTGGCCTGCCGGTTCATTGCCTGAAATGCGATGTGCCGACACACTGGAATTCGACTCTCCACATGTTGCAGCGACTGTGGCAGCACCACCGAGCCCTGGCGCAACACGTTATGACGTATAGCCTGGGCCAACGAGATGCAGAGGTGGGGAAGATCACACTGCTGGAGTGGTCTCAGATCAAAGACCTATGCACCCTTCTGTACAGTTTCGATATGGCGACGAATATGTTTAGCGCTGACAATGCCATTATCAGCATGACAATTCCAGTCATTTACATGCTAGAGCACACTCTAAACACTATTCGGAGTCATGGGGTGGGACAAGAGGAAGTGGAGGAAGTACAGGAGGATTCATATGCGGAACGGCTACCAAGATCTGCAAGGTCCAGACTTTCTGCATCACCAAGGCGGCAGGCATGGGACGGTGGGGGAGAGGGATTAACAAGGGCGCATGGTAGCAGCCAAACTGTTGAGGAAGGTACAGGAGCCCAGGAAGAAATGGAGGACGAACTGGCAATGGGCATGGAAGACTCAGCAGATGAGGGAGACCTTGGTCAAATTTCGGTTGTTCGAGGTTGGGGGGAGATGTCAGAGGAAGGAAGCATGGTTATCACCTCGCCGCCACAAACACAGCAAGGACAAGTCCTCCTGGATGCACAAGACACATGAGCGCCTTCTTGCTGCACTACCTATAACATGACTGTGATGACATGGACACCCAATGCCTCTCATGGGTTAAAGTTTCTTAACATTCAGCCAGACATCATTGTTCTTCTGTGTGCTATCTCATGTTTGCTTAGCTATTGTTTCTCCAAACTCTTCCAGTAATCATTGTATTGTAGTTGTGTATTGCTAATGTGATTACCTTAGCAGCCATTATCTAGTCTGTGCATTCCAGACTACATGTATACCCTCAGTCTTTCTGTAGACATCATTTGGATGAACATTGTCCATGCAGCTTGAGATTCATCCAATGGGAGAGGTGATCTTGTCCAACCAATCGATGAGGACGTAGTGTATCCAAGTGGAAGGCTGTGGCTATAAAAGGGATTTCTTTAAGCCACCAGGTGGTTGTTGATGGATGCTGATGGATCCAGTCTAAGCTCTTAGGAGCTGACTAGAGGATCAGGATACCTTCTGGCATCAATCTAGGGACTCCGGTTCCGGTTGGAGACCATATCCACAGTCTAGGGATTTCGACTCCGGCTGCCAGGATTGTATCATCATACCAGGACTACCTAAGGAGGACACTCAAGTTGGGACAGTTCAGTCACCTGTTACACACTTTGCAGACCTCAGACAGCTTCCTAAATCTGGCATTATTCCTTTCTCAGTGGGTGCCCTCCAAAAGCGGGGTGCTGCTGGATTGGAGTAAATAGCCCTGGAACCTCTGAGGCATGGACATTCTAAATCCCTGGTGAGCCAGCGGAAGGGTGAGACTCTGTTGCCTGTTACATTTGTGTGTTTTGCTGGTTATGTGTTATGTGCCGGTAATTGTTTGGGGATCCAATAAAGTCTAATTATTGTGGTTCCCTCACCCTGTGTTGTCTGCGTAGTGTTACACCCACGGTTAAAGAGGCCGGCGTTCAGTTGGGATGAGCCCTGAGCCACGCTGTCTTTCTAAAGGCGGCTCGTTTTAGCGGACGAGAGCACCCACTGAGCCCCGTGTCTCCACAATGACCCTCGGATTGTCCGAATTAGAAGTAATGATGACTACTGGGTTGCCACACTCTTAGATCCCCGGTACAAGTCCAAATTTGGAGAAATAATTCCAGCCATAGAAAGGGACGCACGTATGCAGGAGTATCAGCAGAAACACCAGTGGTGCACAGAGTGAATCTCCCAGTTGTAACTTGCCAAACATGGGACTGTCTCGTCATCATCAGTCAAACCATACCAGCAACACCATATCTGGTGGTAACAGCAATTTTATGGAATCGTTTCATAATTTTTTTAGACCATCCTTTGCAAGGCCACAAGAGACAAGAAGTCTGACACATAGTCAGCGGCTGGAGAGGATGATACAGGAGTATCTCCAAATGAACATCGATGCCATGACTGTGCAACTGGAGCCTTGCTCATTTTGGGCTTCCAATCTTGCAAAATGGCCTGAGCTTGCCACTTACGCCTTGGAGATCTTGTCGTGTCCGGCTGCCCGCGTTGTCTCTGAACGTGTCTTCAGTGCTGCTGGGTGTGTGCTGACAGATAAGCGCACGCGTCTGTCCAGTGACAATGTGGACAGACTAACGTTCATCAAAATTAACAAGTTATGGATCAGCAAGGACTTTACTCTCCCCAGGATGGCACAGGGGTAGCAAAGGCTGGCATATTTTTGAATGTGCTTGATGTAAATTAACACATCCAGTTTGCAACTGGGGCACAAGTGATGCCACTGAAGTTGTGTGTGTGTCCCAATTTTTGGAAAAAAGGGAGACTCTGCTTGGAGTCCCCTTTTTGTTTTTTTTAAAAATGTTCCAAGATGAACAAGTCATTGATCAGCAAGGACTTTTATACCCCTGTGTCATCCTGGGGAGAGTAAAGGCTTGTGGATTTGGATTGTGCTTGATGCAAATCAACCTGTCAAGTTTACAACTGGGGGACAAGTGATGCCACTTAAGAGGTGTCTGTGGCCCAATTTTTGGGAAAAAGGGAGACTCTGCTTGGAGTCCACTTGCTGTGTTTTACATGATTTTAGAAGGGCATGACATGCCTATATCTGTGTCTCCTCCTCTTTTTACTCGTCATGTTTTTTTGTTTTTGCATGAGTATATGTGCTTGTCACTTTCCCATGTGTTTGTGGTGTTTTGGGAGTTGTTTGTCACCTTTTAGACACCTTTGAAGGTGTTTTCTATGTGTTTTTATGTGTTTGTGTTTGCCTGCCATTGTTTTCAATGGAGTTCGAGTGGTTTGTCGAACGGTCCATCGAACGTTCGTCGAACGGAGCCTCCATTCGACGAACCAAACCGAACTCAAACTCTAGGGGGGTGGCTCATCTCTAGTACTAACTTGCTAATAAATGTGCAGCTTCAGAGGCATGGTCGCTCTCACGTTTGCTGCCACCACTTTTTTTCAGCTCAGTGTGCATGATCAAAATGTCCCTGGACTTCTAGTCATGCACACTACACCAGTTTGAAGCTGGGACACATACACCCGGCTTCCTGTACACATGACTGGAAGTCCAGGACTTCTGATCATACGCATTGAGCCAAAATCCAGCATCGGGCGCCATGGCAGCAGAGAGCAGTGAGATTGTTCATGAGTCAGAAGCTACGCATTCATTAGCAGGTTAGCACGCCCACAGGGGGCCGACTAGCCAAGGGTACTATCACCCTTGCAACTAGTTCCTGCACTCACTAACATTATAGTATGGATCTTTAGAAATATTTTTTGTACAGATCTCTAGGTTTGCTACTAGATTCTGAAGAATTAGAAATGTGCACCCAGAACTGCTCATGGTTCTGGGTGCATATGCCACCTGACAGGTTCCCTTTAATAATATTTTGCACATCTTTTATCTGCCTATGTTGAAGAAAAGGAAATGTACTGAAACTATAAAAAGACACACATTTGTGCCAAAATGTACTGAGATTTCTAAGTGGAAGCTATGATAAGGGCTTTTTTCAGTATTCTGCTCCCCTAGCGCCAGCATTTTTTACTTTTTAAATGCTGGCAAATTGCAACCTATGTCTGGTATTCTCCAGACAAAATATAGGCTAAGGCTACTATATATAAAAAGCTGTAACAGCAAGCATAATGCTGATTTCAAAGCAAAAATAAGGGATTTTAATTCTCACCAGTGTCAGCATGCTCTCAGGATTCGCTCCAATAATAGATACATATTAAGGATTTGCTGCTCATTCAGTTGCTTAGTAAATAGCCATGAGTTGAACCTCCATGGTAAACGCTTTGGATGCGTTCATATTTTACCAAAACATATCTACGACACATGAAGGTCACCTGAGATGTGTTCTGTATCACTCAGCATAAACTAGAAGGAGAACAAGAAGCAAATCAGCAGTTTCCAGATCCACTGAAATAACTTGTACATTCGAGTCACTAATCTGAGCTAAGAAAATGAATGTCACTGAAGCAGAAACAATGTTTCCTGTTGTTTGCAATAACAGGACGGTAAACGCCTCTATATAAGATATAGCTGAGTGTTTGGTAACCCTTCGCTGATTTCTGTGGTTAATGTAATCGCTAGATTTTCCAGTTTCTTGCACCTATTGTGATTTTAATGCATGACCACAACATGATATGTATTATGTACAGAGTGGCGCTGGAGGTAACAATTTTATGTTTAGGTAGGATTTACAACACTGCTAATTAACCTAATTGTGTGCTCATAACACCAATTTTGGCAGCAAACAGATTAAACCCAGCTCTACAATGGTTATTGGGATAGGATTTTCATCCACTGTTGTATTTCATGGGGAAAATGGATCCAACGGCTAACATTTCTCACAAATCCCACTAACATGCTAGATCTATACAGAGACACTTCTAATGCCCGTTATCTTGGAGTACACGAGTCAACAACCTTTCCCATCTCTTTTCTTTTGGTCAGTTGGGTTCTTTTCATAGACATGAGATTGTGAGTATAACCCAAATCTGTTGGGAAAACTGTTTGTCTTCAGGTCTACAATAATTACAACAGTGACCTGCTAATCAGTACCATAGGTCCAATGAGTAGACTGATAGAACGAATAAGGTCAAAACTCAACACTTAAGCTACATTTACATGTTACAATGCATCAAACCACCAACAAATGATTGAGCAGTGGATTTAATGCTTCAGGCCTTGATTTTTGCACGATGAGTTGTACTTTTGAATGACACCATCCAGCAAAGAAATTGTGAAATTCTGTTGTTTTCAACTACGTGCATAATCTTGGCTGTGTATCAAAATATGAGGGACCCTATGTGGCTTTTTTTTTTAATTATTAATATAAATAATTTTTAAAAAATGACGTGCGGTCCCCCCAATGCTGATACCGAGCCAAGATAAAGTCAACAGCTGGGGACTAGTCTTCTCAGACTGGGGTATAAAATTGGTTATTGGGACCCCCCACAACATAAAAATAGCTGCCCGAAGCTGCCCCAGCATTGTCACATCCATTAGAGGGGACAATTACAGTGCTTTACCCGGCTCGTTCCGATTGCCCTAGTCTGCTGGCATTCAGGCCAATATAAGGGGTTAATGACAGCTGTGAGTTATCAAAAAATCCCAGCTGTCATCAAGCCCAAGGTTAGTAATATGCAAGGGTCAATGAGATCCTCCCATTACATACTCTGTAAGTGAAAAAAATTAATACAAAACAGAGTTAAATCCTTCATTTAAAAACCAAAAAAGCCTCTTTCTCCAATTTATTAACCTCCAAACACCCAATTCTGACGTAATACACACCACAATATTCCATGATAATCTCGGCTTTGCTACATATTTAAGTCGCAGCACGTGGGTGTACCGCGCCAGCGCCAGCAGCCGGGCTGCTGCTCGGATCCGGATCTGCGGTGGCTCGAGGGACCTCCGGACCCGGGAGGGGCCGCGCGGACACCCGAAATAAAAGGGGGGTATTTACAAGTGGTTTTGTTGTTAGAGTTCGTGACACCACCCACGGTGTGTGGTAAAGTGTAAGACCACCGCTGATGTGGAGAGCGCCCAGTGACGATGGTATGGCAACTAGGTGTTTATCCCCTCCGTGGGTAGGGGGGAGAGTGCCCCTGGGCTTGGTGATGGTGAGAAAGGAGCTCCGTTGGGGAGGAAAGGATCACTGCGTATTCAGTCAGTCCAATAACGCTGACACCGACAACTTGTAAACCGGAATTCTTAGCACTGCTGTAGCAGGGAGGGAGCACGCTGGGATCCCGTGCCCGATGGTGTTGTTTGTTAGCCTGTGACCTTTTCCTTGGCACTGTCTTTACTGGCTGGCCCCTGTAGTGTGAATCTAGTCAGGTCCCGCTCACCTGTATGGCTAACCGAGTGAGCCTGCTCTCAGGGTTCACGCCTGGCATTTTCTGGACTATATATTGGGAAAATCCTATCCCCCTCATTGCACTAGTACCCCGATTTTGGAGCGGGTGGAGAACGAATCATGAAGTCTTCCCCCTCGTCGGGTAAATTACCAGGACGTTTGAAGCTAATTCCTGGCCTAAGGTCCATGTACCCCGCTGTCCCTGGCCCCTTCCCAAAGATGGCTCAAGGCTGCTGGCTGCCCTACTCGGTAGTTCCATGCCCCTTGACATGATCCCCTACGACCAGGGTTCCAGCTCCTACCAGGCCCAGACCAACGTCTGCCACCTAGTAACTGAGGAGCCCAGATCCTAACCTCCTCCAACTACTCGTGACCTCTCCTCTCGAGAGTCACCACTCAACTGACTACTCCTTACACTTCTGACCCTCCATAACCAACCCCCCAAGTGGGCGTCCCTATTCCCTTCAGGCTACCCATTGGTGTGTCTGGTGGGTGTGGTACAGAGTGTTTCTAGTATTTTTGACTGGCTTATTCTTAACAACACCAAAGGCCAGGGACACGTAACTAAGGAGGAGATGGACACCATGCAGAAAGGCAGATTGCACAATGTCCTGTGATGACCTGATAGGCTAGGGTGTCACATGGGTATATAAGATAACATGGTTGCCTGCGACTTCAAGCAGACACTGACTGAGCCGCAGCTTTTATCAATGATGTCACGGAGTTTACTTGCGGTCACAGCTGGAGTTTCTCACGGTACCCCATCTGTGACTGCAGGTAAACCTCACTTTAGGTGAATTCAGTAACCACACCTTCAGTGTTCCAAATTGAGCAGCTATGTGAAATTCTGATGAGACAAGTTGAGCATCACTTTCCATCCAGCTCCAGGGTCTAAAAGAGGTAATTGATTAAAAATGGAACAGATAGATGTTGCAGTATGATGCCCTTCTTTTTCATTCTTTGTCTAGAGGACTTGGTGCCGTGCTTAAAAAGCATAGATATCATACAAAATACTAGATGTAGAAATTCTTGATATGGGGTGTATTAATTTTTTGCATCAACTTCTTTGAGTAAAGCTGAAGATTTTGTAATGAAAGATATCATTAATTGTACTTTCAAGTTATTGGATAGTAAAATGTTCTATGAAACTCAGGTTTGTCAAAATGAGATATTCATTAAAGTTAACTTTTCCAAATGGGGTATAGTCATTTATGCTTAGCACTGTAGGTACAATCATTCTACAGATGGAAGTGTGCATACCTACAATGATGACACCTATATAATTTTTGATAAACTGATTAAATCGGAGAACAGATTGTTCATATTCATCTTACTAAGCCTTTTTTTCTACAAATAATAGAGTTACATGAGACTTTGATAGAATTTGTTGCATATTGTGTTGGTATTTTCTGAGTTCAATTTGGACTGTTCTATTTTGTTAGCAGTTTTCACAAATTTACCCCGATCAGTAGATCCTGCTTTTACTACCTTTAAGAATCGGCTGCAATTTTAGTAGCAACTTGGCAGCAGGCTTTTTTCTCCACAGCACCCCTGAATGTTAGAGGGAGCGTTGTACAGTGCCTGTGGGAGCATTGACCTGCCAGCTCCTCCAGGGCTGAGAGATGCTCTTCAAAGCTGCTCTCCCATCTAACTACTTACATAAATGCTCTGAATGGGTGACATTCCCTCAATTAACTTAGAGTTTTTCATTATTTTAATTAGAATTTCATTATTTTTTTATTTTATTAATTTTACTTGAATTTTTAAACCAGACAACCTTTAGGCAAAACGGCATACACAAATACAGGACAATCTGAATGAATAGTTACCGTACATGTTCGTTGCTCTGATAAAATCATCAAAATGTTGTAAGTTCAGTAAAGTGAATTTATTTTTGTGAGACATGATTGGTCTGAAGCTTTTCAGTATAGAGTCAGTTTGTTTGTATGTGATAATGTCTGATCAATAAAAGCTAGTTTCTGTCTGTGAGCTCCATTTCCCTTCAGAAGACAAGAAAGAAGTCTTCAGATGCTGACGTGCAAGGCCACTTACAGTGATGAAGAAGTAACATTTATAATCCATTTGCACCCTCCGTTTTCGGTGTTATGTGGTGATGTATGTGAGTTGTTCCTGCATTTATGCCGCATAAATGTTACATAAGGATCTCAGCTCACAACATGACCGGTGATATGAATAAATAATCAAGGCCACATACCTGCTGTAGAACAGGATGTAAACATGCCAAACATCGCCAGCTCTCCTCGGAGACCATGTGTGAGCAGAGGAGTTCAGTGGGAAGTGTATTCTGCTGGGCTCACCCTTGGGAATTCTTGCAGTCTTTATTGGAAGAAAAATGATCATGGAAAATTCTATTCTTGTTAGAAGAGTTAGTTCCAGCTTTACCCAGGTTTCAGTTGCTTTTTGACAGAATAATTTAACACACTGCACTATACTATTCAATGGGAGAAAAAACCCAAGAAGAATACATAACAATAATCTGACAAACATATTTGTAAAACAAATCCTATCAGATTATGATGGGATAAATCCGGTGTTTAAAAAGAAATAATGACAAATCATATTGGAGCCCTTGGAGCCCTAGTATATCCATTAAAACCAGAGCTTAAGTTTCTCTTTACATAAACATGAAGGTTTCTCCAAATGAAGTCATGACAGATTTGAAATAAATAATAGGTAATATTTATTATCGTGCATGGGTGTACATAGAAATCATGGGGATGCATAAAGGTTCTAATTGCTCCCCCCAAAAAAAAAAAAAATTCAGCTAGGTCACAGAAAAGCATACTGGCCAACTCTGCAGCCCGTACAAATTAATTTTCCTCCTACTGAAGCCCCTTAATTCCCCTTTCATTGCAGCCAGTGTGATGCCAACAAAAGTGCCTCACAAACACTATATAATACCCCACAGTGAATTCTCCCACACATTCATATTATGATGACCCTACTGCTTCCCACCAAAGTATGGTTAGAAAAATATTTCTTAAGAGATGTATGCAGAAGACAGGTTGTATGAAGCTTTGTATGTCGTGGTTAAACAGGTTATTCAATACTAAATGATTCCTTATGATTGGCTCCAAGCTGTTGCATAAAGTAAAAAAATGTACAGTGGAACCTTGGATTAAGAGTAACTTGGTTTGAGAGCATTTTGCAATTCAAGCAAATCTTTTAACAAATTTGTAACTTGATTTAAGAACAATGATTTGCAATAAGAGCAAATACTCACTGTGCACTCTTCTGTTCCATCCTTTCACCATGCTCTGACCTGGTCTGGAGGTAACTTTCTGTACATATACACTCCCTGACAGAAGTTCTGTCGCTTATCCATGTTATATAAATAAAAGCTTATAACTTGACTTAAAATTCATCCATTGGTTTTATAAATTACTCTTTGAAAGCTGAAACCCTCCCAAATTTGGTTTATTTTATGAAAATAAAGTTGCTGAAATATTGATCATTTAATGAACACAGAAAGGTCAGATTTTGGCAAGACAAAAGTTTTGTTGCCCACAGAAAGTAATGTGAAATCAAAACAAATAATTAACTTCTAATACAAAGATATGTTGCATAACATTGGTGAATGAATTTGCGGTGCTATTAGAGCCATATAATATTTTGTGTGACTTCCATGAGCTTGAAGGACTGCATCCATGTGGTTCAACAATGATTCATACAATTTATTGATGAAGTCATCAGGAATAGCAAAGAATGCAGTCTTACATGCCTCCTATGGTTCATCTAGATTCTTTGGTTTTGTCATCCAAGCTTACTCTTTCATCTTACCCCAAACATGCTCAATGATGTTCATGTCTGGTGACTGGGCTGGCCAGTCCTTGAGCACCTCGATCTTCTTTGCCAGGAGGAACTTTGTTCTAGAGATGGATGAATGAGATGGAGCACCATCCTGCTGCAGAATTTGACCCCTTTTATATTGGGAATGTAAGAGGTAGCTAATACTTCTTGATATTTTAGGCTATTGATATTGCCTTCCACCTTGCAAATATTTCGCACACCCCCATACTGAATGTAACCCCAGACCATGATCTTTCCACCACCAAACTTAACTGTTTTCTGGGTGTATTTTGAATCCATACGGGCTCCAGTAGGTCTCCTGCAGTATTTGTGGTGGCTGTGGTGTAATTTAACTGAAGATTCATCAGAGAAATCCACCTTCTGCCACTTTTCCAGCATCCATCTGTTTAGCAGGCTGCGGGACTTGGCAAATGCCACACGTTTTTTTAATTGCCTTTTGTTTAGTGCTGGCAGCTGGGCACTGATTCGACCATGGAGGCCATTTCGAGACAGAATCCTATAAACTATTCTAGCTGACACAGGGACTTGAGGTGACCAGGCCTGTTGGAACTCTGCTGCAGTGGAAGAGGGTCTGGCTTTGGATTTTCTAACCAACAAATGTTCCTCCTGAGCAGTTGTCTTGTGGGGTCTGACAGACCTGGGCTTGTCAAAAACATCTCCAGTGTCTTCAAATCTTTTTTTTAATTATTTGTACTTGACATTGAGACACATTAAAGGTTCCAGCCACCTCTGCAGTGGATCTGTTCTTCAGCCTCTTGATAATCAAGGTTTTGGTCCCAAGGTGGATTTGTGGCATGTTGTCAGAGGTCATGTTGCAGTTCTAGAGAAGGTCTGGGGTTCTGGGTTTCTTTTTATACACACCCACTAATTAACTGATCATTTATTGAGCACAGGTGAGGATGTAAACTAGGATTGGGTGCATTATTTGATAAGGCGACAAAACTTTTATCTTGCCAAAATCTGACCTTTTTGTGTTCATTAAAGGATTAATATTTCAGCTTTGCATCAACTTTATTTTCATAACCTAAACCAAATTTGGGAAGGTTTCAGCTTTCAAAAGAGTAATTTATAAAACCAATTGATGAATTTAAAGTCAGATTATAAGCTTTTACTTAAATAACATGAATAAGCGACAGAACTTCTGTCAGGGAGTGTATACTGTATACTGTATACAGTATACCATTGTACAGTAGAGTATATACTATATAGCATGTCTATTAATTTGTATTTGTGGATACAGTACTATGCATTCTTTCTGCTAACCAGTACAGCATATTGCTTGTACTGTAATCTAATTGCCTGGGCAGTATTCCTACTCCACATTTCGATTTGTTCTGCCTTTATTTTGGGGAAAATAGATTTGGGATGTGTTTTTTGTGTATTGTACTAGAATAAAGGTTGTCATATTTATACATATTTTTTTCTCTCAATACTGTACCTCCCACACACCAACAATTCTATTATAAGCTAACGTGTAGTTTAATTTGTTTTATATGGTTTTTTACTGTACAGTATTTTGTATCAGTGTACTGTAATAATTTTATATGAATACAGTACATTATTTTGTATTACTGTAATAAGTCTGTTTAAATACAGTAAATATTTTTGGGTTGTGGAACGAATTATATGCATTTCAACTATTTCCTATGGTAAAATCCAGTTTGATATAAGAGTAACTTGGTTTAAGAGCACACTCCCAAAACGAATTATGCTTGGAATCCAAGGTTCCACTGTATACTTATGCCCCAAACCAACTTTGCACCTCTGTCCCTTCGTACATCATATGTAAAGGGAAAACTAATAAATCTGCATACATATAATAAAGGTGATTCCACCAAAAATGGCATGACTGGCCAACTTTACTGTAGTGTGCATGGAGGCTAACACATACAGTCATATTGCAGCTCTCTACAGTCACAGAATTTAAGTCTATGGGGGCATAGTGTACCTTTGTTTCTCCTGATTTCATTAGCACTAGTCTGAGTCAGTAAAGCCCGCTTTACACGCTGCAATGTATCTTACAATGTGTCGGCGGGGTCACGTCGTAAGAGACGCACATCCGGCATCGTAAGGTACATTGCAGTGTGTAACAGCTACGTGCGATTGCGATTGAACAGTAAAACGTTCATCGCACGCACGTCGTTCATTCCTCATGAATTGAACGTCAGATTGTTCATCATACCCGGGGTAGCACACATCGCAGTGTGTGACACCCCAGGAACGATGAACAGATCATACCTACGTCCTGCAGCTCCTGGCCAGCAATGCGTAAGGAAGGAGATGGGCGGGATGTTTACGTCCCGCTCATCTCCGCCCCTCTGCTTCTATTGGTTGGCTGTCGCGTGACGTCGCTGTGAGGCCAAACGTCCCTCCCACTCCAGGAAGTGGACGTTCGCCGCCCACATCGAGGTTGTATGGACGGGTAAGTATGTGTGACGGGGGTTAATCGTTTGTGTGGCACGTTCAACAAATTGAACGTGCCGCACATAGCACATACGATGAGGCGGTTACGATCGCAGACGATATCATATGCAAAATCGTAACATGTAAAGCAGGCTTAAGCTGCAGTCTTCACAATTCAGCTCTAATGGAATAGTAAAGGCTGAGGCTAATCAGTGGCCTCCTCTGTCTACTTCCTAGGGCACCATTGTTAGTGCTGGCAAAGACTGAAGATGAGTCCAACACCAGAGTGGTGCGGGTGCCTTAGGAAGTCATCAGAGGATGGTGGGGAGGTGGGGTAAGGAAAGTGAGGAGATAGGTGAGTATGGTATTTTATTGCTTTTTAACCCCTTCCTGACCAATATGGTTATAATGCTTTGGGTCGATAGAACTAAGAGTAAAATAAACAGTTTTCTTTAATGGCTATTGTACTCAATTAATTCATATAGAATAAACCCTGTCAAATCCCAATAATTCAGTGTAAATTAAGTCAGGAGAAACATGAGAATTTCAGGTTGTTCAATTCATAATGGGGTGGAGGGAAGCACATGTCTGCAGTTCCTACTAAAAAATCCTTATTAAGGTATCTATTGCCTTATTTGTTTGTAGGTTCTAAATGTGATTTCTTGGCATATAATCCCCTTGTGATTATAATCTATCAGGACAAACTAAAAAAATCTAGTTGATGTATATTTATCCCATGTCTATTTAGATATTTATTTTTGTGGAGCTATCTATCTAATTATATTTCAGCTGCTATACTGGGCTTATAACCATTAAATTTAAAGTACTGTTACATTGATAGTGCAATATATTCATTGGCCCGTATTATTAAAGATATTTTTTGTTTGGATGTGAGAAATCACATTGGGCTTATAACCACTACATTTAAAGTATTCAATAGTGCAATATATTTGTTGGTCCATATTATTAGCGCAATATATGTACAACTATAGTGCAATATATTTATATCTATATATGTTCTCTTTGAAAATAATATTTATATTTTATTTGTATAGTGACAATATTATATTTACTAATAGTTTGATAGATTTTTCTACAAATAACTGATTTGATATGAATTTAGCCATCTATAGCAAGGACAGATATATATGCGTGTATAGATATTGACTGCACCCCCTTTTGCTTGATAGTTTGCATTTAATACTATTGTATTTGTGATAGGAGTTTGTTTTCATCATTGTATTTATAACAGGAGGAATATATGTCCCCCTAAATCTATTCTTTGACATGTACTTGTCCCTCATAGGAACTTCTCTGTTTTTATTGAAAAAAATATTTTGAGATGAATAATAAAATATATATTATTGCATAAATCTCATGTGTCTATTGCTTTTTTTTTGCTTCAATGGAATTGGTGAAGTGTCATGCACCTAATGTGTTTTTTGGACTTGGTTGTAACTCAATTCATAAAGACTGATGAGAAAATGATGGGAAGTTTGGTGGAGTCAGAAGCTACTGATTTATGAAGAAGCCTCTGTGTGTCACACCAGGTAACGCTACAGTATGGTATGAATTAGACAGGCTGTAGTGTTTCGGCCCCACCACTCCCCCATTACGCCACAGCTCCATCCATTTTGGCATAGCAGGTAGAAACTGGCATGAATATGACAAAAGTTGCAAAAGTTTTCAAAGCCTTGGAGGCCAGAATTCAGGCTAAACTACTTTGATGAATTCAAGGCAACAGACTTCTAATCAGAGACTATACAGAGCCTCCATATAAATCATTACCGTATAGTTAACCGACTGCCGAATCGGAAAAGATCAGCTTATTATATTATATATATATGGCGGCGTCTCAATTTTTCCTCAACAGATGATATTGGAGAAAAGAGGGAGGGGGCACGTTGATAACAATAAGGCTATGTGTCCACGTTGCTTTTTACCTGCTTTTTACCTGCTTTTTCAACCGCAGCGTTTAGGCTGTGTCCATGTTGCTTTTTACCTGGTTTTTACCTGCTTTTCCCCTGCTTTTTCAACTGCAGCGTTTAATGCCAAAATGGATGTGTTCTGCTTTTCAAGCAAAGTCTATGGGAATTTGGGTTTCTTGTGCACACTATGCTGTTCAAAAAGGTGCCTTTGTGTGGCAGAAATTTGGGCAAAAACTCTGCTTTTCAAAGAAGCAACATGTCAATTGTTTTTGCCATTTGCGTTTTGAACTGCAAAGCGAAATTTTTGCCCAAATTTCTGCCACAAAAAGGCCCCTTTTTGAACAGCATAGTGTGCACAAGAAACCCAAATTCCCATAGACTTTGCTTGAAAAGCAGAACACATCCATTTTGGCATTAAACGCTGCAGTTGAAAAAGCAGCAAAAAAGCAGGTAAAAAGCAGGTAAAAAGCAACGTGGACACATAGCCAAAAACTCAGCGTTTAAAGAAGCAACATGTAATTGTTTTTGCCATTTGAGGTGCGTTTTGCTAACATTGAAGTCAATGAGAAATGTCAAAAACAAAGAAACATCAAAATTCCTGCATTTTACCAGCTTTTTAGGTGCAGAAAACATGTGTTTTGGACTACCTAAACGCATGCTTTTTGCACATCAAAATAATGATTTCATATGTCCCTTTACACACACACACACATAGTCCGACAATTAAAACATAGAAAAATATATATTTATTGCTATTTTTGTGATAAATATCATATTACCGCTAAGATTTTAATAAATATATCTATTTCCATTATTTATCTCCAAAATATTGATTTGATTCTTTTTTTTCCCTTTTTTCATTTTGTTTGACTATTTAAACTTTATTTAGCAGTGTCTTTATGTTCAAAACGCATCTGTCAATACGCAATGGAAAAGCAGGTAAAAAGCGCTAAAAACGCATCAAAAACGCGGTAAATATGCATGCGTTTTTAGCGCTATTTTGTGGTCAAAAGCAACTTTGGCTAAATCAATTAATGCAAGAGGATGCGTTTAGAAATGCAAGGACCTCAACGCAACGTGGGCACATAGCCTAAAGGTTTCTTGGCTGCTTAAAAGTTGTCGGATAGGCAGTAATAAAGTCATTGATTTACCGGTTTCTTTACCTGTTTGCAGTACATTTAGTAATTCTGTAATAAAAGAAACAAGATTAGATGGGTTCTTGCAGCAACATACACATAAAACATAATTTAAGTAACTGTGTATATAATGTAAAATAAAGTTAATTAAAGCCAAGTAAACATTTTATTTTCACTTTATAATCCCATTTATCTGCTAACAGATAACATTAGAAGCATGTCACTGTCTGGAGCACTGCTGTGCTTGTGTTGTGCATGGCATAACGCCAATTTAGTGACTGCGCCTTTCATTTTCTTAAGTGCTTCTGGGTGTGTGCCATTCACCTTAGTTCTTCTGATCGATTTTCAGACTCTGTGACAAGTTTGTTTTATATTAGGTCTCAAGCGATTGATTTTTTTATAGGTGAATTTTTCTTTTACTGCACTCGCTTTCTTAAAAGTAAAGACTTCAAAATACATCATTTCTGCATGAAATAGCATTTCCTTGCAGGATCTAATTCCCTTTTTTTTTCCTAATTCAATGTATTTGAAATAGAGACTATGTTGCATATTATAAGGTTACAGAAAATGTGCATATCCTAAGAATATTGGAAAGTCAAGGACTTCAGATCATACATCTCATCATTGCAGACAATGGATTACTTTATTTGTGACTGATTTGTGACATTTGTTATTTATGCTAGAATATGTATCTTCTGTCGGTCCACAGCCCATAATGAACACACAGTCAGGCCTCAAATCGCTGTCTGTCTAAACAACGTTCCAACACAAAATAATTACAAAATTATTGTTCATAGATATTTCCTGTTTTGATGTAAAATATGTATTTTCATTGATTAATGGGTGCATTTTTTGCAGTCATCCATGAAAAGGTTATTCCCAACATTTAGAGATGAATATAATTCTACTCCAATATTTAAAAAAAAAAAAATTGCATTCGCCAAAATGCGGATTTTTTGTAATTTGCTACCATTTGGATGCCATATTACTAAAGCATAAAGGGCCATCAAAAAGTACAAAAATAAAAAAAGATTATACCCAAGGTACTGCTTAGCTCTCTGGCCCCCCTTTATATCTTTTGTTTATTATACGCTGGGGTCTGGTGAGGCCCAAGGATATAATAACGGACAGTAAATTTTGTGAACCATTTTCCCAGATCCACTAGTTGTCACCTATCCACGAGGTAGGTAATAACTTGTGTATGGGAGAACAGACCACTAAGTACTCCCCAATGATCCAGAGAATGGGTCTATAAAATGGGACTATAAAATGGAGTGCTGACTGATACCCCAAAAGACCCCCACACAGTATGTTAGCATTCACCAAGTATGATATCGCCCCACTTTGCAATGCCTTCACAACCCCCCACACAGTAGGATGTCTTCACAGCCCCCTGTGATATTATGGCCTTCAAATATAGTAAAATTGCCCCCACAGTTTCCCACCATAAGTACTGACAAAAAAATCAAACTACTTAGCTAGCACTATTTCTGCCATGAGCTGCTTTAGTCTGAGCAGTGTGTGGATTGAGGCTCCATGCAACAGGTAGTGACAAGTCTGACTACGGTGATATACATAAGTAAAAGCTGAATGGTGGAACAAAAAGCCAATGTTTCCCTGTTCAACCATTGACTTCAACTGTATCTGCTTTCTTAGGCTAAAAAGATCATTGAAACTGAATAGCCAAAGGTGGACAGAATTGGCACAATGCCCCACCAGCTCCAAAATGCGAAGTGGTCGCTTGGTCTGCTTAGGACTCCATAGTACTGAGATATTGGGACTCTGCATATCACCTTACAGACTCTGTTCATTTAGCTCTGTGCATGTAAAGCTGCCTCTTTAAACTATTTATTTTTGCCTCATTTGCTTGGTTTTCTTTTATTTCCTGCCTATATATACTGCAGGTCATTTCCTGACATAAATCTTGTGTTTCCTCTGACATCACCCATCATTTAGTATCAAATCCATGGTCAGGGTTTCTTTAGCATTGCACTAAGAGAACAGTGATGATGGCAGTTTTTAAACCGAAAGGAGTGTCTATGTGGGGCCCCGTGGTGCGGTGTCGGTGCAGCTGTGCATTACCTTCAGGGACTCCACGCGGCTGGATCTTGTCACAGGTAGGAAATCCTCTATTTTGATTGTTGTGACGCCACTCTCAGAATTGCGGTCAGTAGAGACCGCCACTGCAGGTTAGGGGTGCCTGGGGCTGATAGTGGGTGCAGTCAGTTGTAATAGCCTCCTGAGAGTGAGGCATGCCCCAGGGCCCCGTGTAGGTGCGTGGAACTACAAGTCGCAGAATGACTCACACGCACAAGCAGAATGTCTTTCAGGGGTTTTACTCACTGAGGGTGGCAGGGTGAGTAACCCGGGCGTAGCTGGGATGAACCAGGCTGGAAACAGGTGTCCTTCAGGCTGACTGATGAGGGTGGCTACCGACTCGCCTTCCTTAGCCCTTTGCGTTTTGGGGTAACCCCTGCTTGAAGCCCTGCTGGGGTCGCCCAGGGAAGTTGCTGGTGCCTCTCTCCCCTTCCTTTTGGCCCGTTTGCTTGTAGCCTGGACCAGGTCACTCCGGCTGCTTGCCTCCTGTGAGCTATGGGCCCTCACTTTGCTACGTGGCTGCGGACTCTGTGGTGTTGTCTTGGGGGTGTAAAGTGCCCCCTCATGCAGGTTTGGCAAAGGACAGGTGGATCTATCCCTGCACTGGGACCTGTTACCCGTTTGGGCCTGGTATCTCCCTGACAGTCTCCTTACTCTCCGCTCCGTTGCTCTCTCTTTAGTCGTGGGTGGATTTCGGGCAGCACTACCAGGTGACCATTCTCCCCCGTCGGTAGTCACTGCGCGTACGTTGTCAGAATGGTGTCGAGCTCCAGGGTCGGCTTCTGCTCTCCCTGAACTTCACTACCCCACCGTCCTCGGCTCACTGTTTCCTCCTCTCCTGTTCTTGCCTACGTCACCTAGCAACCAGGCTCTCTACCACACCCCTTGAGTGGAGATGGAGGCCTCGCCCCCTCCTGGGATCCCCAGGGGTCCTCCCAAAGGTATATGTGTGAGACCTGATCACTATGCGCCTGTGTAGTCACACCTCGGTCAGCCTTCTGGATTACCTGTTTTGTACTGTCCCCAGCATGGGTGCAGTACTCAGTGGTGCCTGACCAGGTCAGGGGCGCCACATTCCCCCTTAGTTATCACCAGCACGTCCTCGGGCTGCAAGACAACATTTTAAAATGCGTAAAACAGTAAAACATTTTAAAACCACCAGGTACCATACATCACCACCCTCCACCCACAAGTCCGTTAACCCACCCAAAACCCTCTCAGGAGGCAGGTCACTGGTTTCTTTTGGTAACCAGGTCTGGGCCATCCGTTTCCCCAGACCTTTCCTCCAATCTGCCTCTCCCGTTGGCCGCGCCTTCAGCCACTTCTGGCAGGATGTAGAGGCGGCTTTCATGGTCTGGTGGTTTCAGGGTATACCTGGCCTGGTGGAGCCGCGCCTTCAGCCTCTTCTGGCAGGATGTAGAGGCGGCCTCCACAGTTGGTGCCGACCAGGTACCCTCTTTGTGGTGGAGAGCCAGGCCCCATCAACAGGCGTGCTCCCTGGTAGTGGTTGTACCTCTGGGGTAACTATGTACACTGCGAGAGTTTGTGGCTATAGCCAGTTCATAGCCTTAAGGTTCATGGGTTAAAGTGCAAAAGGGTTTCTCACACAAGTTCATGTGGGCACGTGCTTAAACTTGAACGTTGCAAAACTTTTCAAACTGCTGTACTTTTCTTTACCTTTCTCTACTCCGTTCCACCAGGGCTTTTGCCTATTGGGCTTTGGCACCTGACATTTTCTGTGTTTCTGTCGTCGTCTGTTTCTTTCTCTTGTTCTGTATCTCTATCTTCATCTTCTGTTGTTGAGATAGCAGGTTTACTGTAGGGACTTCTGGGGCATGGTGTGACATCTAGTGCGTACCATCCGCGTTCTCCTTGGTGCTTTGTGAATTCTACCGAATCTCCTATCTGTAGGTTTCTTCCTGGATGTCCTCTAGGTAAATGTGCTCTTACATCCCTTCTGTTCACAAAGATGCCCTCCTTTACACCAGGTGCTACTATAAAGCCATATCCAGACCTTAGACTGAAGTCTTCTACAACTCCTCGACAAAGTGGGCCTCTGACCTGGGATTTGGCTCTTCTCAAGGACCGCTTTTCCTCTAAGTCTCTGGCCGTGACCTCGTCCTTCTCCTCGGGAGACTGCTGTGCAGGTGGATCCCTTGTCCTACTGCGGCGCCGTGTCCTGCGGGCTGGGTCCTGCCTGACTGCCACCTCACCGCTTGCAGGCTCCCAGGTGATGTATCTGGACAGATCTTCTTCAGCGGAGGATGTCGGGCCCTCTTCATCCCAGCGGGAGTACGGCAGCATCTCTGGCTCTTGGACTGGTGCTGCATCCACTGCTGATGGCTCTGGAGTCAGCTTCTCAGCTTTCTGGCCACCCCTCCCCCTTAGGTCTTCTGAGCACTCCTCTTGTGGCAGCGCTAGGGATGGATGTTCGTCAGCAGGCCAGGGCGGTGGACTCTTTGGCGTGGATGTTGCAGGAGTCTTCCTGTGGGTGTGCGGAGGGAGCAGATACCGGTCCACCATCTCCTTTGGGAAGTGGGCCTCTAGATCAGCCTTCAGCTTCCAATATTCGGGGTCCTCCCCCAGCATGGACTTCCCAGCAGGGACTTCCTTGGGCTGGGGAGCGATGTCTGCTCTGGCCTTGCAGGCCGGGGTAGATAATTGTACAGTCTTGCCTTGGCGGGCCGCGCCTGGCATGGCGGCAGCCTGGTCTTGGCGGGCCGGGCTGGGCGTCGCTGCAGCGGTCTGGGCTTGGCGGACCGCACCTGACTTGGCTGCGGCCTGGGTTGGAGTCGTTGCAGTGACCGGATCTTGGCGGGCTGGGCCTGGCGTGGCTGCGGCCTGGGTTGGAGTCGCTGCAGTGACCGGATCTTGGCGGGCCGGGCTGGGCGTCGCTCCTGCGGCCTGGATTGGCGTCGCAGCTGCGATGGGATCGGTGCGGGCCGGGCTGGGCGCTTCTGCGGCCTGATTTAGCGTTGCCGCGCCGGGCGCCTCCTCAGGGACCGCGGGCATGGCAGCAGGGGTCGGGGCACTCGCGCTGGTGGGGGCAACACAGGACTCACCCATCGGTAGCATCATCGGGGTCTGAGTCGTCGCCGCTCGGTCTGGCACCCGTCGTGCGGTTCCCCTCTCGTAGGCCTGAACCACCGCAGCCATCTCCTGCAGCTCCGCACGTCCCTCTCGGATCTGCTGCACGATCCTCGCTTCCAGTCGGTTACTGAACTGGGCAAGCTCCCAGGACCACCAGGCAGCGGAACCCGGCTCTGGGCTCCTATCTTCAGACGCCATCTTCACCACGTCGTCGCTGCTCTGCAGATCTTTTCTCAGCAGCAGGCCTCCGACTCTTCCTTGCAGCCTCAGTGCCAGTTCCTTCACCGCCTTGAACTCTTCACCCAACAGCAGGCTTATCAGTTCCTGCTCTGCCTTTTCCAGCAGCAGGCTTCTGGCTCCCTTTCCTTCCCGACGTCCCTGAACGCCTCCGCTCTCATCACTTGCGAGACCAGGACCCTGCAGGGGATCTCTGGGTAGCCACACCTCTTCGTGGGCGGTAACTTCTCCCAGCGCGGGCTGCTGTTGTTTTTCAGCGCGCTTTTCATGGTGGCAATATGGCGGCGCTTCCAATTTGTCAAGCGGACCGCCCAGGCACATGGTCACCTGTCTGAACAGGTCTAGTCCTTATCCTGTTCGTGACGCCAGGATGTGGGGCCCCGTGGTGCGGTGTCGGTGCAGCTGTGCATTACCTTCAGGGACTCCACGCGGCTGGATCTTGTCACAGGTAGGAAATCCTCTATTTTGATTGTCGTGACGCCACTCTCAGAATTGCGGTCAGTAGAGACCGCCACTGCAGGTTAGGGGTGCCTGGGGCTGATAGTGGGTGCAGTCAGTTGTAATAGCCTCCTGAGAGTGAGGCATGCCCCAGGGCCCCGTGTAGGTGCGTGGAACTACAAGTCGCAGAATGACTCACACGCACAAGCAGAATGTCTTTCAGGGGTTTTACTCACTGAGGGTGGCAGGGTGAGTAACCCGGGCGTAGCTGGGATGAACCAGGCTGGAACCAGGTGTCCTTCAGGCTGACTGATGAGGGTGGCTACCGACTCGCCTTCCTTAGCCCTTTGCGTTTTGGGGTAACCCCTGCTTGAAGCCCTGCTGGGGTCGCCCAGGGAAGTTGCTGGTGCCTCTCTCCCCTTCCTTTTGGCCCGTTTGCTTGTAGCCTGGACCAGGTCACTCCGGCTGCTTGCCTCCTGTGAGCTATGGGCCCTCACTTTGCTACGTGGCTGCGGACTCTGTGGTGTTGTCTTGGGGGTGTAAAGTGCCCCCTCATGCAGGTTTGGCAAAGGACAGGTGGATCTATCCCTGCACTGGGACCTGTTACCCGTTTGGGCCTGGTATCTCCCTGACAGTCTCCTTACTCTCCACTCCGTTGCTCTCTCTTTAGTCGTGGGTGGATTTCGGGCAGCACTACCAGGTGACCGTTCTCCCCCGTCGGTAGTCACTGCGCGTACGTTGTCAGAATGGTGTCGAGCTCCAGGGTCGGCTTCTGCTCTCCCTGAACTTCACTACCCCACCGTCCTCGGCTCACTGTTTCCTCCTCTCCTGTTCTTGCCTACGTCACCTAGCAACCAGGCTCTCTACCACACCCCTTGAGTGGAGATGGAGGCCTCGCCCCCTCCTGGGATCCCCAGGGGTCCTCCCAAAGGTACATGTGTGAGACCTGATCACTATGCGCCTGTGTAGTCACACCTCGGTCAGCCTTCTGGATTACCTGTTTTGTACTGTCCCCAGCATGGGTGCAGTACTCAGTGGTGCCTGACCAGGTCAGGGGCGCCACATCTACATTGTCATGATAATTTTAAGACTCTCAAGGGCCCAAATCATATAGTGTTGCTCTGGAATAAAAGAGAGTTCAGTTATTGGAGTGCTGTAGGTGGGGACAGGTCCACCATGTATGGTTGCGCTATGTAAGCTCTGAAGCCTGTGCCCCAAAAACCCCTGGGAACAAATGGGCACTGATTGGTTTATATTCAAAAGATGGAGTCAGGGATTGTGTACCATTGTTAGCAAAATGTAATATCGCTGACATCGCAAGCTTTATAATTCTTACATGAATCAAAAAAATGTTCTGTTAATTGTAAGAAATGCATAGTTGTTTGTTCCTTGCTTTACCCTGTTTATATGTATAAGGCTTGAGTCCAAGAAAAATAAAGTTTCATCATCAAACATCATTTATACAAATCATTCTTGGACTTTTAAGGTGACAGCAATCCCTGTCCTAGAAGTAAGCAAGAAGGAACAACCAGGAAAACAGCCACCTCGTGCAAAATATAATGGATTCTATAATCACCTATTGTCAGAGTATAAATATAGAAGGATGTGTTATTTTCCTCAGTATTGGGATATATTTATTGCCTGAAAATGTTTGACTTTTAAACTTCGCACAACTCATAAAGAATTTATGAGAGTTTGTATAATGAAAGGGAAGAGCACTACATCAATTTCCCCTAGACACAGTGTGCCTGGAGAAGAGATAGGTGGTGACCCGACTTGTGCACTAATGTTCTTGAAGAAGAAAACAATTGATGTACAGTAATCACTTTACTATTTAATTATGGTACAAGCTTTTCCTTTATAAATCTAGTTAATGGATTCCCTGAAGAAATGAATTACTGAATGTTGAAAATGAGCTTGGAAAAAACGAATTTTCTCTCCCCAGCAAACTTGTTAATAACTTGAAAAATCTTTTTCATTTAATTCTATTCATGACTTGGAGTTGGGGGCATTTCAGGCATGGTATGTAGCATACTAACTGCAGCAGCGAGATGATACATGTGAAAATCAAGAAAGAGGAACAATCAGCTCACCAGTCAAGGTCGCGACAAGGATGGATCCATGTGGTGATGGCCGAACAATCACAGGGCCAGTGTCCCCAGCAGTGGCAACAAAAATGGACCAAAAATCAGGCACCAAAAATACACACAAATTATATATATTTAACTATCCATTAAAACATCAAAAAAGAAGGGGAAAAAGAACAAAAAATAAAAAAAAATATGATTATTTATTATTATAGTGCTATTTATTGCCTTGCATTTTTCATGTAAAAAGGTATACATAATAAAAACAAGTACAATGCTCCTGAACAATACAAGGCACAGATTGGTACAGGAGGATGGACGATCCTGCCCATGAGGGCTCACCATCTACAAATGAAGCTTACGCGTTTCAAACAGCCATGTCCTTAGTCATAGGTATATGGAATGAAGGTTTCCCAAATGTTTATACATCTAAAGTCTAATGTCTGTCCAATCAGAGTTATGGACATTCTACCAATCACAATAATGAGTAACAACGCTAGAAAGGAAAGCACCCATATAAATGTAAATAAAAAAAATATATAGAAACATATACTATACAAGATAAGTATGGAGCAAAGAAAAACTGAACATTTTTTAGTAAAAATACATTCGATCAGAAGGATAGTTTAAACCTATTGGAATGTGTGCATTTACTTGGAGGATCCAATTTGCTTCCATACTAAGTAGGGATTTTTTGCAGTCACCAACTCTCCTAGATCTATTACCACATTCATTACCAACCACTTGTAATGAAGAGACACAGCCCTCATGTGCATTTAAAAAATGGTTGGATAAGTCCGAAGAGGAACATCCTTATTGTATGGACTCAGCAACGGCAGCTGTGAGGTGTCCAGCCATCCTCCTTAATAACATATGTGATGCACAATCAATGTAGTATCTATTACATGCTGTGTAAATGGCCATGTACGCCACATGTGGGGTGCTGCAAGTGATGTATGATTTGATGTTATATGTTTGGGACGTGTTTCTGGAAAAAGTATGGGTTTTGATCATATATTTATATATATTGCACTTGTTTCCCCCACACCGCATAAACTGTTTTTCTAGGAGGTAAAATGTCTCCAATATTGCGGGCTTTTCGTGCCACACATCTGATCCTTCCAGAGAGTATCTTATAAAGGGTCTCATCTTTGTATAAAATGGGTATATACAGTTAGGTCCAGAAATATTTGGACAGTGACACAAGTTTTGTTATTTTAGCTGTTTACAAAAACATGTTCAGAAATACAATTATATATATATATAATATGGGCTGAAAGTGCACACTCCCAGCTGCAATATGAGAGTTTTCACATCCAAATCGGAGAAAGGGTTTAGGAATCATAGCTCTGTAATGCATAGCCTCCTCTTTTTCAAGGGACCAAAAGTAATTGGACAAGGGACTCTAAGGGCTGCAATTAACTCTGAAGGCGTCTCCCTCGTTAACCTGTAATCAATGAAGTATTTAAAAGGTCTGGGGTTGATTACAGGTGTGTGGTTTTGCATTTGGAAGCTGTTGCTGTGACCAGACAACATGCGGTCTAAGGAACTCTCAATTGAGGTGAAGCAGAACATCCTGAGGCTGAAAAATAAAAAAAAATCCATCAGAGAGATGGCAGACATGCTTGGAGTAGCAAAATCAACAGTCGGTTACATTCTGAGAAAAAAGGAATTGACTGGTGAGCTTGGGAACTCATTAAGGCCTGGGCGTCCACGGATGACAACAGTGGTGGATGATCGCCGCATACTTTCTTTGGTGAAGAAGAACCCATTCACAACATCAACTGAAGTCCAGAACACTCTCAGTGAAGTAGGTGTATCTATCTCTAAGTCAACAGTAAAGAGAAGACTCCATGAAAGTAAATACAAAAGGTTCACATCTAGATGCAAACCATTCATCAATTCCAAAAATAGACAGGCCAGAGTTAAATTTGCTGAAAAACACCTCATGAAGCCAGCTCAGTTCTGGAAAAGTATTCTATGGAAAGATGAGACAAAGATCAACCTGTACCAGAATGATGGGAAGAAAAAAGTTTGGAGAAGAAAGGGAACGGCACATGATCCAAGGCACACCACATCCTCTGTAAAACATGGTGGAGGCAACGTGATGGCATGGGCATGCATGGCTTTCAATGGCACAGGGTCACTTGTGTTTATTGATGTCATAACAGCAGACAAGAGTAGCCGGATGAATTCTGAAGTGTACCGGGATATACTTTCAGCCCAGATTCAGCCAAATGCCGCAAAGTTGATCGGACGGCGCTTCATAGTACAGATGGACAATGACCCCAAGCATACAGCCAAAGCTACCCAAGAGTTCATGAGTGCAAAAAAGTGGAACATTCTGCAATGGCCAAGTCAACCACCAGATCTTTACCCAATTGAGCATGCATTTCACTTGCTCAAATCCAGACTTAAGACGGAAAGACCCACAAACAAGCAAGACCTGAAGGCTTCGGCTGTAAAAGCCTGACAAAGCATTAAGAAGGAGGAAACCCAGCGTTTGGTGATGTCCATGGGTTCCAGACTTAAGGCAGTGATTGCCTCCAAAGGATTCGCAACAAAATATTGAAAATACAAATATTTTGTTTGGGTTTGGTTTATTTGTCCAATTACTTTTGACCTCCTAAAATGTGGAGTGTTTGTAAAGAAATGTGTACAATTCCTACAATTTCTATCAGATATTTTTGTTCAAACCTTCAAATTAAACGTTACAATCTGCACTTGAATTCTGTTGTAGAGGTTTCATTTCAAATCCAATGTGGTGGCATGCAGAGCCCAACTCGCGAAAATTGTGTCACTGTCCAAATATTTCTGAACCTAACTGTATCTTAGGAACAATCGTGTGATTTCCACAAAATCCGTGCTATAAGGAGTGGAAAAGGTTAATGCCCCTTTGTTGGCAACATTATTTTTATTACTTTTGTTTGTTCGATTATTTTATCAAACAGATTTGAGTGTTTTATGGGAAGTGATGGACAGAGCCCTATTTAGGGTAAAATGTTTGTAACCTCTATTTTGCGCAAAAGGATTTCTGAACATATCACATCTGCCTCACCCGAGTCCATACAATCGGGACGTTCCTCTTCAGGCTTATCTAAACATCATTGTTGTGATTTGCAGACTGTCCATCACTATGACTGCAGAGACATTTTACTCTAGATGTATAACCATGTGGTAAACCTTCATTCCATATACCTATGACTAAGGACATGGCTATCCCAAAGGCAAATGGTTTATTTGTGTGTATTTTTCCCTCTTTTTTTGTTATTTTTCCCCTTCTTTTGTGATTTTTTTGATGGGTATTTAAATAAATACATTTTTTTATATATATTTTTGGTGCCGGATTTTTCCTCTATTTTTGTAGCGAGATGGTTCATTTTAGTAACTCTGCACTTTTTCCTGTGCATTTACACTTCATTATTTAAACAGTAAAAGTCGTTTTAATTTTTGTTTAATAAATCAATAGTACACATGAAAAAAAGCAACTTTGTAATATATCTTATCCGACAAATCTTCTTCTTTCTCTGCCAGAATTGATCAGACATTATCAAAATTCTCAATTCTAAGGTAAAGTAAGTATTCAGTGAGGACTTTCCCATTACTGAGATAGGATATGGCAGCTGTTACTAATGAGATTCTATGTAGATAGAAAAGAGAGGAGATAGAGAAGGGAGGAGCTAGAGACAAAGCCCCGCCCCTCTTCTATCTACATACAATCTCATCAGTAACAGCTGCCACAGTGAATTTTTCAACAGTAACCTCCACATGCACAGTATGATAACCCTACTGTACCCACCCTCAACAACCCAGGCAAAATATGGTGACCTCCACACAGTATGATCCCCAACTGTGATTCCACACAGCCTACCATGCAGTGTGATTGGGCTATATACTGTACAATGGCCACTACACCTCTTCACAATGTATAATGCCCCCACTGTCCCTCCAAATAATATAAAGGCCCTCCCTAGACCTTTGCACAAACCTTCACACTGAATAATTGTTTCATAGTGGACCTCCAAATTATTATAATCGCCCCCACAAAGCCCTCCAAATAGTAAATTGGCCCATACATATCCTCCCTTGTACTATAACTGGCTCCAAATAGTCCTCCATATCATATAATGCACCCATAGTCCTTGATATAGTATAATGCAGCTTCCTATAGTCCTATGCACACCCCATAATTTTTCATATATTATATTGCACCAACCATATTCCTCTATATATATTATAATGCACCCCCATAGTCCTCTATATATTTTAATGCACTAACCATATTCCTCTATATATTTGAATGCATCCACATAGTCCTCCATATATTATAATGTACCCCATAGGCCTCCATAAAGTATAATGCACCTCCATAGTCCTCCATATATTATAATGCACCCCATAGTCCTCCTTATATTATGAAACACCCAAATAGTAATCTATATATTATAATGCACCTCCAAAGTCCTCTAAATAGTGTAATACACCCCCATTATTCTCCATATTTTATATTGAACACCATAGTTCTCCATATACAGTCATGGCCAAAAGTCTTGCCACCCTTGAAATTGTATTTCTCCCAGAAAATTATTGCAACTGCACATGCTTTGTCATACACAGGTTTATTTCCTTTTTGTATATTGAAACAAGACAAAAAAAATAGAGAAAAAAAAGCAAATTGGACATAATGTCACACAAAATCCCAAAAATGACAATTTCCAAAATTGTGAATAAACAACTTTGTTTCAAGTATGTGATGCTCATTCAAATTCACCAGTGGCAAGTAAGGCTACTTTCACACTTGCGTTGGACGGGATCCGTAGCATTGCGTTGTGTGACGGATGCACCGGATGCGTTGCATATAGTGGCACAACGGATGCTACAGATCGTACAAAATAACGCAATCCGCTATAGGTTTTTTTTTCCTTGACTTTACACATCTGAGCATGCGCAGTTGTGTAAAGACGGTTGCGTTAACGGAATCCGTCAAATGACGGATTCTAACGGAATCCGCCACCTTAGGCATCCATTATAAAAACAACGGACGCCAACGGATTCCTGCAGGTTGCATTTTTTTGACACTCCGCCAAGCACAGAAAAACGCTACATGCAGCGTTCCATCCGCCTGACGGTCACTCGCGGTCAGCGTCAAAACAACTGATGCGCCGCGGGATAGATGCAATGCAAGACCATCCGTTGCTATCTGTAGCTAATAGAAGTCTATGAGGAATATAACGGATTCCTGCAACGGTTACCGTAATTCCTCAAGGCTGCGGATAGCAACGGAAGCCGTCCAACGCAAGTGTGAAAGTAGCCTAACAGTGTGGACAATATGAAAACCACACCAGAAAAGAAGGGAATAAGTTGACTCAATGTTTGCATTATGTGTCTGGATGTGCCACACTAAGCATGGAGAAAAGAGAAAAAAGAAGAGAACTGTCTAAGTACTTGAGAACCAAAATTATTGAAAAATATAAACAATATGAAGGCTACAAATCCATCTCCAGAGATCTTGATGTCCCTTGGTCTACGTTGCGCAACACAATAAAAAATTTTACAACCTATGGCACTGCACCTAACCTTCCTTGGATGTGGACGGCAGAGAGAAATTGATGAAAGCTTGCAAAGTAGGATAGTCTAGATAGTTGATAATCAGCCTTACTCAAGTTCCAAAGAAATCAAATGTGATTACAGTTATCATTCCAGATACGAGAGAACTCCTGGTGAGGGAACACCATGGTAGCAATACAAAAGAATGAATGTTGAGGATGGAACGCCGAAGAAAAAGAAAGATGTACCCCCAGATGAGAACAAAATGCTTTCCAAAATATAGGTACAAACTGTGTCTACCTATGTCACACCACATTGGAGAGAAACCCATGAAGATTCACGATCTCAGTGACAAACACTTAAGTGAAAGTTTTTAGCGTTTGGGAGAGTGGCTAAGACAATGATGTGCACCATTTTACTAAACCTATCAATCACTACTAAAATTGAAGTCTTTCCAAAGAATGAAGGAAGGTCGGTTTGGTATAACTCACAGTAGTAGAGACCCAGACGGGCCAGTATGCGGGGTTTTAGAATGTGCACAAACAATATAGGGAGCCACAAAATCAACCACATCTCGATGCAACCTTGACCACCAAAAACGACAAGAAAGGAGGTCCAAGGTTGCTTTACTACCTGGGTGAGTTATGATTGTCCCCTAAAATTTTGACTTGTAAATATAAATGCACAAATAATTTTCCTGTAGTAAAAGCAGCAGGGGCATCCCCTTGAGCTTTTAATACCTTACCCTCAAGATCAGAGCACACAGTAGAGATAGTAGAGTGAAGAGTTCTGAAAATGTTATTGTTACAGAAAGCTCTCTACCCAATAATCTCCCTGGACTGCCAATCAACCACCAGATTATACCTAACCAGCCAGGGGAGGCTTAGTACTATAGGGGCAGGAAGGCCTTGAAGAACATGACACAAAATAAGTTCATTGTAAAGGACTCATATGCAAATATTCAAATTTTGTAGCACTTGCATCAAATTCCCCTCTCCTGGGGGTGCAGAATTGAGAGCAAATATTGGGATAGGTTTTGCAGAATACCATAAGATAGACCATGTGTCTGGCCAAACCGAGCATATTTGCTCTTGCCTCATTATCTAAAAGAAGAGAAATAGTTTCAATTTTTGTACCTGTAACAACCTCTGCAGTTAGAACAAACTGAGATGCACATGTGGAGGAAATATAAACTCCCAGTCTGTAATCCTCCACACAGCCTTGGCTCAGAAGTTTTTCATATGGATTTTTCTTTAGTTTAAGTAGCGAAGGACAGGCACCAACAAAATGACCCTTTTGACCACAAAAGAAACAATCTCCCGCCTTGCGATGAACCATTGGAAGCCCAGACCAAAAGGAGGCCCTCTAAATGCATGGGTTCTTCCAGAACCAAAAGAAAGTTATCACCTCCAGGTAGCTCTATAGAAAAAAGGGTTAACTTACGTCTATCCCTTAAGTGTCTATCAATGTGGATGGCTAAAGCCATGGCAGCCTCTAAAGACTCAGGCACCTCATACTAGGGACTACTGATAAATCTTTGACTTTACCCAAAGAGAAACGAGATAGGATGATGAAACTTTACATTTATTCCACATACTCTCCACTAATGTCAACACACTTCTTACATCAGTATTCCAAGTTCTGTAAGCCTAGCAAAAAGAAGGATTTCGGTTGTGCCTAAAACCAGGCATCCGTAGAAGCCATGGCATCAGAAATGGTGCAAAATTTGTTACCCTTGAGGTGTTTCCTCAGGTTTGGAAATAGATGATAGTCAGAGGGAGCTAGATCTGGTGACTTAGAATGGTGGTCAACCAGCTGGAAGCCCAGCTCTGCCAGTTCTGCAGTGGTCACTTGTGCAGTGTGAGCGAACGTATTGTCTTGATGGAACAAGATTCCTTTGGACAGCTTACCGCACATTTTGGCCTTCAGAGCTGCCTTCAATTGGTCCAAAAGTTCAATGTAATACCTTGGATTGATGGTGGAACCCTTTTAAAGGTAGTCCACTAGCAGCCCTCCTTATCCCAGAACATAGACGCAATCACCTTAGTGGCTGATTTTTGCTCCCTGAACTTTTTGGGACAAGGAAAACCACTGTGCCTACACTCTTTTGACTGCTCCTTGTTTTCAGGGTCATAGAAATAAATCCAGGTCTCATCCATAGTGACCAGTTGATCCAGGACGTTCTTATCAGTCCGGAAACGCTGACAAATGGACCGGGAAGTTTTCAATCGCATGCTTCTCTGATCTGTTGTCAAACATTTAGGGACCCACTTTGCAGATAGCTTCCTCATGTCCAAATGTTCATGTATGATGACACAAACATGTTCGCGGGAAATCCCCATAATACCTGCTAATGCTTTAGCTGAAATTCGTTGATTCTCCAGTATGAGGTTATGCACAGCATCGATGATCTCTGGAACAACAATCACTCTCAGTTATCCAAGACGTTCCTCATCATTGGTGCTGAAGTGGCTCGTTTTAAATTTGGCAACCCAGTTCTTAACTGTGGAATATGAAGGGCATTATTCCCCCAATGTCTGTGACATATCACCATGAATATCCTTCATGGACTTTCCTTGCAGAAACAAGAATTGTATCCCTTTCAGTTGCTGTGAATATTGCATTAGACTCCGCCATTATGTTTTCCCGTGTGTAGAACATTGTTGCCATAAGCAACAAGCACAAAATTTGGAAAACATATATTAGAAACATAGGCCTTTCATGTGATGTGACACTTGTTATCATAGAAACAAAAAAAATCACAAAGCCAAAGACTTATCAGCAGCCCATCGTACATTGCCAAGTTATTTTATAGCCTTTCAGACTGGCCTTGACAAAAATGGTTTCTAAGACCAGAATCATTTCATCCTGTGTCAGTGGTCCATTTTCAGAACTCTGAATAAAATTCCTCTGCTTTCCGACTCCCTCGCCAAAGCCTATCTAGCATGGACTCAGCAAGGGAGAATCTGTCCGGGCCATCAAAAATAAGACCCAGGGCTAAAAAAAGCTTGTCTACTGACTGAAAGAACTGAGAAACAGTTGGAAGGAGAAGGCCCAGGACTAGGTATCTCTTTGCAGGAGTTAGACAACAATTCCCACCAACTGTTCCTCACTCCCAAAGAAGCGAGGGCAAAGCTTGCAATACAGTTTACAAGTTTCCCTTAAAACCACAAATGTATCCCTCCCCCCATGAAACCTGTCCTACAGGGCTATCTTGGGATCTAGTTGAGTCTAGGTGTGAGCTGTGACCAGCAGACCCATAATCTGCTGCAGCTGCTGCGCAACCTGTGACCACAACTTTGTCACTTCCAGAGATAAACTCTGCATCTGTTGTGCAAGAGCCACAACTGGATTCATAATAAAATCTTGAAAAGTTTAGGGTCAGTTCTAATGTCACAATGTCACTGCAGGGATAACACCAAGTACCAGAAGGCTCCTGGCGAGCAGCAACACAGAGGGAACACCAGGGTACCAATATAAGGGAAGGCCTTGCTGCTAGGGAAAGGGGAGGGGGGTCACTTCCTAACACTCACATGAGGCTGATCCCTGCACTCCTTAAATGTTCATAGACGGGTCCTTCCCCCTGTGTATTATCATGTGCCTAGGGCCTTGCTGGCCCTAAACTCCTAAACTCACCCTGGCTAGTGAAGACTAGCGAAATGCTAGCCACTGCAAAAAGACAACACTGGGATGGAAAGACAAACAGGTGGGGAAAGGCACAACAAATAACACTCAACAGCTTCTCCAGCAGGAATGTCTCAGCTGCAACAGAAGTGACACCTCAGTTTCTCCAAGGACTGGCTTCTTCAAAGGAGAAAGCATATGTATGAGCTATAGCTGGCATGGGGAGGAGTGACAAGCGGATGTTTATAGAAAAAGGGAGTGGCTGCAGCTGAGGTTACAACTACGTCTTAGATCACTGCAGGAGAGAAATAAACCTTATAGATTTAAATACGATCTAACTCAGGGTAAATGACAAGCGGGCACTAAAATGAATCTGCGATCAAAGGTACGCTGTGATCTCCTGATCCCTGATGCCCCTGAGATCACATCAGGCTTTGACACACTCATGACACTATCCTGTAGGCTTAGGGTGCATCAGTGTCAGTGTGAACTATCTGCCAACATTTGAATGAAATGAAATTCTATGTAAGGATAGGTCTCCACTGCTGACACAAAGACATAAAATAGCTAGACTGCAATTTACCAAAATGTATGTGAGTAAGCCAAAATCCTTTTGGGAAAGTGTCTTGTGGATAGATGAGACCAAGATAGAGCTTTTTGATAAAGCACTTCATTCTATTACAAAAAATGGAATGAGGTCTACAAAGAAAAGAACACAGTACCTACAGTCAAATATTGTGGAGGTTCAAAGATATTTTGGGGTTGTTTTGCTACCTCTGGCACTTGGTACCTTGACTGTCTGCAAGGCATCATGAAATCTGAAGATTACCAAAGGATTTCTGGTTAACCAGTGTCTGAAAGCTGCATTGGCGTTTAAAGTCATGGGTCTTCCAACAGGACAATGACCCAAACATACTTCAATTAATGTAAACACAGCACTGGAGAGTTCTGAAGTGGCCAGCAATGAGTCTGGATCTAAATGTGGAGAGATCTTAGAATTGCTGTTGGGAGAAGGCACCCTTCAAATATGAGACCTGGAGTAGTTTACAAAAGAAAAGTAGTCCAAACTTCCAGTTGAAAGGTGTAAGAAGGCTATTGTTGGTTATATGAAGCTATTTATTTCAGTTATTTATTCCAAAGGTGTGCAAATATTAAGTTGAGGGTGCCAAAAATTTAGTCCTGCCCATTTTTGGAGTTTTGTGTGAAATTATATCCAATTTGCCATCCAATCAGAAATAAACATGTGTACTGTATATCAAAATGAGTAAAAACAGTAATATTCTGGGAGAAATACTTTATTTTCTGGAAAAATTGAAAGGGTGCCAACACGTTCGGACAAGACTGCATTATAATACACACACACACACACACACACACAGTCCTCCATTTATTATAATGCACCTCCACAGTCCGTCAAATAATATAATGTACCCCATAGTCCTTTGTATATTATAATGCCCCCCCATAGTCTTCCATTTATTATAATGTACTCCCATCATCCTCCACATATTATAATGGCCCCATAGTCCTTCATATATTATAATGCACCCCTATAGTCCTTCATATATTATAATGCCCCCTCATAGTTCTCCACATATTATAATGCCCGCCCCCAGTCCATATATTATAATGCACCACCATAGTACTCCATATATTACAATGCATACCTCATAGTCAACCATATAGTATTATGGCCATTAGCCACTAGTGTATTCAATGACTTAAAAAGAAAATCACCTTTCCTCTTTCCCCCTTTCCCCACTGCTCTGGTGTCTGCAGTAGTGTGTGTTCTGTAGCTCTGTTCATATCATCACAGTGGGTGCACACTGGTGACGTCATTGTGCCCACTGCACTGAGATATCAGAGCACACACAGTGGGAGAGTGATGGAGGAGGGATCGGACTGCTTCCTCTTTCATCATTGCTTTCAACTGTATTGGCATCCACGTTGTCGGGCGGAGAGAACCTGGTGCCGACACTGGCACTGGACCGCCCTGACTCACAGGTCTCATAGCGGCCATGTAATCTGCTGTCATTGGCGGTGTGCCATTTCTTACAGCGTGAACCATGCACACTGTGAGATTTCCCATAGAGTGACTGCAGACTTGAGCTCCAAACCTGGACAACCCGTTTGATGTCTGCCCAAACACTAAAGCTGATAAGCATTGTTTATATGACAGCACTTTAATAATGTCATTGAAAAAAAGTAATTTCTTATAGAGATTGACTAATGTACATAGCCTAGTAAGAAGTAATATGCAGTAAATGGCAGTGAGCGTCACTTTTTATCATGTTAATACACTGCTTTGCATATTGCTTTTTCCTATGCTATTAGTAGGCCTATTTGTTTACTGTGGATTAAACACAACCAGCTTTTCTACAGCATAAATTGTGCACTATGCCAAAATAATAGAAAGGCTCTGCACAGACTTTATGTAAATTGTTTGTTCCAACACCAACAATCTCAATTATTCCAAAAAGGCCAAATGCAACATTTGTAGCAATAAGTCAGTCCCTGACAAAGACATCTAGGGTCATATGTCTGATTTCTACAATATGTTCATATGACCTATTTACTGGGGTTCAATTAAGCTTGGAACAATAGAGATAAAGTCAGCAAGGCACAGGTATTCCCAGCTTATTGTCTCCAATCGATGGTAGTCAATAACATGACTGAATTCAATTTTGTTTTTGCATTGTGATAGCGGGATTACTATCGTTAAGACCCCATTGAACAAATAGAGAATAAACACGTCTTTATTTACAGCTGTCTGCATAGGAAGAATAGGAAGAATGCAATCTATTGCCCTATTTCTACTCTGATAATCAGGTTCATATGAATTAGGCAAATGCTAGATTTAGAATACCAGCAAAATGGTATTATGATAAGGCTGCTCTGCTGTGACAGGTTTTTGAGTAATACATTGGCAAAAGCTAGGGTATCTCATTAATGCTAAAAATAAAGGTATGTGCAAGAATCCCCTCATTATTTACATATCTATTTGTCCCTCTATCTATCTATCTATCTATCTATCTATCTATCTATCTATGCATCTATCTATCTATCTATCTATCTATTTTAATCAATATCTCACTGACTGCAAGGATAATTCCCTAACATTTGACATATCTGACTTTCACAGAACATTTAACCCAAAACATGAAAGTAAGGGTAATAATACATAACTTCCATTACAAAATCTTTAATTTTACTCAAACTAGTTGTTGCAAAAATGAATATATCTCACATAAAAAAACTACATCTAGTATTTTGAATGACTTTTAAAGACAGCACCAATTCTTCAAGGTATAGAAGGAACAAGTTGGGGATATTTTGCAACATCTTTTTCCATTCTTCAAGAATGATCAGGAAAGCACCCGCACACCATTACACCTCCCCTTCGGTTCTTCACAGTGGGTAAAATACAATCATCTTCGTCTTGGTGCGAAGTAATTTTTGTTTGAGTCATCCAATACAAACTGCCAAGCTTTCTGGTGCATGCACAGTCACTACTCCCTTCTTTACGTATCAGGAGCAGGACTTCTGTGACGTCCTGGACTATCCATGTCGTCCCAGGTAGTCACACACAACACCACACCCCCTTCCCGGTTAGGTAACACCAGCCAAACCAAAACCCTTTTCACCACCCTCCAGGTTTGATGTCCACACCAGGGGGGCAGAGCCAGGCAGTTGGCTCCGCCCACCAAGGAGTTCACAGGCCTGGAGGCGGAAACCTAAGTAGTCAAGTTCAAGTTGAAGTACAGAGTGGTTTTGACAGTGAAGGAGGGAGGTTGAGTCCAGAGGCAGACCTGCGCTCAGGCCTGCCATAGACTACTCTGGTGGCTGGGTCAGAGCCCAGTCACCATTGGGAAGGAGGCAGACGGTGGTGGCCGCCTGCAGGAGACCGGGAATACGACTGGTGGAACCGTAAGGGACCGGGACAGGGTAGTTGCCCGCCGGAACCGAACCGGGGAGCCAACTTGATACCGGAGCACCAGGCAGGATACTCAGACCCAACACAAAGCCCTGAACTGACAGGGCGGAGTTGAATCAACTGATTGCGGACTGAACTTAAGGACCTACCCCACACAAGTGCCTTTAGAAGACAACAGCCCAACCATACCGGGTAACGCCACCGCCAAGGCATAGAGACCCAAAGGGCCAGTGTCTGCGGGCAAATGGGCTCCTCCGGCATATACAAGTCGGGAGGTGGACTACCGGTGTCTAGGCACAGGAGTCAAAACATTTACACACAAAGGTGCAGGAGAAAGGTAGAGACCACCAACCTAGTCTGGAAGAAGCTGCATCCAGCTGCGGGCCCCGTTCATCACTCCTTTTGGTTTACCAGTGACTCCAGTGTCTTGTGTCAGAATGAGTACACCAGTGCCATCAGGCATCACACCGCACTGCACCGCAACACTTCACCCTGCACCCCGGCCCTCGCCTACCGGGCCCCGGGACCAACAACCCCTACCCACGGAGGGGTCAACGCCTAGCTGCGCCATTACACTGCTCCCAGGATACCCGCACCTTCACCGCAGCGGTGGTGTCCACAATCACCACAACCCGTGGGTGGCGTCACGAACTGTCATTCCAAATCAATCACCCAAATCCCCACGTGTATCGCCAACTCCCTTGCAGAGCGACGTGACCCCCCAGTCCGTGAGAGGCTCGAGCCACCACCCACAGTACAAGCAGGGATCCGAGCGGCTCGGCGGTCGCAGCCGAGCCCGCGGGGCGGTACACATCGACTCTTCTGGCGTCACGATCAGGATAGAACCGTCCACTTTCCTGTGGAAGTGCGCCTTCAGATCATTGCCAGCGGAGTCCCGCTGAAAAATCAGAGAATCCGCCATCTTGCGTGCGAAAAGTTCCCGCCCGATCCGTCTTCCCTGAACAGAAAGGGCGCAAAGATGAAGCCCCACCCCCCGAGAGCGGAGCGGAGCAAAAAGAAAAGAGAGTGCTCGGAAAATGCCAAGGGGTTATGATCCAGCCTCATGTGATTGAGGAGATAAAAGGCAGGGACGCCAGGACTCTGCTACCCGTCTGGTTCCTGGACATCCACCGAGCAGCATGTCCATCCCGTCCGGCAAACCAGAAATCCCGGAGCCCACGCCAGGAACAGCGGCGTGGGTGGAAGCCCAGACGGCGCAGATGTGTTGCCGTCTACAGGCCCAAGTCCGGTTCCTCATGGAAAGGTGGGTGGCCAAAATGGAGGAAGTAGCGGCGGCTGTGCGGAAACGCGAGGTGGAGGCAGTGTTGGAGGAGCGGGTAGGCGGCCCACGTCCCTGTGTCCCCGAGGGAATGGCTGCTGCGGCTGAGGGGCCCGATCTGCTCTCACTCACCCTGCTGCTTCCCCCGCCACCCGTATCGGTTGCCGCTGCCCCGCCAATCGGTCTGCTGCCCCCGACACTGGCCGCGGAGTCCACCCCATCCGCCCATGAGGACAAGCCTGTACACGCCGCCCGTGGACGTCCCTTCGTACAGCCGGCACCGATTAAGTTGCCGTGGAAGGTTCCCCGGGAGGTGCCCGTCCGCGAGGTGAAGCCTTCGGTCCCGGAAGTGACCACGCCTAAAGAAGTCCTGGCCCCGGCAGTCCGCCCGGCCACAGAGAAGGTGGAAGCTGTCTGGAAGAAAGGCCCGGCAGGTGAGGCCCATCGCTCCCGAACCCCAGGCCTCGGCTGAGGCATCACAGGGTTGCCGCTGCAGAGCAGCAACACAGGCCACGTCACTGCAGGGCTCCCCAACTTCAAAGATACCAGTCGTAGCTGGTGCGGGGGAGCTCTGGCAGGGCCCGACCCTCGTGCAGCGGGAGCATGCGGATGCCCCATACTGGGAGCGGCAGCCGAGCCAGCTGGGCCGAGAAATTGCAGCCCGGGAACGCCAGAGAGCAGAGGTGCTGGCCCGCACCATCCGCGAGAAGGAGAATCTGCGGAGTGCCACCTTCAGGGTGCAGGGCCACACCTATGAAGGCCAAGTCCGCCGGTTTGACCCCCAGCGTGGATGGGGGTTCATCTTTGAACCTGGCCTGGAGGATGAAATCTTTGTATCCCGTCGGGATGTTAACTCCCACCTCCCGATGGGTCACCCGGACCGTGACCTGTTACCCGGTGATCTGGTGTCATACACACGTCACTGCAGGGAGAGGGGCTGGTTTGCCCACAATGTAAAGAGGAAGGAGAGCCGTGATGTTGCAAGGTGGCCCCAGTCCCCTCCCCCACCGTACAGCTCTGAGGTCCTGGTTGAGGAGTATGAAGAAGATAACGATGAAAATTAAAGTGCGATAGCGGTTCCCGGCTACCATGTTAAAGTCCCCGTTGGGACCCTGACTGCCCATCCCTGTTAAGACTTTTGTTGCCCCCTTTTCACAAAAAAAAGACAAGGCCGAGAACTTGCAGGCCAACCCAAAAACTTTTGGGCATGTAAATAATCCCTCCCCTTAACCGGCCGTCCGGTTTCACCACCTCCGGAGAGGCAGACTGGAGGATGGGCCTGTGGGAAGCTGATGGCCGAGGCCCACCACCAATACAACCGGTGGCCATCCTCCGAGTCAGGGGTTACCTGGACGTGGGGCCTCTAAAAGGATTGTGAAACCCGCACCCGTCCCGTTAAAACATCTGGGCCCGTTCCTGGACTGGGGAAAAAGGGTGCTTCCCACTTCTTAAGGGCATCATCAAGGTCTAGGTTGTTTGGGTTGGTGACTGAGGACCCGGTTCCTGTGTTATTAAAATGTTGCCGTAACGTTTAAGTATGTGCCTCTCGCAAGGGAAGATTCAAAAAGATAAAAATGTTGAAAATGTTATTATACTTGTATTGTTTGTCCAGTTTTCTATTTTCCAGAAACAAAAATAAACTGGTGATGGACGGGCAGCCTGCGGACAGTCTGCGTTAAACCAAGGGGGAATGTAACGCCCTGGACTATCCAGGTCATACCAGGTAGTCACACACAACACCACACCCACTTCCCGGTTAGGTAACACCAGCCAAACCAAAACCCTTTTCATCACTCTCCAGGTTTGATGTCCACACCAGGGGGGCGGAGCCAGGCGATTGGCTCTGCCCACCAGGGAGTTCACAGGCCTGGAGGCGGGAACCTAAGTAGTCAAGTTCAAGTTGAAGTACAGAGTGGTTTTGACAGTGAAGGAGGGAGGTTGAGTCCAGAAGCAGACCTGCGCTCAGGCTTGCCATAGACTGCTCCGGTGGCTGGGTCGGAGACCAGTCACCATTGGCAAGGAGGCAGACGGTGGTGGCCGCCTGCAGGAGACTAGGAATACGACTGGTGGAACCGTAAGGGACCGGGACAGGCTAGTGGCCCGCCGGAACCGAACCGGGGAGCCCACTGGATACCGGAGCACCAGGCAGGGTACTGAGACCCAACACAAAGCCCTGAACCAACAGTGCCGAGTCGATTCAACTGATTGCGGGCTGGACTTAAGGACCTTCCCCACACAAGTCCCTTTAGAAGACAACAGCCCAACCATACCGGGTAACGCCACCGCCAAGGCATAGAGACCCAAAGGGCCAGCGTCTGCGGGCAAACGGGCTCCTCCGGTATATACAAGTCGGGGGGCGGACTACCGGTGTCTAGGCACATGAGTCAAAACATTTACACACAGAGGTGCAGGAGAAAGGTGGAGACCACCAACCTAGTCTGGAAGAAGCTTCAGCCGGCTGCGGGCCCCATTCATCACTCCATTTGGTTTACCAGCGACCCCAGTGTCTTGTGTCAGAGTGAGTACACCAGTGCCATCAGGCATCGCACCGCACTGCACCGCAACACTTCACCCTGCATCCCGGCCCTCGCCTACCGGGCCCCGGGACCAACAACCCCTACCCACGGAGGGGTCAACACCTAGCTGCTCCAATTACACCGCTACCGGGATCCCCACACCTTCACCGCAGCGGTGGTGTCCACAATCACCACAACCCATGGGTGGCATCACAAACTGTCATTCCAAATCAATCACCCAAATCCCCGCGTGTAGCGCCAACTCCCTTGCAGAGCGACGTGACCCCCGGGTCCGTGAGAGGCTCGAGCCACCACCCGCAGTACGAGCACGGATCCGAGCGGCTCGGCGGTCGCAGCTGAGCCCGCGGGGCGGTACACTTGTATTCACAGAGACTTCCTGTGTGATTTCTTCTGCGCATGAGCACTTTTGTAAAAATGTCTTTACATCACTACATCATGTGGGGGGATCACATGGGCAACATGGCGGCTGCCATCAGGAACGCTGTACTCCGTGGCGGGCTCTCATCTCTCTCCTCCAGGCTGGTAACCAACTATTTAATTTAAACCAAATTATATGTATGTATATAATAATGACACTGTCAGGGACATAACACATGTTCCCCTGAGGAAGCCACTCGTCTACATGGCGATACGCATGGAGTTTTCCCCTCACCCCTGATTCTTTTTCCATTTGACCCACTGTTTCTCCTGGTTTACACGTTGTATATGCACACTCAGTTGCCTTGTGTTTGCTCGGTCTTGATATGCCTTGCTCAGATGTATGGGGTATTGCACCCTTACGCTAATGATAGTTCTTTTTGTATTACTGAACAGCATGTCCTCTTTGAACCTGTGCTTGTATTGATGCCATTTGCATATTTTGTTTATATTGCCTATGTGGTTCAGTGAGGTCTAGCTTTGTTAATTAACAGGGGGTGAGGTTTTAGTGTAATATTTATTTCAGACACCTTTTGTATTTTTGTAAGCTATGTGCTTTTTAAATGTTTTTATCGTGTGTCAGTTTTTGTTGTTCTTTGGTATATAAATAAAGTATCGTGTATTATACATATTTATTGAGTGATCCCACTTTTCCTGCACATCCGCTTTTTCATCATTACCTTTCCATGACCTAGGATATAAACTCAGCTCTGTAACACTGGGCACTGGGCAACCCAAAATCCTTTGGTAATCTTCAGATTTCATGGTGACACTTTCCCAGAAGAGTTTTGGTTTACTCATGTGCATTTTGCCAAACTGCAGTCTAGTTTTTTCTGTTTCTATGTCAGCAGTGGGGTCCTCCGGGGTCTCCTGCCATAGCATTTTATTTTATTCAAATGGTAAGGCTGGGGGCACACGGGAATTACTGCGATCCCCTGGCATGACATTGGTAGTACAGCAGAGCCGAGTGTCATGTGAGTGTCCCTGCGACTGAGGTCCGTTCGTGCGAGCGGACCTCAGCAGCAGGGGGCGGGCCAGCACTGAAGAGGGGCGGGCCAGCATGGAGAAGGGGAGGCAGGGATTTATCTCCCTCTCTCCTCCGTAGCCAGCTATTGCCATTCTCGCCCTGCACTCTCGGTACACCGGTGTACCGCGAGTGCAGTGCAAGTTTTCTCTCACCCCATTGACTGGAATGGGTGCGAGAGAAACAATGATCACATTATAATCGCAGCATGCTGCGATAGTTTTCTCGGTCTGGTTAGGGCTGAGAAAATAATCGCTCATGTGCGCTGACACACAGGCTAATATTGGTCCGAGTGGAATGCGATTTTTTTATCGCACTCCACTCGCATAGTTTTTCTCGCCGTGTGTCTTAGGCCTAACGGATAGTTCCCGCTGACATTGATGCAGCCTGAGCCTGAATTTCTTTGGAACTTGATTGGGGTTGCTTATCTACCATCCAGACTATCCTGCATTGCAACCTTTCATCATTTTTCTCTGCCATACACGTCCAGGAAGATTGGCTGCAGTTTCAGGGATTGTAAACATCTTGACTTTGTTGTGCACGAGGGACAAAGAAACATAAAGATCTCTGGAGATGGACTTGTAGCCTTGAGATTGTTGATTTAATTCCACAATTTTGGTTCTTTTGTTCTTTTCTCCTCTTTCTGTTTTCCATGTTTAGTTTAGTGCATACAGACACACAATTCAATGATTGAGTTAACTTCTTCCCTTTTTTATCTGGTGTCTGGTGTGATTTTCATATTGCCCACACCTGTTACTTGCGATGAGCATCACATACTTGAAACAAAGTTGTTTATCCACAATTTTGGAACAAGCCAACAATTTTGTCTGGTCTATGTTTGATATTCTGAGGGAAATTATGTCAAATTTGCCATTTTTTCTCATTTATTTCTTTTTCATTGCCCCAAAACAGACAAAGGAAATTAATATGTCTATAACAAAACATGTGAAATTGCTATCACTGTCTAGGAGAAATACCTTGTTTTCTGTAACAATTCCAAGGATGCCAACGCTTTGACCCCACAACCGCTGTATTATATATATATATATATATATATATATATACAGTTAGGTCCAGAAATATTTGGACAGTGACACAATTTTCGCGAGTTGGGCTCTGCATGCCACCACATTGGATTTGAAATGAAACCTCTACAACAGAATTCAAGTGCAGATTGTAACGTTTAATTTGAAGGTTTGAACAAAAATATCTGATAGAAATTGTAGGAATTGTACACATTTCTTTACAAACACTCCACATTTTAGGAGGTCAAAAGTAATCGGACAAATAAACCAAACCCAAACAAAATATTTTTATTTTCAATATTTTGTTGCGAATCCTTTGGAGGCAATCACTGCCTTAAGTCTGGAACCCATGGACATCACCAAACGCTGGGTTTCCTCCTTCTTAATGCTTTGCCGGGCCTTTACAGCCGCAGCCTTCAGGTCTTGCTTGTTTGTGGGTCTTTCCGTCTTAAGTCTGGATTTGAGCAAGTGAAATGCATGCTCAATTGGGTTAAGATCTGGTGATTGACTTGGCCATTGCAGAATGTTCCACTTTTTTGCACTCATAAACTCCTGGGTAGCTTTGGCTGTATGCTTGGGGTCATTGTCCATCTGTACTATGAAGCGCCGTCCGATCAACTTTGCGGCATTTGGCTGAATCTGGGCTGAAAGTATATCCCGGTACACTTCAGAATTCATCCGGCTACTCTTGTCTGCTGTTATGTCATCAATAAACACAAGTGACCCAGTGACATTGAAAGCCATGCATGCCCATACCATCACGTTGCCTCCAACATGTTTTACAGAGGATGTGGTGTGCCTTGGATCATGTGCCGTTCCCTTTCTTCTCCAAACTTTTTTCTTCCCATCATTCTGGTACAGGTTGATCTTTGTCTCATCTGTCCATAAAATACTTTTCCAGAACTGAGCAGGCTTCATGAGGTGTTTTTCAGCAAATTTAACTCTGGCCTGTCTATTTTTGGAATTGATGAATGGTTTGCATCTAGATGTGAACCCTTTGTATTTACTTTCATGGAGTCTTCTCTTTACTGTTGACTTAGAGACAGATACACCTACTTCACTGAGAGTGTTCTGGACTTCAGTTGATGTTGTGAACAGGTTCTTCTTCACCAAAGAAACTATGCGGCGATCATCCACCACTGTTGTCATCCGTGGACGTCCAGGCCTTTTTGAGTTCCCAAGCTCACCAGTCAATTCCTTTTTTCTCAGAATGTACCCGACTGTTGATTTTGCTACTCCAAGCATGTCTGCTATCTCTCTGATGGATTTTTTCTTTTTTTTCAGCCTCAGGATGTTCTGCTTCACCTCAATTGAGAGTTCCTTAGACCGCATGTTGTCTGGTCAAAGCAACAGCTTCCAAATGCAAAACCACACACCTGTAATCAACCCCAGACCTTTAACCTACTTCATTGATTACAGGTTAACGAGGGAGACGCCTTCAGAGTTAATTGCATCCCTTAGAGTCCCTTGTCCAATTACTTTTGGTCCCTTTAAAAAGAGGAGGCTATGCATTACAGAGCTATGATTCCTAAACCCTTTCTCCGATTTGGATGTGAAAACTCTCATATTGCAGCTGGGAGTGTGCACTTTCAGCCCATATTATATATATAATTGTATTTCTGAACATGTTTTTGTAAACAGCTAAAATAACAAAACTTGTGTCACTGTCCAAATATTTCTGGACCTAACTGTATATATATATATACTGTATACATATATAGTATATATATATATATATAGTATATATATATATATATATATAATACAGCAGTTGTAGTCAAAAGTGTTGACAGGATAACTATGTTGCAGAGAGACACCACTTTTAATAATATATATGAAAATGCATATACAGCAATTCTCCAGGGTAAATATATTATTTAAAATGCTCTCTTTTTTTACAGACACATCTTCTTAACCTTCAGGATTCCCTGTGGATTTGTCAGTAAACTTTGAACTGAGATATATTTTGCCTATGGGCTAATGGATGTACATGGCAAGATGAGGCATTAAGAATTTCTCAGAATTCTGCACTCTGCATTGGGAACCTCTTTGGCTGAATAGAACATTTCCAGTCATAACTTATCTTAAACAATTGTTTATTTAGTTATCTATTAAGCTATTTAACATGTCCTCATGGGAAAGGTTAATATTAATGAAAATGGAAAATTCTTGTTCAGTAAGCCATTACCACCATAGTTAGATGAGTTACCTTGCATATGTATTGTTATAACATTGTTTTCGAGCAGTATAATGCATTTTTAAACACACTAGGGTACATTTACTTAAGAATATCAACATGTCGTTGGGATGAAGTATGACTGGTGTGGCTTTCAGTTATCAATAGTTTTAGTTTCTGGCAGAAATTATAGTAAATAACTGTTCCTTACTAATACGGCCCACCAATCTTTTAAAAATGGACAAAAAACGCTAGATAATGGAACCAAGAACAGAAATTTTTGTGCAAGTGTGACTTGCACAAGGATTCATGAAGTCGTAATGGCATAATTGTGTCTTAGTGCCCTACATACATGTTCCCAATTGCAGGTAAATTACCATGCTGATGTGGTGCAGTTATTGCCCTCTACATTGACAGCTAGTTTGTCCAAACCAATCTAAATGTACATGCAAAATTGAATAGGGAATAGGACATAAGAAAGTGCTAGACACTTCTGACAGCTACTATTTCTTTGTACAAGAATCCACTCCTCTCTGTCCCTGAATTCTGCTTTGTGGAGCCAGTTGTCTTCAGAGTAGGAGTTGAAAGAGGGGTTAATCCCGCGCAATCCAAAGATGTAGAAATGTTGATAAATTAATCAATCTTTTATTCCATGGGTCTACGCGTTTCGAGGTGTAAAAACCTCTTCCTCAGGACCAGAATATCAACCTTTGGCTTGTATTTACTGCAAATGTCGGCGATCTTGCCAAGATAATAGATGCGGAAATTCCGGGGTGCTGCAGACTTCCCCAGCCTGAGAATACCAGCCCCCAATCTGTCGGTCTTTATCTAGGCTGGATATCAAAATTAGGGGAACCACACTGTTTTTTTGTTTATTTAATTAAATAATAAAAAAAAAGATGCATGCGGTTCCTCTTATTTTGATACATAGCCAAGATAAGCACATGGCTGGGGGCTGCACCCTGTAAACATGGCTTTATCTCTGCTGGTATCAATACGAGGGGGGACCCTATGCCAATTTAAATTTATTTTCTATCAGTATAAGGACACAGAATAAGGACTTTGCTCAAATTGATGGGATTTTCTGGTGCATGTTTGGACAATGTCTGTTATTGGAGGTTGTTCCTAAAGATGAGTGATCCTGCCAAGGATCAGATTGGTTCAGGATCACTGAACCCACCTGAAATTGCCGATCAGATCATCAATCCTAGCTGATCCGATCGTCGATCCTAGCTGAACCCATAAAATTCAATGTCGAGGCAGAAGTGATAGTGTTGAGGGGTTGTAAAAAAAAAAAAAAAAAAAGAAAAAAAAGAAAGAGCGTTAAAGCAGTACATACTTACTGAGTCTCTATGCCTGCAGCACTACTTCTGGGGCCAACAATTATTGCTTATCCAGATTCACTGCTTTCCCCTTCTCTGATTGGCTGCCGTTGGACCACATTCCCACCTGAGACAGTGTCTGTGATTGGTTGTAATAAAAAAACGCTGTCTGTGTCCTTATACTGGTGATAAATAAATTAATAAATAAAAGTGTCATAGGGTTCCCCCTGAATTGATACCAGCACAGATAAAGCCACAGCTACAGGCTGCAGCCCCCAGCCTTGCGTTTATCTTGGCTGTGTAGCAAAATAAGAGGAACCACATGCAGCTTTATTTTCATTATTCACTTGACTAAATCTAGTACTTTGGAAATGTGTACCTAGCCATTTTTAATCTGTGTTTTTACCCACCTGGACACATTTTTGTCTGGAACAGCCTGGACGGCTGGTGCAAACTGGCAAGCAGGTACTATTGGGCAAGCTGGTAATGGCAGGAAGGCTGGTACTGGTGGGCAAGCTGGTACTGGTGGGCAGGTACTGGCAGGCAGACAGGTACTGGCATGCAGGCTGGTACTGGCAGGCAGGTAGATACTGACGTACTGGATCACAGATACAGGATAGCAGGCACAGGATATGGTACCTGACAACTAGCAAACATGAATCTAACTGAATGACCCCCTTGCTCACGCACATTTGATAGGGTGAGATTGATAGGGTGAGATTGCCTTAAATGTTAGTGCCACTCAGCCATAAGTTGAGAGACCTTCTGGGTAATGGTGCGCTGGCCTTTTAAGAGGTGGGGAAAACGCGCATGAGCACCCTAAGCATGCTCCCGGGAGACCTGTATGGCATGCATAGGCCTCGGGAGCAGGAGGCAGTGGCGAGGACAACAGAATGGATGGGAAGGTGAGTGTGTCAGCATCCCCGCATAGTGGAGGAAGCTGAACAGTGTCGGACAGTTGACATTACATGCACAGCTACCCAATAATTTGCACATCTATTAGATGTGCAAATTCTGGTGCTTTACTCCGGCTTTTCCCAATTGCACTGGTGCATTGGTAATCGGGATAATATTTTGGGAGTTGATGTCAGCTGTGAATTGTCAGCTGTCTTCAAGCCCAGGGATTAGTAATGAAGAGGCATTTATCAGACATCCCAATTACTAACCCAGTAAGTGTAATATAGACAAATTCCAGATTTGGAGACGACCGGGAGTGAACTATTCACCCTTGTTGTATGAGTTAGATAACTAAGATGAACTCAATCCGGACATTTACAGTACCCTGTTGGCTATTTGCCATGAAACGCTTGATTGTTCGGTGATCACGCTTCAAAAGTTTGGCAATTTCAAGACTGCTGCATCCCTCTGCAAGACATCTCACAATTTTGGACTTTTCAGAGCCTGTCAAATCTCTCTTCTGACCCATTTTGCCAAAGAAAAGGAAGTTGCGTAATAATTAAACACATCTTATATAGGGTGTTGATGTCTTTACACCACACCCCTCCTCATTACAGAGAAGCATATCACCTGATTTACTTAATTGGTAATTGGCTCTCAAGCCTATACAGCTTGGAGAAGGACAACATGTATAAAAAGTATCATGTGATCAAAATACTCATTTGCCTAATAATTCTGCACGCAGTGTACAAGTCTGCTCACCAATAACAAATACCAAGGAGGAGGACATTGAACTATTCTATGACTAAGTTCAAGAAGAAATCAACAAGACACCAAAACAAGACTTACTCATTATCATGGGAGACTTGACTGCCAAAGTGGACCACAGCAAACATGGAATTGTTGTTGGAAACTTTGGACTTGATGAATGACACGAGGCTGGAGGAAGATTCATTGATTTTTATATTTGTATGATAAATCAAATGTCCATCATGGATGACTTGTTTCAACATCACAAACAGAGACTCTACACATGGGAAATCACCAAATGGGGCCTATAAGAATCATATTATTATATTGACTACATATGTGTTAGCCAATAATGGAAGTCTTTGATCATTACCATGAAAACAAGTTCAGGGGCTGAGTGTAGGACTGATTTTAAAAATGTTTGAAAGGAAAGACTACAGTCAATCTGTGCAAATGGAGAAGACAACAGGTCGATAACAATTTCGATTTGACTAACATACCTACCTTTTGTTTAAATAGTGTGCACAATCTATTTAAATCACTTGACATTTATGAAAGAAAGCCTGAGGAATTATGGATACATACAGTACAGACCAAAAGTTTGGACACACATCATTCAAAGAGTTTTCTTTATTTCCATGACTCTGAAAATTGTAGATTCACATTGAAGGCATCAAAACTATGAATTAACACATATGGAATTAAATACTTAACAAAAAATTGTGAAACAACTAAAAATATGTCTTATATTCTAGGTTCTTCAAAGTAGCCACCTTTTGCATTGATTACTACTTTGCACACTCTTGACATAAATAAATCTTTATTTTTATATAGTGCTAACATATTCCTCAGCGCTTTACATACATCAGGAATGCTGTCCCCATTGGGGCTCACAATCTAAATTCCCTATCTGTATGTCTTTGATGAGCTTCAAGAGGTTGTCACCGGAAATGGTTTTCACTTCACAGGTGTGCCCTGTCAGGTTTAATAAGTGGGATTTCTTGCCTTATAAATGGGGTTGGGACCATCAGTTGTGTTGTGCAGAAGTCTGGTGGATACACAGCTGATTGTTCTACTGAATAGACTGTTAGAATTTGTATTATGGCAAGAAAAATGCAGCTCAGTAAAGAAAAACGAGTGGCCATCATTACTTTAAGAAATGAAGGTCAGTCAGTCTGAAAAATTGGGAAAACTTTGAAAGTGTCCCCAAGTGCAGTGGCAAAAAACATCAAACGCTACAAAGAAACTGGCTCACATGAGGACCGCCCCAGGAAAGGAAGACCAAGAGTCACCACTGCTGCGAAGGATAAGGTTATCTGAGTCACCAGCCTCAGAAATCGCAGATTAACAGCAGCTCAGATTAGAGACCAGGTCAATGCCACACAGAGTTCTAGCAGCACACACATCTCTAAAACAACTGTTAAGAGGAGACTTTGTGCAGCAGGCCTTCATGGTAAAATAGCTGCTAGGAAACCACTGCTAAGGACAGGCAACAAGCAGAAGAGACTTGTTTGGCTAAAGAACACAAGGAATGGACATTAGACCAGTGTAAATCTGTGCTTTGGTCTGATGAGTCCAAATTTGAGATCTTTGGATCCAACAACCGTGTCTTTGTGCGACGCAGAAAAGGTGAACAGATGGACTCTACATGCCTGGTTCACATCGTAAACATGGAGGAGGAGGTGTGATGGTGTGAGGGTGCTTTGCTGGAGACACTGTTGGGGATTTATTCAAAATTGAAGGCATACTAAACCAGCATGGCTACCACAGCATCTTGCAGCGGCATGCTATTCCATCCAGTTTGCGTTTAGTTGGACCATCATTTATTTTTCAACAGGACAATGACCCCAAACACACCTCCAGGCTGTGGAAGGGCTATTTGACTAAGAAGGAGAGTGATGGGGTGCTATGCCAGATGACCTGGCCTCCACAGTCACCAGACCTGAACCCAATTGAGATGGTTTGGGTGAGCTGGAACGCAGAGTGAAGGCATAAGGGCCAACAAGTGCTAAGCATTTCTGTGAACTCCTTCAAGACTATTGGAAGACCATTTCCGGTGACTACCTCTTGAAGCTCATCAAGAGAATGCCAAGAGTGTGCAAAGCAGTAATCAAAGCAAAAGGTGGCTACTTTGAAGAACCTAGAATATAAGACATATTTTCAGTTGTTTCACACATTTTTGTTAAGTATTTCATTCCACATGTGTTAATTCATAGTTTTGATGCCTTCAATGTGAATCTACAATTTTCAGAGTCCTGAAAATAAAGAAAACTCTTTGAATGAGAAGGTGTGTCCAAACGTTTGGTCTGTACTGTATATTAGGGCTATTATTACTGAAGAAGCCAGAAAGACAATAAAGAAGGCAGAAGAGAACCCCACAGCTATAGTTAACAGAAGAGACCCTAAAGATCATTGAAGAAAGACAAATTGCAAAAGCAAAAGGTAGCAAGCTGGAAGCAGATAACATGATTAAGGCCGAAAACACACTTCCGCATAAAAAACGTACGTGTGACACGGTCCATTTTTCGGGTCCGTGTTCTATTTTTTGGGGCGTTTCTCCGGTACGTATGACATCCGTGTGATGGCGTATGCTATCCGTGTGTGCATGTGGAATGTCCGTGTGTGTGTGTTTAATGTCGTTGTATGTGTACCTGAAATGTCCGTGTGAAATGTCCGTGTGTGTGGTAAAATGTCGTTTGATACATGTCGGCAGACAGCAGACAGAGTTGCACGATGAGAATGAACTCGGGTGAACTTCACCCGACTTCATCCTCATACCGCGGCTCTGTCTGTTTCACGTACTGATTAGCGGTCACCCGTGAAGGACTCACCGGTGACCGCTAATCCCCTGAGTCACTGAAGTGAGCAGCGTGCTTAGCGCTGCCGTCACTCAGGTTACCCACGGCTAGCTGGATCCTCCACCCAAGACCGCAACTCACCTGTGACTTCATCGCTGTCACTCGGGCGACTTGCTGTCACAGTTGGAGGATCCAGCGGTGGCCGCGAGTAACCTGAGTGACAGCTCAGCTGATCGCGCTACTCACCTCAGTTGCTGCGTGGAGGTGACAGGAGCGGCGGTGTTCTTCTGCAGCTCCTGTCACCTTCATGTAGCAGAGCTGGAAGCGACGCGGGACCTCCGTGGATTACGCTGTACATGGATGGGTATTTGGGGCATAATAAATTGGTGAATGAGGGAATTTGTTATTGTTTTTATTTCAAATAAAGGCTTTTTTTCGTTGTGTGTGTTTATTTACTTTAACTTGCAGGTTAATCATTGGTGGTGTCTCATAGACGCCAGCAATGATTAATCTTGGACTTATTGGCAGCTATGGGCTGCCATTAACTCCTTATTACCCCTATTGCCAACGCACCAGGGCAAATCGGGAAGAGCCGGGTAGAGTCCCAGAACTGTCGCATCTATTGTATGCAGCAATTCCGGGCGGCTGCTGGCTGATATTGTTAGGCTGGGGCGCTCCCCATAACGTGGGGCTCCCCATCCTGAGAATACCAGCCTTCAGCCGTATGGCTTTATCTTGGCTGGTTTAAAAATGGGGGGACCGCACGCCGTTTCTTTAAATTAATTATTTATTTATTTCACTGCACAGTATAGACCCGCCCACCGGCTGCTGTGATTGGGTGCAGTGAGACAGCTGTCACTCAGCGTGGGGGCGTGTTTGACTGCAACCAATCATAGGCACCTGTGGGAGGGGGAAGCAGGGAATACGAGATTGATTTTCGGCACAGCTGTTCCTCGCCGCGCTGGTGATCGGGGATTGGTAAGTATGAGCCGGGTGAAGAAAAAGACAGAGCGCCAATGTAAGTATGACTGAGAACAGCAGAAATAAAGGTAAGTAGACTGACTTTAACAAAAAGAAAAAAAAAATAGATCGCTCATTTAAAAAGGCACACGGACGAAACGTGCTGAACACGGACATACTCCGTGTGCGGTCCGTGCAGGCACGGACCCATAGACTATAGCGGGTCCGTGCCTGCGTGCTGCCGGCCCTGAACGGACATGTCGTCCATGTAGAAAACCGCACACACGTACTTGACACACGGACACACGTTTAGTTTTATCAAAATATATGTACAGATATAGAAAATGAACAACTGAAGGGCAAGACCCGAAATGCATGCCAAAAGGATCAAAGAGATATCACAAATGTTTCAGCCAAGAGTGGGAATGTTGAAAGATGCCAGTGGGAACAAACTAAATAACCCAACAGATATGGTGTCATACAGTGTTCTGCTCAGCACTCGCTAGGTGTTATGGCGGCGTCTGACTCTGTTCACACTGCAGAGACTGATAGGGAATCTGATGTTTCTTAGTTGATCAGCCAGAGGCGGGCGTTGGCTGTTTCTTGTTCATTGCTCATCAGGAGTTAATTCCTGCTGGTTTGTGAACTGCTGCTAGGAGCTTAGGTTGCAAATGACCACTTACAACCGCCTCCACCCTTTATAAGGTTCTGGATCTGGTTCTTCATTGCTGATTATTTCTGCATCAATTCCGGTCTTTAGCGCGGGATCCTGTTTCTGGTAATCAGTTGTATGATCTTGTGTGGTGTGGAAATATGCCTGTTGTCAGTTTGTTTATTTCCTCCCTGTATCTTATTTCTTCCTGTGCACGAGTTGTCTCCTCCCTGAGTCTGTTTGCAGTGTGGTTTTGTTTTGGTTCTCCCCTGTCTTTGTTATTTGTGTGGTTTGTTACTTCAGTCTTGGCCCTCCCCAGGGGTGAGGGAGAGTGGGTGTTAGACCACAGTAGGGACAGGACTTAGGGGCACTTTGCACACTACGACATCGCAGGTGCGATGTCGGTGGGGTCAAATCGAAAGTGACGCACTTCCGGCGTCGCTCTCAACATTATAGTGTGTAAAGCATTTTTGATACGATTAACGAGCTCCACAGCGTCATAATCGTATCATCGGTGTAGCATCGGTCATTTCCATGAATTGGGAAAGACCGATGTTACGATGTTGTTCCTCGTTCCTGCGGCAGTACACATCACTGTGTGTGAAGCCGCAGGAGCGAGGAACATCTTCAACCTGCGTCCCGGCCGGCTATGCGGAAGGAAGGAGGTGGGCGGGATGTTTATGTCCTTCTCATCTCCGCCCCTCCGCTTCTATTGGCCGCCTGCCGTGTGACGTCGCTATGACGCCGCATGACCGCCCCCTTAGGAAGGAGGCGGGTCACCGGCCAGAGCGACGTCGCAGGGCAGGTAAGTGCATGTGAAGCTGCCGTAGCGATAATGTTCGCTATGGCAGCTATCACCATGATATCTCAGCTGCAACGGGAGCGTGGACTATCGCGCTCGGCATCGCAGCATCGGCTTGCGATGTCGTAGTGTGCAAAGTGCCCCTTAGGGTCACGCTGGAAGTCCAGACTTTGCCACCATTGGGTGTACCTTTGGGATAAGGGATAGAACAGGGTGCCCAGTCTGAGGGCCAATCTAGGTGCCCCTGCTCAGTTACTCATCATTCCCATGACATATGGACAACTGGTAAATGACCTAAGGACTGGACAAGATTGGTGTTTATTTCTACTCCAAAAAAGGGAGATGCTACCAACTGTGCACACTCTCGGACTATTGCTCTGATTCATCATGCCAGCAGAATACCACTGAAGATCCTACAGAGACAGCTACAGCCTTTCTTTTAAAAACAGCTGCCAGAGGAACAAGCAGGATTCAGAATTGGCAGAAAAATAAGAGATGTAAGTGATAACATTAGATGGATAATGGAAAAGGCCAAAGAATACAACAAAGAGATGTATTTATGTGTTATATACTGGAAATTTTGGAATACCATGAAGGATATGGGTATTCCAAACCATCTGAACAACCTACTTAGGAACCTTTACATCAAACAAGATGCAACAGTCCAAACAGGACATGGTGACATGGCACGGTTAAAAGTAGAATAAGGTGTCAAACAAGACTGCATCCTGTCACCATTTCTCGTCCATTTATATGCAGAAGCTATTTTCAGGAAGGTTGGACATACCGTAAAGGAAAAAAAAAAATCAAAATTGCTGGATGAATCATTAACAATCTTAAATATGAAGACGATATAACATTGATAGCAACAAGCGTTGATGAAATGAAGGACTTATTACGGATTGTAAAAATGGACAGCTCAAACATGGGACTCCTACTCAATACAAGGAAGACAAGGGTACAAGACTACTGCCAGGTATGACCGTGACACATTTAAGATGGACGGCGACAAACTGGAAGTTGTAAAGGACTTCAACCTACTTGGATCAGTGATCACTCAAGATGCAGCGATGACACCAGAAATCAATAGGAGAATAGCTATGCGCAAAACAACAATGAAGTCACTGGACAATGTCTTCAAATTGAAGAACATTTCACTGGCAACTAAGACACAGCTCATACAAAGTGTGGTCTTTTCTGTAGTAAAATAAGGATGAGATACCTGGACAATGAAGAAACAAGACAGAAGAAGAATCAATGCCTTTGGAAATGTGGTGCTGGAGAAGGATTTTATCAATGCCAAAGATGGCAAGAATTTTTTGGATTTTTTTTGGTGGGGGGGAATAAGTCAAGCAAGACATGTCACTTGATGCAAGGATCATGAAGCTACGACTTGCCTTCTTTGGACACATCACAAGAAGACCGCAATCATTGGAGAACGACATAACGGGCAAAAGAATAGAAGGAACTCAGTGAAGGGGAAGACCTAATGTTTTGATACAATCAAGATAACAGTGAAGAAGACCATGGAGGATCTATCTAGAGTTGCACAAGATCGATCTTTCTACAGAGCATTCCTCCATCATGTCGCCATGGCTGGAGATCAAGCTGAAAATATTAGTATTAATTAAATCAAACTTTGGAAAAGATAACTTAAATCTGTGAACACATTCTGTAAAACACTACTTCAGAAAGGTGACCTCGTAATTGCCTACACAAAGTCTATACCTTTATCACCCCTTTAGGGGTGTTTCAACCAATTCACTACCCAACTTGTTTTCACCTTCCTAAGGTAAGAACTCTGTAACACTTCAACAGATCCTAGTGATTCTGAGATTAATTTTCATGACATATTGTTCATGAAATTTCTACATTTTGGTTGATATGATTTGCAATTATTTATAAAAAAATATTGAAAATTTGACAAAAAAATTGAAAATGTTGCAATTTTTGAACTTTGAATTTTTATGCCCTTAAACCAGATAGTTATATCACACAAAATGAAAATAAATAACATTTGCCACATGTCTACTTTACATAAGCAATTTCTCATTTTTCTAACAAAATTTACAAAACCAATTTCTTCAGGGACATCACAACTGAAATTACTTTGAGGGTCCTACGTGAAAAAAAATACCCAAAAGTGTCAACATTTTAAAAACTGCACCACTCGAAGTGCTGAAATCTACATTCACGAAGTTTAGATGCTTCACAGGAATTAAAGCAATGTGGAAGGAAAAAAAATGAAAAATCTACTTTTTCCCACAAAAAATATTGCTTTTGCTCTAATTTTGTCTTGTAACAGGATACAATGGACTATACAGTTTGTTGTGCAATTTCTCATGAGTACAATGTTAGTTCATATGTGGTGGAAAACTGCTGCTTGGGAGCATGACAGGGCTCAGAAGGGAAGGAGCGCTGTTTGAATTTTGGAGCACAAAATTGTCTGGAACAGATAGCAGCTGCCATGTCACGTTTGCAGCACCCCAGATGTACTTAAATAGTGGAAACTCTTACAAGTAACCTATTATAAGCATTAAACCCCTCAAGTAATATTTTTAGATGTGTGGTGAGCACCTTTAATCCACAGGTGCTTTACAAAATTTTATACGGTTCAGCCGTGAAAATGAAAAACTATATTTTTATCAGAAAAATGTTACCTTAACTCCATCCCAAATTCTTTTCATTTTCACAAGGGCATCAATAGAAAGTGGACAATACAATATGTTCTGAATTTTCTCCTGAGTTCAGGGATACTCCTTATGTGGTGGATAACTACTGTTTGAGTGCACTGCAGGGCTTGGAAGGGAAAGAGCGCTATTTGAAGTTTGGAGCTCAAAATTCGCTGAAATAAATATTGGACACAATATTGCAATTGCAGGGATCCTGATATGCCTATCATTGAAACCCCCACAAGTCACCCCATTTTGGAAACTACAACTCTGAAGGAATTTATCTAATAGTGGGGTGAGCACCTTGTGCTTCAATGTTGAGCCGTAAAAATGAAAAAATACATTTTTCCCATAAAAACCCAAATGTTTTCATTTTTTCAAGAGTAACAAGAGAAAGTTTACAATACAACTTGTTGTGCTTTTTTTCCTGAGTGTGAGAGCTGCATAAAAATACATGCTGAGATTATCGGGACAGAATAGCAACTGGCCAGTCCAAGCATTGCGATGCGATTTTCAGGCCGTAATACGGCAGTCTGACTGAATCACTGATGCCAGCATAGAGAGGTGAGCTAAAATAGGGGCAAGTCAAGGGGGTGAATATTCATTTTCTATTATCACTTTTTCCAATTACAGACAGTGGCGCAGAGGGGTAGGTGGGTTAATGGGATAAGGGGTAAATATTCCTTCAATAAACATGTTCCAATCACTGATACTGGTGAAGAGGAGTGTGTGGGGTGTAAATAATCATTTGCCATTACCTTTTGACTCGGTCACTGACACTAATAAAAAATACATCCCCTTAAAATAAGTCTTAGTGCCACAAATAATATATAATATACAGTATGTCTTACTTTCAGGAAAACATGGTAGATGACTTACACCTTCCAACTTTGTAAATAACCATATCTTCATTTTGTCCCTACCTTAAGAGACAGCATACATTTTTAATATATTTTATGATAATTGGGAGCAGGTTCTTATCTCTCAGTACTATATGTACCAGTTATCACAGATGTTTTTAGAGAAAAGCTCTCTGGGAGCTCACATATATTCATAATGTCCAACACATCTAACAATCTGATATTTACAAAATCCTCCAGGACACTTGTTATTAATTATTTCCAAACTCTAGTATTCGCTGTGAAAAGCCCAAAGCAGTTGTAGCTCGTTGTACATATAATAAATTATTTTAAAAAATAAAAATACAGGAAGTTTAAGGGTACTTTCACACTTGCGTTGTTTTCCTTCCGTTACAATCCGCCCTTTTGGAAAACAGCGGAATCCGTTAACGGATTCCGCTGTTTCCCATAGACTTGTATGGTTGACGGATTGTACCAAAAGGACCTGCGTTGCTTCCGCTGGGCGACGCTCCGTTGCTTCCGCCCATCGGGAGGAACGCAGCATGTAACGTTGTTTTGAGCAGCGGAATCCTCTGGATTTCACTGCGCATGCTTTTTTTTTTTTTTTTTAAATCACAAACTTTATTTTGGCTCGTGGTGGCCGAACGCGCAGCTGAGCGCCCGGCCGTCGGCAAGTGACAGCGCTCAGCTGAGCGACCGGCCGCCGGCATGCCCGGGCACCGGCAAGTGACAGCGCTCAGCTGAGCGCCCATGCCCGGCCGCCGGCATGTGACAGAGCTCAGCTGAGCGCCCGGCGGCCGGCGGCCGGCTGCAGGGAGCGCTCAGCTGATCACCCGGCGGCCGGCTGCAGGGAGCGATCAGCTGATCACCCGGCGGCCGGCTGCAGGGAGCGATCAGCTGATCGGCCGGCTACTGGGAGCGATCAACTGATCACCCGGTGGGCTGCAGGGAGTGATCAGCTGATCACCCGGCGGCCGGCTGCAGGGAGCGATCAGCTGATCACCCGGCGGCCGGCTACTGGGAGCGATCAGCTGATCACCCGGCGGCCGGCTGCAGGGAACGATCAGCTGATCGTTCACAATAGTCTGCCGCCGGTAAAACTAAAAAAAAAAATCAAAACGGATTCCGTTGTTTTGCAGCATCCGTTGTGCCACTATATGCAACGCATCTGTTGCATCCGTCACACAATGCAATGCAACGGATACCGGTCAACGCAAGTGTGAAACTAGCCTTAGATACATTTATGACAAAAAAATTGTAATTGTAGTTATAGTATGACATTTAACTCTACGATATACTTAACTTCTTGGTGATTCCAAAATAAGCACATATACTATTATATTTTCCACTGTATATACATTATTACTGCATTAAGTTTGCTAGTTGTATACATTTCAGCTAAAAAAAACTCAAAAAGAATTTTCGTGATCTTAAATAGAAATTTGTTTAATATTGGAACACTACCCCAATTTTTCAGGGCAACTTTAACTTTGATAATTTACTATTTGATTTTACAATAAATAACTGATGAACACCATGGTTGCATTGTAATATTTTTTGTAAACATTTACTTCTTCAATTTTCTTGTTCATTTTTCTTTCATAATGCAGATGTATGATGAGGGCTAAGGGTCATAAGGCTGATGCACTTCCACAGTACTGCATTATGTAGAACAATGTTCATAGAAAAGGCAGAACTCTATACAGACAATCACAAAGTGAGTACAACCCCTCACATTTTTGTAACTATTTTATTATATATTTTTATGGGACAACACTGAAGATATGACACTTTAATATAATGTAAAGTAGTCAGTGTACAGCTTGTATAATAGTGTAAATTTGGCGTCCCTCTAAGTAACTCAACATACAGCCATTAATGTCTAAACCACTACCAACAAAAGTGCATAAAACTCTAAGTAAAAATAGCCAAATTGTGTCCTAAGCGTCAATATTTTGTGTGGCCACCATTATTTTCAACCACTGCCTTAACTCTCTTGGGCATGGAGTTCACTAGAGCTTAATAGATTACCACTGGAATCCTCTTCCAATCCTTCATAACGGCATTAAGGAGCTGGTGGATGTTAGAGACTTTGCGTTCCTCTACCTTCAAATTGAGGATGCCCCACAGATGCTTAATAAGGTTTAGGTCTGGAAACATGCTTGGTCAGTCAGGCACTTTATCTTCAGTTTCTATTGCAAGACACTGGTCATCTTGCGGGTGTATTTGGGGTCGTTATCATGTTGCACTGCTCTGCTTCAGTATGTCATAGTACATGTTGGTATTCATGGTTGCCACAATGAAATGTAGCTCCCACAACCGGCAACACTCCTGCAGCCCCAAACCATGACACACTCACCACCATGCTTGACTGTAGGCAAGACATGCTTGTCTTTGTACTCCTCATCTGGTTATCGCCACACACGCTTGATACCATCTAAACCAGTGTATCTTGGACTCATTAAACCACAGGACATGGTTCCAGCAATCCATGCCCTTATTCTGCTTGTCTTTAGCACACTGTTTGTGGTCTTTTTTCTTTAGAAAAGGTTTCGTTAAGGAAAATTCTGAATAAACTTCCTGTAATAATTTGCAAAACCCAAAAAACATTGCAAAGCTTTAAAGTTCTCAGGATGTTTTCAGGATGTTGGTTTAATGTTGTAACAGCAGATACTGTAATGCTATAACATGATGTCCCTTCTCCAGCAGAAACTCTCCCTACACTATTTCCGGGTACAGTGCATCAAGCATGTTGTCAGCAGGTCTTACATAGACCAGATGACGCAATGCGGTCTGCCAATCACATTAATGAAAAGTACCAACATGGCTATGATTGGCAGGCAAGCCCCGCATGTTTAGTGGCTGAAAATCAGCTGCAAAACATGCTGGGCAGGGCCTCGCGCATGGCGCCCTAGTACCAGGATACTCAATCGAGTATCGAGCGTCTCTAGCACCCCAATGCTCTATCGAGTACCGAAAAGTGCTGAGCATGCTTTCCCATCACTAATCACTATAAATCTATACAGTGAAGTGCTGTCCAATCTACCTTGTTGCATTTGGTTACATCTGAGCAAAAACTGTAGCCCTGTACACTGCAGAATTTATCTGACTGCTTCTGTATTCAGTCACATCATCAATAAACACCAGTCGCTTAGTGCTATTGGAAGCCATGCATGCCCATGCCATCACACTGTCTCCATCATGTTTTACAGAGGATTTGGTAGGCTTTGAACCATTAGCTGTTCTAAGCCTTCTCCATACTTATCTTATTCCCATCATTCCGGTACATGTTGATTTTAGTTTCATCTGTCCAAAGAATGGTCGGCACCTAATTAATGGTTGGCACCTTTTGGTGAACCTTCTGTATTTATTATGAAGTCTTCTCTTTATGGTAGACAGACACTTTTCCCTTGGTTGGTTGTTGTGAAGGAGTAGAAAGGATAGTTTCAGGATAGAAAGCATTCTGACATCATCCACCACTTTTGTTTGCCATGGAGGTCCAGACCTTTTTTTGTTCCTAAGCTCACCAGTGAGCTCGTTTTTTCCGCATAATATACTAAACTGTTAATTTGGCCACTCCTAAAATTTCTGTTATCTTTCTGATGGATTTCCTTTTTTTCAGCCTAATGATTGACTGTTACTCTTCCATTGAGAGCTCATTTAACTGCATGCTGTGGTTCCACAGCAATAGCTTCCAAATGCAAATTCTACACCTGGAATCAACTGTAGACTTTATACCTGCTTAATTGATGATGGAGAGAATAGCCCATGCAGTCTATTAAAGAGCTTTTGAGGTAATTGTCCAGTTGGTCTCTTGAAAAAGAGGCAGCTTCATATTAAAGAGCTGTCATTCCTAAACTCATACTCTAATTGGGATGTCAATACTTTCTGATTAAAGCTGAGTATGCACTTTACACTCATCTATATATATAATTGCCTTATTCTATCTGTCTGTCTGTCTTGCTCCAAAATGAGTCATTACAGTGACAACCGTTGCATTGGCCGCTCGGCTCGGGCCCGCCCTGCCCCCGCACGCATTGTCCGCTCGGCTCGTCCCGACCATGCCCCCCACACGCTTTGGCCACTCGGCTCGGCCCAGCCACACCCCCCGCACACTGTGCCTGCTTGGCCAAGCCCCCCACACACTGTGCCCACTTGGCCACGCCCCCCACACATTGTGCCCATTTGGTCACACCCCCAACACACTGTGCATGCTCGGCCACGCCCCCTAAACACATTGGGCACCTATACACCTCCCCCCAGGACTACTCCACCTATTAGATACCTCCACCCAGGACTACTCCACCTATTAGACACCTCCCCCCAAGACTACTCCACCTATTATACTCCTCCCCCCAGGACTATTCCTCCTATTGGACTCCTCCCTCCAGGACTACTCCTACTATTAGACTCCTATCCCCCCAGGACTACTCCTCCTATTAGACTCCTCTCCCCCAGAACTACTCCTACTATTAGACTCCTCTCCCCCCAGGACTACTCCTCCTATTATCCTCCTCTCTCCCCAGAACTACTCCTCCTATTATACTCCTCTCTCCCCAGGACTACTCCTCCTATTATCCTCCTCCCTAGCCAGGACTGCTCCTCCTATTATCCTCCTCTCTCCCCAGGACTACTCCTCCTATTAGACTCCTCTCCCCCCAGGACTACTCCTCCTATTAGCCTCCTCTCCCCCCAGGACTACTCCAATTATACTCCTCTCCCCAAGGACTACTCCTCCTATTATCCTCCTCTATCCCCAGGAATACTCCTCCTATTATCCTCCTCTCTCCCCAGGACTACTCCTCCTATTAGACTCCTCTCCCCCCAGGACTACTCCTCCTATTAGCCTCCTCTCCCCCCAGGACTACTTCAATTATACTCCAATCCCCAAGGACTACTACTCCTATTATACTCCTCTCCCCCCAGGACTACTCCTCCTATTATACTCCTCTCCCCCCAGGACTACTCCTCCTATTATACTCCTCTCCCCCCAGGACTACTCCTCCTATTATACTCCTCTCCCCCCAGGACTACTCCTGCTATTATACTTCTCTCTCCCCAGGACTACTCCTCCTATTATACTCCTCATCTCCAGGACTCCTCCTCCTATTATACTCCTCTCCCCCAGGACTACTCCTCCTATTATACTCCTCTCTCCCCAGGACTACTCCTCCTATTATACTCCTCATCTCCAGGACTACTCCTCCTATTATACTCCTCTCCCCCCAGGACTACTCCTTCTATTATACTCCTCTCCTTCCAGGACTACTCCTGCTATTATTCTCCTCTCCCCCCAGGACTACTCCTCCTATTATACTCATCACCTCCAGGACTACTCCTCCTATTATACTCCTATCCCCCAGGACTCCTCCTCTTATTATCCTCCTCTCCCCCCAGGACTTCTCCTATTATACTCCTCTCCCCCAGAACTACTCCTCCTATTATCCTCCTCTCTCCCCAGGACTACTCCTCCTATTATACTCCTCTTCCCCCAGGACTACTACTCCTTTTATAATCCTCTCCCCCCAGGACTACTCCTCCTATTATCCTCCTCTCTCCCCAGGACTACTCCTCCTAATATACTCCTCTCTCCCCAGGACTACTCCTCCTATTATACTCCTCTCCCCCCAGGACTACTCCTCCTTTTATACTCCTCTCCCCCCAGGACTACTCCTCCTATTATACTCCTCTCCCCCCAGGACTACTCCTACTATTAGACTCCTCTCCCCCCAGGACTACTCCTCCTATTATCCTCCTCTCTCCCCAGAACTACTCCTCCTATTATACTCCTCTCTCCCCAGGACTACTCCTCCTATTATCCTCCTCCCTAGCCAGGACTGCTCCTCCTATTATCCTCCTCTCTCCCCAGGACTACTCCTCCTATTAGACTCCTCTCCCCCCAGGACTACTCCTCCTATTAGCCTCCTCTCCCCCCAGGACTACTCCAATTATACTCCTCTCCCTAAGGACTACTCCTCCTATTATCCTCCCCTATCCCCAGGAATACTCCTCCTATTATCCTCCTCTCTCCCCAGGACTACTCCTCCTATTAGACTCCTCTCCCCCCAGGACTACTCATCCTATTAGCCTCCTCTCCCCCCAGGACTACTTCAATTATACTCCAATCCCCAAGGACTACTACTCCTATTATACTCCTCTCCCCCCAGGACTACTCCTCCTATTATACTCCTCTCCCCCCAGGACTACTCCTCCTATTATACTCCTCTCCCCCCAGGACTACTCCTCCTATTATACTCCTCTCCCCCCAGGACTACTCCTCCTATTATACTTCTCTCTCCCCAGGACTACTCCTCCTATTATACTCCTCATCTCCAGGACTCCTCCTCCTATTATACTCCTCTCCCCCAGGACTACTCCTCCTATTATACTCCTCTCTCCCCAGGACTACTCCTCCTATTATACTCCTCATCTCCAGGACTACTCCTCCTATTATACTCCTCTCCCCCCAGGACTACTCCTTCTATTATACTCCTCTCCTTCCAGGACTACTCCTCCTATTATTCTCCTCTCCCCCCAAGACTACTCCTCCTATTATCCTCCTCTCTCCCCAGGACTACTCCTCCTATTATACTCATCACCTCCAGGACTACTCCTCCTATTATACTCCTATCCCCCAGGACTCCTCCTCTTATTATCCTCCTCTCCCCCCAGGACTTCTCCTATTATACTCCTCTCCCCCAGAACTACTCCTCCTATTATCCTCCTCTCTCCCCAGGACTACTCCTCCTATTATACTCCTCTTCCCCCAGGACTACTACTCCTTTTATAATCCTCTCCCCCCAGGACTACTCCTCCTATTATCCTCCTCTCTCCCCAGGACTACTCCTCCTAATATACTCCTCTCTCCCCAGGACTACTCCTCCTATTATACTCCTCTCCCCCCAGGACTACTCCTCCTTTTATACTCCTCTCCCCCCAGAACTACTCCTCCTATTATACTCCTCTCCCCCCAGGACTACTCCCCCTATTATACTCCTCTCTCCCCAGGTTTACTCAGCCTATTATACTCCTCTCTCCCCAGGACTACTCCTCCAACACACACACACTGCACAAAACATACCTCCCCCAAAACACACACACCCACAACACACAGCACCACACACACAACGCTGCAGACACACAGCGCTCCACAAACAACGCAACACACAACGCAACACACAAACAACACCGCTCTCACACACCGCCACACCCAGACAACACCCAGAACATTTACAGCGCCCTACACAAACACTTGGTAACTACACACAACAGCCTCTATATATATATATAACAAAATCATACATTAACTACACAATAAATTCTAGAATACCCGATGCGTTAGAATCGGGACACCTTCTAGTATTGATTATATAACTGTATATTGATGTATTTTTGGAAATAGCTAAAATGTCAAAACTTGTGTCACTGTCCAAATATTTCTGGACCTAACTGTAGATTGACCGGAGATGCTGTGCTGTCAAATCATTTTCACACAACCTAAAATAGAAGCAAATTGAGCATATATTCTGCAGTAAGTAATTAGTAACCATATTTCCCAAAAAATAAGACAGGGTGTTATGTTTATTTTTGCTCCGAAAAATGAGCTAGTGCTTATTTTAGGCGGTTGTCTTATTTTATTGCATGAACAACAATCCACATTTATGCTTGAACAAAAAGAAATCAACATAGATTCAAATATAGTCATATTACATTCTGGAACATCAACATAACTATCCAAAAACCTGTGTTCAACAAATGTGTGTATCTATCTATCTATCTATCTATCTATCCACACACTCCCTAACACACTGCACATAAGTCTCCTGTTTAGTCTTAGGGGTACTTTGCACGCTGCGAAATTGCTACAGCGATATCGTCGGAGTCAAATCGAAAGTGACGCACATCCGGCGCCAGTAACGATGTCGCAACGTGTAAAGCCTGGCTGCGCCGTTAAACAATCGCAAAAACGTCGAAAATCGGTGATCTGTGTAGTGTCGTTCATTTCCATAATGTTGCACCAATAGGAGATACGATGTTGTTCCTCGTGTCTGCGGCAGCACACATCGCAGGAGCGAGGAACATCTCCTTACCTGCCTCCACCGGCTATGTGGAAGGAAGGAGGTGGGCGGGATGTTTACGTCCCGCTCATCTCTGCCCCTCTGTTTCTTTTGGCCTCCTGCTGTGTGACGTCGCTGTGACGTCGCTGTCCAACGTACCAATATGTCTGCTGCATTCCAAACGATGAACAATATTTTGAAACTGAACGACGTGTCAACGATCAACGATTTTCAACCTATTTGCGATCGTTCGGAGTCGCACGTAGGTGTCACACGCAACAACTTCGCTAATGATGCCAGATGTGCATCACGGAATCCGTGACCCCAACGACATATCATCAGATAAATCGTAGCGTGTAACGCCGCCTTTAGTTTCAACTGACCTCAGTGTAAACTTTTCTTGATCAAAAAACAGTTACTTAGTATCCTATTGTATTTATATGTACTATTACTATTTAGTTACTTACTGCAGGATACATGCTCATTTCATTTATATCTTTGTGAGTTAAATAGCCACAGTGTGAACATTCTCTGACACATTGCATATACACCAACTTATGCTTCGGCTCATTTCTTTGGTTTTGCTGTAAATCCTTTTCACAGCAGTAATCCAAGTTTTCGATTTTTCTCTTTCTTTAGGCTGCTGTATTTATCCATCTCCTCCTCATCACCACAGGGTTCCATTACGTTCCATATGTTTTAGGCCTGTGCCACACATCCGTGCTGCCGGCACGTGTTTGTCATTTTTTACACGTACCGGCGGCACGGAGACACTTTAACCAATGCTACCCTATGGTAGCAGGCACACACACGTAAAACCACACGGAACGTGTGTCCGTGTGCGTTTGTACGTGTGTGCGATTTTCAAAGCGCTGACATGTCAGTGTTTTCTCCGGCAGCACGGGTGTTACACGGCCCGCACCCGTACCACACGGGTGTAGTGTGGATGCGGTCCCGTGTGACACGCGCCGGAGAAAACACACATGTCAGTGAAAAAAAAAAAAAACATTAACTCACCTTCTCCAGCCCTCCTGTCTCTGCCGCTGCTGCCTCTTGCTGCCGACCGCCGCTCATTATTCTCATTGAATATTCACTTCACAGCCTGGCAGCAGCAGCAGCGGGGAGACGGGAGAGCTGGAGCCGAAGATCAGCACCACGGACAGCAGCGCGGACATCAGGAAGGACCAGGTGAGTATAATAATTACTGATTCTACGTGTGCTATCGCGGATAGCACACGTAGAACACACGTGTCACGCACGTACCAGAGACACGTACTTACCTGCACACAACACGCAGGGAAAATACGTGTCTCTCGGCACGTGCGTGAAATTCACGTGAGTGTGGCAGAGGCCTTAGACAAAGAAATGTTTCCTATCATGGCCATGACTTTCTTCATCTGTTATACTGGCACACCTATGCCTTTCTGTCTTTATTTGGCACTCTATTGGCTGAATTAGAGATTCCTTATGAGAAAACAAAGCAACCTGCCACCATAACAGTATTGGAGGAGATTTAAAAAGAACAGACCAAATGATATATGTAAGCAATGATCATTGCAACCACTTGGGTAGTTGATTGTCTAACCTGCCTGATTGGTTGTGTTGGCTAACATCTCTTTGTGTTACATTACTTTTCTAAGTCATCTTGTTGTGCAGACTGTTGATTGCATAACATTGTTTTCAATCTCGGTGGACACTTTTAGCATCTCTCCCACATGTATGAGCATTATTCATGAAATGTACATTAACCTGCCAGCATTCTGTTGGGGTTTGGAATGAGTTTTTAGTGCCTGATGGAAATCTTTGCATACAATGCAATGAGCATACCAGCTCAACCTAGATAAGTCCCAAGTCTGAACAGTATTCAGCAGAAGAGTGAAAAATAAGTTATTTCCTACTTATTTGCAAAGTCATGAACTGAAAATGACTACATTATTAATTCTACCACTCTCCCCAACCTAGTTATGTACATATTGCTGATTCCTTGGGTGCTGTATGCAAAACTCATGTCACCATCGCAAAAGCATCTCCATAATCTATCCTTTCCTTACCTTACCTGCAAAGCTATTACTTTTTTTGATTCATTCGTGTCTGGACTACAGCAATTCTCTATTAATCAGTCTCTCTCTTAATAAACTCCCTTGGCTATTATTATGAATGCAGAAGCATAGATCATATTTCTGTCCGGTCGCTGCACCAATGCCTCTTCTCTGTGCCCAGTGGCGTAACAAGAGTCTGATGGTACCTATTGCAACATTACGACCTGGGTCCCCAGCTATAATGCTAGGTACGGGGAAGTACCAAGTAAGCAGCAAAGGTAAGGGAAGGAGACCCCTGTATTTAGGGAAGGGGAGATGGTGACCCCCTGACCAAACCTACTGCTGGTCCCGAGGTGCCTCACCACCCTAGATAGGTTCTGCACCTATGTGCCGAGCCGGATACCTAATGCTAGGTATCCTTAGTGCTGGGCCCTAAATAGGGACTGGGTGGTGAGCTCTTCTTCAACCCCACAAAACACTAAAGGAAGACACAAAGACAACACACGGGAAAATACATGAACTACTTTATCCACAGATGACTCAGGCAAAAGTTCAGCAAAGCTACAGCAACGATGCCACAAAGGAGTACAAACCACCTGCTTGCAACCAGAATTTGAATGAACTGAATAATAATATCAGCACAAGTCCAGGGAAGATAGGAGTATTTAAGCACAAGGGGAATACTGATAATCAGCATCTGGACAGAAGTTTAGCTCTTCTGGGTCCTAAAAGGTAAGAGATGAAAATCCAGCAGGAAAGCTACCTAGTACAATGAATACTAGCAGGAACATTAGAAAGTCAGGAAGCATTTTGCACAGCCAAACAAGAGTTATGTTGATGTTAAAAAATGCCATATGAATATTTGAATAAATGTTGAAATAAATAGATGATAGATAAGAGATCGATAGATAGATAGACAGACAGACACACAGACATATTTATTGCACACAGAGTTTGGAGAGTTAAGTTTATGTTCCAGAATGTAATATGACTATATTTGAATAATGTTGATTTTTTTTTGTTAAAAAATAAATGTGGATTGTTGTTCATGAGAAATAATGAGACATCCCTTGAATATAAGCCCTAGACCAAAAAAAAAAATAAGACCCTGTCTTACAGTATATTCAGAAAACACAGCAAAGCTGGACTGGGATCAAAAAGGCTGGCCCACAAACCTCACCAGCTCCCTTACTATAACACTTATCAGCCTCGATCAGTGAATATTCTGTTTATGTTGTCATGCCCCCTCCACCCTCTTAAAATATATATATATTATATATATATATATATATATATATATATATATATATATATATATATATATATATATATATATATATACTGTAGATACACGCGCATAGATGGTTAGAGCAGATACTGAAAATTTGAGAATTACAACATGTACAGTTGAAGTGATGGCCCAGGGAGGCCTCTGGCTGTGTAGTCGTGACCTCAGTGAATGCAAGGCACAACCCTGGCTCCACCACTCCTTCAATGCTGGGGACTGACTTGGCAGGACAATGTGTGTCAGTATCTTCAGCAAAAGGTGCACAAACAGTCCTCAGGCAGAAGTTGATGCCAATAAAAGATAACATTTATTGTTCACAGATACAATCCGGACAGCACGGCAATTCCTGTGGAGCTGGGGACAACCTGACCAAACGCGCCCTCTAGTGGGGATATGCCCTGGGTACTCCGCTTCTCCGGGCTCCCACTCCTAGGTCAAGCACACACCGGACCCACACCAGCAGAATTAGACCTTGAGGTTGCGTACTCCTCCGTTACTCCGGCGTCCCCTGATGTTCCGCTCAGACACACGGCCACCGATGTCACACACTGCTGTCCCGGATCCGACTGCCTGCTACACACACAGCCCTTCCCTAGACATTCAGCCGACTCCTCCTTCCCCGGTGGCAACAGCCGTCCCACCCGGCCACTAGGGGGTGCCCTAACACTACAACACATTACAATAATAAAAATCAACATTTTTAATAATGACAATTCCGGGTAAACGATGCTGGTACTAGTAGGGGGTAGGCCCACCCACTACATGCCTCCCCTCTTAAAATCCGAGCCTCCCGGCACGGCTCTTCTTGTAAAACACACATAACGTACATAAAACCTTTGATCTCCTTCACAACGCAGAGGCACCAGTTCAGCGGCGCTCCCGATCTGTAGGTAGCGCCCGGAGACGCAGCAGCGCTCCCGGTCTTTAGGCAGCGCCCGGAGGCTCAACAGCGCTCCCGGTCTTAGGTGGCGCCCGGAGGCTCGACAGCGCTCCCGGTCTTTCGATGGCGCCCGGAGGCTTAACAGCGCTCCCGGTCTTTCGATGGCGCCCGGAGACGCAACAGGTTTCAGAACTTGCAACAAAAACTTCTGCCGGTTAAACAACACTACCGGACTTCAAACAGGGTGACTGAAGAGATTTACTCTGGAGGCCAGGACCGCTTCCACTCCTCCGCCTGTGCCTGGATATAGGCTCCCAGAGACTGCCCCGGCTGGCGGCGGATCCTCCGGAAGGACAAGGGGGCAAAGGGTGGCTCCGCTGACGTAGCTGCTTCAGCTCCTCGTGGAGGCGATGGCGTCGCTACCCGGGATGGTGGTGGCGCGGGTGGCGGCGTGTCCAGAACGATGACCGGTTTATTGGTCACATGTTGACTCACGGTTACCACTGGGGGAACCTTCTCCGGGTCAGATGATGCTTCCGGAGCAGCGGGCAAGGTGCGCCGGGAATGAGAGGGCGCGGGCTGGACCGGTCTGGAATGGCTCCGGCGTCGCTCCTGCTGCTCCTCCCACTCCAGCTCCTCCTGCCACTGGGCCGCTTCCCGGGCGGTTGGCATCCGATTAACGGCAATGGCAAACAGGCCGCGACTTCCTGCGTCCGGCAAGAATTGGACTTTCTCGCCCGGCCAAAGTGTATGGAGTCGCTTGGGCAGCCCCTCCACATCCAGATGGACTCTATTATAGAAATAGTCGTCCCCGGTCTCTACTTCTCGGATGAACCCGTATCCCTCCTGCTGGTTAAATTTAACCACCACTCCGGTGGTAAACTGCAGGGCCAGCTATTTGCCGCCGGGACCGGACAGCATTTCCCGGACGACGGTTTCAGCCATCAGGCGTTCTCTGACAGGGTCGGGTACCGGGGATGGAGCTCTGGGGTGCTGCACAGGGGAAGGGACGATGACCGGATCCCACACAAAGCCCAGATGATCCTCCTCCGGCTGCTCAGCTAGCTCTTCGGCCGGCACTCCGTATGAGGTAGTTGGTGCGGCAGCGAGGGTGCCCGGCTGTAGGGTCTCCCACGGGGGACGCGTGGCGTAGGTTGCCCGGACCTCCGTGATCGTGCCACCGGTCTTTGCATCCCACGTTGTTTTCCAGGACACCTTTTCGGGCCGTGTGGAACCTCCCGGTCCAATCGGCAGGTCCACAAGAGAGGCTTCACTTGCAGCCGCAAACTTAGGCCGCCCACGGCCTAGACTAATCAGAGCCATGGTGGTGGCGAGCTCTTCCGGTTGTCCCGTCCTCTCCATGTCTGTCTCTGTTGGCGATATGACTAATGGCGACGTTGTCAAAGTTGAGACTGAGGGAAGAGGAGGCGGACCTTCGTTTCCCGCTCTTAAACAGAATCCTCCCCCAGCCTCATGCATCCTCTTAACTCCTCCGCGGCGGTACTTCTTTTTCTTCCGAACACCGCCCACTTCGTATCTTTTCTTCAATGCCCTGGAACTGGCGCCTCCCCTCTTTGGGCGGAGTACTCTGTACCTCTTCCTCGGTACCGGCCAGCCCCAGGCTCTTCTTTCGGCGCCAACTTTTCGCGCCTTTTCTTGTACCCGGTCCAACGCTACGGGCACTATGTTCTCTTCCCACCAGGGGACTGGAAATCTTCCCTCGTAGTCGGGATCCTGTGTCTCAGGCACGACCTGATCTCCAGCTTCTTGGGTCCCTGGCAGGGGACTCGCATCCTGCCGACTACGCCACATGAAGTGATGGCCCAGGGAGGCCTCTGGCTGTGTAGTCGTGACCTCAGTGAATGCAAGGCACAACCCTGGCTCCACCACTCCTTCAATGCTGGGGACTGACTTGGCAGGACAATGTGTGTCAGTATCTTCAGCAAAAGGTGCACAAACAGTCCTCAGGCAGAAGTTGATGCCAATAAAAGATAACATTTATTGTTCACAGATACAATCCGGACAGCACGGCAATTCCTGTGGAGCTGGGGACAACCTGACCAAACGCGCCCTCTAGTGGGGATATGCCCTGGGTACTCCGCTTCTCCGGGCTCCCACTCCTAGGTCAAGCACACACCGGACCCACACCAGCGGAATTAGACCTTGAGGTTGCGTACTCCTCCGTTACTCCGGCGTCCCCTGATGTTCCGCTCAGACACACGGCCACCGATGTCACACACTGCTGTCCCGGATCCGACTGCCTGCTACACACACAGCCCATCCCTAGACATTCAGCTGACTCCTCCTTCCCCGGTGGCAACAGCCGTCCCACCCGGCCACTAGGGGGTGCCCTAACACTACAACACATTACAATAATAAAAATCAACATTTTTAATAATGACAATTCCGGGTAAACGATGCTGGTACTAGTAGGGGGTAGGCCCACCCACTACACAGTAATGGCCAAAAGTTTTGAGAATGACACCAAAAGTATATTTTCACATGATCTGTTGCCCTCTGGTTTTTAATTGTGTTTGTCTGATGTTTACATCACATACAGAAATATAATTGCAGTTGTCGCGGGCAGAGGAGGGGACGCTGCGCTCTCCCACTGCTCGGGTCCGGCCGCTGCTCCTGCTGCTCGGTGGTGGCTCGAGCGGTGGGCTGGATCCCGGGGACTCGAGCGGCGCTCCTCGCCCGAGAGTGAAAAAGGGGGTTTGGATTGATTGTGGGGATTTATTGTCCGTGACGCCACCCACGGCTGTGGTGATAATGGTGACACCACCGCTGCTCTGGATCATGATCCCGGGAGCGGTGACAGGGAGCAGCTTTGTTGTTAGTTCTCCCCTCCGTGGGTAGGGGGTTGGTTGTCCCGGGGCCCGGTGATGGGGTAGGGATGGATGGCAGGCGGGTTACGGGGCCTGGCAAGGTGCAGGGTCACAGGGGCAGTGCTGTGCCGCACAGCACGGTGGTACTCACTCAGCCCAATGATGAAGACACAGTTCTCGGTAAAACACTCGGCTGGGTGGACGGGTCCCACAGACGGCTGCGGTGTTGTTTCTCCCGGCAGGTTGATGGTGACTGCCTTTCCCTGCACCTAAGTACGGTTGATGGTTCCGATGGGTTCCCACCGGTAACCCGCTCCCCAGCTTGGATATGGGCCGGAGGAGCCCCTCATTGCTCGCAGGCGCTGGCCCTGAGAAACGGTTGCCTTGGCGGTGGCGGTGTCTCCCTCTGTTGGTTGGACTGTTGCCTTCTGTCGGGACTTGACTGTTTGGAAACCCAGGAGGTCCCCTTCACTAATGGATTCGGCAAATTCACGGCAACTCCTAGCCTTGCCGGGGTCCAAAAAGCCCCTGCCAGATGGTGCTGGCTTCTCTTTGTGTACCGGTCCGGTGCCGCCAGGCCACCGCCCGTCCACGGTCCTTACGGTAACTCGGATAGGCCACTCCTGCAGACGGTCACCACCGTCTGCCAACCTTGCTGATCTGTCCGGGCCACACAACCGGACCAACTTCAGGCTGCTCATCTACTACTTCCTTCTGCTCACTTTCACTACCAAACTCAATCTGCCTGGTTTTCCCGCCTCCAGGACTGTGAACTCCTCGGTGGGCGGGACCAACCGCCTGGCCCACCCCCTGGTTTGATCATCAGCCCCTGGAGGAAGGCAACAAGGGTTTTGTGTCTGACTTCGGTGTGCCTGCTGGGAGTGTGGGGTGTGTGGATGTTGTGCTTTGTGGCCCCTGGCTTGTCCAGGGCACCACACAATCATATTATGAGTACCAAAAGGTTATATTGACAGTTAGAATGAGTTAATGCAGCAAGTCAATATTTGCAGTGTTGACCCTTCTTCTTCAGGACCTCTGCAATTCTCCCTGGCATGCTCTCAATCAACTTCTGGACCAAATCCTGACTGATAGCTGTCCATTCTTGCATAAGCAATGCTTGCATTTTGCCAGAATTTGTTGTTTTTTGTTTGTCCACCCGTCTCTTGATGATTGCCTACAAGTTCTCAATGGGATTAAGATCTGGGGAGTTTCCAGGCCATGGACCCAAAATCTCTATGTTTTGTTCCATGAGCCATTTAGGGATCACCTTTGCTTTATGGCAAGGTGCTCCATCATGCTGGAAAAGGTATTGTTGGGCGCCAAACTGCTCTTGGACAGTTGGAAGTTGCTCTTGGAGGACATTCTGGTACCATTCTTTATTCATGGCTGTGTTTTTAGGCAAGACTGTGAGTGAGCCGATTCCCTTGGCTGAGAAGCAACCCCACACATGTATCGTTTCATGATGCTTAACAGTTGGCATGAGACAAGACTGGTGGTAGCGCTCACCTCTTCTTCTCCTAATAAGCTGTTTTCCAGATGTCCCAAACAATCGAAAAGGGGATTCATCTGAGAAAATGACTTTACCCCAGTCCTCAGCAGTCCACTCCCTGTACCTTTTGCAGAATATCAGTCGGTCCCTGATGTTTTTTCTGGAGAGAAGTGGCTTCTTTGCTGCCCTCCTTGAAACCAGGCCTTGCTCAAAGAGTCTCTGCCTCACAGTGCGTGCAGAAGCACTCACACCAGCCTGCTGCCATTGCTGAGCTAGCTCGGCACTGCTGGTAGTCCGATCCCGCAGCTGAAACAGTTTTAAGATACGGTCCTGGCGTTTGCTGGTCCTTCTTGGGCGCCCAGGGGCCTTTTTGGCAACAATGGAAGCTCTGTCCTTGAAGTTCTTCATGATGCGATAAATTGTTGACTGAGGTGCAATCTTTGTAGCTGCGATACTCTTCCCTGTTAGGTCATTTTTGTGCAGAGCAATGATGGCTGTACGTGTTTCTTTAGAGATAACCATGGTTAACTGAAGAGAAACAATGATACCATGCACCAGCCTCCTTTTAAAGTGTCCAGTGGTGTCATTCTTACTTAATCATGACTGATTGATCGCCAGCCCTGTCCTCATCAACACCCACACCTGTGTTAATGGAACAATCACTAAAACAATGTTAGCTGCTCCTTTTAAGGCAGGAATGCAATGATGTTGAAATGTGTTTTGGGGGTTAAAGTTCATTTTCTTAGCCAATATTGACTTTGCAAGTAATTGCTGTTAACCTGATCACTCTTTATGACATTCTGGAGTATATGCAAATTGCCATTAGAAAAACTTAAGCAGTAGACTTTGTAAAAATTAATATTTGTAGCATTCTCCAAACTTTTGGCCATGACTGTATACAACAGGAGAAGTAACAGCTCCACTGTATACTGTATGCTACAAATTATTGTATACACAGCTCCACACCATATAGTGTGCTAAGGAATAGAGAATGGGGCTGTGCATATACTACAGTCATATGAAAAAGTTTGAGCACCCCTATTAATGTTAACCTTTTTTCTTTATAACAATTTGGGTTTTTGCAACAGCTATTTCAGCTTCATATACAGTGCCTACAAGTAGTATTCAACCCCCTGCAGATTTAGCAGGTTTACACATTCGGAATTAACTTGGCATTGTGACATTTGGACTGTAGATCAGCCTGGAAGTGTGAAATGCACTGCAGCAAAACAGAATGTTATTTCTTTTTTTTTTTTTTTAAATTGTGAAAAGTTTATTCAGAGGGTCATTTATTATTCAACCCCTCAAACCACCAGAATTCTGTTTGGTTCCCCTAAAGTATTAAGAAGTATTTCAGGCACAAAGAACAATGAGCTTCACATGTTTGGATTAATTATCTCTTTTTCCAGCCTTTTCTGACTAATTAAGACCCTCCCCAAACTTGTGAACAGCACTCATACTTGGTCAACATGGGAAAGACAAAGGAGCATTCCAAGGCCATCAGAGACAAGATCGTGGAGGGTCACAAGGCTGGCAAGGGGTACAAAACCCTTTCCAAGGAGTTGGGCCTACCTGTCTCCACTGTTGGGAGCATCATCCAGAAGTGGAAGGCTTATGGAACTACTGTTAGCCTTCCACGGCCTGGACAGCCTTTGAAAGTTTCCACCTGTGCCGAGGCCAGGCTTGTCCGAAGAGTCAGGGCTAACCCAAGGACAACAAGGAAGGAGCTCCGGGAAGATCTCATGGCAGTGGGGACATTGGTTTCAGTCAATACCATAAGTAACGTACTCCACCGCAATGGTCTCCGTTCCAGACGAGCCCGTAAGGTACCTTTACTTTCAAAGCGTCATGTCAAGGCTTGTCTACAGTTTGCTCATGATCACTTGGAGGACTCTGAGACAGACTGGTTCAAGGTTCTCTGGTCTGATGAGACCAAGATCGAGATCTTTGGTGCCAACCACACACATGACGTTTGGAGACTGGATGGCACTGCATACGACCCCAAGAATACCATCCCTACAGTCAAGCATGGTGGTGGCAGCATCATGCTGTGGGGCTGTTTCTCAGCCAAGGGGCCTGGCCATCTGGTCCGCATCCATGGGAAGATGGATAGCACGGCCTACCTGAAGATTTTGGCCAAGAACCTCCGCTCCTCCATCAAGGATCTTAAGATGGGTCGTCATTTCATCTTCCAAGAAGACAACGACCCAAAGCACACAGCCAAGAAAACCAAGGCCTGGTTCAAGAGGGAAAAAAATCAAGGTGTTGCAGTGGCCTAGTCAGTCTCCTGACCTTAACCCAATTGAAAACTTGTGGAAGGAGCTCAAGATTAAAGTCCACATGAGACACCCAAAGAATCTAGATAACTTGGAGAAGATCTGCATGGAGGAGTGGGCCAAGATAACTCCAGAGACCTGTGCCGGCCTGATCAGGTCTTATAAAAGACGATTATTAGCTGTAATTGCAAACAAGGGTTATTCCACAAAATATTAAACCTAGGGGTTGAATAATAATTGACCCACACTTTTATGTTGAAAATGTATTAAAATTTAACTGAGCAACATAACTTGTTGGTTTGTAAGATTTATGCATCTGTTAATAAATCCTGCTCTTGTTTGAAGTTTGCAGGCTCTAAGTTATTTGGAACTTAACAAACATGCTAAATCTGCAGGTGGTTGAATACAACTTGTAGTCACTGTATCTAATAACTGATGGACTAAGTAATATTTAACAGAAAATGTGCAATCTGCATTTAAACAAAATTTGGCCGATGCAAAAGTATGGGCACCCTTATCAATTTCTTGATTTGAACACTCCTAACTACTTTTTACTGACTTATTAAAGCACTAAATTGGTTTTGTAACCTCATTGAGCTTTGAACTTCATAGGCAGGTGTATCCAATCATAAGAAAAGGTATTTAAGGTGGCCACTTGCAAGTTGTTCTCCTATTTGAATCTCCTATGAAGAGTGGCATCATGGACTCCTCAAAACAATTCTCAAATGATCTGAAAACAAAGAATATTCAACATAGTTGTTCAGGGGAAGGATACAAAAAGTTGTCTCAGAGATTTAAGCTGTCAGTTTCCCCTGTGAGGAACATAGTAAGGAAATGGAAGAACACAGGTACAGTTCTTGTTAAGCCCAGAAGTGGCAGACCAAGAAAAATGGTGTAGAGATGGTATATGGTGTAGAGATGTGCCATTGTGTGTAGTGTGGATTCCTGACTATATGTATTTATGGTACATTATATAGGAGACACCCAAACTGCTGAATGTATACCCCATTGTGACTGCTGTATACACATTTACATAGGAGACAAACTGCTATATAAACATTATATAGGTGATACTGCAATTGCATGTACATTTTGTGTGGGATACTGCAGCAATCACAATATCACCTACATAATGTTTATACAGCAGTCACCATTTCACCTATGTAATGTATATACAGCAGGCACAGTATCACCTTTATAATGTATGTAGACTGCTGTAAATACATTATGTAAACGATACTGCGACAGCTATATATACATTATATAGGTGATGCTGTCAGCAATTACAGTATCACTTACTTAAGATACATACAGCAGTCACAATATCAGCTGTATAACATAAAGAATATAGACTGATGTAGACACACTATGTAGCTTCATTACTTGACTGGTATGTAGCACAGTATCAAATGCCTTTCTGCCTTTCCAATGTCCAAATAATTATTACACTTACAGAATTATCTACCAAAGATCAAGTAGATGGAATAAACTAGTTATACAGACTCATAATATATAGCAGTCAATGTCTCGAAAATACATCTCTGGAAAGGACGTTACAAGGATATTTAGAAATCTATTCTCCGTCTGGTTGAGAAATAGGAGAATGGAGACAGAGAACAATGGTTCTTGTGTAAGAACGTCACGCAACATACCTGGAGATTTCGCTTGTTTTGGTAACAATTTAATATTGTTTGTGATTGGAATGACCTTATTATTACATATGGTATACATGATGGCATTTTCTGCTGCAGCGGCAATCATTTTCTCTGGAGAAAATTGCTTTGTTAGAACATTTTGCACTGCCTTGAGTGCAAAGTTTTCCAATGAATATTGTTAAGGTAAGGTCACATCAATTGCTTTCGATACATTATGAGTAAAGCTGTATTATCCCATATGTTTCATAGCAATGAAAGAAGCCCTATTTGTATAAAGTTTGAGCGTGGCTCAGTTTCGAGGCATGTTTTTTTTTCTAGGATTCTCATTATTGGTTTTCTCAATTGGTTTGTAGCATAGAAATACGCACATAAAAAAACATAATTACTGTACCACAAGAGAAGTTGTATGCTAATGTCCTAAAAAAGATAATACTTGTCAAAAAGGAGACAAATTAAGTATCATGAAAAAACTATGAACGCTAAGTAAAAAGCTATAAGAACATAAGCTTGATCATTGGCACATTTACACTGGCTGGTAATCAGGGAAAAGTGTTCTTACTAATGCTCATTTACATGTCTAAATGCACATTAGGCTAGTTATTTCATAGGGGGTCATTAAGCCCAAAAATGCTTGTGGAGGTTACCAGAAGTCCCAATGATAATATGAAGAGTTGATAGGGATTCGCCCCAGGGCTATTGGGTTCTCGGTCCCAGGTGGTGTATTGCTGGGGAGATGTCATTTGGTGGCCGGTTCTGTGACCCTGGGGTCGCTTTCAAAAGGGGTAATATTTGCAGGGGAGTTGAAATAAAAGTTTTATTGTGACACCACTTGCGGGATGTGGCTATTTTAGTGGGGCCCCTACTGCACAGTTCTCACTACTAGGGCTGCTGTTGATGGAGGCCTAGATGTTGGGCCCTCCGTAAGTAGGGCCAGGCCCCAGGGGATAGATGATGTTGTTGAGTGCAGAAAGAAGGTAGGCTACACAAGAGGTTTCAGTGTAACTGGTTCCTTTTCTCACAGTATGGTGGTAACTGGTAACGTGAAGATGGCTGGTCTTGACCGCTGGTCCCCTTAGTCCCAGTGCCGGTGTGGTGACCTCGTGACTTCTTTCCCCTGCACCTGTCTCTGGTTGGTGGGTCCCCGTGGCTTGGAGCGTCTGGGCGTCTCCTCCTGGTAGTCTCTCAGTCACAGTCCGTATGACAGGTAGCATAAACCCTGTGGGGTCGAATTCTCTGGTCTTGTTCCCCGGTTCTCCTGTTGCTACTGTGTCCCAAACTTCAAGGTCAGTGAGGTCCTGGATGGTCCCCTCACTGTGCAGATTTTATCAGGTCTGCCTTGAGCGTTTGCCTAACCTAGCATTCTGTACCCCGTTGGTGCTATGGTCCAGGAGTACTCTACTGTACTCCACCAGCAACCACACGCCTTTGCCCTCAGGTCACCGTCACACTCTCCTGTCAGTGTTGATGTCCAGCTCCACTTATTTCCACTCACTCTCACTGTCACTGACTGACTGTCCCCTCCCACCTGGTTGTTGTCTAGTGGACTGGATTGGCTCCACCCCTGGGTGGCCATCCACTGGGTTCAACCCTAGTCTGTCACCATTCTTTGGGAAATGGGGGAAAACAGGGATTATATTGTGTTTTGCTGTTACCGGCACTGGTCTTCTGGGTACCTGGGGGTAGGCCCTGCATCATTGACAGGATGCAGTACCTTGTAGCTCCCTGATGGCTTCAGGGGCGCTACAATAGTCTTGTTGAAAGTCCAAAAAGATGAAAATAAACACTTGTACAAATAGGCTGCATTGGTAGAAGAAGATTTTTTGCTCCAAGAAGATGCATTGAGGTCATTTTATTAAGACAATGCATCTTAATGTCATACAGGCGTCTTTATCAAGAAAAAACTAACAACAACTGTGTATGGATGGATGTTAGGGCACCTACAACCCACTTTGGGAGTAATTCACTTTTTTCATTTTTTTCTTCTTAAATAAGGTCACCCTATTGTGTGCGCTTTCCCTACAACTTGTACTACACATCATTTTGAAGGTAGTCATACACATGAGACTCATATTGACTGATAGCACTGTTTGGCTGATGTCCATTTTTTGCTTGTGGGAAGGAGAAAAAAAATCTGACATGTTGAATATCTACATGCTTGATTGTTTTTTCTCAAGGTACATAAGCCACCACTAAAGTTGTTTAGCGGTTCCTTATTCCCACTGAAATGCAAACATAGTAGCCATATGTATGAGGAATTCATCAGGAGTGGAGGTTGGCTGCACAAGCAAATCAGTCATCAGCTACTGAAAGTGTATGGCTACATGAAAGAGAACATGTCACCTGATTCATGGTACCCAAACTGTGGGCAACATGAAACAGAACCTGACTGCTCAATGTCTGCTATATATGGTTTTTACTGAAACAAGCTGGCATTTCAGACAAAACACAGCTAAAAGGTACGGACAGGGACCATAGCCGAAAACGAGCCTAGTCCAGCGCTGCTCCCAGCTGGCTCTTCCCAGTGCCGATCCATGTGATTGACAGGTATCTCCTTCATGTGTAAACAGGGAAAAAACCTTCATTCACTGATAGCAGCTCTGGAAAGAGCCAGCTGGTGGCAGTGACAGCCTAGTCTTGTCTTCATCTACTGTCCACAGGAAGATCTTTAAAGTATATGTTCTATGAAATGACATAGCGTTTTAAAGAAAAATCTACCTGGCTGCAATCTTACAGCAAGGTTTTGATTCATACTGCCTGTGAATTGGGTAGCATACATTAGATGAAAGCTTACCTTTCAGAGGAAAGTGTTGCAATATTTATTTTTGTATTCATAATTTTCTGCTTATATAATCAGATATTTTTAATACAAAATGGCATGTACTATTTGAAAATTTATTTTAGTTATTTATTTTACTCACTTATAGAGCACTATTAATTTCACAGCACATTACAGATGTGATTGTGACGCCCTGGACTAGTCATGTCGTCACAGGGTTCTGCACAATTTTTCTCTCCCCGTGCAGGGCTCAACCCCCCATGGTTCTGGGTCCTCACCTTGTGATACTGTCTCCACCAGCATCCACAAATCGTAGTTACATCTCGCACCACACCCTGTCAGGCACACCAGTGGGCTGCTAAGCTGGAATAAGTCCGCCCACCTAGGGGTCAGGCAGGGAGGTGGGAGGTGATAAGTCAGATGAGTGGTAGCCCTCGAGCTGTGAGGAGCTCAGAGGAAGCTGGGAGTTGGAGCTCCCAGGGGAGAAGCAGAAAAGGTTGCAGACGGTGGTCTGGACCAGGAGGAGTCGGAGACCCGGTTGCGGGAGATTGGGACTGGGTGCTTGGCTAGTCTTGGAGGATAGCCTGCAGTTCAATAGCTGGGCTGGGACTGAAGGCACATCGGGGTGCATGGACCCTAGGTCGGGGTGAAGCTTCAAGCAACCCAGCAATTAACTTGCGGAGGACAGGGCCTATATGGACTGTTCCCACAAAGCTCAGAGATTGGGGGCACTAGCGCAATGAGGGGGATAGGGCTTTCCAAGAAAAGCAGCCCACTGAAATCCCAAGCGTGAACTCCTGAGAGCAAGCTCCTCTGCTACTCTTAGCAGGGAGCGGGGCCCGAAAAGCTCCAAGTTGACGGGCCAACTGAACACTCTAAAATACAGTGCCAGGAGGCAGGCCACAGACCACCAGGCAGTACAGCAGGGGATGGGAGATGGACGAGCTCCCCCAAGAGGGCAGCGGCACCCAGAGACTTGGTTCACTACATTGTCAGCGTCTGCTTTATTGCTGAGTGAGTGCCTGATAAACTCCTGCAACCAGCGAGCCTGCGCTCCCCCCTGCACCCCATACCACCATCCAGGGTCCCGGGGCCTTTCCCTACCCGTGGAGGGAAACGTCATCTAGCTGTCCCACTCCATCACCCCGGGTACTTCCAACGGCAGCGGCGGTACTCCCTATTACCGCACACCACGGGTGGCGTCACGAACTATATATCTCTCCCGTTAGTACGTTAGTACCCCCTTCTTCATTCGGGTGTGACCTTTAGCCCCCGGGTCCGGAGACCCTCGAGCCACGAGCAGTGACATTCGTTTCCGAGCGGTTCGACCGCTGCTGGGGCGGTACATGATAATTACTAGAGAACTTTTCAAGGCTCAGTTCCCCAAACTTCTCAGTGTTCGCTGAACAGTCCGACAAACACTTCAATAACCTTATCCCAACAGTGAATTGAATGGGCGGCAAAACCAAAGGTAAAGACATCACCTTTAAGGGGGCCCAAAATCTGCCAAAACAGCTCAAACCATTTTACGGTTGAATGTTTTTTATGTATAAAAGATGTTCAAAACCAGAAAAATGATAGATAGATATATAGATAGATAGATAGATAGATAGATAGACAGACATCTTGGGGTTCTCCCTTATTTTCATAAACAGCACAGGTACAGCAGCAGCTGCAGGCTGCAACCCTTAGCTGGCAGCTGCACCTTGGCTGGATCAGAAAAATAAAGGGGATCACACTCGGATTTTTTTTAATCATTTGACAAAATCATTTTATAAAATGGCGTAGGTTCCTCCATTTTTTAAAAACCAGCCAAGGGACAGCAGACAACTAGAGGCTGATGTTATTAAGGTGGGAAGGCCCATATTTATTCGGCCCTTACAAGCCTAAAAATGGCAGCTCACAGTCTCCCCAGAAGTGAAGCATCTATTAGATGCTCCAATCCTGTCGCTGTACTCAGCTATTCCAATTGCCCTGGTGCAGTGACAAACTGAGTAATATATGAGGTTGAGGGCAGCTGTGAATTACCAGCTGGCATCAATCCCTGGTATTAGTAATGTGTGGATGTCTATAAGACACTCCCATTACTAATCCAGTAGTTTGAAATAGAATTTTTTTTTTATTTGAGCACCCCCCGATAATAGCCCTCATTCAACAATTTATTTAAAATTTTAGCAAACAAAAGTCCGCGATAATCCAGAGTGAGGTCCCCTGACGTTCCTCAAAAATGAACCTGAAAACCATAAAAAGAGAAAATTAGTACAGAAATAAAGACAAGAGACACCCTTATTCATCAATTTATCTTCCTGCAAAACCCTAATCTAGGTCCGCCTCAAACCAGTAAGGAGGTCCAATACTCACTGTCCCATCCTATGAAGAACAGAACATTCCTTTATAGACTGGGAGAGCAGTCATTGCAGCCTCACACACTGATCTACGTGAGAACCATTGCAGTAACTGAGATGATCTCATGAGGTCACCCCAGGTCACAGCAGCGGGTCGCACAGTCACCGCAAGCAGGAACGAGCAGTGATGTCATGAATTCAACTGAGTTGACTGCTTTCAGTTCTCACTCTAAGTATCATGAGAGCTCACGGCAATAAACTGCGGTGAACTCATGAGTTCAACTCAGTTCACTGCCAGTGGTTCTCACACAAAGTATCACTTCTGAGGTAGCGGTGGCTTTCTATTTTTAGCTTGAGGAGGTAACAATAACCATGGGCCTCCCCAGCCTGAGAATACAAGACCCCAGATGACAGCTTCACCTTGGCGAACCAATTTGGGGGGACCCACACAATTTGTTTTTATATTATTTATTTATTTTAAATAAATTGTTTAAAACAACAGCATGGGGTGACCTCTGTTTTGGATTACCACCCAAGGTAAAGCTGCCAGCTGCGGGCTGTTGGCTGCAGCTGTTCACTTTAAATTAGCTGACTATCAAATATAAGGGGGCACATCATTTTTTTTAAATTATTGAATTTGGGGCTAAAAGCAAGGCTAAACACCCTTTAGTGCCACATAAAAGGCACTTATGGGTGCAAGTCTAAAAATATGCAGGGGGAAGGACATTATATATGTGTTGCAAATCTTTTGTCTATCCATCTATCCATCTATCTATCTATATCTTACTTTGGACAATATGTAAAACTCCATGTTAAAAACACATGTCCGTGTGCAACGTGTTTTCCATGGACCCATTGACTTGTATTGGTGAGGCACGCAGTCAATTGCAGCATGCTGTGATTTGCCCCATATGCCGAATTTTGCAGGGGTAAAAATAGCAGATGTGCTCTTTAACATTGGTGCTACTGTAATGCGTGGTTGCATCACTCCATGTCTGTGCGGGGAGCCGCACTTAACCTCCTTGTTTTCCTCCACCTCCTCTGCTTTGTTACTCAGCTGCGTGCTTCTGGGTTCACACCAAGTGGAATACACATTGTTGTTCCATAAGGGGGATAAATGTTACTGGTTGGCATATACATTACTGAGGGGCATACATGTTGCTGGGGAGGATACAGGTCACTGAGGGGCATTCACATTAGTGAGGGGTATACATATCACTGGGGGCATACACGTTACTGGACACATACACGTTACTGGGAGTATACATGTTACTGGGGAGCATTCACGTTACTGAGGTTCATACAAAAAACTGGGGGACATACACATTACTGAGGGACATACATGTTACTGGGGGCATACATGTTTCTTGGGGGCATACACGTTACTGAGGGGCATACATGTTACTGGGGGAATACACATGTTTCTTGGGGGCATGTGCTGCGGAAGGGGGCCAGACCACTGCAAGATTTCACGCTCTTTTCAGGGAAAAAGATGGCGAAGCTGTTGTTTTTGGTGCCAAGAATGGTGGGCAAAATGGCAGCAGTCCGAAAATGTCAGTGTTTCATGGGTTAACAGTCCAGGAAAGGCGCAGTTCACCCAGGTTAGTGGATGGGGTAAGTATCCTGTTCGTGACGCCAATTTTGGGTTGTTGCGGATGGGGGCCAGACCACTGCAAGAGGGTGCTCGGATCCAGGTTCGTTACTGTGGCTCGAGTGGTATCCGGACCCGGGCTCGTGCAGCCATCGATCCACACAACCGTAGAAAGGGTGTATTTACAGGGGAAAAGTTTGTCAGTGACGCCTCCCGTGGGTTGTGGTGAGAGTTGGTAGCATCATCGCTGCCTGGGTATGAGACGCCCGGGGCTGATGGAGTGGGGCAGCAGGATGGAATCCCCTCCACGGGTAGGGGAGGTGTTGTCCCAGGGCCAAGGTGTATGGGAAGGTATGATGCGGAAAGTGTCATGCAGGGTTGGACCGGGCAAAAATGGTGTACTCACAGTTCCAAAGAAATTCAGACAGAGTCCAGTGGTAAACCAAATTGACAGTAACCGGTAACCTCCGGTGGGTGTATTCGGGTCCCACACCCTGGTACAGCAAACAGGTGTCCCTTCCTCCTGCACTCAGTGTTTGTGTCTTCAACATGACAACTCCCTTGAAACGGAGGAAGTTCACTCCAGGTAACTTAGTATGTTGGGAGCTGTGGCCCGCAAAATCTAACCCGTGGGATCTCTGTGGGTTCTTGCGGACACCCTATCCTCTGCGTTGGGCTTCCGTTTCGCTTTCTGGGCTTGCTGGTGGGACAAGACGTGGAATCTTGTCCCCGGCTGGCTAATTGATAAGGGGCTTGAAACCTTCCTTGCCCTAGGGTCCAGGCACCCCGACTGTGCACGGCCTCCGGACTGGATTCCCACTGTCGGCACCGGCGGGCTACAACCCTGCCCCGGTCCACTTAAGGTCTTCCGCAACCAGATCTCCGTCGCCTGTGGCCCTGTTTGTCGTCTGCCACCTAGTCAGTAGTCCGGTAGTCCAGGGGCCTCAATCTTTGACTTCGCTGTCACTCCACACTCCTCTCTCTTCAACTGTCAGTACTGTTCTCTGTGTTCCCTTCCCTGACACCTCAGGACCCCTAGTAGGACGTTCCCATCCACCTGGTCCCACCCATTGTTGTGTCCCTATTGTCATAGGGGTGACTAGGCTTTGCTGGCTGGTGTTATGTACCTGGGTGTGGGTTTGTGTTGGTATGCCAAGGAGGATGGAGTCCTGAACCCGGAAGATCTGTGCAGTCTCTGTGACAACCTAGTTTTGCCAGGGCATCACACTCCCCCTTGGTGGAATACAGCCCGTCCACTGACGTTTATTTATTTATTTTTTTTAACTGCATCTGCAAAATGTAAAAAACGGTAAAACACATAATAAAACATGAACATTTCTTCCCTTATAGGGAGGCACACTTCTTAAACGTTGCAAACAACATCTCTTTCTCCCTTCAACCCGCCACCCAAAACACCTCAACCTGTGGTGCCTCCGCTAGCCCTGGTGTCACACCACCCCGAGTTACGGTTGATGTCTCTGATGACGGTATTGAAGTCCCACCAGTCCCCCCCAAAGAGTCCCAAAGTTCCGGAACCCTCTGGCCTGGAGGTTAGCCACCGGTTTTGCTGGTGACTGTACCTCAGCCGACTCTACCGCAGGCCCTTCCTCCAACCAGTCCTCTCTAGCGGGTGTTGCAGTCCTGGTGGTGGGATAACAAGAAGGTAGATGGGGGTTATGTACAATGACCCAAGAGAGTTTTTAGGTGGCCTCTACCAGTCCAGAGGCCTTGGTCCATTAAAAATAAACAGGGGAAAGCTGGGTTTATAAACTGGGAAAGGGGGTAGCCAGGATCCGCTACCTACTTATTCTTTACTCTATCAGACAATCAGGGGCGAGCGTGGAGGCCGGTACTATTCTTCTCACTACGTGGGTACACTGATCACCTTCCCAGGCGTACAGACTCCAATCTCAACACCGTCGGCAACATATATTTGCTACTTCTGGCATCGAACTTCCGTTGGGGTACCCCTTCTTCTTTTCCCGAGCAGTCATTTCTCTGCGAAGCTGCTGCTGCTGTTCCCAGCATGGGGCACAGGTTCTGCGCTCCTCCTGCTCAGGAGCCAGGCTCTCTCGGATGCCCTCGGCACCGGCTACGACCAGCCTCTCATACTACCATGGGCCACACTGATCGGTGGCCTGCTTCGCTTCCATGCAGGAACACTCCGGCTGCTCCTCAGCCGGGGTGGGGTACTTGGGAGCGGTTGGTGCTGTAGCTGGGGTAGACATGAAGACGGGTGCCGCCTCCGAAGCAGCCGGAAAGATGGCCGGGGCCGACGTCATCACCGGTGCGGCCTGGCTCGGGGCCAGATGGGATGTCGTCAGCTGTGTCGGAGCGATAGTGATGGTAAGGCCTGAGGACCCAGCAGCTGGGTCCTCCCCTGCAGATGGTACGGGGTCCGCTGCCATGGACTGAGGCAATGGGTCGGTCGAGGCGTTGGCTGCGGACACGGGTGACAAAGGAGGCGGCGTGGCGGATGGGAGCGGATCGGACCCCTCAGTCGGGCAGGCCGATTCCTGGGGAACATAGGGGTGTGGGTCACTGCTTACCCGCTCCTCCGAGGCCATCTCCCCTTCGCGCGACCAGACAGCTGCAGCCAGGCCCTCCATCTCCGACGTCCACTTCGCCAGCATGAAGTGGGCTTAGACCTGGATCCTCTCCATCCGCTCCTTAATCCAGTCAGTGGTTCCGGGGACGGGACTCTCTGGATGCTGTCTGCCAGGTTGCTGTGACATCTTGCTGCTGGTGTCCAGGAACAGGTTTCTGCGAAGTCCTGGCATCCCTGCACTTTACAGTTCTTGTTACATGCCGCTCCTTCACCTTCCCCCTTGGTTTTCAACAGCAATCTCGCGAGACCCACTGTCCTTTTCAACTTCCTGCTCTGCGGGTCACCGGGTTCCGCCCGCATTCTTAGGGGGCGGGGCCTCAGATTTCACACTCTTTTCAGGGAAGAATATGGCGAAGCTGTTGTTTTTGGCGCCAAGAAAGGTGGGCAAAATGTGTTGTCCCGGGGCCCAGGTGTACGGGAAGGTATGCTGCGGAGAGTGTCATGCAAGGCTGGACCGGGCAAGAATGGTATACTCACAGTTCAAAAGAAATTCACACAGAGTCCAGTGGTAAACCAAATTGCCAGTGACCGGTAACCTCCGGCGGGTGTATTCGGGTCCCATACTCTGGTACAGCAAACAGGTGTCCCTTACTCCTGCACTCAGTGATTTTGTCTTCAACATGACAACTCCGCTTGAAGTGGGGGAAGTTCACTCCCAGTAACTATGTATGTTGGGAGGAGCTTTGGCCCGCAAAATCTGACCCGTGGGATCTCTGTAGGTTCTGGCAGACACCCTATCCCCCGCGTTGGGCTTCCGTTTCACTCTCTGGGCTTGCTGGTGGGACAAGACGTGTAATCTTGTCCCCGGCTGGCTAATTGACAAGGAGCTTGAAACTTTCCTCGCCCTAGGGTCCAGGCACTCCGACTGTGCACGGCCTCCGGACTGGATTCCCGCTATCGGCACCGGCGGGCTACAACCTTGCCCCAGTTCACTTAAGCTTTCTCGCGACCGGATCTCCGTCGCCTGTGGCCCTGTCTGCCGTCTGCCACCTAGTCAGTAGTCTGGTAGTCCAGGGGCCCCAACCCCTGACTCCACTGTCACTCCACACTCCTCTCTCTTCAACTGTGAGTACTGTTCTCTGTGTTCCCTCCCCTGACACCTCAGTACCCCTGGGTGGGCGCTCCCATCCACCTGGTCCCGCCCACTGGTGTGTCCCAATTGTCATGGGGGGTGACTAGGCTTTGCTGGCTGGTGTTATGTACCTGGGTGTGGGTTTGTGTTGGTATGCCAAGGAGGATGGAGTCTGCACCCGGAAGATCTGTGCAGTTTCTGTGACAACCTAGTTTTGCCAGGGCGTCACACATGCACATTACTGTGGGAATATAAATTACTGGCAGGGCAACCACATTACTGGGGGGCATACATATTACTGAGGGCAATACACTGTACTTGTTACTGGGTGGCATACACGTTACTGGGGGGGCATAAACATTACTGAGGTGCATACATGTTACTGGGGGCATATACGTTACTGGGGGGCATACACATTACTAGGGGCATACACATTACTGGGGGGCAACCTTGTTATGAGGAACATATACTTTACTGGGGGCATACACGTTACTGAGGGCGTACAGATTACAGGGGGCCTAGTCAGTTACTAGGGTGGGGATGGCATAGAGTTCTGGGCGCATATACAGCTTTAAGTGGAGGCATACAGCTCTGGGGGCCCATACAGATAGGGGAGGCTTGGGGGGCACATACAGCTCTGGGAGGCCCATACACTGTGCTGGTTGATTCAGCTGGCGCTGTGGTTCCTCTCTTCATCTGTGGAATGGGACCAAATTGCATGTTAGCTTCACCCTCAGATGAACTTCAATGCACATGCATGCAGTGTTCAGCAGTGAACATTCTGTGCAAAGGTGTGTTTAATGGGTCAGCAGCCAGAAAAGTGCGACTGGCGGCCCAAGCACTGCGGTCCCTGGCAATCAGCCAGGGGGCCGCAGAACTGATCATCGCCCCTGATGACGGTGAGTGAGCCCCTCTCAGCTGTCCAAGGTCCCTGCACTGATTCTGACCCTGTGCAAACAGTTACTGAACAAAGGCTGAATTTTGCCGATTTTGAGAAAAATGTTCAGAAATCCAAATCCAAATGGGCAAGGCCTGTGCTGAATTTGAGATTTACAAACTTTTTTGAACAAGTTTGCTCATCTCTAATCATCACCACTGTCCCCATTAGGGCTCTCAATCTAAATTCCCTATTGGTATGTCTTTGGAGTGTGGGAGTAAACCAAAGTACTGAGAGGAAATACACGCAAACACGGGGAGAACATACAAACTCTGTGCAAATATTATCCATGGTGGGATGTGAACCCAGGACTCCATGGCTGCAAATTTATTTATATTTTCTGGAGCCACTGGGGGCTGCCATTTTTGTTTGCTGATGTGTAAGTGTCTGAGACCAACAGTTACACATTGCAAATATCCGAACAAAAAAAGATCAGCGTCACTCATCCATGGTAAAATGATTCTTCGCTATTATTTCAAATTGATGAAACAGCAGTCAAGGAGCAACCGTGAGGGAAGGGAGAGAGGGTGCAGACAGAAGCACTGAGCTGGACCACTAGATACTGCAAATATGGCATTCCCTAGGCATTGGAGACTGCAGTCGGTGTCTGACCACCATTATAACTGTTTCAGCTGTGAAATGCGCACATCCCATGTGCTGTCCGGTTCAGAGCTGTGATCTAAACTACAATTTTCCCGTCACCACTCAGTGTTCTCTGTGGAGCGGTGACAAGAAAGTGACAGGAATGGCAAGCAATGATAGGGTAGAGGCAGTGGCTACCTGTGGGGCAGGAGAGATGACAGGCACTCCGGGCAGTGGCAGTCAGTTCAGGGTGAGCAGCCTGGTATTGTACTATAAATACCAGGAGACCGAGCTATTCTCCTTTCTGGAAGAAGTCACTGCCACAGGGCTGTTCTGAACGAGGAGAGCAGTGCAGCAGCAGTAAATTCTTCTAGAGGTGAGGACAGGTCGGAAACCTAAAATTAGTAATAGAATGTGAGGCTGCCGACCTGCACTAACTGCTTAAGTCTTCATTGTGTTCCATACACAACAGTCTAAAGGGGGCTTTACATGCGACAACATCACTAACGAGATGTCATTGGGGTCACGGAATTCGTGATGCACATCCGGTCTCGTTAGCGACGTCATTGCGTGTGAAACGTACGAACGACCGCTAACGATCAAAATTACTCACCTAATCATTGATCATTGACACGTCGTTCTAATCCCAAATATCGTTGCTGTTGCAGGACACAGGTTGTTCGTCGTTTCTGAGGCAGCACACATCGCTACGTGTGACACCCCAGGAATGACGAACAACATCATACCAGCGTCCTCCGGCAACGAAGTAGGCATAACTTTCTTTCGGCTGCTCTCTGCCCCTCCGCTTCTATTGGATGGCTGCCGTGTGACGTCGCTGTGACGCCGCACGAACCGCCCCCTTAGAAAGGAGGCGGTTCGCCGGCCACATCGATGTGACTAGGCAGGTAAGTACGTGTGACGGGAACTAACGATATTGTGCGCCACGGGCAGCAATTTGCCCGTGACGCACAACCGACGGGGGCGGGTGCTTTCACCAGTGACATCACTAGCGATGTCGCTGCGTGTAAAGCAGCCGTTAGGGTATGTGCCCACAATCCGGACATGCTGGGTTCTGGATGCAGCATGTCCTCTCCTGCGGGGTCGTGAGTGCTAGACATGCCCACGATCAGGATTCAGGCTGCTGCGGTCTTTTTCTCTGTTCTCCCTTCAGAGAAGCTGCATCTCGGGAAGCTGTACCGCATGTCTGTTTACACTGCGGGAAAAACAAGCACAGGGGGCATGAGTCATGTATCTAATCCCAACACATAATACAATCTGCATATCTAATCATCCCTAATCCCTGTGCATGATGCAGCCTGCGTATTTAATACCTGAGTATGACAGAGTCTGTGTATCTAATCACTGCATGTGATACATGTATATCTGCCCGTGATTCAGGCCATTGCGCTGTGTATCTAATCCCATCACCTAAAACAGTTTGCATATCTAATCCCAGCATGTGATACAGTGAACAGCAGCAACTAATAAAATTGGCGCTGCCAGCCGTTCAAAATTCCATACCGGTGTTTAATTGGGTTCAGATCAGGAGACATACTTGGCCATTGAATCAGATTCACTCTGTTCTTCTTCAGAAATGCAACAGGTGTGTGTTTTGGATCAATTTCATGTTGGAAAAGTGCGTATGTACCAAGGGCACGGAATGATGGTAGCATCTTCTGATATAAAATATAGAGTAGAACATCGGTGAATTCATGTTACAATCAATGATTAGTGATGAGCGAGCATGCTTGTTACTACTCGGTACTCGCACGAGTATCACTGTACTCGGTCTACTCGGCGGGGACCGAGTAATCTCGCGATACTCGTGCTGTACTCGTGGTCTTCATTTCTGCATGTTGGCGCTCTTTTGAGAGCCAGCCCTCATGCAGGGATTGGCTGGCAGACCACTGCAATGCCACAGCCCTGTTAGTTGTGGAATTGCAGTGATTGGCCGGCCTGGACAGCGTGACCGAGCCTTTATACCGGCGGGCGCGCTGTGCTCTGCTCACAGCTATCCAGACAGCCAGTGCAGGGAGAGTGTCGCTGCTTCAGGGAAAGGTTTGCGGCCCTTTATAGCTATTTCCGTAGCAGGGCTGCAAACAGTGTGACCAAAAGTCCTTCTCAGGACTATTCTAGTTGTATACAGGCAGGCAGGGTATAGCCAGGTCGGAGTACAGTAGCAGAGTCCTTCTCAGGACTATTGTTGCTGTATACAGGCAGGGTATAGCCAGGTTGGAATACAGGCTAGTGACCAAAAGAGTCCTTGTCAGGACTATTGTAGCAGTATACAGGCAGGCAGGCAGGCAGGCAGGCAGGGTATATAGCCATTCCTAGTGGTGACCGTATACCAGCCTTCATCATATCTGGGGCTGGTGTACACAGTCTAAAACAGTCCTGATAGTGTCAGACTTCTCAGCAATTGTCGCTCCTAAAAACCTGTTAGGTTCTTAGTGCGTCCGTGCTTGCATTTAAAAACCGCACGTGTGTGCCTGTCGGTGGCAGCGTACAGGTGCACTTGTGTGCGTTTTTACCAAACTATTATATAACGCACAAGTGTAGTGTATAATACACGTCAGTCAGCAGTGTCTGATAGTGTCAGAGTTCTCGTCATAAATTTTTTTCTCCTAAAACCTGTGTTAGGTTCCTAGTGCGTCCGTGCTTGCATTTAAAAACCGCACGTGTGTGCCTGTCGGTGGCAGCGTACAGGTGCACTTGTGTGCGTTTTTACCAAACTATTATATAACGCACAAGTGTAGTGTATAATACACGTCAGTCAGCAGTGGCTGATAGTGTCAGAGTTCTCGTCATAAATTTTTTCTCCTAAAACCTGTGTTAGGTTCCTAGTGCGTCCGTGCTTGCATTTAAAAACCGCACGTGTGTGCCTGTCGGTGGCAGCGTACAGGTGCACTTGTGTGCGTTTTTACCAAACTATTATATAACGCACAAGTGTAGTGTATAATACACGTCAGTCAGCAGTGGCTGATAGTGTCAGAGTTCTCGTCATTAATTTTTTCTCCTAAAACCTGTGTTAGGTTCTTAGTGCGTCCGTGCTTGCATTTAAAAACCGCACGTGTGTGCCTGTCGGTGGCAGCGTACAGGTGCACTTGTGTGCGTTTTTACCAAACTATTATATAACGCACAAGTGTAGTGTATAATACACGTCAGTCAGCAGTGGCTGATAGTGTCAGAGTTCTCGTCATAAATTTTTTCTCCTAAAACCTGTGTTAGGTTCCTAGTGCGTCCGTGCTTGCATTTAAAAACCGCACGTGTGTGCCTGTCGGTGGCAGCGTACAGGTGCACTTGTGTGCGTTTTTACCAAACTATTATATAACGCACAAGTGTAGTGTATAATACACGTCAGTCAGCAGTGGCTGATAGTGTCAGAGTTCTCGTCATTAATTTTTTCTCCTAAAACCTGTGTTAGGTTCTTAGTGCGTCCGTGCTTGCATTTAAAAACCGCACGTGTGTGCCTGTCGGTGGCAGCGAACAGGTGCACGATTTGCACAAACTTTGATATAACGCCCAAGTCTAGTGAATACACGTCAGCACAGCATTGCAAAATGCGCAAGGGCGTTGGCAAGGAACAAGGAAGTGGAAGTGATGGTGGTGCAGGCAGAGGCCGAGGTCCTGGGCAAGCTCTAATTTTGCCACAACAAAGGGCCACATCTAGTCGCTCGCACGTCCTGTCCCAAATTCTTGGGGACCGCAGCAGTACACCGCTCTTGAACCAAGACCAGTGTCAACAGGTTGTTAGTTGGATAGCGGATAATGCTTCCAGTCAGATTGGCACCACCACAAACACTCTGTCTTCCACACGGTCAAGTGTCAGTAGCCGTGATACTGCACCGCACATTTCAGAACCTGATCCTCCTTCCTACCACAAGGCTGAGTACACGTCCTCGGACATTAATGATCCCACACTTGGACACTCGGAAGAGCTGTTCACGTTTCCATTCGCACATTCTGGCCTCTCGCCAGCTCATGTTGAAGTGGGTCATGAGGAGATTGTATGTACAGATGGCCAAATATTTAAGCAGCCACGTTCTCACGAAGTTGGCAATGTGTCTCAACAAGGGGTGGACGATGATGAGACACAATTGTCAGGAAGTCAGGAGGAGGAGCAGGGTGCGGAAGAGGAAGACGACGTGGTGGATGATCCAGTAACTGACCCAACCTGGCAGGAGGATATGCAGAGCGAGGACAGCAGTGCACAGGGGGAGGGAGGCGTAGCATCCCAACAGGCAGTAAGAAGCAGGGTGGTGGCTCCAGGCAGAAGTCAGGTAACCGTTCCCCGGAACAACAACACGACACAAGGTGCCTGTACAAATGTTAGGTCTTCCCGAGTCTGGCAGTTTTTTAAGTTGGATCCAGATGATTCTAAAAAGGCCATTTGCAACACCTGCCGTGCCAGCATCAGCAGGGGTACCAAAACTAGCAGCCTGACCACCACCAGCATGATCAGGCACATGTCAGCCAAGCACCCGACTTTGTGGGAAGTACAACAGAGTCGAGGAGCAGTGCTTGCTAATGTCACTGCTACGTCTTCGCTGGTTGTGCATGCGAGTCAATCCCCTGTCCATGCTGCCTGCGAACAAGCCTCCTCCGGTCCTGCACCTGCAGTTGCCTACGCAGAAATAACACCATCATCAAGCACGTCCTTGTCCCAGCGCAGCGTTCAGTTATCCATTCAGCAAACCTTTGAACGCAGGCGCAAATACACTGCCAACACCCCACATGCCACAGTTCTAAATGCTAACATTTCGCGACTGCTTGCGCTGGAAATGTTGCCTTTTAGGCTGGTGGAGACAGAAGCATTCCGCGACCTGATGGCGGCAGCTGTCCCACGTTACTCGGTCCCCAGCCGCCACTATTTCTCCCGGTGTGCCGTCCCCGCGTTGCATAACCACGTGTCACAAAACATCACACGTGCCCTGAACAACGCTGTTTCACCCAAAGTCCACCTAACCACAGACACGTGGACAAGTGCTTGTGGGCAAGGCCGCTACATCTCGTTGACGGCACACTGGGTTAATATTGTGGAAGCGGGACCCAGTCTGAGCGAGGGACGGAACACGTCCTTCGCACACCAAGGTTTGCAGGCCCTACCTCAGTCAGTGTTTCACCCACACTCTACAGCTCCGGAATGTCATGCTCTTCAGTCTCCTCCTCCTCCTGCGCATCCTCATCCACTGTACCCTCCACACCAGTCCCAAGCTGGAAGCACTGCAGCACTGCCTCGGAGAAGCAGCAACAGGCTGTGCTGAAGCTAATCTGCATAGGTGACAAACCCCACAATGCAGAAGAGCTGTGGACAGCTCTGAAACAGCAGGCAGATCACTGGCTCACACCTCTGAACCTAAAGCCAGGAAAGGTCGTGTGTGACAATGGCCGGAACCTGGTGGCGGCTTTGAGGCGAGGCCAGCTGACACATGTTCCATGCGTGGCCCATGTGCTCAACCTCGTGGTTCAGCGGTTTCTAAAGTCATACCCAGAGCTGTCTGATCTGCTGGTAAAAGTTCGCCGCCTGTCTGCACATTTTCGAAAGTCACCTACTGCTTCAGCCGGCCTTGCCGGCTTTCAGCGCAGTTTGCATCTTCCGGCTCACAGACTGGTGTGTGATGTCCCCACGCGTTGGAATTCAACTCTGCACATGTTGGTCAGGATATGTGAGCAGAAGAGGGCAGTTGTTGAGTACCTGCATCACCTAAACCGTCGGGAAATGGGTCAAACTCCACACATAACACCTGAGGAGTGGAGATGGATGTCCGACCTATGTACCATCCTCCAAAACTTTGAGGACTCCACCAAGATGGTGAGTGGTGATGACGCCATTATTAGCGTCACCATACCGCTACTCTGCCTTCTAAAACGGTCTCTGCTCAAAACCAAACATGATGCATTGCAGGCGGAGCGCGATGTGTTGCAGCAAGAAACAGTAGTGGGTGTGGGTGATAACACACAGCCCAGCCTCGTCTCATCACAACGTGCAGTGGAGGACTATGAAGAGGAGGAGGATGAAGACATGGAGCAAATCTCCGGCCAAATTGAGGATATGACATGCACACCAGTCATATCCTCGGTTCAGCGTGGCTGGCCAGAGGACAGGGTAGATGAGGAGGAGGAGGAGGAGGAGGAGGAGGACAGCATGTTCAGTCAACGTGTTGGTCAGGCTACTGAAGTCCTGGCTGTTAAGAGTCTGGCGCACATGGCTGACTTTATGGTAAGCTGCCTGTCTCGTGACCCTCGCGTTAAGAACATCTTGGCCGACAATCATTACTGGTTGGTAACACTGTTAGACCCACGCTACAAGGAGAACTTTATGTCTCTTATTCCCGAGGCGGAGAGGTCAACCAAAATGCAGCAGTTCCGGAAGGCCATAGTCACGGAAGTAGGCAAAGCATTCCCCTCACAAAACGCTAGCGGCATAGGTCAGGAATCAGTGGACAACCAAGGCGTACAGCCGAGAGAGGCACAAGTCCAATCCGCCAGAGGTAGGGGAACAGTCTTTAAGATGTGGGACAGTTTTCTCAGCCCCTCACGTACCACAGCCCCTGAGGTGCGGGGTAGTGCCACAAGAAATCCTAAGTTTGCCCAGATGCTCAAGGAGTACCTTGCAGATCGAACAACTGTACTCCGACATTCCTCTGTGCCTTACAATTATTGGGTATCCAAGGTGGACACGTGGCATGAATTGGCTCTCTACGCCTTGGAAGTCCTGGCCTGCCCTGCCGCTAGCGTTTTGTCAGAGCGTGTTTTTAGTGCCGCAGGTGGAATCATTACAGATAAACGCACCCGCCTGTCAACTGAAAATGCTGACAGGCTGACTCTGATCAAGATGAACAAGGGTTGGATTGGGCCAGACTTCACCACACCACCAGCAAATGAGAGCGGAATTTAAAGTTTGTAACGGGAATTTGCCATGTACCTCCAGTCACCCATGGGTACACACTTCTGGACTTTGGATAATCGCTGGACTGCTCCTCCTTCTCCTCATGCGCCACCATGATGACCGTTACAAGAGTTAGGCCTTTGTTTCAGGTATACCCCCAGTGGTAAATTTTTTCGCCCATTCTTTGCAGAATGGACATTACAACGACAGGAGACCCGCTCCTTTGCAATGGGAACAATGTTTTGAGGCCCTCATGCACGTCTCTATCCAGGGACAATGTGGAGCCTCCCAATTTTTGGCTGCCCTGCCTAAGGGCTATACTACAATAGACCCACTTCCTTCCAATGGGCACTTCAGGTTTACAGGCCCTCATGCACGTCTCTATCCAGGGAAAACGTGGAGCCTCCCAATTTTTGGCTGCCCTGCCTAAGGGCTATACTACAATAGACCCACTTCCTTCCAATGGGCACTTCAGGTTTACAGGCCCTCATGCACGTCTCTATCCAGGGACAACGTGGAGCCTCCCAATTTTTGGCTGCCCTGCCTAAGGGCTATACTACAATAGACCCACTTCCTTCCAATGGGCACTTCAGGTTTACAGGCCCTCATGCACGTCTCTATCCAGGGACAACGTGGAGCCTCCCAATTTTTGGCTGCCCTGCCTAAGGGCTATACTACAATAGACCCACTTCCTTCCAATGGGCCCTTCAGGTTTACAGGCCCTCATGCACGTCTCTATCCAGGGACAACGTGGAGCCTCCCAATTTTTGGCTGCCCTGCCTAAGGGCTATACTACAATAGACCCACTTCCTTCCAATGGGCACTTCAGGTTTACAGGCCATCATGCACGTCTGTATGCAGGGGCATTGGTGAACCTCACAATTTTGGACTGCCCTGGCAAAGGAAAATACTACAAAGACTCACTTCCTCAAAATGGGCACATTAGACTCAGAGGCCTTTATGTACGTCTCTTCTCAGGGACATCGGAGTGCCACACAATGTTTTATGTAAAATCTTTCATGTAGTAATCTCAAAAAGTAACATACATTAGCTCTATCTCACTATTGGTTATGTGCCCTTAACATTTCCGCCATGAAAATTCATTTTGGTGTCATTTTGGAAGGTTTTCTGGTGAGTCCGTAAAAATGGCGTAAAACGCGGACTAAATTGTTCACAGCTGTGACTTTTGAGTGATAAATGCTTCAAGGGGTCTTCCCCATGCTGTTGCCATGTCATTTGAGCACTCTTCGGAGACTTTTGTGCCATTTTTAGGGTTTCTACATGCTGCCGGTGGTCATTTCACAAAAATACTCGGGTCTCCCATAGGATAACATTGGGCTCGTTGCTCGGGCCGAGTACACGAGTATCTTGGGAGGCTCGGCCCGAGCTTCGAGCACCCGAGCTTTTTAGTACTCGCTCATCACTATCAATGATATGTTGCTCCGCGACACCAGGAGCACTCATGCAGCTACACATAAGGACACTGCCACCACTATGCTTTACTGTAGGCACCTTGCATTTTTCTTTGTTCTCCTTACTTTTGTGACCTACAGTTTTGAAGATATCAGTTCCAAAAACATTTATCTTGGTCTCATCTTACTCCAGTGTATAGCATCCCAGGAGTCTTCATATTTTTCAGCAATGACACTGGCAAATTGAAGGAAGGTTTTTTGTGTATGGGCTTTAGGCCCCCTTCACACGCACGTGTCTCTGGTACATGCTAGGTCTGTGACCGCATGTACCGGAGACACGGGCACACGTAAACCCATTAAAATCAATGGGTTTATGTGCACGCATGTGTGCAGCCATTGGCCCGTACCTCCGTGTGGAGCAGACGTGAGCCTGTGTGCTCCACACGGATGCATGTCCGTTTTTCTGCTTCAGCACGGGTGTCACGCGGCCCGCACACGTACCACACGGATGTAGTGTGGATGCGGTCCCGTGTGACACGCGCCGGAGAAAACTCACGTGTCAGAGAAAAAAATAACAAATCTTTACTCACCTTCTCCAGCCCTCCTGTCTCTGCTGCTGCTGTCACTTGCTGCCGACCGCCGCTCATTATTCTCATTTAATATTCACTTCACTGCGGCGGACGCGGCAGCAGCGGGGAGTCTGCAGGGCTGGAGACCAAAGATCAGCACCACGGACAGCGATGCCAGGGACAGGTGAGTAGAAAGTTCTCACGGATAACACACGGAGAACACACGTAGTGCCATAAACACGGCACACGGAGGTGAAAACGCACCTTTGACACGTCCGTGAAACGTGTGTGATTTTCACGGACATGTGAAGGGGGCCTTAGAAGAAGCTTCCTTTATGGATGACACCCATACATGCCATTGCTGTGCAGTGTATGCCGTATATTGTCATGGGAAGCATTTACTCTGGTTTGGCATTCTACATTTTTAGCTAATAACAGTGAACTTGTATGCTGGTTTTCTTCAACCCTTCTAGTCAGAAGACTCTCCTATTAATCTGTTAACTTCCATGGCTGGCCTGGACGTCTCTGTGGGATAGTTGCAATTTAATCTTTGTTACAATATTCTGACGGATAAGTAAAATTTGCTGATCTTCACCTTTCTTTTGAAAATAATTTTTTTTCTTTCTCAAGCCTTGTGACATTTCTATTCCATGTGGTACCATTGCTAACAGCATGAAATAGGAAGGAGTTTTCTTTGTTAAGTAATGCTCTTTTATAGTTAACTATCTGCTAGAAACCTGTGTAATGAAAAAATTGACTTTCCTGTGAACAAGTTCTTGTTAATTAGAATTATGCAGTCTTAAACTTAGCTTTGTTCCTAAGAAATTCATTGGGATGTATTTTTGGAATCTATTCTTTAATGAATTTAAGAAAATTACTTTTTTGGGTCTGCAAAATAAATATTATTTGCAATCAATGGCCTACATTTGTGATAGTATCATATAGTACGCTACGATAGTATTTCATAGAAAATGTTGAATTTGAAAGGAAAATAAATATTTTTTGACAAATCTGTTGGAGTGTATTCATTTATGCTGAGCACTGTCTATACAGATAGGTTCAGAAATTTTTGGACAGTTTCCACCTGCGATAAGGGTTCCATTGCTACATATTTCCTTCCTCTATTGTTCTTATAGAGACTTATATTTGTTTTTACTCAGACCTTGATATATTTCCCAGGGCGCAGCCAGCTCTGCAACTGGCTGGCGACTGGCTTCCGCTTCATTCCATCAATACCTTTATGTGATCTGGAATCCCTTTGCCATAGGCATTGACTATTTGACTAGTTCTCTGACCCGGGTCCTTCTTTCAGGGACAGGATCATTATTATTGTATTTGTGTTCACCTTATTACATGTATTTTTGTTGGGGTAGGGTATGCTCAGCTTACACTGACCTTTTGGTACTTTGTATCTTTTAAATGTTTTTAAATTTCCCTGTCTAGTGTACAAAAAAGGTGTTTTTTCAAATTTAAATATTGAGGTGTGCACCTGTTCTTTGTGCAGTGTCTTTTTCTTCCGCCCAAATTTTTGGACAGTGACACAAGTTTTGTCATTTTAGCTGTTTAGCAAAACATATTCAAGATACATTTATATATTCAATATCGGCTGAAAGTGCAGATTCAGCTTTAATTTGAGGTTATTCACATTGTAATTGGAGTAAGGGTTTAGGAACTACAGCTCTCTAACATGTAGCTGCCTCTTTTTCAAGGGACCAAAAGTAATTGGACAATTTTCTCAAAAGCTCTTTAATTTTTTAATTTGATATTTTTTTGATAATTAACCATCAATTAAAGAGCTAAAAGGTCTGGAGCTGACTCTAGAAGTGGCATTTGTATTTGGAAGCTGTTGCTGTGAACCCACAACATGCTGTCAGTGGAAGGAACAGGGACGAAAAAAAAGAAAGAAATTAGAGAGATATCAGAAATGTTAGGAGTGGCCATATCAACAGTCTGGTAAATTTGAACTGGTGAGATTGGGAAGTAAAAAATGTCTGGATGTCCACGGAAGACAACAGTGGAGATGACTGCAGAATCCATTCCATGGTGAAGAAAAGCCCTTTCACGACATCCATCTAAGGAAAGGATATGTAACGCCCCTGCAACTGGGTCGTTACAGAGTATTAAATATTACCCCCATTTTTCCCGGGCAGGAGGAGTGACGTCCACACAGACACTCACATCACACTGGCAGGAAGGAGTTAATAGCTTTTGCAGCATGTAGTTTGAGCCTGCATGACTCATCCTGTCTCCTAAATGAGCAGGTGTGCAGGTCCCCATGTCGACCCAAGGGGAGGGGGGCCTGTTAAGGAGTGAGTACAGTGCAGAGCAGACAGAACGTTTACCAGAACGTCAGAGGCTGTGACAGAGTGCAGACCTCCAGAGCAGAGCTCCTGCAGAGGAGATGCTACTAGACCAGGGCTGATAACATCTAGAGGAAGGGGATGGAGCCGAGGACTGGGGACCTTGGAGAATATTGTACCTGGTGGCGGTTGGTGTTGTGCGCTACTAGGCAAGAGAGAGACAGAGAGGCGGCGAGGCCCCAATATGCTTTATGCCATGGGGACGGCACTAATGCAGATGAAAGAGAGAGATCCCCAGAACACCTCACCGGACCCTTGACTCCTACCTGCCCGGGACTGACCGGAGGCTATAGGCGACGATGGCCAGCACCTGGGTGCAATGTGGAACAGACTGTAAATAAAGAGAAACTGGAACCCGCACTCCGTGACTGGTGTGAGTAATGCTACCGCCCCGTGCCCCCGGTGTCCCTGAGGACTGTTGTCCTGGGTCTCATTAACCTCCCGGGGCTCCCCTGCTCCACCCGGGGGGAGCGATTCCATCTGGCTGCCTGTAACACCTGCCCTGGAGAGAGACTGCGCAGTGGCGGCTGAACACCTGGCCGCATACCATGGTTGGCACTGCTAGCACCCCGTCCCTGTCCCATACTGTTTCCTGGGGGAGAGCTGTGGCAGAGGAGGCAGAGACCTCAGTGGCCGCTGTGACCTATGGCGTGCTCCCTGGGAACCCCGTTACCCTCCTTCCATCCCCTTGTCACACCGGACTGACTGTCGGACTTTCCTTTTATTGAAACCCACTGGGGTCACGGAAGCCGGGTCGGGCCACTCACAGCCTGACCCCGAACACCACCGACCTGGTGACCGTGCCACCCCCTGCAGGCCCCGGCGCGGGTGTTTCAGATACTCTCCAGTAAGTAGGTGTTTTAGCATTTAAGTTTACCAGAAAGTAAAGTTTTCATGAGAGCAAATGCACAGTGATCACCACAAGGTGCAAACCATTAATCAATCTAAAAATAGAAAGGCCATATTAGACTTTGCCCAAAAAATGTTTAAAGAAACCAGCTCAGATCTTGAAAAGCATTCTTTGGACACATGAAACTAAGTTCAATCTGTACCAGAATGATGGGGAAAAGAAAATTTGGAGGGGGCCTGGAACAGCTCATGAACCAAAGCACATCACATCCTCTGTAAAACATGGTGGAAGCAGAGTGATGGCTGGGTATGCATGGCTTCCAATGGCACTGGGTTATCAGTATTTATTGATGATGTGACTGAAGACAGATGCAGCTGGATGAATTTTGAGTGTACAGGGTTATACTTTCTGTTCAGATTCAACCATATACAGCAAAGTTTATTGGACGGCTCATCACAGTACAGATGGACAATGACTCAAAATAAACTCCAAAAGCAACACAGGAGGGTTTTTTTTAAGGCAAATAAGTGGAATATTCTTAAATAGCTAAGTCAATCACCAAATCCCAAGCTCTTTGAGCTGTATTTCAAATACTAAAGACTAAACATGAGGCACAAAGACCCACAACCAAGCAACAACTGATGTCAGCTGCAATAAAGGCCTGGCAAAGCATTACGAAGGAGGAAACCCAGTGTATGGTGATGTCCATGGATTCCAGACTTCAGGCAGTCATTGCCTGCAAAGCATGCTCTATAAATTATTAAAAATGGACATTTTACTTATGGTACATTTACTTTATTATTATTATTATTATTATTATTTATTATTATAGCGCCATCAATTCCATGGTGCTGTACATGTGAAAGGGGTATACATAGTAGGGACAAGTACAATAATCATAAACAATACAAGACACAGACAGGTACAGGAGGATAGAGGTCCCTGCCCTCTAATTACTTGTGAGCCTCTGAAGTGAGGAGGCTTTGTAGAAAAATGATTATAATTCCTAAACATTCGCAGGATATTTTTCTTCAGCCCCTTTTATTAAACTTTAAATGGTATCTCAGTTGTGTTATTTTAAATAAAAAATAATGGCATGCAGAGGCCAAATTACGAAGATTCGGTCACTGTGCAAATATTTCTGGACCTAATGTGTGTCTACACACACATATATATATATATATATATATATATATATATATATATATATATATATATATATATATATATATATATATATATATATATGAGAAAGAAAGAGGGTGAGAGAGAAAGAGGGAGAGAAAGGGAGGATGAATACATCTCAACATAATATTCCTACTTTGATAGTCAACTTGCAAGACCTAAGTTGGACACATACGTAATAATGTGATTTCACAGCACTATGTTACATGATTAAGGAAAGTGCAGCAATGAGGTGCTGAATCGGACACATGCCTATAGGCTCTGCAGTGGTCAAATGGGCTTAAATTATTCAGATGTTAAGACAACAAAAGATTGTGTTGAGTGAAGGCAAGGGCACAGGTCCTCCTTACATGCTTGTGGAGGGGAGGGAGTTTACACAGCAGGGGTCAACACTGAATTTTAGAGAGTAACTGCATTGTGTGGATCTAACAAGAGGAAGTAAGAACAGACAGTGCCCCTCCTCAATGCAAACACTTACAGACTTAACCTGCAGCTGAACTTTTGCTCTTGAGTGACCAGTGCCATTAGGACATAGGTCAAAAGGTTACAAAAAGACAGAAATGAAATGGCAATGGAATCAAGAGGGGGAAAAAAAAGATTAATATTTTGGGATTATTCAGTAAATTGGATTCCCATGATGCATAAACTTAGAAAATAAAAAAATATATTGAAATGGGAATAATTAATAGAGAATAATTTATAAACAAAATAACATAAAACACAAGATATCTATGTACCTGCACACACAAACACGTGCATTACAAATATTAATATCACAATTTTGCAAATCTCTATGTCATAATGATGTTACATATTTCTGCCAATTTCACTGTAACGTGACTTGTAGCAAATCTAACCAATATATATATTTATATATATATATTTTATTCTACGCATCGGGTATTCTAGAATTTACGTATTGTGTAGTTCATGTATGATTTTTGTTATAGATATAGATATATATATATATATATATATATATATATATATATAGATGTTGTTGTGTGTAGTTACCAAGTGTTTGTCTAGGGCGCTGTACATGTTCTGGGTGTTGTCTGGGTGTGGCGGGGGGTGAGAGCGGTGTTGTATGTGTGTTGCGTTGTTTGTGGAGCGCTGTGTGTCTGTCGCGTTGTGTGTGTGTGTTGCGCGGTTTGTGTGTGTGTGGTGTGTTTTGGGGGAGGTATGTTTTGTGCAATGTGTGTTGTGCGGTATGTGCATATATTTATGTATGCCGCGGTGTTTGTGTGTTGGGTGTTGTGTGTGTGCAGCGTTGTCTGTGTGTGTGTGTGTGTCTGTGTATGGCGGTGTTTTTGGTTCCCTGTGTGTGTGTGTGTGTGTTGGGGGGAGGTGTGCACCTCCCATCGTGCTCCATCCCCCATGCTGCGCACCCCCCATCATGCCCCATCCCCTATGCTGCGCATTCCCCATCGTGCTCCATCCCCCATGCTGCGCACTCCCCATCGTGCTCCATCCCCCATGCTGCGCACTCCCCATCGTGCTCCATCCTCCATGCTGCGCACTCCCCATCGTGCTCCATCCTCCATGCTGCACACTCCCCATCATGCTCCATCCCCCATGCTGCGCACCCCCCATCGTGCTACATCCCCCATGCTGCGCACCCCCCATCGTGCTACATCCCCCATGCTGCGCACTCCCCATCGTGCTACATCCCCCATGCTGCGCACTCCCCATCGTGCTACATCCCCCATGCTGCGCACCCCCCATCGTGCTACATCCCCCATCGTGCTACATCCCCCATCGTGCTACATCCCCCATGCTGCGCACTCCCCATCCTGCTACATCCCCCATGCTGCGCACCCTCCATCGTGCTCCATCCGCCATGCTGCGCACTCCCCATCGTGCTACATCCGCCATGCTGCACACTCCCCATCGTGCTACATCCCCCATGCTGCGCACTCCCCATCGTGCTACATCCCCCATGCTGCGCACTCCCCATCGTGCTACATCCCCCATGCTGCGCACCCCCCATCGTGCTACATCCCCCATCGTGCTACATCCCCCATCGTGCTACATCCCCCATGCTGCGCACTCCCCATCGTGCTACATCCCCCATGCTGCGCACCCGCCATCGTGCTCCATCCGCCATGCTGCGCACTCCCCATCGTGCTACATCCCCCATGCTGCGCACTCCCCATCGTGCTACATCCCCCATGCTGCGCACCTCCCCATCGTGCTACATCCCCCATGCTGCACACTCCCCATCGTGCTACATCCCCCATGCTGCACATTCCCCATCGTGCTACATCCCCCATGTTGCGCACTCCCCATCGTGCTACATCCCCCATGCTGCGCACTCCCCATCGTGCTACATCCCCCATGCTGCGCACCCCCATCGTGCTACATCCCCCATGATGTGCACTCCCCATCGTGCTACATCCCCCATGCTGCACACTCCCCATCGTGCTACATCCCCCATGCTGCACATTCCCCATCGTGCTACATCCCCCATGTTGCGCACTCCCCATCGTGCTACATCCCCCATGCTGCGCACTCCCCATCGTGCTCCATCCTCCATGCTGCGCACTCCCCATCGTGCTCCATCCCCCATGCTGCGCACCCCCCATCGTGCTACATCCCCCATGCTGCACACCCCATCGTGCTACATCCCCCATGCTATAATAGTTCTCCTATTATACTCAGAGAGGAGTATAATAGGAGGACTGTAATAGGAGGAGTAGTCCTGGGGGGAGAAGAGTATAATGCCGGCTCCCTGCACATGTGTACCGGGAGACGGTGTACACTGGTAACTATGATACACATCGGGTAACTAAGGGACCTTAGTTACCCGATGTGTATGATGGTTACCAGCGCTCACGGGCTCCGTCAAGATCCCAGCATCGCAAGGTTATGTCTGGCGCTGCTGGGATCGTGACGGAGCCGGTGTACACTGGTAACTATGATACACATCGGGTAACCAAGGGACCTTAGTTACCCGATGTGTATAATGGTTACCAGCGTTCACGGGCTCCGTCAAGATCCTAGCATCGCAAGGTTATGTCTGGCGCTGCTGGGATCGTGACGGAGCCGGTGTACACTGGTAACTATGATACACATCGGGTAACCAAGGGACCTTAGTTATCCGATGTGTATAATGGTCACCAGCGTTCACGGGCTCCGTCAAGATCCCAGCATCGCAAGGTTATGTCTGGCGCTGCTGGGATCGTGACAGAGCCGGTGTAGAAGCAAGCGATATCCCAGGATGTTGTGAGTGTGTGGATGTGATGTGTGAGGTGTGTGTGAGAGTGAGTGTGATCTGATGTGTGTGTGTGTACTCACCTGGGAGTCGGAACTCCGTGTCAGTTGGGCCAGAGCGAGCGTGCATTGCGTGAGGGGGGCGGGGCCTGCAGAGAGCCGGGGCGAGAGGCCAATCCGTGGGGGGGGGCCATGGCGAGCCCAGCGGCCAATCAGCTTTGTGTCACCGTAAGGACACAATTTTGGAGCATGACAGACAGACAGACAGACAGACAGACAGAATAAGGCAATTATATATATAGATATATATATCTATATATATATAGACTCACTTATATGGAGACCATAAGTGGTATAATGGGTTAATATGTTGTGAGATTTAAACTGTCTAGATAAGATATATGCATATAAGCGAAATATGGAGAATTCTTTATGAGCCATAAGCTCTGATAGAACGGCACAATTTGGTAGAAGCATTGATTAAATAGTGATTGTGGATGGATAGATGGATAACCTCATAAAATCATTGACTTCAAATGTCACTAATTTATATGGGGTGTATAATATATAAAATAACAGTTTATGTAAAATACGCATACTTTATAAACTATATTTGTAAAGCATGGAAGAAATATAGGCTCACGAGATTTTCTGGCTCTATTGTGATTTCTAGATCTGTATGTATCTAGAGAGATAGATATTAGATATAAGATAAATACATATTTGAAAAATATGGCGAAGACATTAGATACAGTGCATTTACAGTATGCCATAAAAGTGAGTACACCTCTCATTTTTGTAAATATGTTATATATTTCCATGGGACAACACTGAAATATGACATTTTGATGCAATGTAAAGTAGTCAGTGTACAGCTTCTATAACAGTGTAAATTTGATGTACCCTCTAAATAACTCAACACACAGCCATTAATGTCAATGCTGGCAACAAAAGTGAGTACGCCCCTAGGTGAAAATTTCCACATTGTGACTAAAGAGTCAATATTTTGTGTGGCAACCGTAATTTCCAACCCTTGCTTATTGTAGACTTTCGTGTGCATTATCTTTAGAAGAGGCTTCCTTTTGGGATGACAGCCATGCAGATTTATTTGATGCATTGTGCGGTATATGGTTTGAGCACTGACAAACTGACTGACACCCCCACCCCTTTAATCTCTGCAGCAATGCTGGCAGCACTGGTACATCTATTTTGAAAGGACAACCTCTGGATATGATGCTGAGCACATGCACTTAACTTCTTTGTTGACTATTGTGAGACCTTTGAGTATAACCTGTTCTGTTAAACTGCGATGTGCTCTTGGCCAGTATGCTGCAGCGTATCATCTGAGCACTGACAGGCTGATCCCCACCCCTTTAACCTCTGCAGCAAGTCTGGCAGCACTTACTGTATACGTTTATTTAGAAAAGACAACCTCTGGATATGACACTGAGCACATACACTCAACTTCTTTGGTTGACCATGGTGAGGCCTGTTCTTAGTGGAATCTGTCTTGGTAAAACTGCTGTATACTCTTGGCCACCGTGCTGCAGCTCAGTTTCAGGGTGTTGGCAATCTTTTTATAGGCTAGGCCATCTTTATGTAGAGCAACAATTATTTATTTCAGGTCCTCAGAGAATTTTTTGCCATGAGGTGCCATGTTGAACTTCCAGTGACCAGTATGAGAGTGTGTGTGTGTGATAACAACAAATTTAATACACCTGCTGCACATTCGCACCTGAGACCTTATAATACTAATGAGTTACATGACACTGAGGACAGAAAATGGCTAATTGCCCACAATTTGACCATTTTCACTTAAGGGTGTACTCCCTTTTGTTGAGAGTGGTTTTGACATTAATGGCTGTGTGTTGAGTTATTTAGAGGACATACTAAATACACACTGATATACAAGCTGTACACTGACTACTTTACATTGCATCAAAGAGTCATGACTTTTGTGTAGTCTTATGAAAAGATATAAATGATTTACAAAAATGTGAGGGGTGTACTCACTTTTCTGATATACTGTAGATATGGATATCAGATAGATATTGATAGATAGATACATACATACAGATAGATATACAGATATAGATAGATTCATATAGAGGTATAGATAGATAGAGACCGCAGAGACCGCAGAACCCTGAGCCGATATAGACTCATTGCCCACAGTCTAGCCATCGAATCCGGCCGACACTAGCAGAGCTACAAGCCCAGGGAGGACAGACTGTGCCAACACTGTGACCTGGAGGCGCTGGAGGATGAAACCCACTTCCTGCTACACTGCACCTAGTACTCAGCAGTGAGGGACACTCACTTCAGGAGACTCTCCCATCTCTTCCCGGATTTCAGCTCCATGTAGGAGGAAGAGAAAACATATATACTGCTGGGGGAAGTAGAGAGCGCAGTGGAGATAGCAGCACGGTATGTGAGTGAATGTCATAGACTTCGAGAAAGAGAACTATGATAAGCCATGGACTTCCATAGCCCCCACCCTAGATATGCCCCAACAGTCCCCACCGTGGATATGCCCAATCCATCCTTACTACAGTCCCCCCCATCATCCCCACAGTCCCAGTCCCTAGTGTACATTTACTTTGGCAAAACTAATTTGTATTTGGTCCTGCCAATAAAGCTTATTTGATTTGATTTGATAGATACAGATATAGATAGATAGATAGATAAATACAGATAGAGCAATAGATAGATAGATACACATAGAGATACAGATATAGATGGATAGATACAGATAGAGATACAGATATAGATGGATGGATACAGATAGAGATAAAGATAGATAGATAGATAGATAAATAGATAGAGATACAGAGATAGACATAATTCTTCATTTGCTGTAGAATATATTGACGCTGTATAAATAAAGGGAAATAAGGTAAAGCTATGGGGTTTATCTGGGGATTTCTTGCATTGCCTAGCAACTGACATTTTATAACTACATGTAAAAATATAAAAGATGTATTTTGCGGCTGGGAAGGGGTTATCATACGCTGGAACAGGTCTGCGTAAAATACACCAATCCTTTTTCCCAATTAGAATCGGAGCATTAATATGCAGCGCCGGGATGATTAGTCCTATTTCATCTTGATGAGATGTTTCTTTCTTTACTGTTTTTCTCCAACTAACCACAAATTTTAATGTTTTTCAAACGACTTTAAATTAACAGAGTAAAAAATGAATTTGTGATTACAAAATTAATAACCCAATAAAACTCTGAAGTTTTGCTGATCAGCTTCTTTCATTAACATAGAGAAAAATCTCTCTAGTTTATGTTTTATTTTATTGAAAACTAGTTTGTGTGGGGCGCAATCAGAAGGAGCTATATACCACGGTGACTGAGCCAATTATGTGTGTGGAGCGGAGTATAGAATATGTGTTACTAAATATTGCAGCATTACTTTACCTGAGCGGACACTGCGCACTGAAACATGGCCTCATTTTCTGCCGGGAAGAAGTTCCATCTAAGGATTGGGCATAAATCAGGGGTAAATTGTTTAGAAATCATTTATGGAAATATTTACGGCCCAGTGTTTTCCAGCTTGCTCTGTACATATCGTGGTGCTTTTTAATATTATCTCTGCATGGAACATTTCTATTGGGCTGTAACTTTCCTAATTATTGTTTGGTTTGTGCCTTCTACATTTCATTTCTTCTAATTCCTTCATATTTTATTTAAAACACATTTCCTTTTTCACAAGTTAAAATCGTTTCTTGACTTGTCCTCTTCTGTCAAGTTGCTAAATATTCTATTATCCAATTACTGGTTTCTCCATGATCCGATTTCCAAAAGTGACAGCACAAATGATAGTGTGAATACTGGTAGGCTACAGATTATTCACTGGTTGTCATATAGACTTCTTAGGCTCAATGGCAAATCTATGTTTAGCTGTTAATCTATCTCATATCTGTTTGTCTCAAATCTATCTGTCTGTCTATCATCTATCTATGCTTATCTATTCATTTTCATCTAGTACCTATGTGTCTGTCTGTTCATCTATTTATATCTATTAATTTTCAGTGATCTATCTATCTAATTATCTATCTAATTATCTATCTATCTATCCATCTATCCATCTATCTATCTATCTATCTATCTAATTATCTATCTAATTATCTATCTATCTATCCATCTATCCATCTATCTATCTATCTATCTATCTATCTATCTATCTATCCTTCTATCCAATTATCTATCTAATTATCTATCTAATTATCTATCTATCTAGCTATGTATCTATCCATCCATCCATCCATCCATCCATCCATCGATCTATCGATCTATCGATCCATCCATCCATCCATCCATCCAACCATCTATCTATCGATCTATCTTTCTATCGATCTGTCTAATTATGTATCTATCTATCTATCTATCCCTCTATCTACCTATCTATCTATCTAGCTATCTATCCATCTATCCCTCTACCTACCTATCTATCTATTATATCTATTATAATAATAATAATAATAATAATAATAATAATAATAATAATAATAATAATAATCTTTATTTCTATAGCGCCAACATATTCCGCAGCGCTTTACAATTCAGGAGGAACATATACATATCATATACATAAACATATACAAACAAGTAACAATTATCTATCTATCATGTATCTATTATCTATCTTATCTATCTATCTGACTATTATCTATCTATCTATCTATCTATCTATTTATCGCTCACATTTGTGTCGGTTTTGGATTTTGCTCAGAACTAAGGCTGGTCATCAATCCTGCCTTTCATGTTACATTATAGTGCTTCATACTGAGGCCTACAAGTCATTATCTAAGAAACCAGCAGCATGAATGTCTGAAAGTAGGATCTCTGTAAAATAAAGATTAGAGGAGGTAAAACTAGTCTTGAGCTTCAGATAAGTCTATATTGATCGGCTTTGTGTTATAAAAAGCCAAAGGAATTGCTCAGCACTGACCTCGAGCCCTCTGGCATCACAGGTGGTACACAGGCACAAAGACAGTTTGGATGTAAAAAGTGCTGGAGGCACTTTACACAGTCCACATTGTAAATTTGTCCATTTATGAGCGTCCTGCAGGGGTTCCCACCAACCTAGCAAACAAAGAAGGAGCTTTAGTGAACAAAGCATTTCCATAAAAGTTGTTCAGATTGCCACTATTAATAAAACTTAGACCATAAACAAATTTATTGCAAGCTGTTTCCTGCATGTGGTTTTCTTTCTTTCTTTTGCTCGGCTCTACCTCTCTCTTTACCTTTCTGTGCTCTATTTAAGTGGATTTAAAGAGGAAATACCACACAATGGATGATTTCATTATTGTAAGCCTCATCTTGAAAGCAATTTTCTGCTGCTCAGAATATATCAGAGGAATGGGACGCAACATGAATGTAAAATTCAGGCCAAGGACAATTGTAAAAAAAAAATGGCGGCTAATTGAAAGGATAGCCTGATGTCAATCTTAATTATACATCTTCTATAAGGTTATTGATATCAAATTGTTTACACTTTCCATATTTAGGAGATATTGTGTGTATATATATATATATATATATATATATATATTTCATGTGTTATACAACAATCACCCATAACACTACAGTATACTCACTGACAGGTGAAGAGTGTAACCTTAATACAATGACACCTGTCAAGGGGTGAGATATATGGGGAAGTAAGTGAACAATCAATTCTTGAAATTTGTCAGAGACAGGAGAGAACGTTCTGGTGTAACACCGTAGGTAGACACTAACATGGGCCGTAATGAGGTTGGCAGATGACTGAGTCATAAATATTCTAAATCAGCGGGTTTTGTGGCGTGCTCCTTGGGTGCAGTGGTTAGTACCTACCAATTTCAGCCTGTGAATCAGGTTTATGAGCAGTGCTGGTGTCGCGGGCAAGGAGGGCGCTGCGCTCACCACGCTCGGGTCCGGCGCTGCTGCGGCTGCTGCTTGGTGGCTCGAGCGGTGGGCCGGATCCGGGGACTCGAGCGGCGCTCCTCGCCCGTGAGTGAAAGGGGGGTAGTTTGGGTTTGGGGAGTTGGTCCATGACGCCATCCACGGTTTGTGATGAGGTTGGGACACCACCGCTGCTCTGGACAGGGATCCCGGGAGCGATGACAGGGAGCAGCCGAGATTTTTCTCTCCCCTCCGTGGGTAGGTGGGTTGGAGGTCCCGGGGCCCGGTGAGGTGTCGGGGAGGCAGGGTTGGCGAGGTGCAGGATCGCGGGGGCAGCACGGTGCCAGATGGCACAGTGGTACTCACTCAGCCAAGAATGGATACAGAGTCTCCGGTAAAACAAACGGCTGGATGGACGGGTCCTGCAGCCGGCTGCTGTGGTCACTCCCGGAAGGTTGGTGGTGGCTGCCTTTCCCTGCACCTGTTGTGTATCTTCGGTCCCGATGGCTTCCCACCGGTAACCCACTCCCCAGCTTGGATATGTGCCGGAGGAGCCCCTTTTTGCCCGCAGGCTCTGGCCCTGGGAATTCTAGCCTTGGCGGTAGCTGTATTTCCCTTTCTCTGTTTGGACGGTTGCCTTCAATCGGGTATTTGCTGCTAGGAAACCCCGGAGGTTCTGGTCGCTAACGGATTTGACCTGTTTAACGGCAACTCCAAGCCTGGTCAGGGTCCGCAGGCCCTGCCGGTTTGTGCTGGCTTCTCTTCACTCCCCGGTTCGGTACCAGCGGGCCACCGCCCGTCCCCGGTCCTACGGTTCCGCGTTGATCGGCCTCTCCTGCAGACGGCCACCACCGTCTGCCAACCTTGCTCTCGGTGTCCGGGCCACGTACCCGGACACGGTCAGTCTGCTCCTCTACTACTACTTCACTCCTTCTCCTTCACTCTCCCTAACTGATCTCTCTCCCTCTCTCTCTCACTTCCTTTTCCTGCCTCCAGGACTGTGAACTCCTCAGTGGGTGGAGCCAACTGCCTGGCTCCACCCCACCTGGTGTGGACAACAGCCCCTGGAGGGAGGCAACAAGGATTTGTGTGTGACTGGTGTGCCTATTTCGGGGTGTGGGGTGTGTTGTTGCAGTACCTGTGACGACCTGGCTTGTCCAGGGCGCCACATTCCCCCTTGGTTAAATGCAGACCGTCCGCGGGCTGCCCGTCCACCACCGGTTTTATTTTTGTAAAACTGTAAAAGAGGTAGAAAACATGTAAACAGTTAACACAAGTATTTTTTTTTTTTTAAACTTCCCTTAACGGGAGGCACGGTACTTTCAACGTTACAACACATTTTATTAACAGTCGGCTTCCGCTCTCTCCCGCCCAAACAACCTGGCCCTGATGCTGCCCCTAAGAGGTGTGTAGCACCCCTTGACCCCAGTCCATATCCAGGCTGCCCGAGCGGGTGCGGGTACGGTATTTCATACCCTATGGTCTTTTCAGGGGTCCCACGTCCATGGGGAACCCCTGACCCCCGGAGGATGGCCACCGGTCCAGGTGGTGGCCGGGCCCCAGCCTACTCTGCTGCGGGCCCTTCCTCCAATCTGCCTCTCCGGAGGCGGCAACGGAATTAAGCCACTTATTTACATTCCACAAGTTTGTGGTTGACCTGCAAGTTCTTGGGCGTGTCCGTAAGTAGTTCCTTACGCACGGTGCAAAGGGTCCCTACGGGGACAAACTTGCCGGCAACGGCCGGTTCAATCACGGTTGACAATCAGGTTAACATCTCGGTTGATTCCTTTTCATTTAACAGGTTACGGTACTGGTGGTCCCAACAGGGACAACGGTGCAACGGAGGGACCGCTGACTTACTTTAGATCCACAACACAGGCCGGATGAGGGGGCTGGGCCGGTGCTTGGGCCTCCTGGCCTCCTCTCAATTTGGTATCCAGGGCAAACCAGCCCCTCTCTCCACAGTGCTGCGTGTAAGTAACTAAGTCACCTGGGAGCAGGTTGCGGCCCGGGTGGTCCTTTGGCAGGTGGGCATTAACGTCCCGACGGGCCACAAAGACTTCGGCCTCCAGGCCCGGCTCGAAGATAAATCCATACCCCCGACGGACATCGAACCCTCTCACTTGCCCTTCGTGGATCCGGCCCGGAACCCGGAAGGCAGATCTGCGGAGGCTCTCCTTTTCTTGGATGGTGCAGGCTATCAGCACAGCCCTCCGCTTTTCCCTCTCCGCAATTTCTCGGCCCAGCGGGGTCGGTTCCCTGTCCCAGTAAGGGGCTACTGCGTGCCCCTGCGCGCGGGTCGGGCCCCGCTGGATTTCCACCCCACCACTGGCGTCCTCTGTGGAAGATCCCGCGGTGTCATGGCCTGGGGTGCTGCCTCACAGCAACGACCCGGTGCTGCCTTAGCCGAGGCGTGGGGGATGGGTACAGGGGTCCTCTCACGCTGGACCTCCGCCTCCTCCTGCACGGGACATACCGCCGGTGCTGGAACAGAACTATTCACGGTCACTGCGAGTGCCACCGGTACATCTTCGCCGGCGGACAATGTCTTTGGCAACTTCCAGGGAAGCAGTTCAAGGCGGCTACGGGCTTCTACTGCAGGTCGGTCCGCTTGGGCGGACGGGCAGGGTTCCGCTACCGGTTGTGCGGGTAGCGGGCCTAGTGGCGGGGCGGTAGCTGCTATCACGGGTAGCGGGGGAGGCAGCAGGGTGAGCGGGCGCAGGCCGGGCCCCTCAGCCGCAGCGGCCGATCCCTTGGGAATACAGGGGCATGGGTCGCTTACCCGCTCCACCAAATCTTCCTCCACCTCGCGTCTCCGTATAGCTGCCACCACGTCCGCCATGTCGGCCTCCCACTCCTCCAGGAGGAGCTGCATTCGGACCTGCAGGCGGCTGCTCAACTGGACGGTCCGGACTTCCACCCACGCTGCGGTACCAGGCGCAGGCGCGGGGACTGCGGTGTTACCGGACGGACTGTGCATCTTGGCAGTGGTATCTTCCAGGAACCAAATATGGCCGCAGAATCCTGGTGTCCCTGCTTTTATAGCCGTGGTTTACATGTGGCCAGACGCCATCCGCCCCCCCTTGGTCTTTTCTCAGCACCTCCTCTTCAGGGGTGGAGCTTCGGCTTTCGCGCCTCCACTGCTCAAGAAGACGCTCGAGCGGGAAAGTCTTCGCGCCCAAGATGGCGGCTTCTGAAATTTTTAGGCCGGACGCCGCCGGCGGGACACAAGGTGCACTTCTACCAGCCGGCAGAACGGTAAGATCCTTTTCGTGACGCCAAGTTGTCGCGGGCGGGGAGGGCGCTGCACTCACCACGCTCGAGTCCGGCGTTGCTGCGGCTGCTGCTCGGTGGCTCGAGCGGTGGGTCGGATCCGGGGACTCGAGCGGCGCTCCTCGCCCGTGAGTGAAAGGGGGGTAGTTTGGGGAGTTGGTCCGTGACGCCACCCACGGTTTGTGGTGAGGTTGGGACACCACCGCTGCTCTGGACGGGGATCCCGGGAGAGATGACAGGGAGCAGCCGAGATGTTTCTCTCCCCTCCGTGGGTAGGGGGGTTGGCGGTCCCGGGGCCCGGTGAGGTGTCGGGGAGGCAGGGTTGGCGAGGTGCAGGGTCGCTGGGGCAGCGCGGTGCCAGATGGCACAGTGGTACTCACTCAGCCAAGAATGGATACAGAGTCTCCGGTAAAACAAACGGCTGGATGGACGGGTCCCGTAGCCGGCTGCTGTGTCACTCCCGGAAGGTTGGTGGTGGCTGCCTTTCCCTGCACCTGTTGTGTATCTTCGGTCCCGATGGCTTCCCACCGGTAACCCGCTCCCCAGCTTGGAAATGTGCCGGAGGAGCCCCTTTTTGCCCGCAGGCTCTGGCCCTGGGAATTCTAGCCTTGGCGGTAGCTGTTTTTCCCTTTCTTTCTCTGTTTGGACAGTTGCCTTCAATCGGGTCTTTGCTGCTAGGAAACCCCGGAGGTTCCGGTCGCTAACGGATTTGACCTGTTTAACGGCAACTCCAAGCCTGGTCAGGGTCCGCAGGCCCTGCCGGTTTGTGCTGGCTTCTCTTCGCTGCCCGGTTCGGTACCGGCGGGCCACCGCCTGTCCCCGGTCCTACTGTTCCGCGTCGATCGGGCTCTCCTGCAGACGGCCACCACCGTCTGACAACCTTGCTCTCAGTGTCCGGGTCACGTACCCGGACACGGTCAGTCTGCTCCTCTACTACTACTTCACTCCTTCTCCTTCACTCTCACCAACTGATCTCTCTCCCTCTCTCTCTCTCTCTCACTTCCTTTTCCCGCCTCCAGGACTGTGAACTCCTCAGTGGGTGGGGCCAACCGCCTGGCTCCACCCCACCTGGTGTGGACATCAGCCCCTGCAGGGAGGCAACAAGGATTTGTGTGTGACTAGTGTGCCTATCTAGGGGTGTGGGGTGTGTTGTTGCAGTACCTGTGACGACCTGGCTTGTCTAGGCCGCCACACTGGGCTGCGAGCCAAAGGCCCACCAGTAACACTGACTTTGGGAGCCCACTGTTTAGCCACATACTGTACAAATATTACATTAAAGGGGATGTCCATTCTGAAATTATGAGTCTGCAGTTACTCTATGTGACTGCAAACTTATGAATCCTCCGAGAGTACACACTGAGCACTGCGAGGACTGCCGGTTTCTGAGCCAGAAGTGGCAGCCACGTGACTTCAATTGTGCGCTATGCATGCTCCTGGCCAGAAGCTGACTAGTGTGTGTGGCCTCACTTAGCACAAGTGCATGGACTGGGCATGTCCAACTAGTGGCTGTGGCCGTCTAGTAGGTTTGTCTTTGCTCAAAACGTTTGCATAGTGTGAACTGCGCCCACTAGACGGTCACGGCCACTGGTTGGACACATCCACTCCATACACTTGTATTGAGGAAGGCTGCACTCACTAGTCGGAGTCTGAATGGGAACATGCATAACACACAGTTGCAGTCACGTGACCTCCATTGCCAGCTCAGACACCGCCGAATCCTCACAGCGCACAGTCCGTGTGTTGGGAGAATTCACAAGTCTTCAGACACATTGAGTTGATTGCAAACTTACCATTTTAGACCGGACAACCCCTTTAAAATCATTCACAAATTTACCTCTGATTAAATATCATGATAAAGTAGGTAGTTTGTGGAATGAATGATAAGATGATGATTGTGTCTGTAAATGATGAATCAAATGTATTGATTCAATTTTTTCTCATCTATAGAAGGTGGAGGGCTGCCTCACGTATAAGGGCCCATCAGGAGATTCCCTTGTCCAAGCCTGGTTATGGATGCATAAGACTCATTAGTACTCATGGTTATTGTCAGGCCCGGACTGACAGGCGGGAGGGGCGGGACTTCTCCCGGTGGGCTGGCTGGTGGAGGGCTGGGGGGGCCGCCCCCCGCCTCTCCCGCACTGCCTGCTGTTTAAAATTATTTTGTGGCTGCCGCCACCCGCCGGCCGCCACTATAGCGGCGGGGTCCGGTGAGCGGCCCCCGCTGCCAATTTTCAATGCTGCTCATGATGACAGTGCATTGCTGACGTCATCACATGGCGCGCAGACACACGTCGGGTACCGGTAAGCGCCCCACGAAGCCGAAGATGAAAAGTTTTATCAATGTGGATGAGAAGGGAGGGGAGGGGATTAGGGCACAAGATGGGTGAAAGGGGCACAGCTTTGCAAAAGAAAGTGGAGGGAGTACTTTATACAGATGGACAATGTGTGTGTCTGTGTATGAGGCCTGGCTGTGTGTGTGTGTGTGTGTGTGTGTGTGCGTGTGTGTGCGTGTGTGTGCGTGTGTGTGTGTGTGTGTGTCTATATGAGGCCTGGGTGTGTGTGTGTGTGAGGCCTGGGTGTGTGTGTGTGAGGCTTGGGTGTGTGTGTGTGTGTGTGTGTGTGTTTGTGTATGAGGCCTGGCTGTGTGTGTTTGTGTGTGTGTGTGTATGAGGCCTGGCTGTGTGTGTGTGTGTGTGTGTGTTTGTGTGTGTATGAGGCCTGGCTGTGTGTGTTACTGATAAACAATGCAATCCGTTTGGCGGATTCCGTTGTTTCCCATAGACTTGTATGAGTGGCAGATTGCGACTGATGCCCTTGCGTTGCATCCGCCACCCGGCTGATCAGTTGTGGAACGACTGACCGTTGGGCGGCAGGAACGCAGCATGTAACGTTTTTTGAGCAGCGGAATCCTTATGTTTTCACTGCGCATGCTCAGATCTTGTGTTTAATCATTCAAATGACTGTCTCTCTCGGCGGCCGAACAATCAGCTGATCTCCCGGCGGCCGGCTTCTGTGAGCGATCAGCTGATCTCCCGGCCGCCGGCTTTTGAGAGCGATCAGCTGATCTCCCGGCGGCCGGCTTATGAAAGCGATCAGCTGATAGTTCACAATAGCCAGCCACCAGGAGATCAGCTGATCGCTCTCAAAAGCCGGTCGCCGGCTTTTGAGAATGATCAGCTGATCTCCCAGCGGCCGGCTAATGAGAGCGATCAGCTGATCATTCTCTCTCTCGTTTTACAATGGAATCCGCTTTCTCATGACAATGAATTCCATTTCTTGTCACCCGTTGTACAACGCATCAGTCACAAGCATCAAGCAACACAAGTGACTGATGCAAAACAACGGAAATGTGAACATAGCCTATGATGGAGAGGGGCAGTCTGGGGGGGAATATGATGGATAGAGGCAGCGTGGGGGGAATATGATGGAGAGAGGCAGCCTGGCGGGGGGGAATATGATGAAGAGGGGCAGCCTGGGGGGAATATGATGAAGAGGGACAGCCTGGGGGTAATATAATGGAGAGGGGCAGCGTGGGGGGAATATGATGGAGAGGGGCAGCCTGTGGGGGAATATGATGGAGAGGGACAGTCTGGGGTGAATATAATGGAGAGGGGCAGCCTGGGGGTAATATAATGAAGAGGGGCAGCCTGTGGGGGAATATGATGGAGAGGGGCAGCCTCGGGGGAAATATGATGGAGAGGGGCAGTGTGGGGGGAATATGATGGAGAGGGGCAGCCTATGGGGGAATATGATGGAGAGGTTCAGTTTGTGGAGGGGATATTTTGTGAAGGAAGCACTGCAATTAAGTTTTCAGGAGTGCAGAATAGGAGACATTTATGGGGCAGTATAATGATACTTTTATTTTTAACAGCGCCATGTTGGGAAGTGTTGAAGAAGGTGGAGAAGAGGGAAATCTGGACACATGAGCACTGTGCGCGACATCTCATCATGGCGTCTTTACTTCATGGAGACACAAGGTACGGGAACAACTCTGATTTGAGATTACATCACCTATAAGGTACCTGCATGTAAATCATTTTGATACTGCCTGAATCTCATCAGTACTGTGGTTCCTCTATGCTCCGCTGTCTGATGATGCCTGATAACAATCACCAACTCACAGCATCTCCTTACCATTTTTCAGGACAACCTGGGAGTTGGTTTGTACAATACAATTGTACATGGGGCTAAGGTTGGTTATTTATTCATGTTCTGATGGTAATTCTGGCTCTGCATTCATGTGCTGATGGTGGTTCTGGTGCTACATTTATGTGCTGACGGTGGTTCTGGCGTTGTATTCATGTGCTGACCTTGGTTCTGGCTTTGCATTCATGTGCTAACGGTGGTTGCGGTGTTGCATTTATGTGCTGACCTTGGTTCTAGCTTTGTATTCATGTGCTGAAGGTGGTTCTGGCTGTGCATTCATGTTCTGAGCTTGGTTCTGATGCTGCATTCATGTGCTGATGGTTCTTGCACTGCATTTATGTACTGATGGTGGTTCTTGAGCTGCATTCATGTACTGAGGCTGATTCTGGTGCTGCATTTATGTACAGATGGTGGTTCTGGTGCTGCACTTATGTAATGACAGTGGATCTGATCTTGTACACATTTAACAATCCAAAACAAGCTTCATGGCTTCAAGTTAAAATGTAAAAAAAAAAAATCTTCAAAACTTTGTTTTGAGATTATGAGGAGAATTTGACGAGATTCTTATCCAAAAACAGTGTAAATTAGCGTATGTTCATATTGATTTTTTGAGCAGAAACTGAGCATAATCACACCAAATCCTCATTAAATCCTTACAAACTTTATTCCAGGGATGCATTAATGTACTCATGGTGGTTCTAGTGATGTATTCATGTAAGTGCCCCTAACATGATACTAACTGCTCACATCCTCTTGATGTCTGATGCTTCCTTTTTGTTATAAAAATTATAAACTGCTGTTATGTCTGCTGTCTATAATTGATTGGTTGCAGCGCCGTCATTGTTACGTGATATCAGCGTTGCAGACAATAGCAGGCCTGGGAGGGAAAATAAAGCATTTTGTTTTCAAACAATCAATCAATCCAGGGAATGGGTTTCCAAAACCGGGAAACCACTTTCAGGGCATTTTTTTTTGACCATCTTTTTTTTTTCTTTCAGTGTTTTCTCATTGTTTTTGTCACATTTCTTACTGCGCTTATAAGAAAAAGCAATGGTAAAACCCAATAAAAAAGACGTCCAGGCATCTTCCGAGCCTTCCTATTAACCTGCATAGTAAAGTACAGAGCGTCTTCCGAGTGGCAAACACCAGAAGAATGGAGCAGTCACTGCTTTTAATCACTTGGTGGTTTTAGAAACCTGAACTGGTTAAAAGATGCTGAAAATCCTGAACACAACGAGTAGATGCATATGGTCATTCCAGTATTTTTCATAGTGGTTTCCATGGTGGGATCTGCCCCCAAAAAATGTCATTGCACCTTCCCTAAGTGGTATGCACCCAAAATAATCACCAGTGAAAACTACAGCTTCCTTCCATTCCCCCTTTCCAAAAAAGCAAAGTTATGGGTCTCAGAAATTGGTGGAAAAAAATCTGATTTTGTATCCCTGCCCTTCAGCAATATGAAGAAGCCACTGCACTATGGAGGGCAGCATCCTCTTCATTATCTATGAGCTCTGTAGGGAAAATAGCAGCAAATAAAGCAATAAATAGGACTGTAAGTTGGTTACAGCTGTGACTACATGTTATATGGTCGTGTTACACAATCTACAAGTGCACAAAGATATCACACATTCACCACGCGACAAGTGGGCCTGTGTACCCCCAAATGCCAGGGCTGAATGTGAGTCCCAGTCCGGCCCTGGTTATTGTCCAGTCATATAAATAGTTACTGTAAGAAATATTGCTGAGAAAAGTGATTGCTGACAATGCTAGAAAGATATCAAAATTGCCAGATCAGAGTGTCCATTATGTACTCCGTCCACTGTGGAAAATGCCTACAATGTGCACCTAAACATCACAACTGAACTATGGAGCAATGAAAGCAGATAGCCTGGACTGATGAATCACAATTGCTTTCTTGGATGCACAATTAAGAAGAGGGTACCCTGGCGATATGCTGTGGGCTACCCCTGGAAAAATATTGGACTTGTGGATGTTCCTCTGACACATACCATCTATTTAATCATTTTTTTAACAGTATGCCCTAACGGCAAGTCTTTTTGAGAAGGATATTATGACTTATCATTCTGCAAAATTTATATAGGAATAGTTTGGAGAAAATGACAAAGATTTCAAAGTTTTGTAGAGGCCTCCAGACTTCTCAGATCTCAGTCTCATCTTTGGAATGTGCTGGTGAAAGTAATCCAGTCTACGGAGTTCTCATTTCTTAACTTGCAAGACTTAAAGAGTTGCCAGACATCTTGTGGCGAGCATTTTTGGCCAAAAGCTGTTATGACAGCACAAGTGTTCCTATATAATATTAGGTGTTAATATAAATGATAACAGTAGAAATACTGGGGACATTTGGCCCAAAATGTTCATGCCTTTTCATACTATGGTGTACTCTCCTTAATATCTGTTTACGCAGGCAGACCATAGTATAGGATGTCAACTGAATGAACTAGATCTTACAGTATACAAAGTAAAGTGCCCACGGGGGGTCTGGGAGATTACTCATCACTGGGCCAGTGCAGAGGGTGGGATGTCACTGCGGCCAGGCCCGGCTCCGTGACAATGGCGGTGTAAATAAAATAGGGGATGATGATGGGGATAGTAGTTATTCGTGATGCCACCTGTGGTGTGCGGCTAAAACGGAGCCGCCGTTGCAGGAGGGGACCTCTGGGGCAGATGGTAGCGCAGCTAGGTTGGTGCAGCTCTCCACTGGCAGAGCTCTGGCCATGGGGAGGTTGGGAGTAGTAATAATCTTTCATCGGAGCACAGGGTTGGAGGTGGTGAAGAAAGGGAGCAACACAGGGGTTGCAATAAAAGTTCTTTACTCACTGAGATGTCACTGCCTTTTGACTGCCGGACACCATTATAATGGGCTCCAGTCGATTCTGGATAGTTCGGAGGCCAGAACCGGTGTTTCTTTCTGTGAGTTCTTCCTACTTGCGCTGTGTTGTGGGAGTCCCTGCAGCTTGAGGCTATGCTGGGACCCGAGTCCTTGGATTGGCTCCGTTCCTGTCCCGTATGGCAGGCAGAACGAGTCCGTTACTGGTGCCGCTCTTTTGTCACGACTCCTGCCTCTAGAATGCTGCTGTTCCCCGGACACTTTGTGTGGACCAGAAGGCTTGAAATTCTCTGCCCGGCGGATTCTGCTGGTGGGACAGGAAGTGCCCATCAGCCTAGGGTTCTGCACCCTGCTTTCTGTGCGCTCGGTCCTGAGGGAGCTATGGTGCAGGTCTCCGCTCAGCGACCGTGTTCTCCCCATGTCTCACTTGTTCTTTGTCTGTGGTTGAGTGGGTGTGTGTCTGTCACCTTACTCCAGTATCTCCAGCTCCTATCCCAGGGTTGCTTAACTAGTGGGCAGGAGGTCCACTACATTAGTGATGGCCACCCCCTAAGTCCCTACCCTAGCCCAGTCCCAGTGAGAGGGCAACTAACTATGTGTGGTGGATTGTGGTTGTTACCGGCAATGACCTCTTCCTTACCCAGGATGAATACTGCACCTCTGGTAAGGTGCAGTACCCTGTGGCGACAGAAGCCTCAGGGGAGCCACACTCCCCCACAGTGAATCCCAGCACGTCTGCAAGCTGATAATGGGTATGACTGCAAATTTTTGTGATGCTGTAAAACATTAACATTTCTTCCTTTTAAGGAAGGTATGGTTAATTAAATGTTACAAATGCTTATATTTTCTACATTAAGACAGATAAAACTCTTGGTTCCATAAAATGCAATAAAACATTCACTTTTGCACCTTGCATTACTTCAATCAAGTGCAACAATTTTATCAGAAGACAACAATATGGGGGTTACCTGCCTCAAACCCCCAACGTAGGCTCTGGGCTTAGTTAAGAGCATTGCAGACCACTCTTCATTGCTTGTGCACGCACAACAGGTTATGGGATCCTGTGGTCTCATTAATTTTGTAGGGTGCACAATAGATGCTAACTATTTACAAGGTAGTCCTGGCCACACCTAGTCCAGTGGCCCAGATGTCCATTTCAACACAACATTTTTACTATGTATTATTAATATTCAGGAACCAATCAACTATTTACATATCAGCACTTCACTCCTTTCTGGCTGTTGGTTCCTGAGGGCTGATTCCTGCCCCCAGGTTCGGTCCACTCATGGGACATCCTCAGGCATAATGCCCCGCTTTGTCACAGTGGCGGCAATTGGCTGCCCATTGGCGTCATAACGATCAGGAACCTGGGGCAACGGGTTTCGTCCTCGCCACCGCCAGGGAAGATCATCAGCACTGGAGGCCAGTTCGATAGTTGCCAGTTGCCGAGCCCCCTACTGAGATTGCAGTACCTTGGTTAAAGTAGCCATTCCTCGCATCAGCTCCAGGACCTGGAGCCACAATTCAGTGATGGAATCTCCCCTTAATTTCTGCTCACTAGCTCCCACCATCGCCCAAGTTGCCAGTACTACCTCCGGTTCTGATACTGCAAAGGACTGACGAGGCTCAGTATCATGGAGAGTCGATTCCCCTAACACCCGGAAGGCCCGATCTTTAAACTCTGCGAAGCTGAGGTCTGGATTCTGCAGGGTCATGATGCGCAGATGGGCTCAATGTGCGTCGGACATGAGTCCCTCTATGAATTGGTCAGTTAACAGTCGGTCTTCATCCCTCACTCCATCAGGATCTACCTGCCGAAGAGCTCTCATGGCCTTTTGAAGGTTTAAAGCGTAGTCCCGTACGCTGTCCTTCATTTTTTGTTTGCACCCGTAGAAGCTCATTTTGATCTCGGCTGCCATGTGGGTATCGATGGTATCTTTCAGCTTAGCCAAGATTTGCCTCACTATCCTCTTTTCTATCTCCGGCCAGGATCTGACCTCCCGCCGCGCTACCCCGGTCAGCTAGCTGATTAAGATGCTAGTTTTCTGGCTTTCAGCCAGGGGGTACACTCGGAACAAGCTGTACAGTCCATCTTTGAAGTCAGTGAGAGTATATGCCTCCCCCAAGTACTGAGGTAGCCATGACTAGTGTTGAGCCACCCCCTAGTGTTCGAGTTTGGTTCGGTTCATCGAACGGCAGGTGTGTTCGGCGAACGTTTGACGAACACCTTTGAACCCCATTGAAAACAATGGCAGGCAAACACAAACACATACAAACACATTATACATGTACACATACAGTTAATAAATATTGTCATTATACTTACAGGTCCCCCGATGCATCCTGCAGACTCTGTCTCCCGCCGCTTTTCCTTCCGATCATCGCTGCGCCCTCCCGGTAACCAGCACTGATGATAGGACCTTCTGTGATGTCGCCATAGCATGTGACCAGTCACGTGTCTATTATCTCATTGACTACAGACTGACTGGTAACATGGCTAGACGTCATGCTAGGTCCTGTCAGTGCATCTCTCCGGTACGCGGTGCTCGTTTGAGCATCTCCGTGTACCGGCGAGATGCTTGGGCACATGCTTGGTTCCCTGTTCTTGCATGTCGCCTCTCTTTACAGAGACAGCCCACATGCAAGGACTGAATGCCACAGCCGGTGAATAGCGGCACTGGGAATCAGGTGATCGGAGATCACCGTTACTATAGTAACCCGCCTGTCAGATTACTATTTCAACAGTGGCAGCGGTGACGTCACCGCTTACAACCCGCAGCCTCTGCTCACTCACTGAGTGATTAGACTGCATGGGAGCAGAAGCGTCTTCCTCCCATGCAGTGCTGTCTGATGTAGCAGAGCTGCATGGGTTGAAGGAGAAAGAATACAAAAGACCAGGATCGTGGAGGGGTGAGAGGGAGTAATAAACATGGAATCTCTAAGTGTGTCTGTGTATTTATTCGTATTAAAGTATTTTTTCTCTGTGTGGTGTCTTTTTTTTAACCCTTAATTGGAGATTCTTAATGGCCGCGTCAAACTTGCCTGATATTAAGAATCTCTGGCTTAATACTAGCTAGTAAAACAAAGCTAGTATTAACCCATTATTACCCAGTGAGCCACCCATCACCAGGGCAGCTGGAAGAGTTGGATACAGCGCCAGATGATGGCGCTTCTATGAAAGCGCCATTTTTTGGGGCGGCTGCGGACTGCAATTTTCAGCAGAGGGGCCCAGAAGGCTCGGGCCAACCTGTGCTGAGGATTCCAATCCCCAGCTGCCTAGTTGTACCTGTCTGGACACAAAAATGGGCTGAAGCCCATGTCGTTTTATTTTTTTTTTTAATTATTTCATGAAATTCATGAAATAATTAAAAAAAGGGCTTCCCTATATTTTTAGTTCCCAGCCGGGTACAAATAGGCAGCTCGGGGTTGGGGGCAGCCATGCCTGCCTGCTGTACCATGCTAGTATACAAAAATATGGCCAAGCCGACGTCAATTGTTTGGTGGGAAAAAAACTCCTGCATACAGTCCTGGATGGAGAATACTGAGCCTTGTAGTTCTGCAACTGCTATCTGCTCTCCTGCATACACTAGTGAATGGAGCATGCTGAGCCTTGTATTTCTGCAGCTGCTGTCTGCTCTCCTGCAAACACTAGTGAATGGAGCATGCTGAGCCTTGTAGTTCTGCTCCCCCTGTCTCTCCCTCCAGCATACAGTCCTGGATGCAGCATGGAGCATGCTGAGCCTTGTAGTTCTGCTCCTCCTGTCTCTCCCTCTAGCATACAGTCCTGGATGCAGCATGCTGAACCTTGTAGTTCTGCAGCTGCTGTCTGCTCTCCTTCATACACTAGTGGATGAAGTATGCTGAGCCTTGCAGTTCTGCTGCCCCTGCCTCTCCCTCAAGCATACAGACCAGGGAGGAGGATGCTGAGCCTTGTAGTTCTGCAGCTGCTGTCTGCTCTCCTACATACAGACAGACAGCAGACAGCAGCTGCAGAACTACAAGGCTCAGCATACTCCATCCAGGACTGTATGCAGGACTTTTTTGCCCCCCAAAAAATTACGTGGGCTTCGCCATGTTTTTGTATGCTAGCCAGGTACAGCAGGCAGCTACGGGCTGCCCCCAACTCCCAGCTGCCCATTTGTACCCGGCTGGGAACCAAAAAAATAGGGAAGCCCTTTTTTTTTTAATTATATCATGAATTTTATGAAATAATTAAAAAAAACACCTGACGTGGGCTTCGCCCAATTTTTGTGTCCAGCCAGGTACAACTAGGCAGCTGGGGATTGGAATCCACAGTGCAGGGTGCCCAAGCTTTCTGGGCACCCCTGCTGCGAATTGCAGTCCGCAGCTGCCCCAGAAAATAGTGCTTTCATAGAAGTGCCATCTTCTGGCGCTGTATCCAACTCTTTCAGCTGCCCTGGTGACGGGTGGCTCACTGGGTAATAATGGGGTTAGGGCTAGCTGTATATTATCAACTGGCCCTAAGCCCGAAATTCATGGTGTCATGCCAATATTAGACATGGCCACCGTGAATTTCTAGTACAGATAAAAAAAACACAACACAGAAAAATACTTTTATTAGAAATAAAACACAACACATATAGTGACTCCATCTTTATTGAAATAAAGAACCCCCCTCCGCAGTTATCCTGGGTCAAGGGTCCCCCGCCGTCCAATCCGGATCCAATATCATCTGATCAGTTTGCTGGAAGGCAACGCGATCAGATGATGTGTCAGGTTCAAGGGCCTGAATCACATGACACAGCAGCTGATTGTATAAATGGCTTTTATACAGTCAGCTGATGCATCAGTGCAAAAACCCCCCCCCCCAAAAAACTACACACTTCTGTGCAGACTCCTGTCCGACAGCAGCAGCTGATAGTTTAGCCGGCCGGGCGGTAAAAAGCTGGCCTCACCGCTCGACTTATAGTGTCAGCTGATTCCGTCAGGTGACCGCATCAGCTGGTCATCGCCAGGTCTGAGAGAGAGAAAAGAGAGAGAGAAGAGAGAAAAAGAGAGAAAAAGAAAGAGAGAGGAAGAGAGAGAAAGAGAGAAAAAGAGAGAGAAAGAGAGAAAGAGAGAAAAAGAAAGAGAGAGAAAAAGAGAAAAAGAGAGAAAAAGAAAGAGAGAGAAAGAAAAAGAGAGAAAAAGAGAGACAAAGAGAGAGAGAGAAAAATAGAGAAAAAGAGAGAGAAAGCAGCCTCATTCTGGTAACTGCTCTGATTTTAGAGGTGTGTCCCACGGCTCACAGCTGATGACCGGCTCCTCCCCTCAGTGCATAATTAAATTAAATTCTAATTATAAATAAATAATAATTATAATTTAAAATTATAAATAAATTAAATTAAATTCTTTACCGGGACGGCAGGGACTTTAACACGTGAACTAATTCTCCTTAGGCGGCAGCTCTACCCATTGAGCCACTGTCTGTAATGAAAAGCATAGGAAGATTTGGTAATCTTTAGCTTTGTATTGCAGTAGAGAATCCAGAAGTGGATTATTCAGCTACAAAGAGGAGAGAGAGAGATAGAGAGAGAGAAAAAGAGAGAGCGAAAAAGAGAGAGAGCGAGAGAAAAAGAGAGAGAGCGAGAGAAAAAGAGAGAGAAAAAGAGAGAAAAAAAGAGAGAGAGAGAAAGAGAGAGAGAGAGAAAGAAAAAAGAGAGAGCGGAAGAGAGAGAGAGAAAAAGAGAGAGAGAGAAAGAGAGAGAGAGAAAAAGAGAGAGAAAAAGAGAGAGAGAAAGAGAGAAAAAGAGAGAGAGAGCGCTTCGGACCTGGATTGTTATTTGAGGATTAATAAAGAGGTAAATGAGGGTTTTTTTGTCTTTTATTCCAAATAAAGGATTTTTTCGGGTGTATGTGTTTATTTACTTTCACTTTCAGGTTAATCATGGAAGGTATCTCGGGGAGACGCCTGCCATGATTAACCTAGGACTTATTACCCCGATTGCCACCTCACCAGGGCAATTCGGGATGAGCCGGTTAGAGTCCCGGGACTGTCTCATCTAATGGATGCGCCAATTCCGGGCGGCTGCTGGCTGATATTGTTAGGGTGGTGGGCTCCCCATAACGTGGCGCTCCCCATCCTGACAATACCAGCCTCCAGCCGTGTGACTTTATCTTGGCCTGTATCCAAATTGGGGGGAATCGCAGGTTTTTTTTTTATTATTTATTTATTTATTTTACTGCACGATATAGACCCGCCTGCCGGCGGCTGTGATTGGTTGCAGTGAGACAGCTATCACTCATCGTGGGGTATGTCTGACTGCAACCAATCATGGGCGCCGGTGGGCGGGGAAAGCAGGGAATACCAGATTGAATAATGAGCAGCAGCCTTTTTTTAAAAGAAAAAAGCCGTCGAAGCTTTGTGACAGCTGTGCAGCGCCACGCCCGTGATCATCAGTGAGTAGGAAAGAGAGAGGGATTGTGCTGAGGACGCAGGACGCATGCAGATACGCAACATGCACACATAGCTTTACTGTGAAAAGCCACGCTTTTGGTGATCGAACCGTTATCAAATGGTAATTCGAACGGCCGAACTTGAATCAAATCGTTCGAGTTCCTCGAACGACTCGAACACCGGCCAAAATCACTCGAATTTGAAATTGGCGAATGGTTCGATTCGAACATCTCTAGCCATGACGCCCCCGGAAGGTATAGCATTGAGAATGGCAATACCGGCACTGCGGCTGAAGCTACCGAGATGGCCTGATCCTCCTCGATTGACATCTCTGACAAGCTCACCTATCTCTGGCAGCGGGACTCCTCTTTACGCGCTTCCCAGGGCTCCACCCATGATAACACGCCTCTCTTCTTCCCACGCTGCGCAGCTAATGGCGACCGTTGTTTTTGAGTGAACACTATACACAGTGCATTAGCCGCACAGTACCCGTGGTTGCGGGTACAAGATCTTGTTCGTGACACCAAGTTGACGTGCTCTGGGGGATTAATCGTCACCAGGCCGGTGCAGGGGATGGGATGTCACAGCGGCCAGGCCTGGCTTTGTAACCCCGGCTGTGTCAATAAAATGTGGGATGATGATGGGGATAGTAGTTATTCATGATGCCATCTGTGGTGTGCGGCTAAAATAGGAGCCGCCGCTGCAGGAGGTGTCCTCTAGGGCAGATGGTAGCGCAGCTAAGTTGGTGCAGCTCTCCACAGGCACAGCTCAGACCCCAGGGAGGTTGGGAGTAGTAGTAATCTTTCAGCGGAGCGCAGGGTTGGAAGAGGTGAAGAAAGGGAGTGACAAAGGGGTTGCAATCAAAGTTCTTCACTCACTGATATGTTACCACCTTTTTACTGCCGGACTCCACTGTCATGTGCTTTAGCCGATCCCAGATAGTTCGGAGGCCAGAACAGGTGTTTTTTTCTGTGAGTCCTTCCTACTTACGCTGTGTTGTGTGAGTCCCTGTGGCTTGAAGCTACGCTGGGACCCGAGTCCTTGGATTGGCTCCGTTCCTGTCCCGTATGGCAGGCGGAGCGAATCCGTTACTGGTGCCGCTCTTTTGTCAGGACTCCTGGCTCTATATGCTGCTGTACCCTGGCGTTTTGTGTAGGTCAGAAGACTTGAAATCCTTTCCCCGGCCGATTCTGCTGGCGGGAAGTGCAGTGCCCACCAGCCTAGGGTTCCGCACCCTGCTTTCTGTACACTCGGTCCTGAGGGAGCTATGGCACAGCTCTCATCTCAGCGACCGTGTTCACCCCACGTCTCACTTGTCCCTTGTCTGTGCTCAATTGTTTGTGTGTGTGTCTGTAGCCTTATTCCCCTGTCTCTAACTCCCCCCGGGTTGCTGAACTAGTGGGCAGGAGGTCCACTACATTAGTGATGACCAACCCCCAAGTAACTACCGTAGCCAAGTCCCAGTGAGATGGAAACTAACTGTGTGTGGAGGATTGTGGTGGTTACCGGCAATGACCTCTTCCTTACCCAGGATGAATACTGCACCTGTGGTGAGGTGCAGCACTCTGTGGCGACGGAAGCCTCAGGGGCACCACACATTCATAGACTGTCATTGTTCTTGGCAGCACAAGTTTTGTTTATACAATGTGCTGGCAAGCATGATGATCTTTTGAGAAGTCCAACAGATCATTTCACCATATGAACAAATGTTTTGCTCATTCCTCGGATGATCCTCAGCCCGTTTACACTAAAAGATTATTGTGAAATAAGTGGTCTTAAAAAGAGAGTCACTATTCCTCCCCTATAGAGCTATCTCATCAATCAGTAATATACAATACTATTATTATAATTATAATAATATTGAGGAAATCATATACATATTAAGCCATTGTAAGTACTGCAAAATAAGAAAAGCCATGAGATAATCTGTATACCAGTGTATTAACGAGGGAGGAACTTGAACCTATGTGTAATGCTTGTGGGTGCGAGTGGGAATAGACACACTGGACCATAGAGGGGGGCATAGCTTACCCTGGCATGGGAGGGGCTTAAATAAGCCCCTACTGGATATTCACCAGAGCCTCTGATGGTGAGGTTGGACTTGGCTGCTGATAGATATCAGGTGCCACTCCCAGGGCAGTGTCCGGGATGGTGATCGCTGAGCAGAGCTGGGTGACAGCAGGACAGGGTTGTAGAAACGGACTGGACGGGTGCTAGGAGTCAGATTGGGCTGACACAGGGACTAGACAGGACTGGAACAGGTACTCAGATACAAGCGGGTTCTGGAACACAGGACTGATACTGGACTCAGGAAGGCAGGTACTGGAAGGCACCAACATCAGGTACTGGCACAGGACATCAGATACTGGCAGAATAGCAGGCACTGGCATAGTCATCAGGTACTGGCACAGGTCATCAGGCACAGGAAATGAAGTACGGGCACAGGACATAAGATACTGGCAGGTACTGAACCACAGGTGAGGTTGATGCAAATACACAGATGAGGCTGGTGCAGTAACACAGGCAAGGCTGGTAATACTGCACTCATGATATGCTGGACCCTGCATAAGCCAGTTTCTGGATACGACAAACTCAGCAAGGACACCAGACTCAAGCACGACATACTCAGGCACCATACTCAGGCAGGAATTCAGACTCAGGCTGGTCACCAGACATCTGGCATGTCAATGTATATCAGGCAGGTCACCGGACTGCAGGCAGGACCACAGACTTCAGGTAGGAAAATGGACTCAGAAAGGTCACAGGAATGGGTGCAGGGTTCAGGCTGGTACCAGGACACAGGAGTAGACTCAGGAACACAGGCAGGAGAGGTCCAGGAACATAGACAGGACAGACACAGGTCCACAGGCTGGACGGGTCCAGGAATACAGGCAAAATGGGCTCAGGAGCTTCAGCAGACACAGAGCTGGTTACAGACAGGACTGGTGCTACATACAAGCAGACCAGAGCAATAGGATGAACCAACACAACAGGACTAGGCTGAGAGCCTAATAAGTTGCTCAAGCAATAGGCTGAGGACACCTTTTCAAGGTGTGCATGCTACACTTTTAAGAGACGGAAAGAACAACTGCACATCCTAAGCTTGAGACCAGTAAACCCAACAGGGCCTGAGGCCTAGGAACCTTGGTAGTAGCCGGGGCAGTAATGCATGTGGACAGCAGCAGAGGAGAATCGGCGTCTTCACTATGTGTGGGTGGCAACGCAGGAGAGCAGAGGACCACACAGCACATGGGCAGCCATACAGGTGAGCAGAGAACCACGCAGCACAAATATGGCCGTGCAAGAGAGCAAGGGACTGCTCAACACAAGCATGCCCGTCAGGACAAACACGCAGCCGAGGTGGTAATGGCATCGGTGTCACTGCTGGGTGGGGGAAGAGGGGAGCGCAGGGGTATAGGCGCAGAGATGCATTGGGATATTGGCGAACATAGAGTTAGACACTCCGGTGTTACATTCCAACAGTCAAAGTTTTGTAATATTTAGGCTGTTTGGAAAGGAAAAGATCACTTTATAAATATCTAGGATATAGTTAAAAATCTTTTGCTATAAGGGAAGTCCACTTCCTATCATGAATGTGTTACGTTACCCTTTGGTGACTTAACCTAATTGGACTTTCATTGACATATAACAGACACAGCCATGCCTCTTCCTCCTTTCCTCTCCACTTATCTCTCTGCCTGTCAAGATTTTACTATCTGTCTTTTTAACACTTGTACAGCAGAGATTATTGTCATCTGTCCTGATAAATGCTGGAATGTTAGAGATTGTACTTAAGTGTTGTCTTAAACTGGAGAATGGTTTTATAAGTTCTCTATTACAATCTATAACTGGTATAAGTATGTAGTTCTATTGTGACCATTTTATGTGCTCAAATCTTGCTGTCATCATAATTTTGCTTGTTGAGTGTTTTATATATATATATATATATATATATATATATATATATATATATATGTATACAGTGTATATAAATTACTCAATCTTATTGCTTTCCCAGGATAAGCGCTGTCACTTTTGTCTGGCATTTAATGATCCTAATTCCATAAGAAATACAAGGCTATTTGCTCTAGATACTATTTATCCCTTGCTACTAACTACTATGTTAATAGGCTGAGTGTAAGCATTTCACCTCTGACCCCAGACTGAACTCCATTTAGACCCTAGGAATATACTCCTGACCTTTACATTGTCAGAAACTTCACAAAGGATTCAATTAATTCCATTGTTTAATGATTCATAGGTGTGGTAAAAGTGAGACTTTGTGGACTGGTGGTTAATAATAATAATAATAATAATAATAATAATAATAATAATAATAATAATAATAATAACAATAATAATAGGCAATGGGTATAACAAGTAACAATGAATAGGCTTAATCAATTGTTTTTAAAATATATCAGATTTTCTTTCAGTATATGACAATACAATTGAGAGCAATGAATGAATAAAAGTAAATATGTAAATGAGAAATAAAATCAATAATTGTATGTGAACCAAAGATGAAGTTACAGGTATAAACTCACATCTGCACCACAAATAAATGGACTTCATGCGTTCTAAAGTAATTCATGAATCTTTATTAAACATTACTTAAAAGATAGCATTACAAACAGGGCCATAAAGGGTAATGAGAACAATATCAGCAGGGACCAGTGGAGGAGTGCCATACGATAAATCATGCTAGATAGCAATAACGGTGTAATTATAAAAATAAAGATATATAAGTATGGACTCGTGGAAGAGAATCAAATCACTATAGTAACAATATAAGCTGATATATGAAACAATGTAACATAATGCAGTTGATAAATAAATGGATAAGTAAAGTGCAAGTGCAATACAAATCACTTGATATCCAACAAAAAGAGGTATAAATAAGACAAGTGTGTCAGGTAAAGCAATAAATACAGTGCTGGCCAAAAGTATCGGCACCCCTGCAATTCTGTCATCGAATACTCAGTTCCTACTTGAAAATGATTGCAATCACAAATTCTTTGGTATTATTATCTTCATTTATTTTGCTTGCAATGAAAAAACACAAAAGAGAATGAAACAAAAATCAAATCATTGATCATTTCACACAAAACTCCAAAAATGGGCCAGACAAAAATATTGGCACCCTTAGCCTAATACTTGGTTGCAAAACCTTTAGCCAAAATTACTGCGAACAACCGCTTCCGGTAACCATCAAAGAGTTTCTTACAATGTTCTGCTGGAATTTTAGACCATTCTTCTTTGGCAAACTGCTCCAGGTCCCTGAGATTTGAAGGGTGCCTTCTCCAAACTGCCATTTTGAGATCTCTCCACAGGTGTTCTATGGGATTCAGGTCTGGACTCATTGCTGGCCACTTTAGTAGTCTCCAGTGCTTTCTATCAAATCATTTTCTAGTGCTTGTTGAAGTGTGTTTTGGGTCATTGTCCTGCTGGAAGACCCATGACCTCTGAGAAAGACCCAGCTTTCTCACACTGTGCCCTACATTATACTGCAAAATTTGTTGGTAGTCTTCAGACTTCATAATGGCATGCACATGGTCAAGCAATCCAGTGCCAGAGGCAGCAAAGCAACCCCAAAACATCAGGGAACCTCCGCCATGTTTGACTGTAGGGAATGTGATCTTTTCTTTGAATGCCTCTTTTTTTTTCCTGTAAACTCTATGTTGATGGCTTTTCCCAAAAAGCTCTACTTTTGTCTCATCTGACCAGAGAACATTCTTCCAAAACGTTTTAGGCTTTCTCAGGTAAGTTTTGGCAAACTCCAGCCTGGCTATTTTTATGTCTCGGGGTAAGAAGTGGGGTCTTCCTGGGTATCCTACCAAACAGTCCCTTTTCATTCAGACACCAATGGATAGTATGGGTTGACACTGTTGTACTCTCGGATTGCAGGGCAGCTTGAACTTGTTTGGATGTTAGTCGAGGTTCTTTATCCACTATCCGCACAATCTTGCGTTGAAGACGCCAATTTTTCTTTTCCTTCCACATCTAGGGAGGTTAGCCACAGTTGCATGGGCTTTAAACTTCTTGATGACACTGCGCACCGTAGACACAGGAACTTTCAGGTCTTTGGAGATGGACTTGTAGCCTTGAGATTGCTCATGCTTCCTTACAATTTGGAATCTCAAGTCCTCAGACAGTTCTTTGGTCTTCTTTCTTTTCTCCATGCTCAATGTGGTACACACAAGGACACAGGACAGAGGTGGAGTCAACTTTAATCCATGTCAACTGGCTGCAAGTGTGATTTAGTTATTGCCAACACCTGTTATGTGCCACAGGTAAGTTACCGGTGCTGTTAATTACACAAATTAGAGAAGCATCACATGATTTTTCAAACAGTGCCAATACCTTTGTCCACCTCCATTTTTATGTTTGGTGTGGAATTATATCCAATTTGGCTTTATGACAATCTTTTTTTTTTTCATTGAAGACAAATTAAATGAAGATAATAATACCAAAGAATTTGTGATTGCAATCATTTTCAAGAAGAAACTGAGTATTATCTGACAGAATTGCAGGGGTGCCAATACTTTTGGCCAGCACTGTAGATAAGGTGCTTATGCAGTATAGTATAAGTATACACTGAATGCAAAGTTCCAGTCAATAATTGTAACTAAACACTGCAGATAGACAAACATTCATACTGAAAGGTCCCCATGATGGCATCAGCCCCACTACATGTTTGTGCACTTCACTTATCTATTCATTCAAAAAAAGCACTTGCACTTTATATACCTGTTTATCCATTTTCTGTATTGTCACTATATATCGTTTATATATTTATTTTAGACTCATTCATATGCAGCTTATATTGTTACTATAGGGATATGATTTACTTATATCACTCTATTTTCATATGTATTTATACTATTATTATTACTGTTTAGCATGATTTATGTTTTAGTGCACCTTCACTGGTCGTCTCTAGGGAGGAGCAAACCCAAACGGTAAAGTTCAGGGTCTTACAGGGAACCAGGTGTCCCAGTTTTGGACTCAAACACAGACACAGACTTTTAAAATAAGTCCATGTACGAGTTCAGCGTTTGGGTACTGTTCGTATGCTAATAATATATTGAAATACTGCAGCGCAGCCAATCAACAAGCCAATCAACAAGTTTTACTGCATGCGGAAGTTGCCTGAATGGTGTTGTGAATAATAAAGAAAAAAAGCAGTGCCGGTGAAGCAGACAACTGAGGACTGCAACCCTCAGCTATCAGCTGTAACTTGCCTGCTTATCAAAAATAATGGGAATCCCACGCTGTTTTTTTAAATTATTTAAATATATTATTTAAATAATGCCGTTGGGTCCCTCTGGTTTTGATAACCATCCAAGGTAAAGCAGACAGCTGGGGACTCGTATTATCAGGCTGGGAAGGCCCATGGTTATTTGGCCCTTCCTAGCCTAAATCTAACAGTCCCAGCTGCTCCTAGAAGGGGTGCATCCATTAGATACCCCAATTCAGACACTTTGCCAGGCTCTTCCCGGTTGCCCTGGTGCAATGGCAATCGGGGTAATACTTTTGGGATTGATGTCAGCTGGGAATTGTCAAGCCCAGAGGTAAATAATGGAGAGAAATTAATTAGACACCCCCATTACTAACCCAGTAAGCATAGAGTTAAAAAAACCTCACACATAAGGGATAAGTTTATTTGAATAAGCACTCCCCACACTCCCTTGTTCACCAATTTGTAAATTAAAAACAAATCCTTTTTAAAAACAAAATTTTTTAAGGTAGAAACAACTTATCACTTATTGTTTACATAAGCATACGTGCAGTACCATGACCGTGGTTTAGTAGTTGGCACTACTACTTTCAACACTGGGATCCTATGCTTAAACACCACCAAGGACAACATCTGCCAGGAGTTAAGATGTTGTCCCCGTGTTTCTGTGCATTTCCTCCCACACTTCAAAGACATACTCAGAAGGATTTTAGATTATTAGCACTAATGGCGACAGTGATGATGATGTTTGTAAAACACAATGTAATTAATGGTGCTCTATAAGCAAGTAAAATAAGTCTTAATACAAGACTTTTTGGTTGATTTATGCTTTATGTTTTTTTGTACTTTATAGTTAAACAGGGCTATAGCATTTAATATATAGCCATATTAAAGAAGCACAGCCATCAAAGTTTTTATCTTCTTAATATATATATAACAATCAACATATAAGGCATTGTGTAATTACAATTACTCATTTTGCCTTTCTACACAGTTAATTCTTTTTTCTCTGCTCTATATAGAGACAGGAAGTCTCTTTTATCTGCATGAGTCATTCCCCTGTTCAACTTCTGATCCAGCTGTTTCCCTTCTTTGCTTGTCCCCCTTGCCATTGACTTTTGTAGTGATGACTCATGTAGAGAAAATAGGCTTTGTGTTTCTGCACAGACTGTAGAAGGATTCACCTGGTTTGCTTTTAATCGCATGATGTCATAGACCAAATGGAAAACAGAAGAATTAACTGTATAGAAGGGCAAAATGATCAATTGAAAGTACATAGCGCTATATAATATAATAATAATAATAATAATAATATTTATTCATTTATATAGCGCTATTAATTCCACAGCGATTTACATACATGGACAACGCTGTCCCCATTGGGGCTCACATATGATGACTGCAATCTATAAAGAGGATACACATTTTGATGGGAGTGCTTCTTTAAGCACAGGCAGTGGCATAGTAGAGTGGGCCCCTAACATACTTAACCATATCTACATCTATGGTGGAGGACCCTAATCATAGGTAATAATAGTGGATAAAGAGGCACCACAACACATGACCATGCTGTAACTAGAAAAAAATCGCTATGCAAAAACCAAGACTGATATTTCTGCTATACAGTTACCATATAGTGGTAGCTGCGGTTCAGAACATATTAAGAGATTAGAGTACAGTTATAGATAGTCATTTATCACTGAGGTTCTTTCTGATGGAATTGTTCACTTTTCCTATTTTTTCTCTTTGGCTCAGACCGACACAGCAACTTCTCCACCTACAACTCGTCTGTAGTGTTTACATACAATTGACTTCCCACATTTCCAGCACTAGTTCCATGCATTCCTATCCTACACAAACACCCCATCCTGCTGATACCCCATTGCTGAGCCTGCTACTGCTGTGTTTGTCCCAATTCCTGCACCTGCTATGTGGCATGGTAACAAAGCTCCTGTTAGAGCCCCACATAATAATGCCCAGGACTATGCCCCTTACATAGTAAAATGCCACTTTGTGTGATTTATATGGTATATGGTAAAATTGACCCCTAGATAATATTATTGTCCTCTGTAAGTGCTCTGTAAAGTAGTAGTATTCATATTCCCCCCTTTCCCCCCAGAGAATAATAAAGCTTTTCAGTGACTTCTCGACAGTTATAATACCCAGGGCTATGTCTATAATGTAATAAGATCTCCAAAATGCCCACTTAACATTTAATAATGACCCTTTATACTGTGTGGGAGGCTGCTAGAGCATCATGTCTCTCATCATCACCCACACACTGTATGAAGAACGCCACCACCCCCCTTTAAAATATGAAAGCTACACAGCTTCCCACACACAAAATTGCCCCACAGCTCCCCAGCCACATTATAATGCCCTTACACAATTTCCAACACAGACGATGAGGCTTCCACAGCCTCCCCCCCACACAATATGATGGCCTAACAGTCTCCAACAAAGTATGATGGCACCCATGGCCCCCCACACAGTATGATGGCTCCTCAAACAGTATGATATACCCAGAGTTACCCACCTATTGTATGGTGGACCCCACAGCTCCCCACACAGTACAATGCCCCCAGTCCTCTCACACAGTATAATGGACCCCACAACCCCCTCACATATTATCATGGACGCACAGCTACCTTACGCATCATGTGCACGCTGATACAGCTTTAATTGGCTGTCACTACAGTTGGGCCCCCTCTACTCCTTCTGTAGTTATGTTACTGGTTACATTTGATCTTAAATGTCTTGGGGACTTCTGGGAGCTGTAGTAGGACACTTATTGTATGTTCAGAGAAGAGGCTGAACAATCCCAACAACATAGTATTCCCATAATTTCTTATTCATGCACAAAATCATGAAAATAGCTGCAAAAGTAGTGCAAATGTTGGCGTAGTGTAGTGTGCGTCACACTGTCTATGAAGAATTGTATGCATTGTAGTTTTGCTATTCCTTTACTGTTGGCTAATATGATGATAATGAGTATTCCTCTCAGGGAAGAAAATAAAGCAGTATAACATTCTTCAATATAGTGGATTATAACATCCTGCTTCCTTTATTAAAAATGGCAGCTAGTTTTCACAGAGTTTGTGCTGCAGGTGTATGATAAATGCAGAAATCTTCTCAGATCTGGGCACTCTGTCCCCAGGGCTTCTGTATTTAGTATTGAAGCCTTGCCGTAATGCTCCTGTTAGAATGAATAGCAGAAATACAGCAAGACTCTCTTTACTGAATGGAGACGACTTGGAAACAGAAGGCTTGGACTTATAGAGATTTGTGCATTTATCTAACACCTGCAGCACAGACTCTAAGAGGATCCTCTGCTTTATCTAATAAAGCGAGAAGAGGCCTGTATTGACTACGGTAAAGCATGAAATCGCTTTTTACTATTGCTTTGTTTTCATCATTGTGGAATAGGAATCTACACTGTAAATAAAGTAAAATGTGCAATATATGGTAATCTAAACTCATATTTTTAGCACAAAGACACGCACTGTCATTAAGTTTCTCACTTCTGTAAAAGGGTTGGCTTTTTTCACTGTAGTAGAAGAAAGGACAATCCTTTTCTAAAAGATTGCGATGGTACGGCCTTTCAGGAATAGGACTATAATGGGCCTTGATGATAGAGTACTTCCTCAATAAGGCACGGTGGAAGGAATGCAGGCACACACATATGGCAGTTGTAATAATTATACTTACCTGGCCGCAACAAGCTCGATGTGACATAGTTTTTAAGGGAACCTGTCACCAGAATTTTCGCTATTAAACTAAAAGAATCCCCTTCTGCGGCTCATGGGCTGCATTATATAAAGGTTCATCTTGCTACTGGCCCCCCTTTCAGACCTAAATAACAACTTTATAAAATATTACCTTTTGCTATGGTAATGAGGTTTGCTATTTCCGTGGGCGGGCTGTATTTCGTCTGTTATCCCCCCTCCTGCTGCTGTGAATGTTATCACCAGCGTCATCCAAGTACCCGACCATAATCTCGCGCCTGCGCAATAACATTACCGACGCTCGCGTTTTGAAAACAGTGCTGTCCCGCGATAGTGCCACTGCGCATGCGCGACACTTCAGGAGCACTGTGGAAGATGAGGGCGGCGGCCTCATCTATGTAAATGAACACTGGGGGATGGCGAACAGCGGCAGGAGGGGGATAACAGACGAAATACAGCCCACTCATGGGAATAGCAAACCTCATTACCATAGCAAAAGGTAATATTTTATAAAGTTGTTATTTAGATTTGAAAGGGGGGCCAGTAGCAAGATGAGCCTTTGCAGAATGCAGCTCATGAGCTGCAGAAGGGGATTCTTTTAGTTTAAGGCTATGTGCGCACAGTGCGTTTTTCGCGGCGTTTTTGCGCATTTTTCGGGTGCGTTTTTGGCCTTAAAACTGCATGACTTTGCTTCCCCAGCAAAGTCTATGAGTTTTCATTTTTGCTGTCCGCATACAACTTTTTTTTAAGCTGCGTTTTTGAGCTTGAAAAAAAAAATGGACATGTCAATTCTTTCCTGCGTTTTTCTGCGTTTTCCACCCATGCAATGCATTGGAAAAACGCAGCAAAATGCAGAGATCAAAACCGCAGCAAAACGCAGCCAAAAACGCACCAAATCGCAGTAAAAACGTATGCGTTTTTTGACGTGTTTTTCTACGCGGGTGCATTTTTGTGCGTTTTTATTGTCCAAAAACGCACAAAAACGCAGCGTCAAAAAAACGCAGCGTGCGCACATAGCCTTATAGTGAAAATTCTGGTGACAGGTTCCCTTTAAATGAAGGAACTAACAATGGTTTCAACAATCTATAATTAGGCTGTGAGCACATATTGCGTTTTTGTCACTTATTTTCCTGTTTTTTCTTTGTAATTTTGACACAAAATCTGAAGAATTTCCTAATACCAGCAAAATGAATGAGATTCCTGAAGTTTCATGGGGAGAAATTTGGAAAAAAATCGAGTGAACTTGGTGGAAAAGATTAAAAACTAACATTTTATTCAAAAAATTGTTTCAAATTGCATACACTAGGTATCAGTTTTGGCAAAAAGTAATGGGAAAAAACTGATACCTGGTGTATGCCATTGTAAACAATTTTGTTTGAATAAAATGTTAGTTTTTAATCTTTTTCATCAAGTTCGCTGGATTTTTTGTTACAAATTTCTCCTCATCCATGTGCAGTTGGCTGCTCTTGTACTGACCTGTCGCTGAACTACAAGTGGAATAATCACACACTTGGTCTTCTCATCAGACCTGAAACACACGTCCGCAGAAAACACGAGCGTGTCTTGCGGTCCGTTTTTCGGGTCCGTGTTCCGTGTTGGATGTCCGTTTCTCCAGTACGTGTTACATCAGTGTGATGGCGTATGCTTGCTGTGCGTGCGTGTGGAATTCTGTGTATGCGTGAGATACGTACGTGTCATGTCCGTGTGCAGTCCGTGTGTCTTGAGCCGTTTCACCATTAAAAAAATTAAAAAACGCACACGGACCATACGGAAAGCACAAGTACATGGTCCGTGTCACGTACATGTCGACACGGACCCATTGACTTTAGCGGGTCCGTATCTGCGTGATGCCGACGAAACGCGGACATGTCATCTGTCTAAAAAACTGTACAAACCCCGCAGACACACGTTCCGTGTGGCTTTACGTGTGTGTGCCTGTTACCATAGCGTAACATTGGTGCACGTGTGCACGTGCCGCTGGTACATGCAAAAACGTACCAAACAGGTACCGTCAGCACGGATGTGTGTTGCAGGCCTCAAGTGGTAAGCTGGCTATTTTTTCTTTTCCTTAAGTGTCATGCACACGTTGCTTATTTTTCCTTGCAAAATTAAATTTGCAGCATGTCAATTATTTCAGCATTTTTGGTGTAGATTTCACTCATACTAATGAGTGAGGAAAAATCCGCAACAAAAGCCCATGTAAAAAAATGTGACAAAAAGCCAACAAAAACACAGGTTTCTGGCAACACACTAAGATGTCCAGCAGTATTGCTGAAAATCCTGAACCTGCATATACAGTGAGGAAAATAAGTATTTGATACTCTGCTGAGTTTGCAAGTTTTCCCACCTACAAAGAATGGAGAGGTCTGTAATTTTTATCGTAGGTACACTTCAACTGTGACAGACAGAATCCCCCCCAAGAGAAATAAAAAATCCATAAAATTACATTGCATCATTTTTAAATAAGTAATTTGCATTTTACTGTATGGAATAAGTATTTGATCACCTATCAACCAGCAAGAAATCTGTCTCTCACACACCTGTTATTTTTTCTTTAAGAAGCATTTCTTCACTATATACTCTAAGGAAACAAGTCAAGAACAGAAGTAGATAGTTGATATACACATGTGTGCTTTACAGTCGGTACAGAGTGTATACAGACCCCTTTAAATGTTTCACTTTTTGTTTCATTGCAGCCATTTGGTAAATTCAAACATGTTCATTTTTTTCTCATTAATGTACACTCTGCACCCCATCTTGACAGAAAAAAACAGAACTATAGAAATATTTGCAATTTTTTTTAATCAAGAAAAACTGAAATAACACATGGTATTCAGACCCTTTGCTCAGTATGGAGTAGAAGCACCCTTTTGAACTAGTACAGCCATGAGCCTTCTTGGGAAAGATGCAACAAGTTTTTCACACCTGGATTTGGGAATCCTTTGCCATTCTTCCTTGCAAATCCTCTCCAGTTCTGTCAGGTTGGATGGTGAACGTTGGTCTCTCCAGAGATGCTCAATTGGGTTTAGATCAGGGCTCTGGTTGGGCCAGTCAAAAATAGTCGCAGAGTTTTTCTGAATCCACTCCTTTGTTAATTTACCTGTGTGCTTTGGGTCATTGTCTTGTGAGAGGTGAACCTTCGGCTAAATCTGAGGTCCAGAGCACTCTGGAAGAGGTTTTCTTCCAGGATATCTCTGTGCTTGGCCACATTCATCTTTCCTTCAACTGCACCAGTCGTTCTGTCCCTGCAACTCAAAAACACCCCATAGCATGATGCTGCCACCACCAGGTTTCACTGTTGGGATTGTATTGGGCAAGTGATGAGCAATGCCTGGTTTTCTGCAGACATACCACTTACAATTGTCACCAAAAAGTTATATCTTCGTCTCATGAGACCAGATAATCTTAGTTGTCATAGTCTTATAGTCCTTCATGTGTTATTTTGCAATCTCTATGCAGGCTTTCATATTTCTAGCACTGAGGAGACGCTTCCATCGGTCCACTCTGCCATAAAGGCCTGACTGGTGGAGGGCTGCAGTGATAGTTTACTTTGTGGAACTTTCTCCCATCTCCCTAATGCATCTCTGGAGCTCAGCCACAATGATCTTGGGTTTCCTCTTTGCCTCTCTCACCAAGGCTCTTCTCCCACGATTGCTCAGTTTGGCTGGATGGCCAGGTCTAGGAAGTGTTCTGGTGGTCCCAAACATCTTTCATTTAAGGATAATGGAGGTCACTGGGCTCTTAGGAACCTTGAGTACTTCAGAAATTCTTTTGTAACCTTGGCCAGATCTGTGCCTTGCCACAATTCTGTCTCTGAGCTCCTTGGGCAGTTCCATTGACCTCATGATTCTCACTTGGTCTGACATGTACTGTGAGCTGTAAAGTTTTATACAGACCGGTGTGTGCCTTTCCAAATCAAAACATTTCTGTTTTGTTTCTGTCAAGATGGGGTACAGAATGTACATTAATGAGAAAAACATGTTTTTTGAACTTTTTTGAATTTACCAAATGCCTGCAATTAAACAAAGAGTGAAAAATTTAAAAGAGTCTGAATACTTTCATTACCCACTGTATATTGTATCTTTTGACATTATGCACAGGACCTGCTAGCACCCTCCTCAGCTGCTCTTCCTTTTCTCAGAATCTGTTTTTGTTTCAATAGCCTGCTGGCAGTCTGAAATAGCACTACTGTAATCTGTCTTTCTCACTAAGGAATGCAGTCCAGCTTGTCACAGTCCTCCTCATGTTATCCTCACTATACAGTGATGGCTGACAGTAGCTTTTGTCTATCACTTTGCATATTATTGTAGCCTACTCAGTTACTGCATATCAGTCCCTCACACACAAGCACAAGTCTCCTAGCCATCTCTATGATGGCAAATGTTACAGGTATCAGCACTCATCTGCTTTCACAAATCTTCTTGATTCATACTGTGGTGGCAATTAGAGATGAGCGATGTTTGAGGTTTGCCAATTTCATGTTCGAGTGATTTTGGGTGTCCAAGTCGTTCGATGAACTCGTAGTTGAAGTTCGGTAGTTCGAGTTACGTTCAAGAACGGTTCGATCACCAAAAAGCGTGGCTTTTCACAGCTATGTGTGCAGGGAGCCATCGCTGGCAGCCTGCGGTAAGCTGGTAACCAGGTTAAATATCGGGTATCCAAGCAAAGCGCTTTGCTTAGTAACCCGATGTGTACCCTGGCGATGTGTACCCTGGCTACGTGTGCAAAAATCCCCGAAAGCCACACAGAAGCACTTCCGTGTGACTTCCGTCAGATGCTGCTGCAGTCTGTGTCCCGCTCCAGCTCCAGCCCTGCAGCTGCCCGATCAGCAGTGTCCGCAGCTGCCCGCACTGTACGGTGTCCGCAGCTGCCCACACTGCAGTGACAGCATATGCCCGCACTGTAGTGTGTCCGAAGCTGCCCGCTCAGCAGTGTCCGCAGCTGCCCGCACTGTACAGTGTCCGCAACTGCCCACTCTGTAGTGTCAGCATATGTCCGCACTGTACGGTGTCCGCAGCTGTCCACACTGCAGTGACAGCAGCTGCAGGGATGACAAGCGCTGCCATCAGGAGATTAGTAAAGTTTCTTACCTGCGGTGATAAAGTCCTGCCCTCCTGACATCAGCACTGTCACTGTCTTCCATGGCTGCCGCTTGTCACATCTCCTCTCGCTGCCGACCCGAAACTGTCACTAGCGGTGACGTCACAGGCTCCCGCGATATTTGTTTTGTGAAGGTGGCGGTCATTGAACTCAGTAACAGCGCTCCTGTCAGGAGTGCAGCGATCACCGCAGGTAATGTACCTCGCTAACCTCCTGACAGCATCACTCTTCATGCCCTGCAGTGACCTGGGCTGACCTATTGATGTTAGCTCATGTCACTGCATTTCTCTCCCAACCAATATGGAACAGTCTGTTCTTCATTGACTGGGACATTGACCATGGTATGGATCGTCATGAGACCCCCTTGGATTACACCAGACCTGGATTTGTTTTTCTTTCTAATAAATTGGTGAAAAAGGGAATGTGTTGGGGAGTGTTTTTTCAAATAAAAATGTGTTTGTCGTCTATTTTTTTTTTATTACTGACTGAGTTGGTGATGTCGGGTATCTGATAGACGCCTGACATCACGAACCCCAGGGCTTGATGCCAGGTGACATTACACATCTGGTATTAACCCCATATATTACCCCGTTTGCCACTGGATGAGCTGGAGCGAAGCACCAGGATTGGCGCATCTAATGTATGTGCCACTTCTGGGGGTGGCTGCGGCCTGCTATTTTTAGGCTGGGGAGAGTCCAATAATCATGGACCTCCCTAGTCTGAGAATATCAAACCCCAGCTGTCCGCTTTACCTTGGCTGGTGATCCAATTTTGGGGGGCCCCCACGTGTTTTTTTTTAATTATTTATTTAATTTAAAATAACAGCGTGGGGTGCCCTCAGTTTTGGATTACCAGCCAAGGTGAAGCTGCCAGCTGTGGTCTGCAGGCTGCAGCCATCTGCTTTACCCTAGCTGGCTATCAAAAACAGGGGGAACCCCACGTCATTTTTTTTTTTTAATTTATTTTTTTTTGGCTAAATGCAAGGCTAAGCACCCCTTAGTGCCACATGAAAGGCACCAAAGGGTGCAAAATTACAAAATGCAGGAGAGTGGGACTAGAGATGAGCGAACCGGTCGCGGTTCGGCTCGAGGTCGGTTCACCGAACACAGCTCCCGTTCGAGTTCGGTTCGTCGAACGTTCGACGAACCGAACTCGAACTGCATAGGAAACAATGGCAGGCATTCACAAACACATAAAAACACCTAGAAAACACCCTCAAAGGTGTCCAAAAGGTGACAAACAACTCACAACACAACACAAACACATGGGAAAGTGACAAGGACATATACTCATGCGAATACAAAAGAGCTGGACAAGGAAAAAGAGGAGGACACACAGATATATGAGTATATGCAAGGAAACATCGATGCCATTACTGTGCAACTTGAGCCCTGCTCATTTTAGGCTTCCAATCTGGATAAATTGCCTGAGCTTGCCACGTACGCCTTGGGGATCTTGTCGTGTCCTGCAGCCAGCGTTCTCTCGGAACCTGTCTTCAGTGCTGCTGGGGGTCTACTGGCAGATAAGCACACATGTCTGTCCACTGACAATGTGGACATGGCTCTCAGAGGACTTTTCTTCCCCTATGTGAGCCAGGGGACAGAAAAGGCACGCGTATTTCTGAGAGTGCTTCACGCAAAGCATCTTTTTCTTTTTCAAAAGGGGGGTCAAGTGATGCCAGTCAAGTGGGGTGTGTGTGGCCCAATCAGTGGCAACGAGGGAGACTGTGGTTGGAGTCCCCTCGCTGTGTTTCTAAAAGAACCAAGATGAACAAGTCATGGCTCGCAGAGGACTTTTCTTCCCCTGGGTCAGCCAGGGGACGGGAAAGGCACGAGTATTTTTGAGAGTGCTTCATGCAAAGCATCTTTTTCTTTTTCAAAAGGGGGGTCAAGTGATGCCAGTCAAGTGGGGTGTGTGTGGCCCAATTAGTGGCAACGAGGGAGACTGTGGTTGGAGTCCCCTCGCTGTGTTTCTAAAAGAACCAAGATGAACAAGTCATGGCTCTCAGAGGACTTTCCTTCCCCTGGGTCAGCCAGGAGACGGGAAAGGCACGCGTATTTTTGAGAGTGCTTCTTGCAAAGCATCTTTTTCTTTTTCAAAAGGGGGGTCAAGTGATGCCAGTCAAGTGGGGTGTGTGTGGCCCAATTAGTGGCAATGAGGGAGACTGTGGTTGGAGTCCCCTCGCTGTGTTTCTAAAAGAACCAAGATGAACAAGTCATGGCTCTCAGAGGACTTTTCTTCCCCTGGGTTAGCCAGGGGACGGGAAAGGCACGCGTATTTTTGAGAGTGCTTCATGCAAAGCATCTTTTTCTTTTTCAAAAGGGGGGGTCAAGTGATGCCAGTCAAGTGGGATGCGTGTGGCCCAATTAGTGGCAACGAGGGAGACTGTGGTTGGAGTCCCCTCGCTGTGTTTCTAAAAGAACCAAGATGAACAAGTCATGGCTCTCAGAGGACTTTTCTTCCCCTGAGTCAGCCAGGGGACGGGAAAGGCACGCGTATTTTTGAGAGTGCTTCATGCAAAGCATCTTTTTCTTTTTCAAAAGGGGGGTCAAGTGATGCCAGTCAAGTGGGGTGTGTGTGTCCCAATTAGTGGCAACGAGGGAGATTGTGGTTGGAGTCCCCTCGCTGTGTTTCTGAAAGAACCAAGATGAACAAGTCATGGCTCTCAGAGGACTTTTCTTCCCCTGGGTCAGCCAGGGGACGGGAAAGGCACGCGTATTTTTGAGAGTGCTTCATGCAAAGCATCTTTTTCTTTTTCAAAAGGGGGGTCAAGTGATGCCAGTCAAGTGGGGTGTGTGTGGCCCAATTAGTGGCAACGAGGGAGACTGTGGTTGGAGTCCCCTCGCTGTGTTTCTAAAAGAACCAAGATGAACAAGTCATGGCTCTCAGAGGACTTTTCTTCCCCTGGGTCAGCCAGGGGACGGGAAAGGCACGCGTATTTTTGAGAGTGCTTCATGCAAAGCATCTTTTTCTTTTTCAAAATCGGGGGTCAAGTGATGCCAGTCAAGTGGGGTGTGTGTGGCCCAATTAGTGGCAACGAGGGAGACTGTGGTTGGAGTCCCCTCGCTGTGTTTCTAAAAGAACCAAGATGAACAAGTCATGGCTCTCAGAGGACTTTTCTTCCCCTGGGTCATCCAGGGGACGGGAAAGGCACGCACATTTTTGAGAGTGCTTCATGCAAAGCATCTTTTTCATTTTGAAAAGGGGGATCAACTGATGCCAGTCAAGTGGGGTGTGTGTGGCCCAATTAGTGTAAACGAGGGAGACATCATCTGCAACTTGTTGGCAACAGAAAGGCTGCCTTTGCACCCTTTTGAGACCGAGGATTTTCGAGACCTTATGCCCATTGCAGTGCCCCAAGAGCCGATGGCCAGTCGTCACTCCTTCTCCAAGAAAGGCGTGCCCGCGCTACCACAGTAGGTCGCACACAACCTCACCGATTCCTTGAGAAACTCTGTGTGTGACAGGGTGCATTTCACCACAGATACTTGGACCAGTAAGCATGGACAGGGGAGTTACATGTTGCTGACTGGGCACTGGGTAACTATGGTGAGAGATGGAGAAGAGTTTGCTGTACAAGTCTTGCCGTCCCCACGACTTGTGTGTCAATCCTTCCTCTGTATGTACAAGTTCCTCCACTGCTTCTGCCTCCTCAACCTCGTGTGGGTCCTCCACCTCGGCCCAAACCCTGTGTGGTCAGTCCACCCTTCCTTGTAACTGCGCCCAAGGAATCCCACACACCTCCTTACTATGCTGGCAGCAGAGCTCAAGGCCATCAGGCGGTCAAATGTTTACTTTGAAATGTAGGGGAAATGTGAGACACCGCTGAGGAATTGTGGACGGTTAGCTCTGGAGAGTGAGACCGAGTTTCATCAATGGTTGTCTCCACTCAACCAGCAGCCAGGGAAGGTCGGGTGCGACAATGATGCAAACCAGTCTGCGACCCTTCTTCAGGGCAATGTAGCACACGTGCCTTGTATGGCTCACGTGTTGAACATGGTTGTCCAGCAATTTTTAAAACACTATCCCGGCCTACATGGCCTTCTGCACAGAGCAGGGTGTAACGCCTGCCTGGATCAACAACACTCAGATGGGCTGTAAAGGATAGGCTAGAGGCAAGCCACTCACCAAGCTGGACACCCAGAACCCTGAAACCCTTTAACCCCTATACAGTGATTTGGAATTACACAGGGCCCAAGTTGATCAATACCTGTGGAAGGCTGCAGTTCCAGAGAATAGTAGTCATGCAGGGTCAAAAACATTAATTGAGGAAGAGGAACAGAATGGGATGGCCAGGACTTAATCAGAAAACAAGCAGAGGTGAAATGCGGATCGGCCAACGAGGTACATAAACAGCAAGCAGGAAAAGTAGTCAGGTAACAAGCACACAAACTCATAAAACTGAACTGGGGGTAACAGTAACAAGAGGTTCATAGCTTTGTCTGGCAGTGGTCTGCAGACAGGAGGGGCCTAAAAAAGGGTGTGGTGTCTTCCCATTGGTTGTAGCTGAATGATGGTACTTCATCTGTGAGATACCCACCACCTACATTCAGCCTGTGGTTCTGTATCTGTCAAGGTAACACAACCCAGTGGGTGACCATAACCTGCGTCCACCTGCGCCGCTGGCATCGACTCCTTTCCCATCATCAGCACTATGCACGAAAGGAACACGTTGTCACCTGGCGACCGGAGTACAAATTGATTGAGTGGACTACGTTGGTGACTTAACAGCCGTGTGCGGCAATGATGCAAACCTGTCTGCGGCCCTTCGTCAGGGCAATGTGACACACATGCCTTGTATGGCTCACGTGTTGAATCTGATTCTCCAGCAATTTTTAAAATACCATCCCGGCCTACATGGCCTTGTGCAGCGGGCACGCTGCTATGTGCTCACTTTCATCCTTCGCACCCAGCAGCTCAACAACTTTCATCGCTCCTGAAGTCTTAGGGTCTGGCGGTTAAACGCCGGAAATGCGATGTTCCCACACGCAGGAATTGGAATCTGCACATGTTGCAGCATCTGTGGCAGCACCACAGAGCCCTGCTGAAATACGGTATGATGTATACCCTGGGCTAACTTGATCCAGAGGTAGTGCAGATCACGCTGCTGGAGTGGTGTCAGATCAAGGACCTATGCACCCTTCTACACAGTTTACAAATGTCAACGAAGATGTTTAGCACTAGCGATGCCATTCTCAGCGTGACAATTCTGGTCATCTACAAGATGGAGCACACTGTAAGCATTATTCGGAGTCAGGTGTTGGTCCAAGAGGAAGGGGAGGAAGTACAGGAGGAGTCATATGCAGAAGGGATAATAAGATGTACAAGGTCCATACGTTGAGCGGCACCTAGGCGGCAGTCATGGTGGGGGATTGGGATTAACAAGGGCGCATAGTATCAGCAAAAATTGTTGATGAAGGTACAGGAGCCCATGAAGAAATGGAGGACGAACTTGCGATGGGCATGGAAGACTCAGCAGATGAGTGAGAGCTTGCTCACATTTCATTTGTGCGAGTTTGGGGGGAGAGGGCAGAGGAAGGAGGCACGATTCTCACCTCTCTGCCACCAACAAACCAAGGACTTTGTCATCCTGGATGCACAAGACACATGAGCGCCTTCTTGCTGCACTACCTACAACATGACCCTCGGATTGTACGAATTCGAAGTAATGCTAACTACTGGGTTGCCACACTGTTAGATCCCCGGTACAAGACAAAATTTGGCGAAATAATTCCAGGCATAGAAAGGGACGCACGTATACAGGAGTATCTGCGGAAGGTGGTACGGATTCTTAGATCTGCTTTTCCAGTAAACACCAGTGCTGCACAGAGTGAATCTCAACACTTTGTCATGGATAGGAGGAAATGGGCTTTTACTTGTCCACATCTGAGGGACCGAGGGCTGGCTGCTGGGCTGAGATGGCATTGAGTACGGTGTCCCTGCAGAGTTGCACTTTTGGTCATATACCAAATGAGTTGAAAAAGGACAAATGCTGGTGGAAAGGGGAACAGGTGTGTTGGAAAGGGGAAAAAAGTTTTTGTCCGTGGGTTTGGTGGTTAAGCAAAAGTTACATTTGATGAAGAAACACCATCTGTTACAGTGGGACTGGCAGATTTGGATAAGGTGGTATATACTATGTTACCGGTATATAACGAAAATTAATAAGAAAAGAAAGAGAAAGGTATATATCCCCATCAGCAGTCAATGTCCACCGTGCTCCCAGATGGAAAAGGAGAGGTTGGCAACTTGAAGGTTAGGTGGAGGATACAGAGCTGTGTGGCTATGAAACTAATAGTTGCCTGAACCGAGTTAGACGCCACTCGGATCTTGAGAGTGGGAGCCCTGTTAGCGTCACAGGGTCCACACGCCCACCCAGCCCAGGAACTCCCTGTTAACATCACAGGGGCCATTGAGGACGCTGACCGTGTGCATTGGGGCCACACCTGTGGACAGCAGGCGCATCAGCAGCAGCAGGCCTGTTAATGCCACTGGGCTGCACAAGCAGGACTTGTAGGACAGGAGCTGGTCTTAACCGTTCTGCGTTACCAACTGTGGTGGCGGCCTGCATCGACGCCCTATCCCTGCCTACCTCTGGCCTAAAGCCGCAATGGGTTCAACACATGGAGGTGTGCTTTTTCGGAGCATAATAGAAGACTGCACACCTCCTTGTTGGCTTCAGCCCGTTTTATAACCTGGGTCCGCCCCAAACCAGGGTGGACCACAATGCACCTCCTGGAGACAAAAGCAGAGTGACACGTCATGAGTGGCATAACTAGCATCCTATTTGGAACCGCAACTTCAATAATGACCTCATGGCTGCCACGACACAAACACCTCACCAGTCATCGTCTGACCATCAATAATGAGGTGACAAGTCATAGGGGCGGGCCTCTGCAAGCCATTTGGGAGTGGCATGGCCACATTGTCAGGACACCTGATGCCCTGTTGTCTATATGGGCCCCCCCACATCAGGGGCAGGGCCAAAGAGTTCATTACCGGACCTAGTTTCTGATGCAGTAAGTGCCTGAGCATGGTCAGTTGCATGAAATAGAGTCTCTGAAAAAAGACTATCAGCTTTAGCATGGTGTCTCGGCACAAAACAGGACTTAGACCCGGCACGGAATGCAAGTACCTGTGCAAAGAGGCTTTTCACACTAAGTGTGGGAGCATGCGCTGTATCCCGAAATGAAGACTTAGCGTCAGGAATGGCACAGTCAGGCTGAGCATACTCACTGGGCGAAACACTGTAGTTAGGCTGCAGCTGTGGTAAATCAGCACACGCATGCGCACTAGCTGCCTCTCCACACTTACACGTGGAGGAGAAATTGATCTTCGGGTGTGGACTTGGAGATGCTGTCTATGAACAGAAAGAAAAGCTAAAGAAAGCCTCACTTTCTATCCCTCCGAATTATCAAATGCAGCAATGAATTCCCTGAGTTTGCTATAACATTAGCGTAGCAAAATGTGCATGAGGGTGTCCTGCATAGGTGCTAGAAATAGCTTGGCACCAGTGGGACAATAATGAAATACAACAGCCAGTTCTATGATGCCACTAAATGGCGTAATTTTTTGCTATCATTATAGCTTATTAAAAACAGAGCAGGAGGGTGTCCTGCACAGGTGCTAGAAATAGCTTGGCACCAGTGGGACAATAATGAAATACAACAGCCAGTTCTATGATGCCACTAAATGTCAGTATTTTTTGCTATCATTATAGCTTATTAAAAACAGAGCAGGAGGGTGTCCTGCACAGGTGCTAGAAATAGCTTGGCACCAGTGGGACAATAATGAAATACAACAGCCAGTTCTATGATGCCACTAAATGGCAGTATTTTTTGCTATCATTATAGCTTATTAAAAACAGAGCAGGAGGGTGTCCTGCACAGGTGCTAGAAATAGCTTGGCACCAGTGGGACAATAATGAAATACAACATCCAGTTCTATGATGCCACTAAATGGCAGTATTTTTTGCTATCAATATAGCTTATTAAAAACAGAGCAGGAGGGTGTCCTGCACAGGTGCTGCAAATATCTTTGCACTAGTGGGACTATACAGAAGTCCAATAGCCACGTTTAGGATGCCACTAAGTTCACTCAGTGTTTGCTAGTATAATGGCTTAAGGCCCCGTCACACACAGAGATAAATCTTTGGCAGATCTGTGGTTGCAGTGAAATCATGGACATATTGTTCCATTTGTACACAGCCACAAACCTGGCACTGATTGTCCACAATTTCACTGCAACCACAGATCTGCCGCAGATTTATCTGTGTGTGTGACAGGGCCTTTAGTTATAATGAGTTTGAGTGTGCAATGCAGGCAGACGTGCTGCAAATATCTTTGCACTAGTGGGACTATACAGAAGTCCAATAGCCACGTTTAGGATGCCACTAAGTGCACTCAGTGTTTGCTAGTGTAATGGCTTAGTAACAATGAGTTTGAGTGTGCAATGCAGGCAGACGTGCTGCAAATATCTTTGCACTACTGGGACTATACAGAAGTCCAACAGCCACTTTTAGGATGCCACTAGGTTTCCTCAGTGTTTGCTAGTATAATGGCTTAGTAACAATGAGTTTGAGTGTGCAATGCAGGCAGACATGCTGCAAATATCTTTGCACTAGTGGGACTATACAGAAGTCCAATAGCCATGTTTAGGATGCCACTAAGTTCACTCAGTGTTTGCTAGTATAATGGCTTAGTTATAATGAGTTTGAGTGTGCAATGCAGGCAGACATGCTGCAAATATCTTTGCACTAGTGGGACTATACAGAAGTCCAATAGCCACGTTTAGGATGCCACTAAGTGCACTCAGTGTTTGCTAGTATAATGGCTTAGTAACAATGAGTTTGAGTGTGCAATGCAGGCAGACGTGCTGCAAATATCTTTGCACTAGTGGGACTATACAGAAGTCCAATAGCCACGTTTAGGATGCCACTAAGTTCACTCAGTGTTTGCTAGTATAATGGCTTAGTAACAATGAGTTTCAGTGTGCAATGCAGGCAGACGTGCTGCAAATATCTTTGCACTAGTGGGACTATACAGAAGTCCAATAGCCACGTTTAGGATGCCACTAAGTTCACTCAGTGTTTGCTAGTATAATGGCTTAGTAACAATGAGTTGGAGTGTGCAAAGTGCAGGAGGGTACAGTGGCAGGGTTGTGGGTCTCTGGGTAGAGGAAAGGAAGCCTGCCTTTCTATCCCTCCTAATGGGGAAATGCAGCGAGGAAATCCCTGACCTTAGCTACACAGACGCTGTCATCTTGTGTAGCTGTTAAACTCTGTTTTCAGGACCTGTCCCCTATGGCTCTGACCCTGCCGGTATTAGCCCTTAAAAGGACTGATAGAAAGTGCTATCCCTATGCTGTCCAGCGCTGTGTATGGAGCGTATACAGCTGTATCGGCGATAGGAGCTGCGCCAGTGATGTCTGACACCAAGGACGCAGAAGAGATAATGGCGTCCGGACGGGCAGATACTCATTTTTATAATGCAGGGACATGTGACATGGACATCCTATCACACATGCCGTTGCTTCTCTGGCTAAAAGTCCACTTAGCTGTGTGTGTGTGTGTCTGGGATTGGCTGACATGCTGGCCCGCCCCACTACACGCGCGCGCTTAGGAAAGGAAGACAAGGAAAAAAAAAAAAATTGTCGATCGCCATTATACATACAGCAGTGATCTGAACGCGCTGTTTCCGCACACTATACACTGAAATGTCATAATAGTGTGAGTCACAGAGTGACTTACACTATTACAGCGGAAAGCCAGCTAGGAATTAGCTGGGTTTTTTTGCTGCTAGAACCGTTCTCGAACGTATCTAGAACTATCGAGCTTTTGCAAAAAAGCTCGAGTTCTAGTTCGATCTAGAACAGCCCCCAAAATCACTCGAGCCGCGAACTGGAGAACCACGAACCACGAACCGCGCTCAACTCTAAGTGGGACATTATGTGTCTTTCTGCCATTATAATGACAGAAAAGACTGATGTGAAGTGTACAAGCACAAGAAAATCACCAGAGCGCTCTATGCTGTAAAAAGCAGCAGAAAATGGCACTGGAGTGAACACGTGACCACCTCATGCAGGTTGAAGCTATGGATCCCGGGTAAATTTATGTATTTTCCCTCCTTCAGTTTTTTTTCAGTACGCAAAAGAACAGAAGGCACACGGATAACAAATGGATGACATACGGACCGTATACGGAACGGAAACGGATGCCACACGGATGCATCCGTGAAAAAAACAGATTGTTTTTTGCGGACCGCAAAAACGGATCGGTCGTGTTAATGTAGCTTTATTCTGATCTGCCGTTTATAAACAGCAGGCAGAAATAAGTGAATAGCGCCCCCCAGCGTCAGAAAATCTCTGCGGTTTCAGGGGGTAGCTGAGACCCTGGAGATCATGATTCAGGCCGGTTTTTCCGATCCCCGCTCACGTGATCACCGGTATACACCGTATAACGATGATCACATTACAGTAAATGACAGTGCCGCTAAAAAATTATTTATCTCCCATCTGGCATGAACAAACATGTCAGATGGGAGCTAAATCTTCTCCTCGGTCCCCTCTTGTCCCCCGGTGTCGCCAAAGTACCCCGCAGTCCCGGAAATCCAAGATGGCCGCGCGCACAGCAGCGTGCCGGCCGCATTCACCCTACCCCTCTGATTTATGTCGCATGTGCCATCACACATGCAACAAAAAACTCCTCCCCAGGCCCTGCCAGGTCACCCCCTATAACCCCACCGGTGTTCCCCGGTGTCCCACGGTACCAGTGCAGCGTTGATCCCCTGCGGCCCCCTCCTTCACAATAGATGCTGCCGCATGCACAGAGCGGCTGTCAGCTCAGCTTCCATGCATCTGTAAGCTACTGCAATGCCCTGCTCATGAGATAAGGAACCTATTTGATCAGGAGAGCTATACTACATTTCCAAATGGAGGTATTTGATTTTATAGTTGCCCTGCTGAATGACTACCAAACATGAGAGTCCATTATACGCCACAAGAAAACATATCTAAATAGCGAGCTCTGTTGTTTAGTATTCATTCAGCTGGATAACTGGACTTAAAGGGGTAATCCATCTCCAAGATATTATCCCCAATATATAGTAGGTGGAATAGTAATAATATTAGGACATACCTTTATTAGCAAATTTAGTATAGTTCTCCTGATTGGGCATGCCCTTACCTCATGAACAGGACATTGCAGCTTTGGTAGCAACAGTTACGACCAAGAACAACCCACTGTCTCTATGAATGGTGGTAACCATGTATCTGTAAGCAACTGCATTGCCCTGTTCATGAGGTAAGGAACAAAGTTAATCAGGAGAGTTATACTAAATTTTCGAATGGAGATATTTGCTATTTATGTTGCCCTGCTGAATGACTACCAAACATGAGAGTCCGTCATACGCCGCAAAATAACATGTCTCAATAGCAAGCTCTGTTGTTTAGTATTCATTCATCAGGATAACTGGACTTAAAGGGGTATTCCATCTCCCAGATCCTATCTCCAATATACAGTAGGTGGAATAGCAATAATATCAGCAAATACCAATATATGGAAATGTAGAATAGTTCTCCAAATTAGGCATGCCCTTACCTCATGAGCAGGGCATTGCAGCTTTGGTAGGAACAATTTCGACATGGACAGATTCATTGCACCCACACTCCTCACATGGAGGGTCTGCATTCCTAGAAAATGGGGGATACGTTCCCTGAGCGTGTCCCCCCATATTCTAGACGGTCCAGAGTCGTCGTGGGACCCCCCCTTTTTTTTTTCCTTGCAATAAATTGGTGAAAGAGGGAATGTTTTGGGGAGTGTTTTTTCAAATAATATTTTTTTGTCTATTTTTTTTGTTAGTACTGACAGTTTGTGATGTCGGGTATCTGATAGACGCCATGACATCACAAACTGCTGGGCTTGATGTCAGGTGACCTTAAAGCTAGTATCAACCCCATTTATTACCCCGTTTGCCACCACACCAGAGCACGGGATGAGCTGGGGTGAAGCGCCAGGATTGGCGCATCTAGTGGATGCGCCACTTCTGGGGCGCCTGCGGCCTGCTATTTTTAGGCTGTGAAGGGCCAATCACAGCCAATAACTATGGACCTTCCCACCCTGAGAATACCAGACCACAGCCGACCGCTTTACCTTGGCTAATGATCCAATTTGGGGGGACCCTACTTTTGTTTTGTAATTATTATTATTTAAAAAATAATTATAAAAAAGAGCCTGGGGTGACCTCCACATTGGATCCCCAACCACGGTAAAGTTGCCAGCTGTGGTTTTCAGGCTACAGCCATCTGCTTTACCCTAGCTGGCTATCAAAAATGGGGAGACCCCACGTCTTTTTTTTTTTTAACTATTTTTTTAAGTAAAAAAAATTAATGGGCTTCCCGTATTTTGATTGCCAGCCAAGGTAACGCCAGGCAGATGGGGGTGGCAACCCGTAGCTGTCTGCTTTATCTGCGCTGAGAATAAAAAACACCGCTGAGCGCTACGTCATTTTTTTTAATGATTTATTTTTACAGTACTGTGATGTCAGGCAATCAAAATACAGGGAAGCCCATTTTTTTTTTAGTTATTGAAATAAATAATTAAAAAAAAATATATATATGTGGGCTCCCGCTGCATTTTTTGTATTGCTAGCTAAGGGTAATCCAAGCAGCTACTGGATGCTAACCCCCACTGCTTGGTGTTACCTTCACTGGCAATGGAAAACCCAGGGAAACATTTTTTTTTTTTTTTGCCAAAAAACTAAAAAAAAAAAATGATGTGAACTTCGCCATATTTTTGTATGCTAGCCAGGTACAGCCGGCAGGTACGGGCTGCCCCCAACCCCCAGCTGCCTATTTGTACCCGGCTGGGAACTAAAAATATAGGAAAGCCCTTTTTTTAATTATTTCGTGAATTTCATGAAATAATTAAAAAAAAACGACATGGGCTTCACCCCATTTTTTGTGTCCAGCCAGGTACAATCCGCAGCACAGCTCAGCCCGAGGTTTCTGGGCCCCTCTGCTGCGAATTACAGTCCGCAGCCGTGCCAGAAAATGGCGCTTTTATAGACGCACCATCATCTGGCGCTGTATCTAACTCTTCCAGCAGCCCTGAAGCCGGGTGGCTTGCTGGGTAATAATGAGTTAATACTAGCTTTGTTTTACTAGCTAGTATTAAGCCAGAGATTCTTAATGTCAGGCAAGTTTGACCCGGCCATTAATAATCTCCAATAAAGGGTTAAAAAAACAAAACACAGAGAATAAATACTTTAATAGAAATAAATACACAGACACATTAGAGACTCCATGTTTAATACTCCATCTCTTCCCTCCACGATCATGATCTTCTGTCTTCTTACTCCTTCAACCCATGCAGCTCTGCTACTTCAGACAGCACTGCATGGGAGGAAGACGCTGCTGCTTCCCATGCAGTCTAATCACTCAGTGAGTGAGCAGAGGCTGCGGGCTGTAACGTGTGACATCACCGCTGACAGGCGGGTTACCATAGTAAAGGTGCTCCGATCACGTGATTCCCGGGGCCGCTATTCACCAGCTGTGGCATCTAGTCCTTGCATGTGGGCTGACTCTGTAAAGAATGCCCACATGCAGGAACGGGGAAGCCGACCATGTGCCAGAGCATCTCGCCGGTACACGGAGATGCACAAATGAGCACCGCGTACCGGAGAGATGCACTGACAGGACCTAGCATGACGTCTAGCCATGTGACCAGCCTGTAGCCAATGAGACAATAGACACGTGACTGGTCACATGGCTATTTTGACGTAACGTAAGGTCCTATCATCAGTGCTGGTTACCCGGAGGACGCAGCGATTATCAGAAGGAAAAGTGGCGGGAGACAGAGTGCAAGACGCGTTGCGGGGACCTGTAAGTGTAATGGCAATGTTTATTAACTGCATGTGTACATATATAAAGTGTTTTTATGTGTTTGTCTCCCATTGTTTTCAACCGAACCGAACTCGAACGCTAGGGGGGTGGCTCATCTCTAGTGACAATCCTCACATTTTCTTTCTAGTGGCAGTACTTGCATGCAAATGGGCTGGTCTTCTCACCTTTGATGACTACACAGAATACAATCTAAAATATCTTATTTGTTTTCACCATTTATAGCCCAGTGCATTATTGATAATAAGTGACACACCTCTTCCTCTTCCTTCTAGTTAGCTATGAACTAGTCACTTCTTGCTGCACTTCAATACAAACTGCCAGCTGAACAGCAGCCAGCAGCTGACATTGGCGTCTTCGTGACTGAGGGCAGTACGACAGTGACATAATGTATCACTATAGCATGGATGCAGATGTCAGCTGCCAGATACTACATGCTGACTACAGAAGAGGACGTAGAGCAATGTGGATGCTGGGGAGGTTGATTACAATGTTTTTTTCTCTTGTGTCAGAGACAGAATGAAGGATTGGGACAGGTTTACCATGATGGGGACATAAGTAACAGGAGGGGCCAGAATAGGGAAAATAATAAATCTGGATGGAACCTATTTCCCAGGATGGGGACAGATATACCATGATGGGAACACATATACCAGCAGGGGACCAGAATGGGGAGATGTGTACCAGATAGGGGACATATTTCCAAGGATGGAGACATATACACCAGGATGGGGACATATATGTCAGTAGGGAGACATATATACCAGAAGGGAGACATATATAGCAGAAGGGGCCCAGGAGAGAGACATGTATACCCGGAAGGAGATATATGAGCCAGGAACATATATAACATGAATGGTCCAGGATAAGGACATATTTACCAGGAGGTGCCCAGAATGGGAGCATATATACCAGGGAGGTGACATATTTTCAAGCATGGGGACATACAGTACAGACCAAACGTTTGGACACACCTTCTCATTCAAAGAGTTTTCTTTATTTTCATGACTCTAAAAATTGTAGATTCACATTGAAGACATCAAAACTATGAATGAAAACATGTGGAATTAAATACTTAAAAAAATAAGTATAGCCCTTACACAGCCTGGAGGTGTGTTTGGGGTCATTGTCCTGTTGAAAAATAAATGATGGTCCAACTAAACGCAAACCGGATGGAATAGCATGCCGCTGCAAGATGCTGTGGTAGCCATGCTGGTTTAGTATGCCTTCAATTTTGAATAAATCCCCAACACTGTCACCAGCAAAGCACCCCCACACCGTCACACCTCCTCCTCCATGCTTCATGGTGGGAACCAGGCATGTAAAGTCCATCTGTTCACCTTTTCTACAAAGACACGGTGGTTGGATCCAAAGATCTCAAATTTGGACTCATCAGACCAAAGCACAGATTTCCACTCATCTAATGTCTATTCCTTGTGTTCTTTAGCCCCAAAAAGTCTCTTCTGCTTGTTGCCTGTCCTTAGCAGTGGTTTCCTAGCAGCTATTTTACCATGAAGGCCTGCTGCACAAAGTCTCCTCTTAATAGTTGTTCTAGAGATGAGACGGTGTGTCCAAACTTTTGGTCTGTACTGTATATACCATTAAGGGGACATATTTACCAGGATGGGAACATATATACCAAGATGGGGACATAAGTACCAGAAGGGAACGAGGATGGGGGCTTATATACTAGGATGAGGCATATTTCCTGGGATGAGGACATATATACCAGGAGAGGCCCAGAATGGCAACATAAATACAAGGAATGGGACATATTTCCTGGGATAGGGACATATTTATGAAGATGGGAACATATATAGTATACCAGGAGGAGTCCAGGATGGGTGCAGCTATACCAGGAAGGGGACATATTTCCCAGGATAAGGACATATATACCATGAGGGGCTGAGGATGTGCACATGTATACCAGAAAGGGCACATATATACTAGAAGAGGGATATATATAACAGGGGGGGCCCGGGAGAGAGACAAGTATAACAGGAGGGGGACTTATGGACCAGGATGGGGACATATATACCAGGAAGTGCCCAGGATGGGAGCATATACACCAGGGAGGGGACATATTTTCCAGCAGGGGGACATATATACCAGGAAGGGGACATATTTACCAGGATGAGAACATATATACCAAGATGGGGACATATGTACAAGAAGGGGCCCAGAATGGGGGCATATATATTAGGATCGGGACATATATCCCAGGATGCGGACTTATATACCAGGAGGGGCCCAGAATGGCGACATATATACAAGGAAGGGGACATATTACCTGGGATAGGGACATATTTACCAGGATGGGAAAATATATAGTATTACAAGAGGGGTCCAGGATGGGGGAAGCTATACCAGGAAGGGAACATGTTTCCCAGGATAGAGACATATATACCATGAGGGGCCCAGGATGTGCACATATATATACAAGGAAGGGGGATATTTCCTAGGATGGCAACATATATACCAGAATGGGTCCCTGGATGGTTCACATACAGTATACCAGGATAGGACCCAGGAGGGGATCATTTAGACCAGGAAAAAGCACAGGATTGGGAATATTTACCAGGATGGGGGTACATATTTATCAGGATGGAAAAATATATACCAGGATGGGGATATACAGTATATACTAGGACGAGGACATGTATACCAGGATGAGAACATATATACCAGAATGGGGCTTAAAATGGGGTAAGATATATCAAGAAGGGGCCTAGGCTAAGGACATGTAAAACAGTATGGGGCCTATGATAAGGACATGGGGACATATACACCAGAATAGGGCCTAGGATGGGGACATATTTACCAGGATGGGGAACAAATGTACCATGATGGGGGATATATTTACCAGGATAGGGACATCATATTTACCATGAAGGAGCCTAGGATGTTGTAAACATAAACAGGGTGGGGGACATTACTACATAATGGGGCAGGGCAACTTCATATGTCTTTTTTTTAAGATTTAGAACACTACATGGGCCCATACATCTGAAAAACATGTGGTGGTGAGGGGCAGGTCCAAATTTGACACCAGGGCACATTGAACTCTAGTTATGCCACTCGTTATACAGCATTAAAGATATTTCCATATACCTCTTATTTGAGTACTATTGGTATACCACTATAAGTAGTGATATCCATGTTATTGGATTAATTTAGACAGCAATATAAAACAATATACAAAAGCAAGCATTTTGCACGATTATTTACTTATTAGTAATAGAGACATAAATTACAACACATACTGTATACACATCATTTTGGAAATAGGCTAAAATAAAATAAAATATGTAATGTACCAATATGCCCATTGATGAACCTGAATCTTGTATACTTTAAAGGGGGGTATCAAAATGTCTGTGTTGTCTTGAATTTTCTTGTAAACTTTTAGCTGTGCTTTTTATATATAAATTAAGCTAGAAAAACTTTTTTGTACCATTAATCCAAGAGGATCTAGGCCTATTTCATGATGTCAAACATAAATTGTCTTTACTCCATTTACTCCTAAATGTCTGAGATGTAATTTTCAATTATACTTAAATGCTACATTGTTACTCAGCAGGAATGTATAGTGTGGTGTCTAATGTCATCATGGTTGTTGCTCACGCCCTTGTAATACTTTAAGTAGGCAACCTTTTTGTATTCGACTTAACGTTCAGGTAGCCCTCAGAAGCCATTGTGAGCTTCTCATCTAGGTCAACTGCCAACCAGCCACAGTTTTATGTCACACAAAACCTTTGCTTGAAGCAAAAGAAGAATAAAATGAGGAAATGGCCTGCTGAGCAAAGGCTATCAGTCTTGTAACAAGGAAGATCTTTTTCCATTATGGGAAGAAGAGGTTGAGTAACCACAGCAACAAGAGTTACGCAAAGCAGGAGAGTACGAGAGTTAAATACATTTCTTTAGCTAGATTTTGGAAATTACCCTCCCACTAATTATCATGGAGTTTTAAAACACTTGTGCTCAATATTAGATGTATAAGCCGAGAAAAACCTGTCTAGAACAACTGTTTCTTAATTGAAGGCACACCTCTGAAAATCTCAAGCTATCTTTATGCAGAAAAGAAAGTCATGTGACCAGCAGACAGCTAAACTACCTACGAATGATAAAATTATGTCTTTATAAATTTGTCAAATTTGTTCAAAACACTAACCATGACATACAAAGCCATGCACAACCTGTCTCCTCCCTACATCTGTGACCTAGTCTCCCGGTACCTACCTGCACGCAACCTCAGATCCTCACAAGATCTCCTTCTCTGCTCCTCCCTTATCTCCTCTTCCCACAATCGCGTACAAGATTTCTCCCGTGCATCCCCCATACTCTGGAACGCTCTACCTCAGCACATCAGACTCTCCCCTACCGTGGAAAGCTTCAAGAGGAACCTCAAGACCCACCTCTTCCAACAAGCCTACAACCTACAACAGCCCTCAGTCCAGTAGACCACTGCACAACCAGCTCTGTCCTCACCTATTGTACCATCACCCATTCCCTGTAGACTGTAAGCCCTCGCGGGCAGGGTCCTCTCTCCTCCTGTACCAGTCTGTTATGTACTGTTAATGACTGTTGTACGTATACCCTTTCACTTGTAAAGCGCCATGGAATAAATGGCGCTATAATAATAAATAATAATAATAATAATAAATAACAGTCTTTCTTTATGTGCCTTCAGCCAACCATATAAATTGGTCTGAGATAGGACCACATTGCTCGGACTAGCCGACAGAAATATATGAAGCTGTCAAGCTCAGGTCAGAAGAGCCATGGCCAGTCTGAGCATTGTGATCTTGGACCAATTTATATGGGCTTCTGAATTCACCCTCAATGTAGTACAAGTGACTTGTATAGTGCTTTACAAATAGAGGAATTAGCAGATATATTGCATATCAAGCAATTAGACAAGATAGAGGCAGTAGTGATGTTCCATGGGAGAAAAGTGTGTAAATTAGCTCTACTACTCTTGGCATTGACCCCTGGTTAAAGCTCATTAAAGAAGCCGTCCAGCAGTCCGTCCTTAATCGCCCCATTTGATTGTCTCTCACATTTTGTTCTTCTCTTATATAAAGTATACTTATCTCCCTTAAGTTCAGCCTTATCATACTAATGATATATTAGTATAGCATCATATAAGCAGCTATAGCTAGTACAAGCTACAGCGTGGTCGATCTTTTCTCAAATAGTCTAATAGTATAAGAGTATATTATGATTATCTTTTTATAATTCTGTCTAGTCATCATTAGTAAATGAGATAGGAGTTTCTTTCAGCTCCTGTTACTAACTTTAGTAGTACAGTAAATGCAATTTCATTATACAGGCAGTTTGGTGACTGAGATGTGGCCTCTTTTAGAGAACATAAAGGCATACAATTCTCAAGTGGTCACCATAGTATGACATAACCTAACTGAAGAGAAAGATATAATGAATTTTTAGATAGAAGGGAACATGTAAAAAAGATAATACAAGCTAAAGTACAAGTGTATCTCAATAAATTAGAATATCATCAAAAAGTTAATTTTTTTCAGTAATTCAATACAAAAAGGGACATGCATATATTATATAGACTCATTACAAACAGAGTCATTTATTTCAACTGTTTATTTCTGTTAATGTTGATGATTATGGCTTACAACCAATGAAAACCCAAAAGTCATTATCTCAGAAAATTAGAATGATTACCACAAAACACCTGCAAAGCCTTCCTAAGCATTTAAAATTATCCCTTAGTCTAGTTCAGTAGGCTACACAATCATGGAGAAGACTGCTGACTTGACACATGTCCAGAAAGTAGTCATTGACACACTCCACAAGGAGGGTAAGCCATAAAGGTCATTGCTAAAGAAGCTGGTTGTTCACAGAGTGCTGTATCCAAGCATATTAATGGAAAGTTGAGTGGAAGGAAAAAGTGTAGTAGAAAGAGGCGCACAAGCAATCGGGATAACCACAGCTGTGATAGGATTGTTAAAAAAAGGCCATTCAAAAATTTGGGGGAGATTCACAAGGAGTGGACTGCTGCTGGAGACAGTGCTTCAAGAGCCAACACACACAGACGTATCCAGCCAAAATCACCGAAAAGAAAAACCGACATGAGGTCAAATGTAAAAAAAATCACAATATTTTATTAATAAATATAAAAGAACCAGCTGCAGGTAAAAACATAATGAACACAATGTAACATCAAGTGGAAAATGCACGATTTCAAATATACCAGGCAATAATATACAAACAACAGTAATACTAATATGGATAACGGCAATTATGGCAACAGTTAATAGATACAGAACTCGAGACACCTATACAAATTAAAAATATGATAGTGGCTGGTAATAAATATGGCTTCTACTGAAGTTAAAATTATAGCTATCAGTAAATAGTAATAAATAGTCGCTAATAATAATAAAGTGCTAAATATTAATTGTCAGACCATGATACCATATATAGTCCCAGAAAAATCTAGCAGGAATATGGTTTAAAGTAACAAGGTGACATGTGCAGTCAAAATATAGTAAATAAATCCCTAAGGGGTCCCATAGTTAGCCAATCCAAAACACGGGGAGTAGATGCACAGTAAAATTGCAGAACACCTATGAGATGTCTGATATACTCACACGTCACCCTCCCCACAAACCAGAGATTAACTATAATTGCAAAAATCATTTTTTTCAGTTGGTGTTATATAATATTCTAATTTTCTGAGATAGTGAATTTTGGGTTTTCATTGGCTGTAAGCCATAGTCATCAACATTAACAGAAATAAAGACTTGAAATAGAGCAGTCTGTCTGTAATGACTACCGTATTTTTAGGACTATAAGACGCACCGGACCATAAGATGCACCCTGGTTTTAGAGGAGGAAAATAGGAAAATAAAATTTTAAGCAAAAATGTGGTCATGACACACTTATAGGGTGAGGATCTGCTGCTGACACTGTTATGGGGTAATGTCCTGCTCATATACTCCTCATCCTGCTCATATACTCCCCATGCTGCTCATATACTCACCAGCCTGCTCATATACTCCCCAGCCTGCTCATATACTCCCCAGCCTGCTCATATACTCCCCAGCCTGCTCATATACTCCCCAGCCTGCTCATATACTCCCCATCCTGCTCATATACTCCTCATGCTGCTCATATACTCCCATCCTGCTCATATACTCCCCATCCTGCTCATATACTCCTCATGCTGCTCATATACTCCCCATGCTGCTCATATACCCTCATCCTGCTCATATACTCCCCATGCTGCTCATAATATACCCCTATCCTGCTATATACCCTCATCCTGCTTATATACTCCCCATGCTGATCATAATACACCCCCATCCTGCTATATGCCCTCATCCTGCTCATATACTCCCCATGCTGATCATAATACACCCCCATCCTGCTATATGCCCTCATCCTGGTGTATGGCCGCATCCTGTGGCACATAAAAAAAAAATAAACGTTCATACTCACCTTACCTCACCTCACTCCCTGCAGCACCGCTCCTCCTCCCGTCTGTGTCAGCGGCAGCGCCTCTGAGTGGAGCCGTCCCTGTTCCCCTGAAGCATCGCGATGTCCTCCGGTCTGTGCCGGCGGCTGCGTGTGGACACGTGCGTACAGCGATGACGTCATCGCTGTGCGCGCCGCTAGTCTCCATGCAAGTCAGCTGACCGGCACAGACAGGAGGAGATCGTGATGCTGCAGGGGAATGGTGAGTAATGTGTACTGATTCACTGTCCCCCGCACTGATGATGATGTGCGGGGGGCAGTGAATACAGCCGCACATGATCACTCCAGGCTGCAGTTGCCAGGGGTGATTATGCGGTCCGGATGTTTTCCCTTGCCCATCATCCCGCCCACCTGTCAGTGCTGGCTTCAGCACTGAGAGATGGGCGGAAGGATGGGAGTGCATATTAAATGAGTGGGTCCACGTGGTCACGGCAGGCTGCTACAGCCTGCTCATGCCCCCGATGACCTGCTCCACCGCAGCACCCTCATTCCCCACAGCCCTATATTCAGACCATAAGATGCACCCCCCACTTTTCCCCAACATTTGGAGGAAAAAAAGTGCATCTTATAGTCTGAAAAATATGGTATATAATGTTTCCCTTTTTGTATTGAATTACTGAAATAAATTAACTTTTTGATGATATTCTAATTTATTGAGATGCATTTGTATATATACAGTATATATATATATATATATATATATATATATATATACAATACAGACCAAAAGTTTGGACACACCTCCTCATTCAGAGTTTTCTTTGTTTTCATGACTCTAAAAACTGTAGATTCACATTGAAGGCATCAAAACTATGAATTAAAACATGTGAAATGAAATACTTAAAAAAGTGTGAAACAACTGAAAATATGTCTTATATTCTAGGTTCTTCAAAGTAGCCACCTTTTGCTTTCATTACTACTTTGCACACTCTTGGCATTCTCTTGATGAGCTTCAAGAGGTAGTCACCTGAAATGGTTTTCCAACAGTCTTGAAGGAGTTCCCAGAGATGCTTAGCACTTGTTGGCCCTTTTGCCTTCACTCTGCGGTCCAGCTTACCCCAAACCATCTCAATTGGGTTCAGGTCTGGTGACTGTGGAGGACAGGTCAGCTGGCGTAGCACGCCATCACTCTCCTTCTTAGTCAAATAGCCCTTACACAGCCTGGAAGTGTGTTTGGGGTCATTGTCCTGTTGAAAAATAAATTATGGTCTAACTAAACGCAAACCAGATGGAATAGCACACTGCTGCAAGATGCTGTGGTAGCCATGCTGGTTCAGTATGCCTTCAATTGTGAAAAGATCCCCAACAGTGTCACCAGCAAAGCACCCGCACACCATCACACCTCCTCCTCCATGCTTCACGGTGGGAACCAAGCATGTAGAGTCCATCCGTTCACTTTTTCTACAAAGACACGATGGTTGGATCCAAAGATCTCAAATTTGGACTCATCAGACCAAAGCACAGATTTCCACTGGTCTAATGTCCATTTCTTGTGTTCTTTAGCCCAAACAAGTCTCTTCTGCTTGTTGTCTGTCCTTAGCAGTGGTTTCCTAGCAGCTATTTTACCATGAAGGCCTGCTGCACAAAGTCTCCTCTTAATAGTTGTTCTAGAGATGAGAAGGTGGGCCCAAACGTTTGGCCTGTACTGTGTATATATATATATATATATATATACTAGAAGGTGGCCCGATTGTACGCATCGGGTATTCTAGAATTTACGTATTGTGTAGTTCATGTATGATTTTTGTTATATATATATATATATATATATATAGATGTTGTTGTGTGTAGTTACCAAGTGTTTTTGTAGGGCGCTGTACATGTTCTGGGTGTTGTCTGGGTGTGACGGGGGATGAGAGCGGTGTTGTATGTGTGTTGCGTTGTTTGTGGAGCGCTGTGTGTCTGTAGCATGTGTGTGTTGCGCAGTTTGTGTGTGTGTGGTGTGTTTTGGGGGAGGTATGTTTTGTGCAATGTGTGTGTTGAGTGGTATGTGCGTATATTTGTGTGTGCAGCGATGTCTGTGTGTGTGGCTGTCTGTGTAGGGCAGTTGTTTGTGGTTCCCAGTGTGTGTGTGGTGTGTTGTGCAGTGCACGCGCGTGTGTGTGTGTGTTGGGGGGAGGTGTGCACTTCCCATCGTGCTCCATCCCCCATGCAGCGCACTCCCCATCGTGCTCCATCCCCCATGCAGCGCACTCCCCATCGTGCTTCATCCCCTATGCTGCGCACCCCCCATCGTGCTCCATCTCCCATGCTGCGCACTCCCAAACGTGCTCCATCCGCCATGCTGCACACTCCCAAACGTGCTCCATCCGCCATGCTGCGCACTCCCAAACGTGCTCCATCCACCATACTCCACACTCCCCATCGTGCTCCATCCCCCATGCAGCGCACTCCCCATCGTGCTCCATCCCCTATGCTGCGCACCCCCCATCGTGCTCCATCTCCCATGCTGCGCACTCCCAAACGTGCTCCATCCGCCATGCTGCGCACTCCCAAACGTGGTCCATCCACCATGCTGCGCACTCCCAAATGTGCTCCATCCGCCATACACCACACTCCCCATCGTGCTGAATCCCCCATGTTGCGCCCTCCCAAATGTGCTCCATCCGCCATGCTGCGCACTCCCAAACGTGCTCCATCCACCATGCTGCGCACTCCCAAACGTGCTCCATCCGCCATGCTGCGCACTCCCAAACGTGGTCCATCCGCCATGCTGCGCACTCCCAAATGTGCTCCATCCGCCATGCTGCGCACTCCCAAACGTGCTCCATCCGCCATGCTGCGCACTCCCAAACGTGCTCCATCCGCCATGCTGCGCACTCCCAAACGTGCTCCATGCGCCATGCTGCGCACTCCTAAACGTGCTCCATCCCCCATGCTGCGCACCCCCCATCGTGCTCCATCCCCCATGCTGCACCAGCATCAGCCTCTCTACCCGCAGCATCAGCCTCTCTGCCCGCAGCATCAGCCTCTCTCCTCCCAGCATCAGCCTCTCTACCCGCAGCATCAGCCTCTCTCATCCCAGCATCAGCCTCTCTCATCCCAGCATCAGCCTCTCTCCCCCAGCATCAGCCTCTCTCCTCCCAGCATCAGCCTCTCTCCTCCCAGCATCAGCCGCTCTCATCCCAGCATCAGCCTCTCTCATCCCAGCATCAGCCTCTCTCATCCCAGCATCAGCCTCTCCGTCCCCAGCATCAGCCTCTCTGTCCCCAGCATCAGCCTCTCTCATCCCAGCATCAGCCTCTCTCCTCCCAGCATCAGCCTCTCTGTCCCCAGCATCAGCCTCTCTCCTCCCAGCATCAGCCTCTCTCCCCAGCATCAGCCTCTCTCCTCCCAGCATCAGCCTCTCTCCTCCCAGCATCAGCCTCTCTCATCCCAGCATCAGCCTCTCTCATCCCAGCATCAGGGTCTCTGATCCCAGCATCAGCCTCTCCGTCCCTAGCATCAGCCTCTCTGTCCCCAGCATCAGCCTCTCTCCTCCCAGCATCAGCCTCTCTGTCCCCAGCATCAGCCTCTCTCATCCCAGCATCAGCCTCTCTCCTCCCAGCATCAGCCTCTCTGTCCCCAGCATCAGCCTCTCTCCTCCCAGCATCAGCCTCTCTGTCCCCAGCATCAGCCTCTCTCATCCCAGCATCAGCCTCTCTCATCACAGCATCAGCCTCTCTCCTCCCAGCATCAGCCTTTTCTGTCCCCAGCTGATGGCTTTTCGGTCCCCAGCATCAGCCTCTCTCCTCCCAGCTTACCCCAGCCTCAGCCTCTCCCAGCATCAGCCTATCTTCTCTCAGCCTCCCCATCCCAGCCTTCCCCAGGATCAGCCTCTCTCCTCCCAGCCTCCTCCAGCACGCCGTGCTCCTCTGCCGACACTCACAGATCCGATCGCATACACTCACACACACCCACACACACCCGATCGCATGCACTCACACACACCCGATCGCATACACTCACACACACCCGATCGCATACACTCACACACACCCGATCGTATACACTCACACACACCCGATCGCATACACTCACACACACCCGATCGCATACACTCACACACACACATTGACGATATTGCACATACGCGCTCATACTCACAACATCCGGAGATACCACATGCTTCTGGCCATGTGATCCTCCGGCAGGTCCTGGAAGCTCACAGCACAATATCGCCGCCGAGAAGCAAGCGATATCCCAGGATGTTGTGAGTATGTGGATGCGATGTGATGTGTGTGTGAGAGTGTGTGTGTGTGTGTGTGTGTGTGTGCTGTTATGTGTGTGCGTGTGTGTATTTTTCGCCGCTGCAGGACCTTGATGCGCTGGTAACTATGCTACCATGGTTACCAGCGCATCTCGTCCCCTGCTCGCATGGGAGCCCACACCAGCATAAGCCGGCCAGCCCCAGCAATGCGAGGGTATGTGTCGGCTGGTTTGGCGGCGTACGCTGATGTGGGCTCTCAGGGGTACAGTACTCACCTGGTAGTCGTAGCTCCGTGACCGTGTCGGTTCGGGGAATGCGGGGGGGCGGGGCCAGAGCTAACGTGCATTGCGTGAGGGGGGCGGGGCGTGGCCGAGTTGCCAATGCCTGCAGGGTGCCGGGGCGAGAGGCCAATCTGTGGGGGGGGCGGAGCCTGGGCGAGCGGCCGGCCAATCCGTGTGGGGGCGCAGCCTGGGCCAGGGCCAATCCGTGCGGGGGGGCGGGGTCATGGTGAGCCCAGCGGCCAATCAGCTTTGTGTCACCGTAAGGACACAATTTTGGAGCAAGACAGACAGACAGACAGACAGACAGAATAAGGCAATTATATATATAGATATATAGAGGACTAGTGTCAGAATGAATCTTTCTTTAAAAAATCACTAAAGTACTACTTTAAAGGTATGGACATAGACTGATAGTGCAGCTACCTTTCTAAGGTGGGTTTTTACAAAATAGTTTCTTTAATTCTGCAATAGAGCTATGTTGCATACATTCCAATTAATTCCATTAATTAGACAAATGAGGAGAAACCTCTGACCATAAAAGCTCAAAATCTTAAGGATCTATATATACATATTTGTTCAAAGTTTGTATGTACATTGTTTCTTATGTGAGTCTTCAAAATATCAGGTTAAATCAGTGACTCTAAACTAAAAGCCAGAAGTATCCATTTCTTCTAATCATGCATTGTGGACGTTCCTACTGTAGTTTTGAAATGACAATATGATTGCAAGTGAATCAGGCTTTACCACTGTTGTTTACTATAGTATATGCTCAAATCATGATCTGTTTGGGGACTTGAAAATAAAACATGAAAAATGCTGTAATAAATCATTATTACAACAGCAAACACAATCCACTCACATTTGCATTGATTGTATTATGTCTTAAATCACGTTAAGTAGTTTTAGAAATATATACTTCACTAATTTAGATATGTTTGACTGGAAAGGATTGCAGACTACACTGCATTATTTAATTACTTCATAAATTATTCCAATCCCAACTTGATAAAAAATCCAAGATTAACCCCTTAGTGACGGAGCTAATTTTCACCTTAATGACCAGACCAAATTTTGCAATTCTGACCAGTGTCACTTCATGAGGTTATAACTCTGGAACGCTTCAACGGATCCCGGTGATTCTGAGATTGTTTTTTCGTCACATATTGGACTTCATGTTAGTACCAAATTTAGGACAATATTTTTTGCGTTTATTTATGAAAAAAATTGAATATTGGCAAAAATTTTGAAAATTTAGCAATTTTCAACTTTTGAATTTTTATACCGTTAAACCAGAGATTTCTGTGACACAAAATAGTTAATAAATAACATTTCCCACTTGTCTACTTTACATCAGCACAATTTTGGAAACAAAATTTTTTTTTGTTAGGAAGTTAGAGGGGTTCAAAGTTTATCAGCGATTTCTCATTTTTACATCAAAATTTACAAAACCATTTTTTTAGGGACCACATCACATTTGAAGTGACTTCAATAGGCCTAGATGACAGAAAATACCCAAAAGTGACACCATTATAAAAACTGCACCCCCCAAAGTACTCAAAACCACATTCAAGAAGTTTATTAACCCTTCAGGTGCTTCACATGAACAAAAGCAATGTGGAATGAAAAAAAGCAAAAATTAAATTTTACCTAAAAATGTTGCTCTAACCCAAATTTATTCACTTTTAGAAGAACTAACACAACAAAATGGACCCCAAAACTTGTTCCCCACTTTCTTATGAGTGCGCCGATACCCCACATGTGGTCAGAAACCTCTGTTTGGACAAATGGGAGGGCTCGGAACAGAAGGAGCAATATTTGAATTTTGGAAAGCAAATTTGGCTGAAATAGATTGCGAGCACCATGTTGCATTTACAGGTCCGCTAAGGTACCTAAACAGAAGAAACCCCTCACAAGTGACACCATTTTGGAAACTAGACCCCTCAAGGCTTCTATCTAGGGGTATAGTGAGCATTTTAGATCCACAGGTACTTCACAGATTTTGTTAACGTTACGTTGTCATATTGAAAATTTTAATAATTTTCTCAAAAATGTTGCTTTAGCATCAATTTTCTCACTTTTTCAAGAGGTAATTCCAAAAATTTGACCTCAAGGTTTGTTAACCACTTTTTTATGAGCGCGGTGATACCTCACATGTGGTCTGAAACCTTTGTTTGGACAAATGGGAGGGCTTGGAACGAAAGGAGCAATATTTGAATTTTGGAAAGGAAATTTGGCTGAAAAAGATTGCGGGCACCATGTCACATTTGGAGGACCCCTAAGGTACCTAAACAGCAGAAACCCCACACAAGTGACCCCATTTTGGAAACTAGGCCCCTCAAGGAATTTATCTAGATGTTTGGTGAGTACCCTGAACCCCCAGGTGCTTCACAGAATTTTATAACGTTGAGCCATGAAAAAAAAAAAAAAAATTTTACCACAAAATTGTTATTTCAACCAGGTAGCTTTTTTTTTTACAAGAGTAAAAGGAAAAAATTCAGCATAACATTTATTGTGCAATTTCTCCTGAGTTTGGCGATACCTTATATGTGGTGGAAATCAACTGTTTGGGCGCATGGCAGGGCTTGGAAGGGAAGGAGTGCCATTTGACTGCAAAATTGGCTGGAATCAATAGCGGACGCCAGGTTGCATTTGGAGAGCCCCTGAGGTGCCTAAACAGTGGAGGTCCCCCACAAGTGACTCCATTCTGGAAACAAGACACCTCAAGGCTTTTATCTAGGTGTATAGTGAGCAGTATGAATCCACGAATACTTCACAGAATTTGATAAGCTTAGGTTGCCATATTGAAAATTTTCATTTTTTTCACAAAAATGTTGCTTCAGCATCAAATTTCTCACTTTTTCAAGAGACAACAACAAACCGTGGACCCAACAGGTTGTTATCCAATGTCTTATGAGCACAGGGATACCCCACATGTGGCCAAAAACCTCTGTTTGGATAAATGGGAGGGCTTGGAATGGAAGCAGCACCATTTGAATTCTGGAAAAGTTGAAATAAATTGCGGGCACCATGTCACATTTGCAGGGCCCCTTGGGTACCTATACATTAGAAACCCCCACAAGTGACCCCATTTTGGAAACTGGATTTTATTCAGGAGTATAATAAGCATTTTGAATCCACAGGTACTTCACAAAAATGTTGCTGTAGCAACCAATGTCTCACTTTTAGGCTATGTGGCCATGAGCCAGCGACACGGCGTCTAGTACACAGTGTCAGCCTCCTGCAGAGATGTGAGTGTTGTCCACGGGAGAACGCAGCTGCCCATGCCCACGATTTGGGTTCAGGCCGCTGTGGAGCTCTATGCTACCTGCAGAGAACACTCATCTCCGCAGCATAAATTGACATGCTGAGGCTCGGGAAGCTGCGCCACAGGTCAGTTTATGTGGCGGAGAAAAGAAGCACATTGGGCAAGCACATTGGGCATGGGATTTCTAAAAATCCTTCCACTGTGCTTCTACTGCACAATGCAGCGTTATGGACGCAGGGAAAACACTCTGCGCCCAAAACGCTGCAAATCCCGATTGTGGGCGCACAGCCTAAAGTGCTACAATGGATGAATGGATAGATGTCAAACATATATAACGTCCCACCCCCTGCATATTCTAAGCTGGCGCCCTTTAGTGCCTTTCATGTGGCACTAAAGGGTGCCTAGCCTTGTATTTAGCCCCCCAAAAAAATAATAATTAAAATAAACGACGTGGGGTCCCCCCCATTTTTGATAGCCAGCTAGGGTAAAGCAGACAGCTGTAGCCTGCAAACCACAGCTGACAGCTTCACCTTGTCTGGTGATCAATTTGGAGGGCTCCCCAGGCGTTTTTTTAAAAAAAAAAAAAACGTGGGGTCCCCCCCAAATTAGATCACCAGCCAAGGTGAAGCGGACAGCTGGGGTCTGGTATTCTCAGGGTGGGAAGAGCCATGGTTATTGGACTCTTCCCAGCCTAAAAATAGCAGGCCGCAGCCGCCCCAGAAGTGGCGCATCCATTAGATGCGCCAATCCTGGCGCTTCGCCCCAGCTCATCCCGCGCCCTGGTGCGGTGGCAGACGGGGTAATATATGGGGTTGATACCAGCTGTAATGTCACCTGGCATCAAGCCCTGGGGTTAGTGATGTCACGGCATCTAAACAGATACCCGACATCACTAACCCAGTCAAGTAATAGACAAAAAAAAAAAGACAAAAAAAAATTTATTTGAAAAAAAAACTCCCCGAAACATTCCTCTTTCCCCAATTTATTGAAAATAAAGAAATTACGGTCGCTGTAATCCGCTGTAATCCGTGAGGTCCCACGCCGACTCTGGATCTTCTAGAATATGGGGGGCACGTTCAGGGAACGTATCCCCCATTTTCTGGAAGAGCAAGCTCTCCATGAGCAGTGTGGGTGCAGTAATCTGAGAATACTGCACTCACACTGCCCCGGTCCAACTTAGGGCAGAGTGACCTGCAGTAACCTCATTCCAGAATATGAGGGGCACGCTCACAGAACGTACCCCCCATTTTCTGGAACAGCAGTCTCTCCATGTGAGGACCACACTCCTCACATGGAGAGACTGCTGATTACTGCACTCACTCTCCCCCGGTCCACAGTGGAGCAGCCTGTGCATCAGCGACGTCAGCGTCCCTGCAAGACTGACGTCGCTGATGCACAGGCTGCTCCACTGTGGACCGGGGGAGGAATCCAGCTGACAGCCGCTGTCTGCGCATGCGCCGTCAGCATTCAAGAAGGAGGCGGCGTGATCGCGGGACGGATCACCAGACAGGTAACGTATGACCGGGGGCTCGGGGGCTCGGGGGCTGGGGGGCTGGGGGGGGGTGATGGGGGGTGACCTAGTGGGACCTGGGGACACCTTTCTGCCGCATGTGACGTGTTTTGTTTTTCCGACGTCTTGAGACGTTAGGCCGTCGCTATGGGGTTAAAAGAAAATGATCTGATTGTTGATTCTTGTACCAACAATTTTCTTTGTAAGGGTATCTTCACACTTTAGCGATGCAGCAGCGATCCGACCAGCGATCTGACCTGGTCAGGATCGCTGCTGCATTGCTACATGGTCGCTGGTGAGCTGTCAAACAGGAAGATCTTACCAGCGACCAGTGACCAGCCCCCAGCCAGCAGCGACGTGCAAGCGACGCTGCGCTTGCACGGAGCCAGCGTCTGGAAGCTGTGGACACTTGTAACTAAGGTAAACATCGGGTATGGTTACCCGATGTTTACCTTAGTTACCAGCTCACACCGCTTAACTTAGCGTGTGCAGGGAGCAGAAGCCGGCACTGGCAGCATGAGAGCTGCGGAGGCTGGTAACCAAGGTAAATATCGGGTAACCACCTTGGTTACCCGATGTTTACCTTGGTTACAGCTTACCGCAGGCTGTCACACGCCGGCTCCTGCTCCCTTCACATTCAGGATTGTTGCTCTCTCGCTGTCACACACAGCGATGTGTGCTTATCAGCGGGAGAGCAACAATAAAAAAAACGAACTAGGGCTGTGTGTAACGAGCAGCGATCTCACAGCAGGGGCCAGATCGCTGCTCAGTGTCACACACAGCGAGATCGCTAATGAGGTCACAAAAACCATGACTCAGCAGCGATCTTAGTAGCGATCTCGCTGTGTGTGAAGTACCCCTTACACTGACATATCCTGAAACATAGTGTACCAGTGATTGCCTCTTTATAAATAGAGACTTTGAGGAATACTGTATGTTAGATATTGATAAAGCACAATATCTCTAGAGAAATTGTAGCATCTTTATTATTTACAAATAACTGCTTCTACTATGCCCAGTAATTGCCCATTTACAACAGTCAACCATAGCTGATAAAATGACCAATTATCAACTACAAGCAAGCAGATTTGTGCTTGTTTACTGCCCAGTTACACCAGATGACTAGAATTATACAGTGACAAGCAAAAGGGTAACAATTTTTTGAAGTTTTGATTTTCAAGTGCCATATCTCACCAGCCACTATAGCTTTGAGCTTGAGACTAGCTGCATTTTATAGAAAATGATCTTGGCTATCTCATACAAACAGTAAATTTGACTTGCAACTATATAGTATATGATTAGTTAAGCATATTATTGTCATGTCACTGCATTGTTACTGTTTTGCTCCTAAAAAATCTAATTTTAAATTTTTAGCACTTTGATAGTGTTTTGTAAATCCACCTTTGTCTTTCAATACTGACAGATTCCATGCTGTTGAACAGATTCATGCAAGTCTCAACCAAAATATGATCCCAGGTCTCTTCTACACGTTCTCAATGTTGGTGTCTACAGGTCGACTCACTTGGGTATTTATACAGTTTTTTCTTCAGCTCTGACTCATACGTGTTTGATTGCATTGAGGTTTGGGGACTGTGGAGGCCAATCCAGCAACTCTACCTTCATTGTCATTGAACCATTTCTTTGCCAATCTTGACGTATGGTTTAAGTTGGCCTGCTGGAACACTATGTCTTCCTTTCATACCCATAGTATATGAGTAATCAAAAAAGGGGTGGATATCCAGCATGAAAAAGTCCAAGGATTGAAGATAAAATCAACAATGTATATTAGAAAAGGATTAAAAACATGAAGATATAGCGAATGTAATCTCTGAGGTCATTAATGAGTTTCAAACAGTTAGTTTTTGGTCATAATACGCTTTTATAAACGTTGTTGATTATATCTTCAATCCTTTACTTTTCTAATAAACATTGTTGATTTTACCTTCATTCCTTCAACATTTTATTTTTGGATATTCACCCTTTTTTGATTGCTGCCTACCTCTCTTGTTCTGAGCACCGTTCCAAAAGATCTCTTCCAAAAATTTTATATGGTGAGCTGAAAACACTTTTTTAACCATAGTACTCGAGTGTATGAATTAACTTGTCTTGTAGGAAACTCACATGTAGCTCAACATTAGAGATGAGCCACCACCCTAGTGTTCGAGTTCGGTTCGTCGAACACTTTCTAACACAACTGAACACCATTGAAAACAATGGCAGGCAAACATAAACACATACAAACATGCACAAACACGAACGCACACACATATATTATGCTCACCTTACCTTCCATTCCATCGCCGGCCTCTTGGGACTTGCAGTTTGCCGGTACAAGATGTGTATCGGGTAACCAGCGAGACCGATGCCGGAACTTTCACTGACAGAGTGCTGACGTCAAAGGCAGGAGCCGCTTACCTCTGATTGGCAAACGCGCTGCCTTTGAGTAGCGTCTGACAGAGGAAGTTCCTCCCTCGTCGCGATGGTTACCCGATACACATCACATAGCGGCAAACTACGTGTATCGGGTAACCATCGTGATGAGGGAGGAACTTCCTCTGTCAGACGCTACTCAAAGGCAGCATGCTGGCCAATCAGAAGCAAGCGGCTCCTGCCTTTGATGTCAGCGCTCTGACAGTGGAAATTCCGGCATCGGTTTCGATGGTTACCCGATACACATCCTGTACCGGCGAACTGCAAGTCCCAGGAGGCCGGCGATGGAACGGAAGGTAAGGTGAGCATAATATGTGTGTGTGCATGTATGTTTGTGTAGTTTGTGTGTGTTTGTGTGTGTTTGTGTGTTTATGTGTGTTTGTGCATGTGTGGAATGGCACAATAGGGGACCAGGATGGGACATTTAACAAGTTGTGGAACGAATTGTCTGCATTGCAATGATTTCCTATGGGAAATCTTGCTTTGTTAATCGAGTAACTTGGTTAATAAGCACACTCCCAGAACGGATTGTTCTCGTTAACCAAGGTTCCACTGTATTAACATTGAATGACAGTATTACTGTGAAAAGCCAGTTACGTTTCTGGTGATCTAACCATTATCGAACATAACCTCGAACTGTCGAACTTGAAGCTAATTGTTCGTGTTCATCGAACGACTCGAAAATCGCCTAAAACAGGTCGAATTTGAGATTGGCGAACAGTTCGATTTGAACACCGCTCAGCTCTACTTAACATTAAGACTACCATCAATCCTGGTCAAGTATCCAACACCTTTTATTCCCCAGGAAAGCCAAAGAGATACAGCGAATGGCTATCCCTGGGGTGCCTGCTCACATCATGTAGTGAAGAAGCCTGTGCGTTTTGGTCATTGTTTCATGGATGAACTGTCAGATCACTCGCGATACTCGTCCAAGCTCCTTGAGTAAACGAGCAGCCCAATATTTGATCTAGAAATGAGCAAGCTCGCTCATCACTAATGGTAGGTGATCTATTATTTGTGGACCCAATGACTTATAATGGACGAGTTTGATCAAAAATACAGATCAATGTAGTGCATGTTGTGATGTTTACACATCAGTCCAAGTGTAAAAACATTAATATAAACTATCAGTTTCACTTGCATTGATCAGTGTGCTTTCTGTTTTGCATACGGCTGTTAAATACGGTTGTCTGAAGAAGCCCAAATAGTAATGCGAGTTTCATAGAAAAGATCTTTATATTTAGGCATGATCTGGGGTAAATATTCCAAGTAGGAACCATCGAGAATTTATTTTTTAACCTTCTATCTTATGGGGGGGTTTAATTATTCACACTCAACCAGTTGGTCAAGCCTTTGCACAAGACCAATTAAGTTTTTACACTTGCAGGGATGAAGCTGACACAAATGTGCTCGCTAAATGCATCTGTCATTATTAGGAAGAAAAACAGTCAGATGCAAACACAGAAGGAAATGAGATGCATATATTCAAACAGCTACATAAATAAATTAGTTCAGCTAGACACATACCACACACAGACTAGTCAGCATAGGATAATGAGATTAGCTTATTAAGTGATATAGTTTGACTAATGAGACAGTTATCCTATCTTCCTATTCATGATAAATGAAGGGTTCCTAGACCTTCTTATACTTGTGGTTACATAAATATAATGTTTATATGAGTGCAGGCTATAAATTGTAATATAATGGAAATGCAGAACGCAAGCCATCCACTGCAATTCAACAGTGAGCAGAATGGGAAATGCTAACAAGATATGCAGCTTTCTCTCGCGTCATTAATCAAAGTGTCCTTGTTTTAAATGCAATTTTCACCTTTGTTGCCTTATTTTTTTTTTCATTTTTTTTCTTCATTTACCTTAATGCTATCTTATTCAGACCTTTACCTCCACAGACACTTAAGAAATTGTATTTTAAAGGAAATAGTTATTCTCTACTAGAATATTAAAATAAAAATTTGCCCTTTAGCCTTTTTTTAATTGAAATAATTTGTGTTTTCCCAATTACATATAGAGATGTATCTACTCTTGTATTTCTGTAAATTTCAGTAAACGTCCCCAATTTCTTACCATAAACATTCAATAATTTGTGACATGCGAGCATAACTCTAGACAGGTTGCAATCACAATCGCTGGGTGGTCACAGGCAGGCACATATAGTATAAATAGCTCTAGACAGAGTGTCACAAAATCATGGTGTTGTTTTTTAACATCTCCTATTGTAGGCCAGTTAATTTCATCAAGCCATATGTTGTTTTTCATGTTTTTAGCTTTTTGACTCAGTATAAATAACTCTAGACAGAGTATCGCAAAATCAAGGGGTTATTTTTACATCTCTGGATAGGTTGAGTAAAGAGAAATAGTGAAGAAAGACACATCCATATCTGTTCATAACTTCTTGCGAAAGATGGAAATTAGATCTACTCTAGGTTAAACATTATCTTTACCAGGTCCAGGTAGAGGTCTGAGTAATCC